>NW_026692704.1:1200000-1800000 GCF_021218885.2 Marmota monax | reverse complement strand
GTTGAGGTAAGTTCCTGTTATCCCTAGTTTTTCTAGTGTTTTCAACATAAAGGGATGCTGTACTTTGTTGAATGCTTTTATGTATCTATTGAGATGATCATATGGTTCTTATATTTAAGTCTATTCATGTGGTGGATAACATTTATTTATTTCCATATATTGAACCAGCCTTGCATCCCAGGGATGAATCCTACTTGATCATGGTGAACATTTTTTTTATATGTTTTTGTATCCAATTAACCAGAATTTTATTGAGGATTTTTGCATCTAGGTTCATTAGAGATATGGGTCTGTTGTTTTCTTTCTTTGAAGTGTCTTTGTCTGCTTTTGGGATCAGGGTGATGTTGGCCTCATAGAATGAATTTGGAAGAGCTCCTTATTTTTCTATTTCCTGAAATAACTTGAAAAGTATTAGTATTAATTCTTCTTTAAAGGTTTTGTAAAACTCCACTGTATACCCATCTGGTCCAGGGCTTTTCTTGGTTGGTAGTCTTTTGATGGCTTCTTCTATTTCCTCCTTTGTTATTTGTCTGTTTAAATTGTGTGTATCTTTCTGACTCAGTCTGGCAAATCATATGACTTAAGAAATTTATCAATTTCTTCACTATCTTCTATTTTATTGGAATATAGTGTTTCAAAATAATTTCTAATTATCTTCTGTATTTCTGTAGTGTTTGATGTGATATTGCCTTATCCATCCCATATTTTAGTAATTTGAATTCTCTCTCTTCTTCTCTTCGTTAGCATGGCTAAGGGTCTGTTGATCTTATTTACTTTTTTGAAGAACCAGCTTTTAGTTTTGTCAATTTTTTCAATGATTTATTTTGTTTCAATTTTGTTGATTTCAACTCTAATTGTAATTATTTCTTGCCTTCTTCTACATTTGCTGTTGTATTGCTCTTCCTTTTCTAGGGTTTTGAGATAAAGTGTGAGCTCATTTATTTATTTATTTATTTTTTCTTGTTTTGAGGAATGAACTCCAAGCAATTAATTTCCCTCTTAAAACTGCTTTCATTGTGTCCCATAGATTCTGATATGTTGTGTCTCTATTTTCATTTATCTCTAAGAATTTCTTGATTTCCTTTATGTCTTCCGTAACCCATTGATCATTCAGTAACATATTGTTCTTTTTTCAGGTGATGCAGGAGTTTTTCTTCCTTCTTTTATCATTGATTTCCAGTTTCATTTCATTATGATCAAATAATATGCATGGTATTATCTCCACACCCTTATATTTACTAAAGGTTGAACTATGGCATAATATATGGTCTATCTTTGAGAAGGATCCATGTGCTGTTGAGAAAAACTAATATCCACTCTCTGATGGTTGATATATTCTATATATGTTGGTCATTTCTAGGTTATTGATTGTGTTATTGAGTTCTATAGTTTCTTTATTCAAATTTTGTTTGGAGAATATGTGCAATGGTGAGAGAGGTGTGTTGAAGTCACCCATAATTATTGTGTTGTGGTCTATTTGATTCTTGATCTTGAGAAGAGTTTGTTTTATGAACATTGCAGCAGCATTATTTGGTGCATACATACTGATAATTGTTATGTCTTGTTGGTGAATGGTTCCTTTTAACAGTACTTAGTGTTCTTCTTTATCCTTTTTGATTAACTTAGGTTTGAACTTGATTTAATTCAATATGAGTATGGGCACTCCTTCTTGCTTCCGATGACCATGTGAGTGGTATGATTTTTCCCAACCTTTCACCTTCAGCCTGTGTATGTCTTTTCCTATCATATGAGTCTCCTGAAGACAGCATATTGTTGGATCTATTTTTTTAATCTAAGTTACTAGCCTATGTTGCTTGATTGGTGAGTTTAAGCCACTAATGTTTAGGGTTACTATTGACATATGGTTTGTACTTCCAGTCATGTTTATTTATTTATTTATTTATTTAAATTTGGCTTGTTTTTCCTCTTTGATTATCCCCCCTTTACTGAGTTACCTCCCATTGTTGGTTTTGGGTGCTGTTTTTCATTTCCTCTTATTGCAGTGTTTTACTCAAAATGCTTTACAGTGCTAGTTTTCTGGCTTTGAATTATTTTAATTTTTGTTTATTGTGAAAAATTTTAATTTTATTGTCAAACTTGAAGCTTAATTTTTCTGGATACAATATTCTTGGTTCTAATCCATTATTTTTCAGCATTTGAAATACGTTCTTCCAGGATCTTCTCGCTTTCAATGTGTGTGATAAAAAGATCAGCTGTTAACCTAATTGCTTTACCCCTGAATGTAATCTGCCTCCTTTCTCATGTAAATTTTAATATTCTCCCCTTGTTCTGTATGTTGGATATCTTCATAATAATGTGTCTTAGAGTTGGTCTATTATGGTTTTGTATGTTTGGGGTTCTGTAGGCCTTCAGGATTTGGCAATCCATTCCATCTTTAATGTCTGGAAATTTTTTTTAAATTATTTCATTCAACAGAATGCTCATTCCTTTGGTTAGGACCTCTATAACTTCCTCTATCCCAATGACTCTTAAGTTTAGTTTTTTATGACCTCCCATATCTCTTGGATGTTTTGCTCATGGTTTCTTACCATCCTTTCTGAGTTGACTATACTCTTTTCAAGTTGATAACCTTTGTCTTCATTATCTGATGTTCTGACTTCTATTTGATCTTTTCTACTTGTAATATTCTCATTTGAGTTTTTGATTTGGTTTATGTTTTCCTGCATTTCTAGGATTACTGTTTGATTTTTTTTTTAAATCTCTATCTCCTGGTAGAGTTTATTTTTTGCTTCTTGAATCTGCTTATGTAATTTATTTTCAAAGTATTCTTTCATTATTTGTACTTGCTGTCTAATGACTTCTCTAAGATTCCATTCCATCTGAGTCAGGTATGCCTTGAGTTCTTTCTCTGTCCATTTTTCTGGTGCCTCTAGCTTCTCCTATAAATTTAAGTTGTCTTTCATTTTTTGTAATCCTTTTTTCTCTTGTTTTTTCATGGTGTTCACAGTATTTTCCAACTCTATTTAACTGCTTTGCTTCTGTTTTCTCCTATAAATTTGTTTTGGTTTTGGATATCTCTGTGGTCTCTCCTTTTTGGTGGGAGACTATGTCTAGAGCTCTTGGGCTTTATTGTAATTTAAAGCTGATTCATTTATTTCATAAAAGGCTTATGGATTCTGTAGGCATATAGTGTTCTGTTGTTTGGTCTTAGGACTTTATGTTTAGTCCTTTATGCTTAGTCCGGTTCTATGATGGTATGAAGGTTAGTATGTCTTGGCAACTTAGAAGATTGCTCTACTGAATCGGGATATTAACAGGCGAATGGATCAGGGTATTTGGTAGTAGCTAGGTACTTAGGAGCCCTATAAACAGCCTCAGAACATTTACCTATTTGCATTTAGAAAATTACCCGTAATGAAAGTCATAATGCTTGGGGTGAACATTAGGGGGAAGGGGAAGGAAGAAGTCCTTAAAGAAAAAGAGGGAGAGAAAAATAGGTAGAATAAAGGAGAATGGAAAGAACAATAAAAATTGAAAAGGGAAAAAAAGAAAAAAAGAAAAAAATGATAAATGAAGTCTTAGAATTCTATTTTCTTCTCTTCCGTAGGTGGAGTTTCTGCCCTCTACATGCTAGCAGCAATCCCTGTAATGCAGCTCCTCTTACCCTACTGGGTGTCTCTCCAATCCTGTTAGTCCAGAGCCGTTTCTCTTCTCTGGAAAGTCCCCACTTTCTGCCTGCCTGCCAGCCAGGCCCCACTAACCAGAGGTGATCTCCACAGATCTAGTTACACTTACAGCCCCCCTGAGTGCCCTATTTACTGAACAGCTGACCACTCACTGATTTTGCCATTCATCCAGACCCCAAGGTTGTGGAGCGGGTGATCTTGGAACCGTCAGCTTAAATTGCCTGGACTCCTTTGGTGGTCATGCCCCTGGGAACTGGCAGCTAAGCCCTTGGGTGTTGATGCTGGTGTTAGGGGGAGTTGGGGGCTGGAGTCCCCTCTGATTCTCCTGGCCCCTAGCATCATGCCCACAGAGCTCTGGGGCCAGATTTTGAGGTTCCCCATCTCTATGTATCTGGTAGGAATGGGAGGCACACACCTGCTAAAGCCAATTCCGCTGGGAAGTGATCCCGTCCTACACTAGCCCTAACCTAACCAAAAACCTAGACCTATTCTCAGCCCTAACCCTAGTTTTAATCATAGCCCTAACTGTATCCCTAGCTTTAACACTTAATCAAGACTTAAACCAAAATCTAAACCTTGTCCTAAAAAAAAAACCTCAACCAAAACATAGCCCTATTCCTAACCATAACACTAGCCCTCAACCTAGATATAATTGTGTCCATTACCCTAACCATAACCCTAAGCAAATTATAACCCTATGCCTAAACCTAATCATAGCCATAACCTAATCATAACCCAAGTCCTAACTGTAGCTTTGATATTGTCCATTACCTGAACCATAACTTTAACTAAATTATATCCCTAGGCCTAACTCTAACCCTATGCTTTACCCTAACCCTGTACATTATACTAAACCTAACCTGAACCTGAAACCTAACCATATCCATTACACTAACACTAATGCTAATTTTAGCCCTAACCCTAAACGTTAATCTAACCCATACCCTAACTCTGAATCTGACCCTAATAATGCCCCTAGCTGTAAACCTGACTCTAAACCTCAACATAACCCATAAAATAGACCTGGCAATAAACTTAAACCTAAAACAATCCTTAACCATAACCATCAAATTGATATTAGCCCTAGACCTAATCCTAGCCCTAACACTAGCACAAACCCTACCCATAAGCCTAGCCCTAAGCGTGGCCTTAAACCTAATCCTAACGTTAACTGGAGTCCTAACCCACATTTTATCCCATGCCCTAGCCCAAAACATAACGATAACATCATAACTTACCCTAACCCTAACACTAACCCTAACCCTAGGCCTAGTTCTAACTTTAGGCCAAAACCTAACACTAACCCTAGGGCTAATCCTAGCCCTAAATTAGCCCTAATCCTAAACCTAATCATATCCTTATCCTAAGACTAACTCTAACTCTTGCCCTAGCCCTTTCCCTAGTTCAAAACCTATCCCTTACCATAACCCAAAACCTATCCCTATCCCTAGCCACAACCCTATCTCTAAACATCACCCTAGGCCTAACCCAAGCCGTAACCCTAGTCATAACCCTTGCACTATACGTAGCCCTAGCACTAACTCTAGATCAAAACCTATCTCTGAAACTAACCCTAACCCGATTCTTCAGCCAAATCCTGAAACTAGCTCTAACTCTAATTAATGCTGATCCTAAAATTAGCCCTAACTTTAGACCTAGCCCTAAAACAAAACCAAGCCATATCCCTAACACTATCCCTTACCCTAGACAAAAACCTAACCCTACACCAGGCCTAACCCTAGGACTAATTTGAAACCTAACCCTAACCCTAAATATAACCATGACCCTGACTCATATCCAAAGACTAAATCTAGCTTTAAACATCACCCTAATCTTAAACCAAACCGTAACACTACACCTAGATCTAAACCTAACCCTAAAACTAACCCTAATAATAACCCTAGTTTTTACAATAGCCATAACCATAACACTAGCCCTAACCCTAATACAAAACTAGCCCTAATCCAAGCCCTAACATGAGCTTCAACCCTAAACCTAACCCTAACCCTGGTCCAAAACCTAGCTCTAACCATATCACTTTCCCTAAGCCAAACCCTCACCCTAATACTAACCCTATTGTTAGCACTAATCCTTATCCTAAGTACAAGCCAAACTCTATAAATAGTCCTAACCCTAGTCTTCATTCTAGATCTAACCATAACCCAAACCCTAACCCTATCCCTGACCATTATTCTGACCCTAACAATAATCTTAGGTGTAAATCCAAACCTAATCCTAAACTGAACCCTAACAATAGCCCTACTGGTAACCTTATACCTAAACCTAACCCTAATACTAGCACTAGACCTAAACCTAATTCTAAATCTAGCCATAATTATATCACTAGACCTAAAAATAAACTAGACCTAGCCATAACAAAAACCCTTAACCTAACTCAAACTCTAACCCTGGCTCTAGACCTAACCCTAGTCCTAATTCTGGTTTAATTCTAATCATTACCCTACCCAAAAATTGTACCTGACACTAACACTAATCCTAGCTCTAAACTTCACCCCAACCCTAAAACTAACCCTACATCTACACCCAGCCCTAGCATTAACTATAAAATTAGTCCTAATAATTACACTAGTTCTTACATTAGCCATAGCCCTAACCTATCACAAAATCTAGCCCTAATCCAAGCCCTACCTTAGCTTTAACCCTAAAGATAAGCCTAACAATAACCCTAGCGCTAACCATAACCGTAAGGCTAACCCTAGACCTAATCCTAACCATAACCCTAGCCCTAACCCTAGCTCTAACCCAACTCATTACCCTAAGATGACTATAATCATTATGCTAACCCACAGTGGAAACCTAATCCTAGTGCTAGCCTTAACCCTGTCCATTAACCTACACCTAACCTGAACCCTAAACCTAACAGTGTCATTACCTGATAACTAAACATAAGACTAATCTGAGCCCTAAACCTAAACCTTAACCTAACCCAAACCCTAACCTTGACCCTGACTCTAATAATACTTATAGCTCTAAACCTGCCCCAACAAGGAACCCAATCTTTACATTAGACCTAGCCATAAGTCTAACCCTAAAACTATTGCTAACCATACCCTAGGCCTGACATTAGTACTAGCTCTAATCCTAACCCTAACTCTAATAAAAAAACTTAGCCCACATGTTATCCATGAACCTCACCTTAATCATAACCCTAATCCTAACATTAACCCTAACCTTAATCCTAACTCTCACCCTAGTCCTAAAACTAGCTATATTCCTATACCTTACCCTAAACCTAACACTAACCATAGACCTAACACTAATCCAAACACTGACACTAACCCTAGCCCTAATCCAAGCCCTAATTTAGCTCTATATTTAGCCCTATCCCTAACCCTAGCCCTAGCAATAAGACTAACTCTCTCACACTAGCTCTATACTTAGTTTTAACCCTATCCCTTACCATCACCATACACTTAACCTTAAAAGTAGCCCTACACTAGCCCTATACTTAGCCCTATCTCAAAACCTAGATCTAAATCTAACTCTAAATTTAACCCTAACCCTAAGACTAAATCTAGCCATAACTCTACTCTAATCCTAAACCTTAACCTAAGCCTAAATATCACACTTACACTCGCCCTCACCCTAAGACTAATCTTAAACTAGCCCTAACCCTACCCCTAGCCCTACAACAAAACCAAGTGTTAGCATTAACCTTATCCCTTAACCTAAACCATACTCTAACCCTACACCTAGCCCTAACCCTATCACTAATTATACTCTAACCCTAACCTGAAAACTAATCCTGACCCTGACTCTGACCCTAACACTAACCCTGGCTCTAAACATCATCATCACCTAACCTTATTGCTAGACCTAGATCTAACTCTAACCCTATAACTAGCTGTAATCATAAACATACTTTATACATTAGCAGTAGCCTTAACCCTAGACATAAACTAACCAAAAACCTTGCCTTAATCCTAGTCCTAAACCTAGCTTTAGCCCTTAACTTAAACTTAACACAAACCCAAAAACTAGCCCTAATCATATACATAACCCTAGCAGTAACATTAGGGTAACTCTACCCATTAACCTAATGATAACCTTAACCCTTCTGATAACCCTAGGCCTAATTAAACAGTAACTTAACCCAAACGCTAAACTTGACCCTGATTCTAAAAATGACCCTAGATCTAAACCTGACCCTAACCAAAAATTTAACCATTACACTGGACCAAGCCATAAACCTAACACTAAATCTATCCCTAACTGTAACCCTAGACCTGACATTGGCCATAGCCCTAATAGTATCCCTAACCCTAAAACAAATCCTAGTCCTCATCATAGCCCTAAACATAGCCTTAATCATAACCCTAACCCTAACCCTAGTTCTAATCCTAATACTAACCTTCATCCTTGCTCTAAACCTAGCTATAGCCACATCCTTAGCGTAAACTAAACCCTAACTTTAACCTTAACCCTAATGGTAAGCATTGCCTTATTCTTAGCCGTAGCACTAACCCTAAATCAAAACCTAACTTTAAATATAACCTTAACTCGATTCCTAAGCCTAATCCTAAATCTAGCCCTTACCCTAGCCGTAACATAACCCTATCTGTAATTTAGCCATATCCCTAAACCTAACCCTAACCCTAGCCCTAAGACTAACTCTAATTCTCACTGTAGCCCTATCACTTGTTCTAACCCTGTCCCTTACCATAACCATCAACCTAGCCCTAACCCTAGTGTTAACCCTTCCCCTATTTTTATTCCTAGCACTAACCTTAGGCAAAACGTAACTCTAAATCTAGACCTAACCCGAAGCCTAAGCTTAAACCTAACATTAACCCAAACAATAACACTACTCCTAAAATGAGCCCTAACCCTAGCCCTAGCCCTAAAACAAAACTGAGCCATAGCTCTAATCCTAACCATTAACCTAAATCAAAACCTAACCTTACACCAAGACTTAACCCTAGCCCTAATTTGAGTTGGAAGCTGAACCCTAAAACCAACCCTGAACCTGAAACTGACCCTGATACTTCTAGCTCTAAACATCACCCTAACCCTAAACCTAATCCTAACATTAAACCTAGCACTAAAACCCTAAAACTAGCACTAATAGTAAACCTAGTACTTACATTAGCTGTAACCCTAACCTTAGCCCTAACAACACAAAACCTAGTCATAATCAGAGCCCTAACACTAGCTTTAAACCTAACATAGCCCTAACACTAGCCCTAATTTTAACCATAATTCTAGCCTTAAACTGATCTCTAACTCTATCCATTACCATAAACATAACCCTAACCATAATGATAACCCTAGGCATAAACTTAACCCTATCCTGAATCCTAACCCTTCCATTACACTAAACCTAACCTGAATCCTAAACTTAACACTATCATTACCCTAACTCTAATCCTAAAACTAATTCAAGCCCAAACGTGAAACCATACCCTATCCCAAACCCAAACCCAGACCTTAACCCTAAAAAAACCCCCAGCTCTAAACTTTACCATAACCCAACAACTAACCCTTAGCCTAGACGTAGCCATAAACCTAATCCTAAAACTATCTTTTACCATAATTCTGAACCTGAAAATAGCCCTATACCTAATCCTAGCCCAAACCCTAAAAACACACCTAGCCCTCATCCTAGCCCTAAACCTAGCCTTAATCATAACCCTAACTCTAGCCCTACACCTAACCCTCACCCTACCTCTAAACCTAGCTGTAATGCCATCCCTTACCCTAAATTTTTAAACCTAACCATAACCCTAACCATAGGCTTAGGCTAAACAAAAAAAAACCTATCCCTAATCCTAGCCCCAATTTAGCTCTATCTCTAACCCTATCCTATCTCTAGCCCTAAGACTAACTCTAACTCTTGCCTAGCCTTATCTCTACCTAGTTCTATCCCTATCCGCTACCGTAAACCTAACACTAGCCCTAACACTTTCCCTAAAGTTAGTCCCAGCCCTAACCCTAACTCTAAACCTAACCTTAAACTTAAGACTGAGCCTAACACTAACACTAGTGCTAACCCTAATGATAATCAAAAAAGTAGCCCTAACCCTAATCCTAGCAGTGAACCAAAACTGAATGATAGCCCTAACCCTAAACCTTAACTTAAACCAAAGACTATCACTACACATAGACCTAAACCTAGGCATACTTCGAGTCCTAAGCCACACCTTAAATCTAATCCTGACACTGACTCATATTCTAGCAATCACCCTAGCTCTAAACACTGCCCTAACTCAAACTGAACACTAACATTAACAATAGCCCAAATTTGAGTCTTAACCTTAACCCTAAAACTAACCTTTACCCTACCTCCTATCCTAACAAGAACAGTAGCTATAAATATTATCCTAACCTTACACCTAACCCTAGCACTCAACCTACCCCTAACCCGAACCCTAAAAGTGACCCTAATGGTAACCCTACTTCTTACATTAGCCATTGCCCTAATCCTAGCCCTAACCCTAACAAAAAACTAGTCCTAAACCAAGCCCTAAACCTAGATTTAATGCTAACTCTAACCCTAACCATAGCCCTAACACTAGATCTAAATCAATCCCTTACCCTAAGCACAACCCTAAACCTAAGAGTAACCCTAGACCTATCCCCAGTCCTTAGACTAACAAAAACCCTAACCCTATTAATAGTCCTAACCCTAGCCTCATTTTAGCTCTAACACTATCCCAAACCCTAACCCTAACCCTGACCCTTATTCTGACCTTAACACTAAACTTGGGTCTAACCCTAAACCAAACCCTAACCCAAAATTTACAATAATCATATTACTAGAACTAACTCTGAACCTAACACTCATCCTAGCCCTAATCATAGCTCAGAACCTAACTCTTACACTAAACATAACCCTAAACCTAATCCTAGTTCTAATCCTCACCTTAACACTAACACAAAGCCTAATCCTAACCATAACCCTAGCCCTAACCTTAACTCTAACTGTATCCACTACCCTAAACATAACCCTTACCATAATGCTAACTCTAGGCTTAACCCTAAACCTGTCACTTTACCCAAACCTATCAATTACTCTAAACCTACCCTGAACCCTAAACCTAACCCAATCATTACACTAACCCTAACCCTAATGCTAATTCAAGCCCTAATCTCACCTCAAACCTAAACCAAACCCTAACACTGACCCATGACCCTAATAATTCCCCTAGCTCTAAACATGACTCTTACCCTAACACTTACACTACACCTAGCCATAAACCTAACCCTAAAACTATTTCTAAGCTTAACTCTAGACCTGATATTAATCCTAGCCTTAATCATAGCCCTAACCCTAACACAAACCCTAGCCCTTATCCTAGCCCTAAACATAGCCTTAATTTTATCCCTAACCCAAAACCTAAGCCTAACCCTAACACTAACTCTAGCCCTAATCTCAGCACAAATTTAGCCATATCCCTAACCCTAACCCTAACTCCAGCCCAAAGACTAACTCTAAATCTCATCCTAACCCTAACCATAGTTCTAACTCTATCCCTTACTAGAAACCTAATCCTAGCCCTAACCCTTGGTGTAGCCTTAGCCCTATTCATAGCCCTTGCCATAACCCTAGATCTAAACCTAACTCTAAATCTAACACTAACCCTAATCCTAAACCTAAACCTAACACTAGCCCTAACACTAATGCTCATTCTAAAACAAGCTCTAACCCTAGCTCTAGCCCTAAATCAAAACTGAGTAAAAGCCATAACCCTAACCCTTAACCTAAACCAAACCCTAAGCTTACACCTAGCCCTAACCATATCCCTAATTCTAGTCCTAACCTTAACCCGAAAACTATCCCTACCCTGACTCTGACCCTAACACTAACACTGGCTCTAAACATCATCATCACCGTAAACCTCAACCTAAAACAAGACCTAGCCTTAACCCTAACCCTATAACTAGTGCTAATCATAACCCTACCTCATAAATTAGCCATAGCCTTAACCTTAGCCCTAACCTAACCAAAACCTATCCTTAATCTGAGTCCTAAACCTAGCTTTAACCCTAAACTTAAACCTAACCCTAACCCATAAGTAGCCCTAATCCTATACATAACCCTAGCCCTAACCTTAGTTCTAAACCTATCTATTACTTTAAAAATAACCCTAACCCTTAAGCTAACTCTAGGCTTAACCCTAATCTATCCATTACACTAAACCAAACCTAACTCCAAAACTAACCCTGTCATTAACCTAAACCTAAACCTAAACCCTAACCTAACCCAAACCCTAACTCTGACCCTGACCCTAAAAATAACCTTAGATATAAACCTGAATCTTACCCTAAACCTAATCCTTACACTGAACCAAGCCATGTACCTAACATTAAGTCTATCCCTAACTATAACCCTAGACCTGACATTAGCCCTAGTTCTAATACTATCCCTAACCCGAACACAAACCCTAAACCTCATCCTAGCATACACCGAGCCTTAATCATAACCCTAAGCCTAACTCTAGCCCTAACCCTAATACTAACCCTTGCCCTAGCCCTAAAACTAGCTAAAACCACATCCTTTACCTTAAACATAAACCTAACTCTTACCCTAACCCTTGTTATCACAATTGCCATATCCTTAGCCCGAGCTTTAACACTAGATCAAAACCTAACTTTAAATCTAAACCTAACTTGATGCCTAAGCCTAAAACTAGCCCTGACACTGACGCTAATTCAAAAACTTGCCCTAACCCTAGCCCTAACACTAACCCTAGCTGAATTTAGAACTACCCCTAACCCTAATCCTAAACATAGCCCTAAGAAAGAATAACTCTCTCACACTGGTCCTATCACTCTTTCTAATCCTATCCCTTCCCATAAAACTAACCCTATCCCAAAACCTAGTCCTAAACCTTGCCCTATCCCTATCCCTAGCACTGATGAAATTCTAACTCTAAATGTAACCCTAAACTGAAGCCTAAGCTTAATTCTAAGACTAGCCCTAACCCTAACACTAATCTTAAAAAGTGCACTAACCCTAACCATAGCCCTAAAAACAAACCAAGCCAAAGCTGTAACCCTAACCCTTAATTAAAACAAGCCCTAAACCTACACCTTGCACTAACCCCAGCCCTAATTTGAGTTTTAAGCCAAACCCTAAAACTATCCATGACCCTTACTCTGACCATAACACTAACCTGAGATCTAAATATCACCCTAAACCTAATCCAAAATCTTACACTGAACCTAGCATTAAAACACTAAAATTGGCCATAATTATAACCTGAGTACTTACATTAGCCGTAACACTAACCCTAGCACTAACTTATCCCAAAACTTACCCTAATCATAACCATAACCCTTGCCCTAAACTGATGTCTAACTCTATCCATTACCATAACCATAACCCTAATCCTAATGCTAATTTGAGCCCTAACTTTAAACCTTAACCTATCCCAAACCCTAACACAGAACTTGACCCTAATAATACCCCTAGCTCTAAAACTGACGCTAACCCTAAACCTAACCTTTACACTACACATACTTATAATCCTAACTATAAAACTACCTTTAACCATGATTCTGGACCTTAAATTAGCCCTAGCACTAATCCTAGGCCTAACCCCCCAAAAAAGAACAAAAAACAAACAAACAAACAAACAAAAAATAAAAAAAAACAACTACCCTCATCCTAGTCCTAAACCTGGCCTTAATCATAACCCTAACTCTAACCACAGCCCTAACCTTAATTCTAACCATCACCCTACTGCAAAAACTAGCTATAAAGCCATCCCTTACCACAAACTTTGCCGTAACTCTAAACCTTAATACTAAACTCCAAATCTAAACTCTAACCCTAACCCTAACCCTAGGCTTAAGGTAAACACTAAACCTAGCCCTAATCCTAGCCCTAATTTAGCCCTATCTCTAAACCTAACCCTAATCCTAGCTCTAAGACTAACTCTCGCCCTATGCCTATCCCTAGTTCTAACCCTATCCCTTACCATAACCCTAAACCTAGCCATAACCCGTGCACTATCCTTAGTTCTAGCCCTAACCCTAGATATAACCCTAATTCCATATTTAACCCTAAACCTAAGCCTAAGCCTAACCTTAACACTAGCCCTAACACTAACACTAGGACTAAAACAAAACCGAGCATTAGCAGTAATCCTAAACCTTAACTTAAACAAAAATGTAACACTACAACTAGACCTAACCCAGCCCTAATTCGAGTCCTAACCCTAACCTTAAAACCAACCTTTACACTCACTCATATCCTAACACACACCCTAGCTCTAAACACCACTCTCACCTTAAACTGAACCCTAACAGTAAACCTATTCCTAATTTGAGTCCTAACTCTAACCCTAAAACTAAGCCTGACCCTGACTCCTCTCCTAACAGAAACCCTAGCTGTAAATATCACCCTAAACTTAAACCTAACCCTAACACTAAACTTAACCCATACCCTAATACTAAAACTAAACCTAATGGTAACCTTAATTCTTACATTAGCCTTTTTCCTAACCATAGCACTAAACTTAACACAAAACCTAGGCCTAATCCAAACCCTAAACCTAGATTTACCCCTAAATCTAACCATAACCATATCCATAACCATAGCTCAAAACCAATTCATTACCCTAAGCAAAACCCTAAACCTAAGGGTAACTCTAGACGTCTCCTTAATCTTTAGGCTAACCCTATTAATAATAACCCTACTAATAGCCCATACCCTTGCCCTCATTCTAGATCTAACCTTATTCAAAACCCTAACACTAACCCTAATGCTTTTACTGACCATACCATTAATCCTAGGTCAAATCCTAATCCTAACGTGAACTGAAAACCTACTGTGATCTTATCCCTAGACCTAATCCTGAACCAAACTCTCAGCCCAGCCCTAACCATAGCTCAGAACTTAACCCTTACACTAAACAAAACCTTAACCTAACTTTTGTTCTAACCATCACCCTAACCCTAAATCAAGACCTAATCCTAACCATAACCCTAGCCCTAATCTGAAGTCTAACTGTATCATTACCCTAAACATAACCCTTACCTTAATGCTAACCTTAGGCCTAACCCTAAACATATCACTATCCCCAAACTTATCAATAACCCTAAACCTACTCTGAATCCTAGACCCTAACCCTAACTCTAATGCTAATTTGAGCCCTAAATCTAAACTCAAACCTGAACCAAAACCTAACACTGACACTTACCCTAAAATTCCCCTAGCTCTAAACCTCACTCTTTTGTTATACCTAACCCTTACACTATACCTAGCCATAAAACTAACCCTAAAATTATCGCTAAGCATAATACTAGGCCTGATATTAGCCCTAGCCATGACACTAGCCCTAACCCTAACACAAACCCTAGCCATTATTCTAGCCCTATAATTATAATATATCCTTAATTATAACCCTAACTATAACCCTAGGCCTAACTCTAACAGTAAACCTAGCCCTAACCTTAGACCTAATTTAGCCCTTTTCCTAACCTTAACCATAACCCTAGCCTAAAGACTAACTCTAACTCTCACCTTAGTCCTAATCCTAGTTCTAACCCTATACTTTACTGGAACCCTAATCCTAGTCCAAACCATAGGTCTAAAATAGCCCTATTCATAGCACTAGAAGCAACCCTATATCTAATCCTAACTCTAAATCTTACCCTAAACCTTAGCCTAAATCTAAACCTAACACTAGCCCTAAACCTAAGGCTAATCCTAAAACTAACCCTAACCCTTAATATAAACTAAGCCCTAACCCTACACTTAGCCATACCTCTAGCCAATTGGAGTTTTAAGCCAAACCCTTAAACTAACCCTGAAACTGACTCAGACCTTAACACTAACTCTAGCTCTAAATTTCACCCTAACCCTATACCTAAACATAACAATAGACCTAGCCCTAACCTTAACCTAAAAGTAGCCCTAATTGCAATCCTGTTACTAACATTAGCCGTAACCCAAAACCTAGCCTTAACTTAACACAAAACTTATCCTTATTCAGTGCCCTATCCCTAGATTTACCCCTAACCCTAACCCTAAGCCTAACCCTATCAGTAATCATAACAATATCCCTAGACATACCCCTATCTCTAACCCTATCCATTACCCTAATCATAACCCTAACCCTAATGCTAAACCTGGGCCTAAACCTAACCATATACCTAATCCTAACCCTATCCATTTCACTTAACCTAACCTTAAACCTAAAGCTAAACCTAACACTATCTTTACCCTAATCCTAACTCTAATGCTAACTCAAGCCCTAACATTAAACATTAACCTATCCAAAACTCTAATGTGACCCTGACCCTAATAGTACACTTAGCTGTAAACCTGACTATAACCCTAAACCTAACCCTTACACTAGATGTAGCCATAAACCTAACCCTAAAATTATTTTTAACTGTAATACTAGACCTGAAATTAGCCCTAGCCATAATCCTAGCCCTGAATGTAGGCTTAATCCTAACCCAAACCATACTCGAGCCCTAACCCTAATTCTATTCCTCATCCTAGACCTAAACCTACCTATAACCTCATCCTGTACCCCAAAACTAACCATAACACTAAACCAAACCCTAACTCTCACCCTAAATCTAGGCCTGAAACAAAGCCTAGTGCTAGTCCTAGCCTTTATTTAATCCTATCCTAACCCTAAACCTAGCCATAAGACTAACTTTTGCCCTAGCCATAGCCCTATTTCTATCCTTAGCTTTAATTCTAACCCTAGATCTAAGCTTAAGTCTAAATCTAAAACTAACTTTAAATTTAACTGTAAAAATAAACCTAAACCAAACCCTAACACTATCCCTAACCATAACGCTAATCCAAGAACTTGCCCTATCCCTACCACTAGCCATAAATCAAAACCAAACTATAGCCCTAATCCTAACCCTTAAACTAAATCAAACCCTAACCCTACAATGAACCCTAAAACTAACTCTAAAACTAACCCTGACCCTGATGCTGATCCTAACATTAATCGTAGCTCTAAATATCAAACTAACCTTAAATTAACCCTAACACTATATTTAGCCTTAAGTAACCCTAACACTAGCCTTAACCATAACCCTAGTTCATATGTTAGTCATTGTCCTAACTGTAGCCCTAACCCTAACACAAATTCTACCCCTAAACTGAGCCCTAACCTTAATATTAGCCCTAACCATAACCCTATCATTAGCCTTAACCCTAACTCTAAATGAATTCCTTACACTAAGACAAACCTTAACCCAAATGCTTACCCTAGTCCTAATCCTAATCCTTAGCCTAACTTAAACTCTAACCATAATACTAGTCTTAACCCTATCCCTCATTCTACCTCTAAACCTAACCCTGAGCCTCATCTGACTCTAAGAGTAACCCTAGGTCTAAATTTGAACCTAACCCTAAACCAAAAAAAATTAACACTAGCCCTAATGGTAAACCTATACCTATAGCTAAGCCTAACATTAGACTTAGACCCCAGGCTAATCCTAAATATATCTATAATTCTAGCCCTAGACCTAAACAAAAAACTAGCACTAGCCCTAACAATAAACCTTAAATTAAACTGAACACTTACCCTACCCCTATACCAAAACCTAGTTCTAATCTGGCTCTAAACTTAACCCTAACTCTATCCCCCAAACTGACCCTGATTCTAAAACTGAACCTAGCTTTAAACCTGACACTAACACAAAACCTAGACCTAACACTAGATCTAGCCATAACCATAACCGTAAAACTACCCCTAACATAATCCTAGATATTACATTGCCCATAGTCCTAACACTAGCCCTAAACCTAACACAAAACCTAGACCTTATTCTATGCCTCAATTTAGCTCTAATTCTCACCCTCAGCCTAACCCTAGCCCTAAATCTAGCCCTAACCTAAGACTCGCCTTAGACCTAACCCTAGCTCAGAGCCTAACCTTTACACTAAACATAACCTTAGCTCTAGCCTAAATCCTTACCCTAACCCTAGCCCTAATCCTAACATTAAACCTAGCCTGAACTTTACCTCTAACCATATCCATTACCCTAACCCTAACCCTAATTAAAACCCTATCCCTAACACTAAACCTAACTCTAACCATAAATGTAAACCTAGACCTAAACCTAAACCTAAATTTTGCCCTAGCCCTAACCCTAGCGCAAACACTAACCCTTATCATAACCTACCCATAACCCCAGCCCTAAACCTAACACTTACCGTAACCCTAAACCTTACCCTAAATCACACTCTAGAACTATCCCTAAACATAGACCTAATCTTAGACTTAATCAAAACCATAAGCTAGCCTTAACCCTAGCTCTAAACCTATCCATTACAATAAACATAACCCTAATCCTAATGCTAACCCTAACCCGATCGCTAAACCTAAACCATCCATTACCCTAAACCTGAACTGAAACCTAAACTAAACCTTATCCATTACCCTAACTCTAAATCTAAACCTAATGCTAATTTGAGCCCTAACCATAAACGTTTAGCTAAACCAATTGCTAACCCTGACCCTGATCCTGACCCTAATAATAACCCTAGCCCTAAACCTGACATTTAACCTAAACCTAACTCTTACAATAGACCTAGCCATAACCTAACCTGAAAACTATCCTTAACATTAACCCTAGACCTGATATTAGCCCTAGACCTGGACCTAGCCATAACCCTAACAGAAACTCTAGCCCTTAACCTAGCCCTAAACCTAACCTTAATCCTAAACTGAACTATAACAATAGGCCTAATCTGAATTCTAACACTCACCCTAGCCCTAAATCTAGCTTTAATCCACCCCTTCCCCTAAACTTAACCTTAACACCAATGCTAACCCTAACTCTTGCCCAACCCCTTGGTCTAAACCCAACACTAACCCTAGCCTTAATAATAGTGCTAATTTAGCAATAACCCTAACACTAACCCTAGCCTTAATCCTAGCCCTAATTTATCCCTAACCCTAACCCTAACTCTAGCCCTAACCCAGCCCTAATCCTAGCCCTAATTTAGCCCTAACAATATTCCTAATCGTAAAATTACTACTATGACTAACTCGAATTTTCACCCTAGCCATATCGCTAGTTCTAAGCATATTCCTTACCATAACCATAACACTCACCCTAACCCTAGCTCTAGACCTAGCCCTAACCCTAGATCTAACCCTTACTCTAAATCTAACCCTAACTCTAAGCCTAAAATTTATCCTAACACTAGCCTTAACCCTGATGCAGATCCATAATCTAGCCGAAACTGTAGCCATAGATCTAAAACAAAACCAACCTGTATCCCTAAACTTTAACCTAAACCAAACTCTAACCGTACAACTAGCACTAAATTTAGACTTGATTTGAGTTCTAACCCTAATCGTATAACTAACCATGACTCTAACACTGACCCTAACAATAACCTTGCTCTAAACATCAACCTAACCCTAAACCTAACCACAACACTAGATCTAGCCCTAACCTAACCCTAAAACGAGCACTAATTGTAACACTAGTTCATACATTAGCCACAGCTTTAACCCTAGGCCTAACCAAACCCCAAACCAAGCCCTAGTCCGAGCCTTAACCCTAGATTAAACCCTAATCCTAAACCTAACCCTAACCCAGTACATAGCCCTAAACCTTACCCTAACACTAGCCAGAATTCTAACCATAACCCTATCCATGTCTTTAGCTCTAACCCTATCCATTACCCTAACAATAACCATAACTCTAATAGAAACCTTAAGCCTAACCCTCAACTTATCCCTAACCCTAACCTCTTTCATTAACCTAAACCTAACCTGAACCCTAAACCTAACCCTATCATCACCCTAACCCTAACTCTAAGGTTGATTTGTGCCCTGACCCTAAACCTTAACCTAAACCAAACTCTAACTCTTACCCTTCCCATGATAATATACCTAGCTCTAACCCTGACTCTACCCCTAAACCTAGGTGTTATACTACACTTCGCCATAAAGCTAACCAAAAAACTATCCATAACCATTACCTTAAGCCTGACATTTGCCCTAGCCATAATTCTAGCCCTAACATTAACACAAACCAAACCCATAACACTAAACATAACCCTAGCCCTAATCCTATCCATAATTCTGGCCCTAAATTTAGCTCTAACCCTATCAATTACCCTTAACATAACTCTAAATATAATGCTAACCCTAGGCCTTAATCAAAATGTATCCCTGACTGTAATTGTATTCATTATGCTAACTGAAACCTGAACCCTAAACCAAATCCTATCATTACCCTAACCCAATCCCTAATGCTATTTCAAGCCTTAACCTTAAACCCTACCTAAACAAAACCCTAAACCTGACCCTGACCCTAATAATACCCAGAGCTCTAAATTTGACCCTTACCCTAAACCTAACACTTACACTAAACATAGCCATAAACCTAACCTTAAAACTATCCCTAACTGTAACCATAGACCTGACATTTGCCCTAACACTAATCCTAGCCCTAACCCTAAAAAAACCCTAGCCCTAATCCTAGCCCTAAACCTAGCCTTAAACATAACTCTAATGAAACCATAGCCCTAACCCTAATTCTAACATTCACCCTAGCCTTATCCCTAGCTCTAACTCCATCGCTTACACTAAACCTAAACCTAAGCCTAAAACTAACCCTAGGCCTAAACATAACCATAAACCTAGCCCTATTCCTAGACATAATTAAACCCTATACTGAACCAAACACTAAGATTAGCTGTAAGACTAACTCTCACTCTCACCATATCACTATTCCTAATTCTAACCCTATGCCTTACCATAAGCCTAAACCTAGTCATAAACCAAGACATAAAAATAGCCCTATCCTTAGCCCTAGAACTAACTCTAGATTTAATCCTAAATCTAAATTTAATTTTAACACTAAGCCTAAACCTAAACCTAACTCTAGCACTAAACCTAATGCTAAGCCTTAAACTAGCCCTAACCATAGCCCTAGCCCTAAAACAAAACAGAGCCATGGCCCTAATTTTAAAACATAACCTAAACCAAAACCTAACCCTTCACCTAGACCTAACCTAGCCCTTATTCAAGTCAAAATTTTAACCCTAAAAACTACCCCTGACATCACTCTAATGTTATACCTAACCCTACCACTAGACCTAGTTCTAACCCTAATCCTATATCTAGCCGGAAATCGTAACCATAGTCCATACATTAGCCATAACTCTAAAACTAACCCTAACGGTAACCAAAACCTATCCTTAATGCCAGACATAACCCTAGCTTTTACCCTAAACCTAAATCTAACACTAGTCATAACCCTAACCTAAAAAATAGCCTAACCCTAGCTCTAATCCTATCCCTTATCTTAAGCTAAGCCTAACCCTAAAACTAACCCTAGGCCTAACCCTAATCCTTAGCCTAACCCAAACTCTTACCCTATTACTAGGCCTAACCCTAGCCCTGATTCTAATTCTAAACCTAACCCAAATCCAAACCCTAACCCTGACACTTATTCTGACCCTAACACTAACTGTAGGTCTAAACCTGACCCTAACCTGGAACCCTAACACTAGCCCTACCAGTAATTCTATACTTAAACCTAAACCTAACACTAGCTCAAGACTTAAACCTAATCCTAAACCTAGCCATATCTCTGGCCCTAGACCTGAACAACAACCTAGCATTAGCTCTGACAATAACCCTTAACCTAACCCAAACACTAACCCTACCGCTAGACCTAACCCTAGTCCTAATTCTGGCACTAAACCCAACACTAACTCTATCCTGAACACTGGCTCTGACCCTAGCATAATCCTAGGTCCAAAGCTCACCCTAACCCAAACTCTAATCCTAAAACTGGGCCTAGCCATAACCTTAACCCTAAAATTAGCCCTAATCATAACCCTAACTCTTATATAATCCATGGCCCTAATCCTAGGCCTAAACTAACACAAAACCTAGCCGTAATCCTAGGCCTGTACATAGCCCTATGTGAAACACTAAACCTAACCCTAGACCCAACCCAAACCCTAAGCCTCACTTTAGACCAAACCCTAGCTCAAAGTCTAACCTTTACCCTTAACATAACCCTAGCCTTATCACAAACCCTAACCTTACACTAGCACCAATCCTTACCTTAAACATAGCCCTAACCATAGCTCTAATTATATCCATTACCCTAACCCTAGCCCTAATCCTAACCATAACCCTATCCTTAAGTGTAGCTTTAATTGTATCCATTACCCTAACCATAATCCTAACCCTAATGCTAACCCTAGGCTTAAACATAACCCTATTTCATTCCCTAAACCTATCAATTGCCTTAAAACTAACCTGAACCCTAATCATAAGCCTATTCATTACCCTTACCCTAACTCTAACACTAATGCTAATTCGAGCCCTAAAGTTAAACCTTAACCTAAACAAAACCTTAAGCTGTACACTGACCCTAATAATACACATAGCTGTAAATTTGACCCTTATCCTAAATCTAACTCTTACACTAAAACTAACCACAAACATTACCCTAAACCTATCCCTAATCATATCCCTAGACCTGACATTAGCCCTATCCATAATCCTAGCCCTAACCCTAACACAAACACTAGCTCTCATCCTAACCCAAATCCTAGCCATAATCGTAATCAACCCAATTTCTAACCCTTTCCCTAGCCCTAAAACTAGTTATAAATCCAACACTTACCCCAAACATGACCCAAACTCTAACCCTAAAACTAACCGTAGCCCCAATACTAAAACTAACCCTAAACCTAGCTTTAACAGTAACTATAATTCTCACCCAAGCCCTAGCCCTAATTCTAACCCTATCACTTACCGTAACCTTATTCATAGCCATAGCCTAGAATAGACTTAACCCTAACCTTACACCTTGCCCTAACCCTAGATCTAAACCTAATTATAAATCTAACCATAATTCTACACCTAACTGTTGAGAGCCACAGCCGAAGGGGCCCCAGCAAACTTCCAGCTACCAGCTGATGTTTGGCTCACAGCGGTCCCAGCAAACTTCCAGCTGCCAACTGATGATTGGCTCACAGCAGCCCCAGCAAACTTCTAGCTGCCAGCTGATTGGCTCCTCTGCAGTGATGCTCCCTTGGTCTGTTTCCCTGCCCTTTTAGACCACAGAGCTGCTCATTGGGGGACATTTTTTGGCTCTGCCCACGTGACCCAGCCAATCGACCTCAAGAGCAGGAAGAGTGGGGGGTTTGAGAGACTTGTGGGAAGCCGGTGGTGGCAGTTGGGCTCTGAGGGAATTCCTGAAGAGCTCATGTGGTGTGGTGTGTGTGTTCTAAAAATAAAGTTCTTTTCAGCTTGATAAGTGGCTCATGAATTGTGCCCAGCCAGACTGCGGCATTTGGTGGCCTGCAGGAGGAATGACTGAGGGTAAGTGATAAGGTAAACTGCTCTCCCCTGAGGGCAGGGTGAGAGGATGGGTAGCCATTTTAAGATTCTTCTTTCATTTTGTTTCACTTTTGTTTTAAGTTGCCTGTCCATGTAGATGTGTAAGATGGGAGAAAAACTGCTCACATCTGAGGAACAGAGAGGGAGAAAGGACAGATGGACATTTCAGGAGGATAGAAAAAAAAATGATTTTTTGTTGTTCCATTTTTGTTTCATTCTGTTTCGGTTTTGTTTGGTGTTATCTTGTTGGGTTGTATTATAGTTATAGTAGAAATATGGGATCAGAAATTAGTAAGAAACAAACCCAAAGATTTTTAAGTAAATTGTTAGGAGAAGGAGGCATCCCATTAAAATCAAGAGCAGTCAGGGCATATGTTGATACAATAAAAAAATGTAGCCCATGGCTTTTTAAGGAGGAGTTGTTAAATATATCACAAAGGAACTATCATGGTGAAGATTTAAGGGAAAAGGAAAAGAAAAACCCAGGAACTCTGCCAGTTGGCACATTGCCATTGTGGGTGTTGGTATCTTGGTTACTTAGTCCAAAGCCTTCAGTTCAAACAATGGTACAGAAAGGAGAAGACATATTGATTCAAGTAAAAGAGAAGGTCTCTCAAGTTAGTCAGAAAGAGGAAAAGATTCAAGTAAAAGAGAAGGTCTCTCAAGTCAGTCAGACAGAGGAAAAAAAGAAGATCTCTCGAGGTAGTCAGAGAAAAAAATTCAAGTAAAAGAGAAGGTCTCTCAAGCTAATCAGACAGAGGAAGAAAGTTTAGAGCAGAAAAAGCCATCAGGGGAAAAGTTACAACAGGAGACTGCTACTAACGCATTTCTACACCAGAGGGCATAAGTGTCCAACCAACAGCGCCACCTTCATATGCTGCGAGGCCCACAACCCCAGTAGTTGATAGATGGGATCCTGAGACAGGATCTCAAATATTAACAAGCCCTGTATTTGAGCAGGCAAGAGGGCAGCAAATTCACCATGCTTTAGATTTCAAAACAGAGAAGCAGCTAAAATAGGCTGTAACAACCTATGGTCCTCAAGCATCCTTCACTATAAGCATGGTCAAATCCATTACCAACTTGAACATGACACCAGCAGATTGGGCTAGTATGTGTAAAGCTGTCTAAATGGAGGACAATACCTATTATGGAAGGTTAACAATGAGGAATTTTGCAAGGAGATGGCTAGGCGAAATGCAGCAGCTGGTTATCCTCAGAGAAATCTAGATATGTTTTTAGGAAAGGGACCTTATGAGGATCAGCAGCAACAAATTGCATATGATCCTGCCATATGCGCACAGATTGCTGCAGATGTGGTTAGGGCATAGAAGACTTTATAAGAACATGGAGGTTTACAAGGTCAATTATCTAAGGTAATACAAGGAGATAATGAACCTTATGATGAATTTGTAGATAGGCTTATTCAAACAGCTACCAGAGTTTTTGGGAATACAGAACAAGCAATGCCATTAATAAAACAACTGGCTTATGAGCAAGCAAACTGTTGGTGCAGAGAGGTCATTAGACCATGGAAACATGAAGATTTAAACACATATATTAAATTATGCAGAGACATAAATGAACAAGGACAAGTCTTGGCAGCTGCAGTACAACAGGTTTTATATGCCAGGCCAAAAACATGCTACAATTGTAAACAAACAGGATATTTTAAGAGGAATTACCCCATAGGAGGAGGGTTTAACAAAACTAGTTACCAAAAGAGTAGAATACCAGGTATTTGCCCACGATGCCATAGAGGGGGACATTGGGCTAATGAATGCCATTCTCAAACCACCATAGAGGGTACTCTGTTATGAAAAAAACGAACAAGGACCAGGCGTCTAT
Source organism: Marmota monax (assembly GCF_021218885.2). Lineage (NCBI taxonomy): Eukaryota > Metazoa > Chordata > Mammalia > Rodentia > Sciuridae > Marmota > Marmota monax. The sequence continues at coordinate 1,775,177 of NW_026692704.1, read as the reverse complement.
CCACGATATTGTGGAGAAAGGCATCAAGCTCCATTGCCAAAAAATGGACAGGGTGGCCCAATGCTCTGGGGCCCAAGACCACAAGTATACGGAGCACTGGAGGAACCCAGAAACCCCATCAGGGTAGTGCCCAGGACACATTGTCCATTAGATTCCTCACTAGACAAACCAGAGGAAGCGCAGGATTGAATATCTGCACCTCTGCCAGAACAGTACTAACTCCAGAGATGGGAGTTCAAATCATTCCCACAGGGGTAAAAGGACCTCTTCCTAAAGAAACAGTAGGCTTATTATTGGGACACAGTTCTTCTACTCTAAAAGGACTTATGATAAGTCCTGGGGTAATTGATCCCGATTATAAAGGTGAAATAAAATTTATAGTCAGTTCTCCAAAGTGTATATCAGTAATTTTACCAGGAGATGGAATAGCACAGTTACTAATAATACCCAGCCTACATGATCCATTTTCCAGTCGTACTGTAGAAAGAGGTTCCAGGGGATTAGGTTCCACAGGTGCAGATTGGGCTATGCTTTCTTTAAATTTAGATTATTGCCCCATGCTAAATCTAAATATTCAAGGACATGAATTTAATGGACTACTGGATACAGGTGCAGACATTAGCATCATCTCTTGTCAAGAATGTCCAAAACATTGGCCATTACAAGAAGCCACTCAAACGCTTTGAGGCCTAGGAGTGGCGACTAATCCCCATAGAAGTGCAATGGTATTAGATTGGAAGGATCCTGAAGGATGTGAAGGAACTATGCAGCCATATGTATTGGATCATCTTCCTATAAATTTATGGGGATGAGATGTCCTAGATCAATTAGGACTAACATTAACAAACAACATCAATCCAAATGTGCCCACTATTATGGCTAGACAAGATTTTAGGAAAGTAAAAAGATCAGGAGAACAAGAACAAGGTATAGCACCACCAATACAAATAGATCAAGGAATAGACAGACATGGATTGGATTTTTCTGGATGGGTCACTGAGACAATAAAAAGTACTTGGAAATCAGAAAGACCAGTGGCCCCTGACTAAAGAAAAGATATAAGCAGCCCAAAGTAGAAGGACATATACAACCCTCTGTATGTCCCCTTAATACTCCCATTTTTGTCATCAAAAAGAAATCTGGTAAATGGAGATTATTGCAAGATTTAAGAGCCATTAACAATGAGATGGTTATTATGGGACCTGCTCAATCTGGGATTCCTCAATTGTCTGCTTTGCCAAAAACCTGGTATGCTTTAGTTATAGATATTAAAGATTGTTTTTGTTTCAATTCCAATTCATCCTGAGGATAGTCCAGGTTTTGTGTTTACTATTCCTGCACTGAATCATGAAGGTCCTGATCAGAGATATGAATGGAAAGTACTCCCTCAAGGGATGGCTAACAGCTCAACTATGTGTCAAATTTATGTTAACAAAGTAATCCAGCCACATAGAAATCAAAATCCTGAACTACAAATATTTCACTATATGAATAATGTATTATTAGCACTCAAAGATAAAAACGCATTGCTAGAATGTTATGCCACACTTACAAACTTATTAAAAAATTATAATGTAGAGATAGCAATAGATAAAGTACAATTAAATATTCCAATTAATTATTTAGGAGTTCTGTTATCCTCAACCATGGTCCACCCACCAAAAATTTAAATACAAGTAGATAAACTCAAATCACTTAACGACTTTCAAAAGTTATTAAGAGACATAAATTTGATAAGGCCTTATTTAGGTTAAACAACAGGAGAGTTGGGACCTTTATTTGATTTGCTAAAAGGTCCATCAGATCCAAATTCACCCCAAATGTTAACTCCTGAAACAAATATGGAAAATATGCATTGGATGGAATTGATATAAGTTTGCCTTTATCATTTATTGTACTACCAACAAAAAATATTCCTACAGGAGTATTTTGGCAAGAAGGTCCATTATTATGGATACATTTATCTTATTCTTCTAACACAATTCTTGCTAGAGGTATCCTGAGGCTGTAGGACAATTAATACTCAAAGGAATAAAAGCAGCAAAGGGAGTATTTGGAATTTCTCCCAATAAAATTATTATTCCATATAATATGGATCAAATTGTTGAGTTAGCTAATGAGTTAAATAGTTGGACAATAATCATGTGTAAATCTAATGTTTCATTTGATAACCACTTACCATCTAATCCTTTATTATCTTTTTGGTCATTACATCCTGCAATTTTTCCAAAAATGACAAGAAATATACCTATCATGAATGCTCCAAATATATTCACTGATTGGTCAAATAATGGTACAGCAGCAATAGTTACAATTGATCAAACTTTTACATTTTTAGTACCCAGACAATCAGCTCAAAAGGTAGAGCTTAATGCAGTATTACAAGCTTTTGTGATGTTTAAAGATTCTGTATTTAATTTATTTTCCAATACTCAGTATGTAGTTAATGCTATAGTATCCCTTGAAGATGCTGGTAGGATTTTCCCTTCCTCTACTGTTTTCTCTTTGCTTTCCACTGTACAAAGTCTAATCTGAGACAGAAAATATCCATTCTTTATAGGACCCATCAGGGCACATACAGGATTGCCTGGAACCCTTAGTTTGGGCAATGATTTAGCAGATAAAACTACACATGACATACATATTTTCTCTACACTAGAAGAAGCTACAAATTTTCATAAAAAGTTCCATGTCAATGCTAATACTTTACAAAAGCATTTTAAAATATCTAAGGAACAAGCTAGACAAATAATAAAACTATGTCAAAATTGTGTGACCTTTTTATCACAAGTTAATCTTGGAGTCAATCCTAGTGAACTGATACCTAACCATATTTGGCAGATGGGCGTCACACACTTGCCAGAATTTGGAAAATTAAAATATTTGCATGTTACAGTTGATACGTCTTCCAGATTTTTGATGGGCTCCCTTCATGCCAGAGAAAAAAACTAAAGATGTTATAGCTCATTGCTTACAAAATTTTGCCACTGTGGGGGTTCCAAAACAGTTAAAAACAGATAATGCCCATGGTTATACTTCTACCTCTTTTAAACAATTTTGCTCATCATTTGGCATTACTCATATAACAGGAATCCCATACAATCCACAGGTACAAGGCATAGTTGAAAGAGCTCATCAAACTATTAAAATGTACTTATTAAAGCAAAAAGAGGGAATTGGGAAATGGTATATATTCCCCAATGATAAACTTAAAATAACCCTTTTTACTCTAAACTTTTTAAAATTGGATTCATCAGGGCTTAGTCCTGCGGAAAGGCATATGTATCCAAAAAATGTACATAAGCCCAAGGTACTTTGGAAGGATATTCTAACAGGACAGTGGAAAGGTCCTGACCCAGTAATTGTCTGGAGTCGGTGGTCTGTTTGTGTGTTTCCACAGGGAGAACAGCAGGAGATTTGGATTCCATAGAGATTAACTAAAGCGATTTCTACAGACCAAAAAGAAGATGATTTGGCTCAAATCCATAATAGCTGATATCCAGAACTCCAGTTTGGCTATCCTTACTTCTGCGACAGAATCAGGATGCTTTTTTTCTATATCTATTTTATTATGGCCCTTTCCCACATCATGAAGTTCTATTTTGTTTTTTGAGCTCATACAGACCTAGGTTAATGTTTTGCTGATCAGTTCTATTTTTTGACTATAGAGTTTTTAAACATTGCAATGGAGATTTCACCTGTAAAAAGTTATAAGGCCTTTACTATTATGTTATGTCTTCTATGTATTATACTATGTGTGCACACTTGTGTTTTGTGTTGTATGTTTGTATGTACATATGTCCATATATCATATATGAGGAGTGCTCATGAAAAAAAATGGATCCAAATATTTTTTTTTAATTCACGTGATTTATTTTTTTTTTTTATTTTTTTTTTAATTTTTTATTGTTGGCTGTTCAAAACATTACATAGTTCTTGATATATCATATTTCACAATTTGATTCAAGTGGGTTATGAGCTCCCATTTTTACCCCTTATACAGATTGCAGAATCACATCAGTTACACATCCATTGATTTACATATTGCCATACTAGTGTCTGTTGTGTTCTGCTGCCTTTCCTATCCTCTACTATCCCCCCTCCCCTCCCCTCCCCTCCCCTCCCCTCCCCTCTTCTCTCTCTGCTCCCTCTACTGACATTCGTTTGTCCCCCTTATATTATTTTTCCCCTTCCCCTCACTTCCTCTTGTATGTACTTTTGTATAACTCTGAGGGTCTCCTTCCATTTCCATGCATTTTCCCTTCTCTCTCCCTTTCCCTCCCACCTCTCATCCCTGTTTAATGTTAATCTTCTTCTCCTGCTCTTCGACCCTACTCTGTTCTTAGTTACTCTCCTTATATCAAAGAAGACATTTGGCATTTGTTTTTTAGGGATTGGCTAGCTTCACTTAGCATAATCTGCTCTAATGCCATCCATTTCCCTGTAAATTCTATGATTTTGTCATTTTTTTAATGCAGAGTAATACTCCATTGTGTATAAATGCCACATTTTTTTTATCCATTCATCCATTGAAGGGCATCTAGGTTGGTTCCACAGTCTAGCTATTGTGAATTGTGCTGCTATGAACATAGATGTAGCAGTGTCCCTGTAGCATGCTCTTTTTAGGTCTTTAGGGAATAGACCGAGAAGGGGAATAGCTGGGTCAAATGGTGGCTCCATTCCCAGCTTTCCAAGAAATCTCCATACTGCTTTCCAAATTGGCTGCACCAATTTGCAGTCCCACCAGCAATGTACAAGTGTACCCTTTTCCCCACATCCTCGCCAGCACTTGTTGTTGTTTGACTTCATAATGGCTGCCAATCTAACTGGAGTGAGATGGTATCTTAGGGTGGTTTTGATTTGCATTTCTCTGACTGCTAGAGATGGTGAGCATTTTTTCATGTACTTGTTGATTGACTGTATGTCCTCCTCTGAGAAGTGTCTGTTCAGGTCCTTGGCCCATTTGTTGATTGGATTTTTTGTTCTCTTATTGTCTAATTTTTTGAGTTCTTTGTATACTCTGGATATTAGGGCTCTATCTGAAGTGTGAGGAGTAAAGATTTGTTCCCAGGATGTAGGCTCTCTATTTACCTCTCTTATTGTATCTTTTGCTGAGAAAAAACTTTTTAGTTTGAGTAAGTCCCATTTGTTGATTCTAGTTATTAACTTTTGTGCTATGGGTGTCCTATTGAGGAATTTGGAGCCCGACCCCACAGTATGTAGATCGTAGCCAACTTTTTCTTCTATCAGACGGCGTGTCTCTGATTTGATATCAAGCTCCTTGATCCATTTTGAATTAACTTTTGTGCATGGCGAGAGAAAGGGATTCAGTTTCATTTTGTTGCATATGGATTTCCAGTTTTCCCAGCACCATTTGTTGAAGATGCTATCCTTCCTCCATTGCATGCTTTTAGCCCCTTTATCAAATATAAGGTAGTTGTAGTTTTGTGGATTGGTTTCTGTGTCCTCTATTCTATACCATTGGTCCACCCGCCTGTTTTGGTACCAGTACCATGCTGTTTTTGTTACTATTGCTCTGTAGTATAGTTTGAAGTCTGGTATCGCTATACCGCCTGATTCACCCTTCCTGCTTAGCATTGTTTTTGCTATTCTGGGTTTTTTGTTTTTCCATATGAATTTCATGATTGCTTTCTCTATTTCTACAAGAAATGCCGTTGGGATTTTGATTGGCATTGCATTAAACCTATAGAGAACTTTTGGTAATATCGCCATTTTGATGATGTTAGTTCTGCCTATCCATGAACAGGGTATATTTTTCCATATTCTAAGATCTTCTTCTATTTCTCTCTTTAGGGTTCTGTAGTTTTCATTGTATAAGTCTTTCACCTCTTTTGTTAGGTTGATTCCCAAGTATTTTATTTTTTTGGAAGATATTGTGAATGGAGTGGTTGTCCTCATTTCCATTTCAGAGGATTTGTCACTGATATACAGGAATGCCTTTGATTTATGCGTGTTGATTTTACATCCTGCCACTTTGCTGAATTCATTTATTAGCTCTAATAGTTTCTTTGTAGACCCTTTTGGGTCTGCTAGGTATAGAATCATGTCATCTGCAAATAGTGATAATTTAAGTTCTTCTTTTCCTATTTTGATGCCTTTAAATTCTTTTGTCTGTCTAATTGCTCTGGCCAGTGTTTCGAGAACTATGTTGAAGAGAAGTGGAGAGAGAGGGCATCCCTGTCTTGTTCCAGATTTTAGAGGGAATGCCTTCAATTTTTCTCCATTCAGAATGATGCTAGCCTGAGGCTTAGCATAGATTGCTTTTACAATATTGAGGTATGTTCCTGTTATCCCTAGTTTTTCTAGAGTTTTGAACATAAAGGGATGCTGTACTTTGTCAAATGCTTTTTCCGCATCTATCGAGATGATCATATGATTCTTATTTTTAAGTCTATTGATGTGGTGAATAACATTTATTGATTTCCGTATATTGAACCAGCCTTGCATCCCTGGGATGAATCCTACTTGATCATGGTGCACAATTTTTTTGATAAGTTTTTGTATCCGAGTGGCCAGAATTTTATTGAGGATTTTTGCATCTAGGTTCATTAGAGATATTGGTCTGTAGTTTTCTTTCTTTGAAGTGTCTTTGTCTGGTTTAGGTATCAGGGTGATGTTGGCCTCGTAGAATGAATTTGGAAGTTCTCCCTCTTTTTCTATTTCCCGAAGTAGCTTGAAAAGTATTGGTATTAGTTCTTCTTTAAAGGTTTTGTAAAACTCTGCTGTATACCCATCTGGTCCTGGGCTTTTCTTAGTTGGTAGTCTTTTGATGGTTTCTTCTATTTCCTCAATTGATATTGGTCTGTTTAGGTTGTCTATATCCTCCTGACTCAATCTGGGCAGATCATATGACTTAAGAAATTTATCTATGCCTTCACTATCTTCTAATTTATTGGAGTATAAGGATTCAAAATAGTTTTTGATTATCTTCTGTATTTCTGAAGTGTCTGTTGTGATATTGCCTCTTTCATCCCGTATGTTAGTAATTTGAGTTTTCTCTCTTCTTCTCTTCGCTAGCATGGCTAAGGGTCTGTCGATTTTGTTTATTTTTTCAAAGAACCAACTTTTAGTTTTGTCAATTTTTTCAATTGTTTCTTTTGTTTCGATTTCATTAATTTCAGCTCTGATTTTAATTATTTCTTGCCTTCTACTTCTTTTGCTGTTGCTTTGCTCTTCTTTTTCTAGGATTTTGAGATGAAGTATGAGATCATTTATTTCTTGGTTTTTTCTTTTTTTAAGGAATGAACTCCAAGCAATGAATTTTCCTCTTAGAACTGCTTTCAATGTGTCCCATAGATTCCGATATGTTGTGTCAGTGTTTTCATTAATCTCTAAGAATTTTTTAATTTCCTCCTTGATGTCTTCTATAACCCATTGATCATTCAGTAACCTATTGTTCATTCTCCAAGTGATGTATTCTTTTCCCTTCCTTCTTTTATCGTTGATTTTCAGTTCCATTCCATTATGATCAGATAGGATGCATGGTATTATCTCTACTCCTTTGTATTGTCTAAGAGTTTCCCTGTGACATAATATATGATCTATTTTTGAGAAGGATCCATGTGCTGCTGAGAAAAAAGTGTAACTGCTTGATGTTGGGTGGTATACTCTATATATGTCAATTAAGTCTAGGTTATTAATTGTGTTATTGAGTTCTATAGTTTCCTTATTCAACTTTTGTTTGGAAGATCTGTCCAGTGGTGATAGAGGTGTGTTGAAGTCTCCCATGATTATTGTATGGTGGTCTATTAGACTCTTGAACTTGAGTAGAGTTTGTTTGATGAACATAGCTGCACCATTGTTTGGGGCATATATATTTATGATTGTTATGTCTTGTTGGTGTATGGTTCCCTTGAGCAGTATGTAGTATCCCTCTTTATCCCTTTTGATTAACTTTGGCTTGAAATCTATTTTATTTGATATGAGTATGGATACTCCTGCTTGTTTCCGAAGTCCATATGAGTGATATGATTTTTCCCAACCTTTCACCTTCAGCCTATGTATGTCTTTTCCTATCAAATGCATCTCCTGTAGGCAGCATATTGTTGGGTCTTGTTTTGTGACCCATTCTACTAGCCTGTGTCTCTTGATTGGTGAGTTTAAGCCATTAACATTTAGGGTTATTATTGAGATATGGGTTGTTCTTCCAGCCATATTTGTTTATTTATGTTACTAAACATGGTTTGTTTTCCTCTTTGATTATTTTCCCCCCTTTAGTGTCCTACCTCCCACTGTTGGTTTTCATTGTTATTTTCCATTTCCTCTTCCTGTAATGTTTTGCCAAGGATGTTTTGAAGAGATGGTTTTCTAGCTGCAAATTCTTTTAACTTTTGTTTATCGTGGAAGGTTTTAATTTCATCTTCCATCCTGAAGCTTAATTTCGCTGGAAACACAATTCTTGGTTGGAACCCATTTTCTTTCAGTGTTTGAAATATGTTATTCCAGGATCTTCTAGCTTTCAGAGTCTGTGTTGAAAGATCAGCTGTTATCCTGATTGGCTTACCCCTAAATGTGATCTGCTTCCTTTCTCTTGTAGCTTTTAAAATTCTCTCCTTATTCTGTATGTTGGGCATCTTCATTATAATGTGTCTAGGTGTGGGTCTCTTATGATTTTGCACATTCGGCGTCCTGTAGGCTTCTAGGATTTGGGGTTCTGTCTCATTCTTCAAGTCTGGGAAGTTTTCTCGTATTATTTCATTGAATAGATTGCTCAATCCTTTGGTTTGAAACTCTGTCCCTTCCTGTATCCCAATGACTCTTAAATTTGGTCTCTTGATGTTATCCCATATTTCTTGGATGTTCTGCTCATGGTTTCTTAACAGTCTTGCTGAGCTGTCTATGTTCTTTTCAAGTTGAAATACTTTATCTTCATTGTCTGATGTTCTGTCTTCTAAGTGTTCTACTCTGCTGGTAGTATTCTCAATTGAGTTTTTAAGTTGGCTTATTGCTTCCTGCATTTCTAGGATTTCTGTTTGTTTGTTTTTTATAACCTCTATTTCCCTGTGTAGTTGATCTTTTGCTTCTTGGATTTGTTTATGTAATTCATTGTTGAAGTGATCTTTCATTGTCTGATTTTGCTGTCTGATGTCTTCCTTGAGACTCCAGATCATCTGAAGCATGTATATCCTGAATTCTTTATCTGACATTCCATCTGCTGCAGCTATTACCTCTTCTAACGTTGAGTTGACCTGCATTGCTTGTGGTCCTTTCTTTCCTTGTCTCTTCATACTGTTCGCGTTCCTTTCTACTTAGTGAAACTGTTGTGCTATTGAATTTTTCCCCTATATATTTATATTGGTCTTGTATAGTTGCAAAGTCTCCCTCGCAGGCGCGGGCGGCGGTTCTGTCCCTCTGCGGGCCGCTAGGCTTGTTCTGTGGGTGGTCACAGTTCAGTCTACTTTGCAGGTGCAGGCAGCGGCACTGCCCCTCTGCAGGCCTCTGGGGCTGTACTGCCAGTGGGTCGCAGGTCCACCTACCTTGCAGGAGTGATTGGAAGCTCTGTCCCGCCGCGGGCCGCTGGGCCTTTTCTGTCCGTGGTCACAGTTCCCCTACCTGGCAGGCGCGGGGGCTGGGGGGCGGCTCTGCCCCTCAGCAGGCCGCTGGGCCTGCTCTGTGCGTGGTCACAGTTCCCTCTACTTTGCCGGCGCAGGGGGAGGGGGCGGCTCTGCCTCTCAGCAGGTCGCTGCTCCTCTTCTGCAGGTGGGTCGCAGGCCCGCCCACCTTGCAGGAGTGATTGGAAGCTCTGTCCCACCGCGGGCCACTGGGCCTTTTCTGTCGGTGGTCACCTGGCAGGGGCGGGGGATGGGGGGTGGCTCTGCCCCTCAGCAGGCCGCTGGGCCTGCTCTGTGCGTGGTCACAGTTCCCTCTACTTTGCCGGCGCAGGGGGAGGGGGCGACTCTGCCTCTCAGCAGGTCGCTGCTCCTCCTCTGCCGGTGGGTCGCAGGCCCGCCTACCTTGCAAGAGTGATTGGAAGCTCTGTCCCGCCGAGGGCCGCTGGGCCTTTTCTGTCCGTGGTCACAGTTCCCCTACCTGGCAGGCGCGGGGGGTGGGGGGCGGCTCTGCCACTCAGCAGGCCGCTGGGCCTGCTCTGTGCGTGGTCACAGTTCCCTCTACTTTGCCGGCGCAGGGGGAGGGGGCGGCTCTGCCTCTCAGCAGGTTGCTGCTCCTCTTTAGCAGGTGGATCGCAGGCCCGCCTACCTTGCAGGAGTGATTGGAAGCTCTGTCCCGCCGCGGGCCACTGGGCCTTTTCTGTCCGTGGTCACAGTTCCCCTACCTGGCAGGCGCGGGGGGTGGGGGGCGGCTCTGCCCCTCAGCAGGCCGCTGGGCCTGCTCTGTGCGTGGTCACAGTTCCCTCTACTTTGCCGGCGCAGGGGGAGGGGGCGGCTCTGCCTCTCAGCAGGTCACTGCTCCTCTTCTGCAGGTGGGTCGCATGCCCGCTCACCTTGCAGGAGTGATTGGAAGCTCTGTCCCACCGCGGGCCACTGGGCCTTTTCTGTCGGTGGTCACCTGGCAGGCGCGGGGGGTGGGGGGCGGCTCTGCCCCTCAGCAGGCCGCTGGGCCTTTTCTGTCCGTGGTCACAGTTCCCTCTACCTTGCCGGTGCAGGGGGAGGGGGCGCCTCTGCCTCTCAGCAGGTCGCTGCTCCTCTTCTGCAGGTGGGTCGCAGGCCCGCCTACCTTGCAGGAGTGATTGGAAGCTCTGTCCCGCCGCGGGCCGCTGGGCCTTTTCTGTCCGTGGTCACAGTTCCCCTACCTGGCAGGCGCGGGGGCTGGGGGGCGGCTCTGCCCCTCAGCAGGCCGCTGGGCCTGCTCTGTGCGTGGTCACTGTTCCCTCTACTTTGCCGGCGCAGGGGGAGGGGGCGGCTCTGCCTCTCAGCAGGTCGCTGCTCCTCTTCTGCAGGTGGGTCGCAGGCCCACCCACCTTGCAGGAGTGATTGGAAGCTCTGTCCCACCGCGGGCCACTGGGCCTTTACCTTGCAGGAGTGATTTAAATGGTTTAATTTAAATTGGGTAAACAGCTGTTGAGGATTGTTTTAATATGTGAACAAAAAAGGAGTTTAATAGATCTGTTTCTTTACTGTCACCTTTCCTTTTCATTATATTTAATAATTCTGTTCAAGATAATGTAAATTGTTAAGAAAATTGTTTTCTTTTAGTGCCTTCTGGAATGTTACATAATTTTTTCTTTAGCCATTATTGCCAGAATTCCTATCTTCATCCCAGTGCCAGTGAAGACAATGATAAAACCAATCTACAGCTTCTGCAATAGCTATCACTGAACTGCTTGCAGAACTTACCTGGACTATGTATCACTTGTATGCATTGTGAACTCACTTGTATGCATTGTGAACTATCTATTGTTGCAGCGACTTTTGGTAGTGTTGGTGTATTTTTGCTGATGGTGTCATTGGTGGTACAATTTTTTCTGAAAGGAGCCATCAATTGGCTTGGTGTATCCTCCTCCCTTCTGCTTGTGATGGTCATTCAGCTAAAATTTGGGGGCCAACAGAGGTGAGACATAGAACCTCACCCCCCAATGGTACAAAGACCTATCCACAGGTGTTTCTGCATGCTGGACCAGTAGTCAATGACGGGTAAGATCCAATTGCAATGGTACAACCAAAGACAGGAGGCTGACACCTTGAGGTCAGCTCATCCGCTGATGGGTAAGGACCATATGTAGTATTCAACAACCTAAGGCAGGCACGGTCCCTAAGCCACATGCTTGTTGTTTAAACAGATAGGGGGAGATGTTGAGAGCCACAGCCAAAGGGGCCCCAGCAAACTTCTAGCTGCCAACTGATTGGCTCCTCTGTGGTGATGCTCATTGGGCTGTTTCCCCGCCCTTTCAGACCACAGAGCTGCTCATCAGGGGACTCTTTTTAGCTCCAGCCACCTGACCCAGCCAAACGGCCTCACAAGCAGGAGGAGTGGGGGTGTTGAGAGGCTTCTGGGAAGCTGGTGGTGGCAGTTGGGCTCTGAGGGAATTCCTGAAAAACTCCTGTGGTGTGGCATGTGTGTTCTAAAAATAAAGTTCGTTTCTACTTGATAAGTGGCTCGTGAATTGTGCCCAGCCAGACTGCAGCACCTAACCTTAACCCTAACACTACCCCTAACCCTAATGCTAATCCTAAAACTATCCCTAACCTTGGGCTTAGCCCTAAAACAAAACTGATCCATAACACTAAACCTAAACTTTTATCTAAACCAAACCCTAATCTTACATCTAGCCCTAAGCTTAGTCCGAATCTGAGTTTTAATTTTAACCCTAAAACTACCCCTGAACCTGTCTCTGACATTAACACTACCCCAACTCTAAACATCACCCTAAACCTAAACTTTACCCTAACACTAGACCTAGTCCTAACCCTAATTCTAAAACTAGTTCTAATCATAAATAAACCTAGCTAAAAACATCACCCTGGATTTAACCCTAACCATATAACAAGACTTGGCCATAACCACAACCCTAAAATTAGCCCTAATCATAACTCTAGTTCTTACATTAGCTGTATCCCTAAAACTAGCCCTAATGTAACCCAAAATCTAGCCCTAATGTGAGCCCCAACCCTAGATATAACCCTAACTCTAAACCTAAACCAAGTCCTAACCCTTACCCTAAAACTAACTCTAACTTTAATCGTTGAACTAACTCTAAACAAAATATTAACACTAACCCTAACAAAAACCATAACTCTAGTCTTAACCCTAGCTCTAACCCTATCCATTACCCTAACCCTAACTAAAATCCTAAACATAATTGATGCCTCCGCCTACCCGTAACATATTTGAAAACCCTAACCTATCCATTACCCTAAAAATAACCCTAACCCTAAACCTAACCAAACACTAAACTTAGATATAACACTAACCATAAAAGAGCCCTAATTGTAACCTTAGTTTTTACACTAGCAGTAGCCCCAAAGCTAACACAAAACCTACACCTAGTCCAAGCACTAACTCTAGCTTTAACTCTTAATCTAGCCCTAACCCTAACTCTAAGCCAGCCCTTACACTAGCCCTAACCCTAGCCCTAACCCTATCGTTTACCCTAAGCCAAACTCTAACCCTAAAGCTACCCTATTCCTAAACCTAATCCTTAGCCTAACTCAAACAATTGCCGCAGTCTGGCTGGGCACAATCAGGAGCCACTTGTCAAAAGAAACTAACTTTATTTTTAGAACCACACACGCCAAACTAAACAGCCTCTCAGGAAAAACCCTCAGAGCCTCAACTGCCACCACCGGCTTTCCACAAGCCTCTCTCTCCCACACAAGCTTCTCTCCCCCTCCCACAATCCTCCTGCTCTTGAGGCCGATTGGCTGGGTCATGTAGGCGGAGCCAAAAAAGTCCCCCAATGGGCAGCTCCGTGGTCTGAAAGGGCAGGGAAACAGCCCAATGAGCATCACTGCAGAGAAGCCAATCAGCTAGATGTTGCTGGGGCCGCTGTGAGCCAATCATCAGCCGGCAGCTGGAAGTTTGCTGGCAGCTGGAAGTTTGCTGGGGCCCCTTCAGCTGTGGCTCTCAACATCTCCCCCTCTCTGTTTAAACAACAAGCATGTGGCTTAGGGACCGTGCCTGTTAGGCAGTCCAATTCAACATATGGTCCTTACCCGTCATCGGATGAACTGACCTCTAGGCGTCAGCCTCCTGTCTTAGGTTGGTACCACTGCAATTGGATCATACCCGTCACTGACTACCGGTCCAGCATACAGCTATACTTGTGGATAGGCCTTTGCACCAGTGGGGGGGTGTGGTTCTTTGCCTCACCTCTGTTGGCCCCCAAATTTTAGACCATCACTAGTAGAGGAGGATGCAAAATGCCATGACTTTAAGCCAATTGAGGGCTCCTTTGAAAAATTGTGCCACCGGTGACATCATCAGCAAAAATACCCCAACACTACCACAAGTCACTGCACCAACAGATAGTTCACAATGCATACAGGTGAGCTCACAATGTGTCCAGGCAAGTTCTGCAAGCAGTTCAGTGATGGCTATTGTAGAAGCTGTAGATTGGTTTTATCTTTGACTTCACCAGCACTGGGATGAAGATAGGAATTCTGGCAATAATGGCTAAAGAAAAAATTATGTAACATTCCAGAAGGCACTAAAAGAAAACAATTTTCTTAACAATTTACATTGTCTTTAAGAGAATTATTAAATATAATGAAAAGGAAAGGTGAAAGTAAACAAACAGATCTGTTAACCTTCTTTTTGTTTACATATTAAAACAATCCTCAACAGTTGTTTACCCAATTTAAATTAAACCATATAAATCACGTGAAAAAAATATTTGGATCCATTTTATCATGAGTGCTCATCTTATATGATATATGGACATACATACATTCAAACATATAACACAAAACACAAGTGTGCACACATAATATAATACATACAACACATAACATTATAGTAAAGGCCTTATAACTTTTTACAGGTGAAATCTCCATTGCAATGTTTAAAAACTCTATAGTCAAAAAATAGAACTGATCAGCAAAACATTAACCTAGGTCTGTATGAGCTCAAAAAACAAAATAGAACTTCATGATATGGCAAAGGGCAATAATAAAATAGATATTGAAAAAAGCATCCTGGTTCTGTTGCAGATGTAAGAATATCCAAACTGGACTTTGGGATATCAGTTGTTATGGATTTGAGCCAAATCATCTTCTTTTTGGTCTGTAGAAATCGCTTTAGTTAATCTTTCTGGAATCCAAATCAGCTGCTGTTCTCCCTGTGGAAAAACATAAACAGACCCCCGACTCCAGACAATCACTGGGTAAGGACCTTTGTTAATCTCTATGGAATCCAAATCAGCTGCTGTTCTCCCTGTGGAAACACACAAACAGACCCCCGACTCCAGACAATTACTGGGTCAGGACCTTTCCATTGTCCTGTTAGAATATCCTTCCAAAGTACCTTGGGCTTATGTACATTTTTTGGACACATATGCCTTTCCGCAGCACTAAGTCCTGATGAATCCAAATTTAAAAAGTTTAGAGTAAAAAGGGTTATTTTAAGTTTAACTTTGGGGAATATATACCCCTTCCCAATTCCTTCTTTTTGCTTTAATAAGTACATTTTAATAGTTTGATGAGCTCTTTCAACTATGCCTTGTCCCTGTGGATTGTATGGGATTCCTGTTATATGAGTAATGCCAAATGTTGAGCAAAATTGTTTAAAAGAGGTAGAAGTATAACCAGGGGCATTATCTGTTTTTAACTGTTTTGGAACACCCACAGTGGCAAAATTTTGTAAGCAATGAGCTATAACATCTTTAGTTTTTTTCTCCGGCATGAAGGGAGCCCATCAAAAATCCAGAAGGAGTATCAACTGTAACATGCAAATATTTTAATTTTCCAAATTCTGGCAAGTGTGTGACGTCCATCTGCCAAATATGGTTAGGTATCAGTTCACTAGGATTGACTCCAAGATTAACTTGTGGTAAAAAGGTCACACGATTTTGACATTGTTTTATTATTTGTCTAGCTTGTTCCTTAGTTATTTTAAAACGCTTTTGTAAAGTATTAGCATTGACATGGAACTTTTTATGAAAATTTATAGCTTCTTCTAGTGTAGAGAAAATATGTATGTCATGTGTAGTTTTATCTGCTAAATCATTGCCCAAACTAAGGGCTCCAGGCAATCCTGTATGTGCCCTGATATGTCCTATAAAGAATGGATCTTTTCTGTCCCAGATTAGACTTTGTATAGTGGAAAGCAAAGAGAAAACAGTAGAAGAAGGGGAAATTCTACCAGCATCTTCAAGAGATACTATAGCATTAACTAAATACTGACTATTGGAAAATAAATTAAATACAGAATCTTTAAACATCACAAAAGTTTGTAATACTGCATTAAGCTCTACCTTTTGAGCTGATTGTTTGGGTACTAAAAATGTAAAAGTTTGATCAGGGGTAACTACTGCTGCTGTACCATTATTTGACCCACCAGTGAATATATTTGGAGCATTCATGATAGGTGTTTTTCTTGTCATTTTTGGAAAAATTGCAGGATGCAATGACCAAAAAGACAATAAAGGATTAGATGGTAAGTGGTTATCAAATGAAACATTAGATTTGCACATGATTATTGCCCAAGTATTTAACTCATTAGCTAACTCATCAATTTGATTCATAGTATATGGAGTAATAATTTTATTGGGAGAAATTCCAAACACTCACTTTGCTGCTTTTATTCCTTTGAGTATTAATTGTCCTACAGCCTCAGGATACCTAGTAAGAATAGTGTTAGGAGATTAAGATAAATGTATCCATAATAATGGACCTTCTTGCCAAAATACTCCTGTAGGAATATTTTTTGTTGGTAATACAATAAATAATAAAGGCAAACTTATATCAATTCTATCCAAATGCATTTTTTCCATCTATGTTTCAATGATTTTTAATGCCTTTCTTGCTTCAGGCGTTAACATTTGGGATGAATTTGGATCTGATGGACCTTTTGGGATCTCAAATAAAGGTCCCAACTCCCCTGTTGGTATACCTAAATAAGGCCTTATCCAATTTATGTCTCCTAATAACTTTTGAAATTCATTGAGTGATTTGAGTTGATCTACTCGTATTTGAATTTTTGGTGGACGGACCATGGTTGAGGATAATAGAACTCCTAAATAATTAATTGGAAAATTTAATTGTACTTTATCTATTGCTATCTCTGGATTATAATTTTTTAATAAGTTTGTAAGTGTGGCATAACATTCTAGCAATGTGTTTTTATCTTTGTGTGCTAATAATATATCATCCATATAGTGAAATATTTGTAGTTCAGGATTTTGATTTCTAAGTGGCTGGATTACTTTGTTAACATAAATTTGACACATAGTTGGGCTGTTAGCCATCCCCTGAGGGAGTACTTTCCATTCATATCTCTGATCAGGACCTTCATGATTCAGTGCAGGGATAGTAAATGCAAAACGTGGACTATCCTCAGGATGAATTGGAATTGAAAAAAAAATGTTTAATATCTATAACTAAAACATACCAGGTTTTTGGCAAAGCAGACAACTGAGGAATCCCTGATTGAGCAGGTCCCATAATAACCATCTCATTATTAATGGCTCTTAAATCTTGCAATAATCTCCATTTACCAGATTTCTTTTTGATGACAAAAATGGGAGTATTATGGGGAGATACAGAAGGTTGTATATGTCCTTCTGCTAATTGTTGTTTGACCAGGTCATGGGCTGCTTGTATCTTTTCTTTAGTCAGGGGCCACTGAGGAACCCATACTGGTCTTTCTGATTTCCAAGTAATTTTTATTGTCTCAGTGGCCCTTTCTGAAAATCCAACCCATGTCTGACTGTTCCTTGATCTATTTGTATTGGTGCTGCTATACCTTGTTCTTGTTTTTCTAATCTTTTTCCTTTCCTAAAACCTTGTCTAGTCATAATAGTGGGTGCATTTTGGTTGATGTTATTTGTTAATGTCAAACCTAATTGATCTAGGACATCTCGTCCCCATAAATTTATAGGAAGATGATCCAATACATATGGCTGTATAGTTCCTTCACATCCTTCAGGATCCTTCCAATCTAATACCATTGCACTTCTATGGTGATTAGTTGCCACTCCTAGGCCTTGAAGCATTTGAGTGGCTTGTTGTAATGGCCAATGTTTTGGCCATTCTTGACGAGAGATGATGCTAAGGTCTGCACCTGTATCCAGTAGCCCATTAAATTCATGTCCTTGAATATTTAGTTTTAGCATGGGGCGAGAATCTAAATTTAAAGAAAGCATAGCCCAATCTACACCTGTGGAGCCTAATCCCTTGGAACCTCTTTCTACAGTATGACTGGAAAATTTATCATGTAGGCTGGGTATTATTAGTAACTGTGCTATTCTATCTCCTGGTGAAATTACTGATATACCCTTATTATTAGTCCTTATTACTAGTCCTAACACTAGCCATCAATCTTGCTCTATCCTTAGCCCAAACACTAACCCTGACCCTTATTCTGACCCTAACACTAACCATAGGTCTAAACCTGACCCTAACCTAAACTGACCCCTAACATTGGCACTACCTGTGACCCTATACCTAAACCTCACCCTAAGACTAGACCTAAACCTACACTTAATCCTTCATCCAGTGATAACTCTAGGCCTAGCCCTACACAAAAACTTAGCTCTAGCCCTTATATTAACCCTTAACGTAACCCAAAAACTAATCTTATCCCTAGACCAAACCCTAGTCCTAATGCTGGCCCTAAAAATAAACCTAACCCTAACCTTAACCCTAAAAATGACACTTATCCTAACACAAACCCTAGCTCTAAACCTTATCCTAAAAAAAAAGAAACCCTAACACTAGACCTAGCCATATCACTAACCCTGAAACTAGCCATCACCATAGTCCAAAACCTACCTCTAAGTCTATGCATTACCCTAACCCTAACCCTAACCCTAATGCTAACCCTAGCCCTAACCCTCACACTGACTCTAACCATAATACTCATCTGAGTACAAACACTAGCTCAATTCCTAACCCTTAAACTTAACCTAACCCTAACACTAAACCATGGCCTAAGCCTAATCCTAACCTTAACACTAGTCCTAATCCTAACCTTAACCCTATCTGTAACCCTAGCTCTAACCCTACCCATTATCCTAAACCTAACCATAACTCTGATGATAATTCTAGCCCTTACCTTAAATCTACCCTAACCCTAACCCTAGACATAACCTAAACCTAACTTTGCCATAGAGCTAAACCTTGCTCAAACCATAACCATTACTCTAAACTTAACCCTAAACCTATCCCAAACCCTACCTTATGTCAAAACCTAAACCTAACCCTAACACGACATCAAACCCTATCCAATACCCTAAATCTAATGATAACTCTAGCCCTAAACTTAACACTAACATTTACCCTAACCATAACTATAACCTTTAACCTAACCTAAACCTACACCTAACCCTTGTCCTAGTGCTAACCCTAGCTCAAACTCTAAACCATAACATAAACATAAACCTAAATGTAACCCTAGGCCTAATCCTAACTCTAACCCTAATACTAACCATAACCCTATCCCTAACCCTGTTCATTACCCTAAACACCACCATAACCCTAAGGCTAACACTAGGCCTAATCTAACCCTTTTGCTAACTCTAACCCTATCAATTACCTTACACCTAACATGAACCCTAAAACTAAACCTATCATTACCCTAATCAAATCCTAATGCTAATTCAACCTCTAAACGTAAACCCTAACCTAAACCAAACACGAAACCTAATTCTAACCCTAATGATACCAGTAGCTCTAAACCTGACTCTTACCCTATTCTTAAACCTTACACTAGACCTAGCCATAAATCTTACCCTCAATCTATCCCTAACATAAGCCTAGACCTGACACAAGCCTTAGCCCTAATTCTTGCCATAACCCTAAAAAAACACTAGCACTTATCCCAGCCCTAAACCAAGCCTTGCTAAACAAACCATAATTCTAGCCCTAACCAAAATTCTAACCTTCAACCTAGCCCTAAAACTGGCTCTAACCCCATCCCTTCCTCTAAACCTAACCCTATCCATAAACCTAAACCTAAGCCTAAATCTAGGCCTATAACACAAATGCTAGACCTAATCCTAGCCCTAATTTAGCCATAAACGTAACCTAACCCTAGCCCTAAGACTAACTCTAACTCTCACCCTAGTCCTATTCCTAGTTTTAACCCTGTCCCTTGCCATAATCCTATCACTTGCTTTACATTAGCCCTAACACTAGCCATAGCCTTAATCATATATCTAACTCTAGCTCTAAATCTAACCCTCACCCTAAGCTAACCTCTCAATAACACAAGCTGTAACACTAATGCTAATCTAAAACTAGCCCTAACCTAGCCCTAGTCCTACAAAAGAACCTAGCCATAGACCTAACCCTAAGCTTTAACATAAACCAAACATTAAGCCTACATATAGCCCTAAACCTAGCTCTAATTTGAGTCCTATACCTAACCCTAAAACAAACCCTGACCCTGACTGTCACACTAACATTAACCTTAGCTCTAAATATTACTCAAAACCTAAACCTAACCCTAACCCTAAACCTAGCCCTAGCCCTAACCCTAAAACTACTTCTAATCATAACTCTAGTTTTTATATTAGCTGTAGCCCTAAACCTAGCCCTACGTAGCCCAAAACCTATCCATAATCAGAGCTCTTACACTGTCTTTAACCCTAACCATAACCCTAATTCTAGCCCTAACCTTGTCCTAAAAAACCCTAACCCTAACCCTTGCCATAACCCAAACCTAGCCCTAAGTCTAGCCTTAATCCTAACCATAAACCTATCCCTAACCCCAGCTGTAAACCTACCCATTACCCTAAAATTCATCATAACCCCAGTGCTAACCCTAGGATAACCTTAAACCTATTCCTAACCCTAAACCTATATATTACACTAAACCTAATCTGAATCCTAAACTTAACCATATCCATAAACCTAATCCTAACCTGAATAATCATAAACCTAAAACGAACTCTAACGATAACCCTAGACCTGATATTAGCCCTAGACCTAATGAAGCCCTAACCCTAAAACAAACTCTAGCCCTAATCCTAGCCATAATCTTAGCCTTAATCCTAAACCTAACCCTTACCATAGACCTAACCCTAAATTTTACCCTCACCCTAGTTCTAAAGCTAGCTATAACATCATACCTAACCATATCCCTAACCATAACCCTAGCCATAAACCTAGGTTTAGCCATAATACTAAACCTACCTCTAATCCTAGCCCTAATTAAGACCTAATTCTAACCTTAAATCTAACCCTAACACTAAGACTAACTCTAACTCTCGCCCTAGCCCTATCCCTAGTCCTAACCCTATCCCTTATGATAACTCAAACCCTAGCCCTAACCCTATCCCTAACCTTCGGTGTAGCCCTAAACATAGATCTAAAACTAATTCTAAATCTAACCCTAAACCTAAGCTTAAACCAAACCATAACACTATCTCTAACCCTAATGCTAAATTGAAAACTAGCCCAATCCCTAGTCCTAGCTCTTAAGCAAAACTGAGAAATAACACTGACCCAAATCTTAACCTAAAATAAACCCTAACACTACACCTAGCCCTATCCCTAGCCATAATTTGAGACCTAACCCTAAACATAGAACTAATACTAACCCTGATTTTGACCTTAACACTAACGCTTGGTTTACATATCTCCATATCCCAAAACCTAAACCTAACACTAGACCTAGCCCTAAACCTAACCCTAAAATTAGCCCTAATCGTAATGCCAGTTCTTAAATTAGTGATAGCCCTAAACCTAACACAAAACCCAGCCCTAATCCAAGGTCTAAACCTGGCCCTATCCCTAACCCTAACCCTAGTCCTAATCCTAGCTCTAACCCTATTTCTTACACTTAGTCAAACTCTCACCCTATTGCTACTCTAGTTCGAACCCTAATTCTATGCCTACTCCAAACACTAACTCTATTACTACTCCCAAACCTAGCCCCCATTCTAGCACTAAAATTAATCCAAACCCTAACCCTAACCCTGACCCTTATTCTGACCCTAACACTAAACCTAGGTTTAAACCTGACCCTAAACCTTATCCAAAACCTAACACTAGCCCTACCAGTAACACTAACACTAAACTTAACACTAACACTAGACTGAAACCTAAACCTAATTCTAAATATAGCCATAAACCTAGCCTTATCCCTAACAATAACCCTTAACCTAAACCAAACAACTAACTCTATCCTTGGACCTAACCCTAGTCCTCATTCTGGACCTAACCCTAAAACTAATTCTAACCTGAACCCTGAAACTTAGCCTAACAAAAACCCTAGCTCTAAATCTTATTCTAACCCAAAAAACTAACCCTAACACTAGACAACCTCTAAATCTAGCCATAACCATAACTCTAGCTCTAACATTCCCCAAAGACCTAACACTAGCCCTAAACCTGACACAAAACCTAGCCCTAATTACAGCCTTAAACCTAACCCTAAGCATAACTCTAACTCTAAACCTAGCCCTAACCCTAATCCTAACTCTTGTTCGAGCCCTTACCCTAGCACAAACCCTAACCCTTACCCTAAACATAACCCCAGCCTAAACCCTAAACCTCACATAACTCTAGCTATAATCCTAACTGTAACCGTAGCCCAAACCCTAGCTCTAACTCTATCCATTACATTAATTATAACCCTAAAACTAATGCTAACCCAAGCCTTAAACCTAACCGTAACAATACCTTAGCCCTGACTGTAACCCTAACCCTCACCTTAGCCCTAAACCTAGCTCAATCCCTAACCCTTACACTTAAACAAACTCTAACACTAACCCAAGGCCTAACCCTAACATTAACCCCAGCCTTAATCATAAACATAACGCTGGCCCATCCCTAGCTCAAACCCTACCCATTACCCTAACCCTAAACTTATCCCTAATGATAACACTAGACCTAAAACTAAACCTACCCTAACCCTAAACATAAACCTAACCCTAGAATAACAGGGAAACTAATCCTAACAGTAAGCAAAGCTAGCTCAAACACTAATTCTATACCTAAACCTAACGCTAACATAAACCTAACCCTATCTTTAACCTAACATCTAAACCTATTACCCTAACACTAATGATAACTCTAGACCTAACCATAAAACTAACCATGAACATAACCCTAGACCAAACTCAAAATTAACCTTTGCCATAGCAAAAATCCTAGCTCAAACCATAAACCGTACCCTAAACCTAATCCTAACAGTAATCCTCGCCCTAACTCTAACCCTAACCCTAACTCTAGTCCTAATCCTAATCATTACCCTAGCCTTAACCCTAGGTCTAACCCTATAAATTACCCTAACAATAACCATAACCCTATTGTTAACCCTAGGCCTAACTCTAAACATATCACAAAACCTAAACAAATCCATTACCTTAAACCTAATGTGAACCCTAAACTAACACTATTCATTACCCTAACAGTAATTCTAACCTTAATGCTAATTTGAGCCTTAACCCTAAACCTTAACCTAACCCGAGCCCAAAACCTTACCCTGACCCTAATAATACCCCAGCTCTAAATCTGACACTTTCCCTAAACATTACACTTTAATTTGACCTAGCCATAAACCTAACACTAAAAATATCACCAACTATAAATCTAGACCTGAAATCAGTTCTAGCCCTAATTCTTGCCCTAAACCTAACACAAAAAACTAGCCATAATCCTAGCCTTAAATCTATCCTTAGTCCTAAATCTAACCACAACTCTAGCCCTAACCCTAAAGCTAATCATAAAACTAGCCTTAACCCTAAGCATAGCACTAAAACAAAATTCAGCAACAGGCCTAACACTAAACTCAACTTAAACCAAACCCTAGCCCACATCCTAAACTTAACCTAGCCCTAAACCTAGCTATAAACCTACAGATTACTCTAACCCTAAACCTAAACATATTGATAATCCTAGCCCAAACCCTAATGTTAACCCTAAACCTAACCAGAAAACTAACCATAGACATAACCTTAAAATTAACACTCAGCATAGCCCTAACTCTAGATCAAACCATAAACTTTAGCATAACCCTAAACATAACCATAGGTCTAATCTGAAACTTATCACTAATTCTAACTCTAAACAAAAATCTAAACCTAACCTAACCCTATCCATTAACTTAACCCTAACCCTAATGTTAATTTTAACCCTACCCCTAACTCTAACCCTATCTCTAAAACTACCATAATCTTATCCCTAGAACTAACCCTAAACCTAGCTCAAAACCTAATCTTTAGGCTAAACATAACCCTAAACCTAACCCTAACCCTATTTCTAACTCTATCTCTAACCCTAACTCAAGGCATATTCCTAACTATAACTCTACTTCTAACCTAAGCTCGAACCCTATCAATTACCCTAACCATAACCTTTACCCTAATGCTATCCCTAAGCCTACCCTAGCCCTATCAACTAACCATATGAATTACCCTAAACCAAACCTGAAACTTAAAAAAAACCCTAACTATAACCTAAAACTAACCCTAATGTTAATTTGAAATTTAAACCTCAATCCTTACCTAAGCCAAATCCTAATCCTAATAATTCCCTGAGCTCTAAACCTGACCCTTACCCTAAACGTAACCCTTATACTAGACGTAGCCATAAGCATAAACCTAAAACTATCTTTAACCATAACCCTAGACCAGATATTAGCACAAACACTAATCCTTGCCCTGAATCTAAAACAAACACTAGCCCTTATCCTAGCCCTAAATCTAGCCTTAATCATAACCCTAACCCCAACCCTAGCCATAAACCTAACTCTAACCCTCACCCTATGTCTAAACCTAGATATAACACCATTCTTTATCTTAAACTTAAACCTAACCCTATCCCTATCACTAGGCCTAAGCTGAACACTAACCCTAGTCCTCATCCTAGCCCTAATTTAACCCTATCCAAACTCTAACTCTAATTTTAGCCCTATTACTAACTCTAACTCTCACACTAGCCCTATCCCTAGTTCTAACCCTATCCCTTAACATAACTCTAACCCTGCCCCTAACCCTTGCCCTATCCTTAATCCTAGCCTAATCCTAGATCTAAACCTAACTATAAATTAACACTAACCCTAAGTCTAAGCCTAACACTAACACTAGCCCTAACCCTAATATTAATTGTAAAACTAGCACTAACCCTAACCTAGGACTAAAACAAAACTGATGAATAGACCTAACCCTAAACCTTAACTTAAATCAAACCCTAAGGTACTACAAGAACTAATCCTAGCCCTAATTGAGTACTAACCTTGTCCTTAAAACTAACCCTGACCCTCTCTCATATCCCAAAACTCACCCTAGCTCTAAACATGATGTTAACATTAAACCGAACCCTAACAGTAAACCTAGCCCTAATTCGAGTCCTGACACAAACCCTAGAACTAAATCTGATCCTGACTCCTATCCTAAAAACAACTCTAGCTCTAAATATCACCCTAACCTTATATCTAAAACTAACACTAGAACTACCCGTAATCCTAACCCTAAAGTTAACCCTAATTGTAACCCTGGTTCTTACATTACCTGTGGCCCTAACCCTAGCCCTAATACTAACACAAAAACTAGCCCTAATCTGAGCCCTA
The DNA here is from genome assembly GCF_021218885.2 of Marmota monax. Lineage (NCBI taxonomy): Eukaryota > Metazoa > Chordata > Mammalia > Rodentia > Sciuridae > Marmota > Marmota monax. The sequence continues at coordinate 1,750,025 of NW_026692704.1, read as the reverse complement.
CACCTAACTTTAAGCCTAACCCTAGCCCTAACCCTACCTCTCACATTAGCTCTAACCCTTTCCCTAACCCTACGCAAAACACTAAATCTAATGGTAAACCTTGACCTATCCCTAATCCTCAGGCTAATCAAAACTCTCACCATATTAATAGTCCAAACCCTAGCCCTCATTCTAGCTCTAACCCTATCCCAAACCTTAACCTTAACACTGAACCTTTTTCTGACCATAACACTAACCTAGGTCTAATCCTGACCCTAATGTTAGACCAAACCGTAACACTAGACCAAACAGTAATCTTGTACCTAAAGCAGACCCTATCACTAGCCATAGACCTAAACCTTATCCTAAATCTAGCCTTAACTCTAGCTCTAAACCTAAACACAAACATAGCCTTAGCCCTAAAAATAACCCTTAAGTTAACACAAAGTCTAATCCTAACCCTAGACATAAACCTAGACACAATTCTTGTTTTAACCTTAACTCTATCTAACTTGAACACTGACCCTGCCTTTAACACTAAACTAGCTCTAAACCTGACCCTAAACAAAAACCTAAACCTAACACCAGACATAGCCATAACCCTAACCCTACAACTAATGCTAATCATAATACTAGCTCTTACATTACCCATAGCCCTAACTCTACACCTTGACCTCACACAAAACCTAGAGTGAATTCTAGGCCTAAATCTAGCCCTAAGCGTAACTCCAACCCTAACCCTAGCCTTAACTCTAACCCTAAACCTAAACCTAGTCCTAGTCTTAAACCTTATGCAAAGACTAACCCTTGCCATAAATATAAACTTAGACCTATACCTTACTCTAAACCCTAACCCTAGCCCTAACCCTAAACTTAACCCTATTCCTAAACCTAGTTCTAAAAATAAACCTTAATTAAACCTACAACTAACTGTATTGATAACCCTAGCCTTAACCCTAACCATAACCTTAACCCTAACCAGAAAACTAACAATAGACCTAACCCTAAAACTAACAATAGCCATAGCCCTAACACTAGCTCAAAACCTAACCCATACCACAAACTGAAACATAACTGTAGCATTAACATTACCCTAAAACTAAACCTAAACCTAAACCTAAACATACATCTAACGATATCTATTACCCTAACCCTTATCCTAAGTTTAATGATAACCCTAGCCCTAACCTTAACCCTAACCCTAAACCTACTATAATTCTGTCCCTAGTCCTAAGGCTGAACCTTATCCTCTACCTAGCCCTAGAATTAACATTAGCTGAAATCCTAGCCCTTAACCTAAAAATAACCGTAGCCCAAACCCTAACCCCAATCCTAGCCCTAATTCTAACCATAACCATAGACAAAACCCTAGTTCAAACTCTATCTTTAACCCTAACCATAACACTAAACATAAGGCTAAACCTAGCCCTAACCCTAACTCTAACCCTAACTCTATCCCTAGCCCTGATTCTAACCTGAAGCCTCAATCTAGCCCTAACACTGACTCAAACCCTGACCATTACCCTTAACCTAACCATAAGACAATGGTAAGCATAAGCCTAACCATAAACTTAAAACCAGACTTAACCTTAGCTCTAAACCCATCCATTACCCTAACCCTAACCATAAACTTCTTGATAACAATATCCCTAACCTAAACCTACTATAACCCTAACTTTAGACCTAACCATAAACCTTATCCTTGCCGTAGTTGTAACCCTAGTCAAACTCTAACAATTATGCTAAACTTAACACTAACCCTAGTTCTAAACCCAAACCTAACCCTAACCTTAACCTGACATCTAAACCTGTCTGTTACCTTAAACCTAATGATAACCCTAATCCTAACCCTAGAACTAATAGTAAACCTAACCATATCATAAGCAGTAACCCTAGCTCAAACCCTAACCCATACCCTAAACCTAATCCAAGCCTTAACCCTAAACTTAACACTAACTCTAGCCCTAATCCTAAACATAACCCCAGCACTAATCCTAGCTCTACCCCTAACCATTACCCTAAAGATAACCATAAACCTAATGCTAACCTAACCCTATCCATTACCCTAAATCTAACCTGAACCCTAAACCTAACTTTATCCTTTACCCTAACCCTAACTCAAACCTAATATTAATTTGAGCTGTAACCCTAAACCTCAACCTAATCCAAACCCAAACCCTGACTCTGATTATTATAATATCCCTAGCTCTCAATTTGAACCTCACCATAACCCTAACTCTGACACTAAACCTAGCCATAAATCTTACCTGAAAACTGTACGTAACCATAACTCTAGACCTGATATTAGCCCTAGCTCTAATGCTTGCCATGAACCTAACACAAACGCTAGCCCTCATCCTAGCCCTAAACCTAGCCTTGATCCTAACCTGAAACCTAACTCTATCCCTATCCCTAATTCAAACCCTCGCCCTAGTTCTGAACGTTGCTATAACCCCATCCCTCCTCCCAAATCTAACCCTAACTCTAACCCTAGACTTAACACTAATCCTAGACTTAATCCTATCCCAAATTTAGCCCTTACTCTACCACCAGCAATAAGACTAACTCTAAATCTTGACCTACCCCTATTCCCAATTCTAACCCTATCCCTTACCATAACCCTAACACTTGCCCTAACCTTAGCCCTAACACTAGCCCTAGCCCTAAACCTAGAACTAACCATAACTCTAAGTCCAACCCTAACCCTAAGACTAAACCTCACACTAACACTAGCCCTAACACTAACACTAATCTTAAAACTAGCCCTCATCTAGTTCAAGCCCTAAAACAAAACCTAGTCATAGCCCTAACCCTAACCCTTAACCTAAAGCAAAACCTAACCCTACACCTAGCCCTAATCTTAGCCTTAATTCCAGTCCTAATATAACCCTAAAACTAACCTTGAGCCTGGTTCTGACCTTTCACTAACACTAGCTCTAACATCACCCTAAAAGTATACCTAAACCTAAAACTAGAACTAACCCTAACTGTAACCCTAAATGTCGCCATAATCATACTTTAGTTCTTACATTAGCCATAGCCCTAATCCTAGCCCTAACCTAACCCAAAACTTAGCTCTAAACTGAGCCCTACAACTCGTTATAACCCTAAACCTAACCCTAGCCCTAACCATTACCCTAAACCTAAGCATAAAACTAAAACTGGCCCTAAACCTAAACCTTACCCTATACTTAATCCTATCCATAATCTTAGCCCTAACTCTAGCTCTATCCCTGTCCATTACCCTAAACATAACCCTAACCCTAATGCTAACCCTAGCCCTAAACTTAACCCTAATCCTAAACCTAGACCTGACATTAACCGTAACCATCACCCTTGAGCTAACCATAGCTCAAAACCTAATCCTTACCCTAAATCTAACACTAACAATACACATAGGCCTAACCCTAAACCTAACCCTACCCCTAATCCTAATCATAAACCAAGACCTAATCTTATCCATTACCCTAAACATAAGCCTAACTCAAACATAGCTCTAAACATTGCTCTAACCCCACCCATTACCCTAACCCTAACTATAAACATCATGATAACACTAGCCCTAACCCTAAACCTACTCTAACCCTACCTGTAAACCTAACCCTAGATCTAACCATAAAACTAACACTTGCTGTTGTCCTGATCTTAGCTCAAACCCTAAAAGTTATGCTAAAGCTAACACTAACCCTAATCATAAACCCTAAATCTAACACTATTTTTTTGCCTTAGCCTAATCCTATAACTAACACTAACCTTATCCAGTACCTAACCTGAATTCTAAACCTAACCCTATCAATTAATCTAACCCTAACCCTAATCCTAACACTAATGCTAATTCAAGCCCTAAAACTAAACCAAAATCTAACCCAAACTCTGAACAAGATACTGACTCTAATAATAACACACCTAGCTCTAAACCTGACCCTTACCCTAAACATAAGCCTTAAATTAGACCTAGCCATAAAACGAACTCTAACAGTATCCCTAACCGTAACTGTAGAACTGATATTAGAACTCTACCTAATTCTTGCCTTAAATATACCACAAACCCAAGCCCTCATCCTAGCCCTAAAACTAGCCTTAATCCTAACCTGAAACCTAACCATAGCCCAAACCCTAATTTCAACACTCACCCTAGTTCTGAACCATGGTATAACCACATCTTTCCCGCTAACCCTAACCCTAACCATAACATTATCACTAATACTAACCATAGCCCTAACACTAGGCCTAATCCTAACTCTATCCATAGCTCTAATTGTAGGTCTAATTTATTGCTAACTGTAACCCTAACTCTAACCCTAGTCCTAATTCTAACCCTAATACTAGCCCTAGACCTATTTCTAGCACAAACCTTATCTATTGCCTAACCCTAACACTAGCCCTAACCCTAATTCTAATTTGAAAACTAGCCCAAACCCTAGCAATAGCCCACAAACAAAAATGATCTATAGCCCTAATCCTAACCCTTAACCTAAACCAAATCCTAATGCTACACCTAGTCCTAACTTTATCCCTACAACTAATGCAGACCCTGACTCTGACCCTAAAATTAACTCTAAACATCACCCTAACCCTAAACTTAAACCAAACACTAGACCTACCTCTAATCCTAACCCTAAAACTATCCCTAATTGCAAAGCTAGTTCTTACATTATCCGTAACCCTAACCCTAACACAAAACCTATCCCTAATCTGCACCTAAACCCTAGCTATAACCCTAAACCTAACCCTAACTCTAACCGTAACACTATCCCAAATCCTAGCTCTAAACCTATTCATTACCCTAAGCCAAAATCTCACCCTAATTCTACCCTAGTTCTAACACTAATCCTTAACTTACCCCAAACCCTAACTCTATTACTAGTTCTAACCTTAGCCGTCATTCTATCTAAAACACTAACCCTAAGCCTAAGACTAACACTTACCCTTATTCTGACCCTAAGAATAACCCTAGGTCAAAGCCTCACCTTAACACTAAACCAAACCCTAACACTAGCCCTACCAGTAAACTTATACCTAAACTTAACCATAACACTAGCACTAGACCTAAACTTAATACTAAATATAGACATAACTCTAGCACTAGTCCTAAACAAAAACTTATCCCTAACCCTAAAATAACCGTTAACCAACACAAAGACTAATCCTACTCCTCGACCTAACCCTAGTTCTAATTCTGGCTCTAACCATAAACCCAATGCTAACCTGAACACTGATGCTTACCCTAACACAAACCCTAGCTCTAAACCTTACCCTAACACAAAACTTAAACCTAACGCTAGACATATCTGAAACCCTAACAGAAAAAAATAGCCATAAACATAACCCTTGATCTTACATTACCCAAAGCCCTAACACTAGCCATAAACCTCAAACAAAACTTAGGACTAACACAGCCCTAAACCTAGACCTAAGCATAAACCTAACCCTAATCCTAGCCCAAACCTAAACAAAATGCTTGCCCTAGCCCTAATCCTAGCTCAAAATCTATTACCCTAAACATAACCCTAACTCTAACCCTAACCCTAATCCTATCCCTAATCCTAACTGTAACCTTATCCCAAATCCTAGCTCTAAATTTATCCATTACCTTAAACATAACCCTTACCCTAATGCTAACCATAGCCCTAACCCTAACCCCAACCTTACCCTAACTGTAGCCCTGATTCTAATCCTAACCCTCGCCCTAGCCCTAACCCTAGCTCAAACCCTAACACTTACCTAAACCTAACCCTAACACAAACCCTAGGAGTAACCCAAACCCTATCCCTAATCCCAACCTTAAAATAAGCACTAACACTAGCACAAAGCCTATGCATTTCTCTAAATATATGCCTAAACCTAGTGCTAACCCTAGGACTAACCCTAACTCTATCCCTAATACAGCCCTATACATTACACTAAACCTAACCTGAACTGTAAATCTCTTTCCATTACTATAACCCTAACCCTAACCATAATGCTAATTTGAGCCTAAACTTAAACCTTAACCAAAACCAAACCCTAACCCAGACTGTGACCCTAATAATTACCTAGCTCTATACATGACCCCTAGCCTAAACCTAACTCTTACACTAGACCTAGCCATTAACCTATCCCTAAAACTATCCCTAGCCAAAACCCTAGACCTGACATTAGCCCTAACCCTAATCCTAACCCTAACCCTAACACAAACCCTAGCCCTCATTCTAGCCCTAAACCTAGACTTAATCCTAACCCAAACCCTCACCCTTGGCTGTCCCTAATTATATACATCGCCCAAACACTGACCTAGCTATACAACTCCATCCCTTCCCCTAAAACTAACCCTAACCCTAGCCCAAACCATAGGCCTAAACCTAACACTAATCATAGCACTAATACTAGCCTATTTGAAACCTAACCTTAACCCAAAACATAACCCTAGCCCTAAGACTAACTTTAACTCACACCTTAGCCCTATTTCTATTTGTAACCCTATTCCTTAATGTAATCCTCACAATAACCCTAACCTGAGCCCTAACACTAGCCATAGCCCTAACCCTTGCTCTAACCATAACTCTAAATCTAACCCAAACCTTAAGCCTAAACCTCATTCTACCACTAGCTCTAAAACTATTGCTAATCCAAAAACTAGCCCTAATCCAAGCCTTAGCCCCAAAACAAAACCAAGCCATTGCTCTAACCCTAACCCTTAACCTAAACAAAAACCTAACCCATAACTAGTCATAACCCAAGCTCTAATTCGAGTTTTATGCCTAAAACTAACCCTCACCCTTACTCATATCCAAACACAAACCCAGCTTTAAATATCACCCTAACCCTAAAACTAATGCTAACACTAGACCTAGCCAAAACTCTAACCCTAAAACTAACCCTAATCATAACCCTAGTTCTTACATTGGCCTTAGCCAAACCCTAGCCCTAACTCTAACACAAAAATAGCCTTAAACCGAGCCCTAGTAATAGATTTAACCATAACCCTAAAACAAGCCCTAAACCTAACTGTAATCCTAGCCCTAAACCTAGCTCTAATCCTATCCATTACCCTAAGTCAAACACTATTCATACTGCTAACTCTAGTCCTAATCTTTATCCTTAGCCAAACCCAAACAAACACCTTACTACTAGTCCTAACACTAGCCCTCATTCTAGATCTAACCCTGACCCCAAACCTCATCCTAACCTTCACCCTTATTCTGACCCTAACACTAATTAAAGGTGTAAACCTGATTCTAAACCTAAATCAATACCTAAAACTAGCCCTACCTGTCAACTTATACCTAAACCTAAACCTAAAACTAGCCCTATACCTAAATCTAATCCTAAATTGGACTATAACTCTAGCCTTTGACATAAACAAAAACTTAGTCCTAGCTCTAATAATAACCCTTAACCTAAACCAAACACTAGCATTACCACTAGGCCTAACCCTAGTCCTATTCTGGATTTCACCCTAACCCTAACTTTAACCTGAACACTGGCCCTGACACTATCATTAAACCTAGCTCTAAACCTGACCCTAACCCAAATCCTAAACCTAACACTAGACCTAGCCATTCCCCTAACCCTAAAACTAGCTCTAATAAACACCCTAGATCTTACATTACACATAACACTAACCCTAGGCCTAAACCTAACACAAAACTTAAACCTAATGGAGGCCTAAACCTACCCTAAACATAACACTCACCCTAACTCTAAAACTAATCCTAACCCTAAACCTAACCTTAGTTTTAACCAAAGCTCAAAGCCTAACCCTTAGCCTAAAAATAACCCTAGCACTCTCCCTAAAAATAACCCTAGGTATAGCCCTAATCTTATCCTTTACCCTAGACCTAACACTAGCTCTAACCCTAGCCATTACCCTAACTCTAACCCTAAACCTAATAATAACCCTATCTGTAACCATAACCGAAACCCTAATCCAAAACCTAAAACTAACCCTAGACCTAAGCCTAAACCTAAACCTTGCCATAGCTTTAACCAAAACTCAAACCCTAAACCTTACACAAAGACCAACACTAAACCTAGCCCTAAAACTAAACTTAAACCTAAACCTAACCTTAACCATAAAGCTAACCTTATATCTAACTCAATCTATTACCCTAAACCTAATCCTAACCCTAATGAAAACCCTAGCCCTAACCCTAAACCTAACCTTAACCATAAAACTAAACCTAACCCTCGTCCTAGACGTAACCCTAGCTCAAAACTTAAACTTTACCTTAAATCTAACCCTAACCATACTCTAAGCTAGGGTTAATAGCCCAAACCAAAAACGTAACCAAACTCTAGCCCTAATCCTAACATAACCCTAGCCCTAACCATAGCTCTAAACCTATATATTATCTTTATGATAACCCTAATCCTAATTCTACCCCTAGGCATAACCCTAACCCTTTTGAAAACCCTAAACCTCTCCATTGCGCTAAACTTACCCTGAAACCTAAACCTAACCTCATTATTTACCCTAACCCTAACTCTAACCCTAATGCTCATTTGAGCCCTATACCTTATCCTTAACTTAAAAGAAACCGTAACTCTGATCCTGACCCTAAAAGTACACCTAGCTCTAAATCTGACCCTTATCCTAAGCCTAACTCTTACACTAGACCTAGATAGAAACATAACCCTAAATCTACTCCAAACTGTAACACTAGACCTGAAATTATCCTTAGCCCTAATTCTAGACCTAATCCTACAACAAACCCTAGCCCTCATCCTAGATGTAAACCTAGACTTAATCATAAACCTAACCCCAACCCTAGCCCTAACCCTAATTCTAACCCTCACCCTACCTCTAAACCTAGCTATAACACCATACCTTACCTTAAAATTAACTATTACCCTAGCCCTAACACTAGTTCTAAGCTAAACACCAACCCTTGCTCTAATCCTAGCTTTAACTTAGCCCTATCGCTAAAACTAACTGAAACCCTAGGCCTAAAACTAACACTAACTCTCACCCTAGTCCTAAACCTCGTTCAAACCCTATATTTCCCTGTAACCATTACCCTAGCCCAAACTCTTGCCCTATAATTAGACCTAGACCTAATCCTAAATCTAATGCTAAACCAAATCTAAACCTAACCCAAAGCCTAAGCCTAACACTAACACTACCCATAACCCTAATGCTAATCTTATAACTAGCCCAAACCATAAACCCTGGACTAAAACAACAGCCCTAACCTTAAATCTTAACTTAAACCAAACCCTAACACTACACCTAGAAATAATCCTAGCCCTAATTCGAGTCCTAACCCTAACTGTAATACCTACCCTGACCCTGACTCATATCCTAATACTTATGCAAGCTGTAATGACCACCGGAAACTTACACAAAACCCTAACAGTAACCCTAGCCCTAATTCAAGTCATAACCCTAACCTTAAAACGAACCCTGACCCTGACTGAAATCTTAACAGTCACTCCAGCTCTAAACACAGCCCTCACCATAAATTGAACACTAACAGTAACCCTAGCCCTTATCTGAGTCCTAAACCCAACCCTAAAACTAACCCTGATGCTGACTCATATCCTAACAATAACCCTAGTTCTAAATATTACCCTAACCTTAAACCTAAACCTAACACTAGACCTACCCTTAACCCTAACCATAAAACTAACCCTAATTGTAACCCGAGCTCTTACATTAGCCAATGCCCATGTCTAGCCCTAATCCTAACACAAAAACTAGCCCTAATACGAGCTCTAAACCTATATTTAAGCCTAAACCTAACTCTAACTCTAGCATTAACCCTAGCTCTAAGGCTATCCCTTAACCTAATGAAAACTCTAACCCTAATGGTAACCCTAGACATCATTTTAGCTCTGACCCTATCCCAAACCCTAACACTAACCCTGACCCTTATTCTGACCCTAACACTAACCCTAGGTATAAAACTGACCCTAAACCTAGACCAAACACTAACACTATCCCTAGACCTAAACCAAATTCTAAATCTAGCCTTAACTCTAGCCCTAGACCTAAACAAAAACCTAGCCCTAGCCCTAACAATAATCCTTAACCTAAATCAAACACTAACCCTACCCCTACACCTAAACCTAGTCCTAATTCTGGCTGTAACCCTAACTAACTCTAACCCAAACACTGACCCTGCCTTTAGAGTAAACCTATCTCTAAATATGACCATACCCAAAAATCTAAACCTAACACAAGATGTAGCCATAACCCTAACCATACAACTAGCCCTCAACATAACACTAGCTCTTACATTACCCATAGCCCTAACCCTAGGCCTAAACCTAACACAAAATCTAGAGCTAATCCTAGGCCTAAATCAAGCCTTAAGCATAATCCCAACTCTAACCATAGAGCTAACCCTAACATAACCCTTGCCTTAGTCCTAATCCTAACTCAAAGCCTAAACATTACTCTACACATGAACCTACACCTATCCCTCAATCTAATCCTAACTCGAGCCCTAATGCAAACCTTAACCCTAGCCCTAAACCTAGCTCTAAACCTACTCATTATTCTAAACCTAAATCTAACCTTATTGATAATCCTAGGCTTAATGCCAAACCTAAACCTAACTGGAAAACTAACCCTAGACCTAAACTTAAAAATCACATTTGCCATAGACATAACCTTAGCTCAAACCCTAACCCTTACTATAAACCTAAACATAACTATAGCCCTAAATCTAAGCCTAAACTAAAATCTAACGTTAAACAGAGCCCTATATCTACATCTAATCATATACATTACTGTAACCCTAACCCTATCCCTAATAATGTCCCTAGCCCTAATCCTAACCCTAACCCTATGACAACTATAATCTTATCCCTAGAAGTAACCCTAAACCTAACCCTCATTTAGCCCTAAACCTAGCTCAAAACCTAACCCTTACACTAAACATAAAGCTAAGCCTAACCCTAGTTTTATCCCTAACCCTAACCCTATTCCTAAACATAAACCTATCTCGAAACTTAACTCTAATCCTATCCATTATACTAACCATAACCATTAACCGAATGCGAACCCTAGGCCTAACCTTAACTCTATCGCTAACCCTAACCCTAAACCTATCAGTTACCCTAAACCTAATGTAAACTCTAAACAAAACACTATTATTACCCTAACACACACACCTGAACACTGACCCTGACATTAACATTAAGCCTAGCTCTAAACATGACCCTATCCCAAAACCTAAACCTAACAGTAGAATAACCTAGGCATAACCCTAACCCTAAAACTAGCTCTAATCAGAACGCTAGATCTTACATTACACATAGCACTAACCCTATGCCTAAACCTAACACAATACTTAACCCTAATGGAGGCCTAAACCTATCCTAAGCATAATCCTCACTCTAACCCTAACCCTAGTCCTAACCTTAACCCTTACTCTTACCTTAGTCCTAATCCTAGCTCAAAGCCTAAACCTTAGCCTACATATAACCCTAGCACTATTCCTAACCATAACCCTAAAACTAACCATAACCCTAATGCTAATTCAAGCTCTAACCCTAAACTCTAACCTCAAACTCTAACACTGACTCTGACCCTAATAAATCTCCTAGCTCTAAAGATGACTTTTACACTAAACCTAACCCTTACACTAGACCTAGCCATAACACTAAACCTAAAACTATCCCCAACTGTAAACTTAGGCCTGATATTATCCATAGCCCTAATCTCAGCCATAAACTTAACACAACATCCAGCCCTTATCCTAGCCCTAAACCTAGCCTTAATCCTAACTTAATCCTAGCCCTATCCCTACTTCTAATCCTATCCATTACCATAATCATGACCCTAGCCCTAACCCTAGCCCTAAACATAGCCAAAACCATTGCCTAATCATTATTCCTAGTCCTAAACCTAGATCTAACCATAACTCAAAATTTAACCCTAACCCTAAGACTAAGCCTAACATTAATACTGGCCCTATCCCTAATGCTGATCATAAACTACCCCTAAACCTAACACTTGAAGTAAAACAAAATTGAGCCATAGCCCTAAACCTAAACCTTAACTTAAACCAAATATTAACACTACACCTAGACCTAACCCTAGACCTAATTCTAATCTTAATCTTAACCTTAATACTAACCCTAACACTGACTCATATCCTAACACTTACCCTAGCTCTGAACACCACCCTAAACTTAAACTAAACCTTAACAGTAACCCTAGCCTTAATTTGAGTCCTAACCCTAACCCTAAAACTAAATCTGACACTGACTATTAACCTAACACTAAAACTAGCTCTAAATTTCACCCTAACCTTAAACCTAATTCTAACACTAGAGGTTTAACCCCTAACCAAAACCCTGGCAATAACCCTAGAAACCCTAGTTTTTACATTAGCAAATACTCTAACCATAGCCATAACCCTAACACAAAAACTAGGTTTAATCTGATCCTAAACCTAGATTTAAGTCTAACTCTAGCCCTAAACCTAGCTCTAAGCCTATCCCTTAACCTATGCAAAGCCCTAAACATAATGCTAATCCTAATCCTAACCCTAATCCTTAACCTAATTGAAACACTAACCCTATTACTAGTCCTAACCCGAGTACTCATTCTAGTTCTAAACATAACCCAAACCCTAACTCTAACCCTGACTCTAACCCTGACTCTTATTCTGACCCTATCACTAATCATATGTCTAAACCTGAACCTAAATCTAAACTGAACTCTAACACAAGCTCTACAGTAAACTATACCTAAACCTAACCCTAATACTGGACCTAGACCTAAACCTAATCCTAATCTATCCATAACTCTAGTTCAGACATAAAAAAAAAAAAAAAAAAAAAAAAAACCTAGCGCTAGCCCTAATAATAACACTTAGCCTAAAGCCAAACACTAACCCTTCCCCTAGACTTAACCCTAGTTTTAATTCTGGCTTTCACTTTAACCATAACCCTAAACTGAACACTGACCCTGACACTAACACTAACCCTAGCTCTAAACATCACTCTAACCCTAAAAATATACTTAGCTCTCACTTTAACCCTAAAATTAGCCCTAATCATAACAAAGTTCTTACATTTGCCATAGTCCTAATCTATTTCAAAACCTAGCCCTAAACTAAGCCCTACCCTAGATTTAACCCTAAAGCGAACCATAACCCTAAACTTAGCCCTAACCCTAAATCTAAGCATAATCCTAGACCTAATCCTAAGCATAAAACTAGCCCTATCACTCAGTGTATCCCTATCCATTACCCTAATGATAACCCTAAAGCTTCTGCTAACCCTAGGCCGAACGCTAATTCTATCCCTAAGCCTAACCCTATCCATTACCCTAAACCTAACCTGAACTCTAAACCTAAAACTATCATTAACCTATCCCTAACCATAAGGATAACTTAAGCCTTAAATCTAAACATTTATCTAATAAAAACCCTAACCCTGACCCTTACCCTAATAATACCCATAGCTCTAAACCTGACCCTAACAATAAACCTGACTCTTTCAATAGAACTAGCTATAAACCTAAACCTAAAACTATCTCTGTTACCCTAAACCTGACATTAGCTCTAGCTCTAATCTTAGTCCTAATCCTAACCCAAACCTTAGCCCACATCCTAGCCATAAACCACACTTTAACCATAAACCTAACCAAACCATAACCCTAATTCTAATCCTCACCTAGTCCTAAAAGTAGCTATAATCCCATCCCATAACCTAACCCTAACCCTAAACCTATCACTAGCCCTAAACCTAGGACTAAACCTAACATTAACCCTAGTCCTAATGCCAGCCCTAATTTAGCCCTATCTCTAACCCAACCCTAACCCTAGCCCTAAGACTAACTCAAACTCTCGCCCTAGACTTATACCTAGTTTTAAACCTATCCCTTACCATCATCCTAAACCTAGCCCTAAATGTAACCCTAATCCTAGCCCTAAATATAGCCCTAATCCTAGCACTATCCTTACCCCTAGCTCAAAGAAGAGATCTAAACCTAACTCTAAATCTAACCCTAAACCTAAGCCCAAACCTCACACTAAAACTAGCCCTAATCCTAACATTAATCCTAAAACTAGACCTAACTCTTACCCTAGCCCTAAAACAAAACCAAATCATAACCCTAACCCTAACACTTAACCTAAATCTAAACCTAACCCTACACCTAGCCCTAATAATATCTCTAATTCTAGTCCTAACACTAAACTGAAAACTAATCTGGACTCTGACACTGACCCTAACATTAAACCCAGCTCTAACATCATCATAACCGTAAACCTAACCCTAACACTAGACGTAGCCCTAACTCTGACCCTATCACTAGCTCTAATCATAATACTACTTCATATATTAGCTGTAGCCTTAATGCTATCCCTTACCTAAACAAAAACCTAGCCTTAATCTGAGTCCTACAGCTAGTTTTTTTATATATTTATTTTTTTTTAGTTTTTGGGGACACAACATCTTTATTTTATTGGTATGTGATGCTGAGGATTGAACCCAGCACCCCACACATGCCAGGCGAGAACGCTACTTCTTGGACACATCCCCAGCCCCTAAACCTAGTTTTAACACTAAACGTAAACCTAACCCTAACCCAAACAAAAGACCTAATCCTATACATAACCCTACCCCTAATCTTAGCTCTAACCCTATCCATTACCCTAATGATAACCCAACCCTTATACTAACCCTAGGCCTAACCCTAACCCTATCCTTTACATTAAACCACACCTAAACCCTAAACATAACTTTGTCATTACCTTAACCCTAATCCTAATGATAATTCAAGCCCTAAACCTAAACCCTAACCTAACCCAAACCCTCTCCTTGATCTTGACCCTAATAATAACCCTATCTCTAAAACTGACCATGAGTATAAACCTGACCCCTACACTGGACCAAGCTATAAACCTAACACTAAATCTATCTCTAACTGTAACCCTAGACCTGACACTAGCCAGAGCCTTAATACTAGCTCTACCCCTAACACAAACATTAACCCTTATCCTAGCCCTAAACTTAGATGTAAACATAATCCTAAACTTAACCCTAGCCCTAACCCTAATACTAACCCTTGCCCTAGCCCTCAACCTAGCTATAACCCAGTACCTTAACCTAAATGTAACCCTAAATCTAACCCTAACCCAAGGCCTAAACCTAACACTAACACTAGCCCTAATTTAGGCTATCCCTAACCCTAAACCTTACCATAGCCCTAAGACTAACTCTAACTCTCACACAAGCCCTATCACTAGTTCTAACCCTATTCCTTATCATAACCCTAAAACTAACCCAAACCCTAGTCCAAACCTTTGCCCTATCCTTAGCTCTAGCTCTAACCATAGATCAATATCTAAGTCTAAATCTAACCCTAATCCGAAGCCTAAGCCTAACCAGTAAAAATGCATTTATATTTAGACTCTGTGTCTACAGATGTTGACTTCAATTATTATTTAGAATATAGTCATTAGATTCATAAAAGGCATACCATTTCTGATGGTGTATAGAGAACTGAGGGTCACGGGCAAGATGCTATGTTAAGGGGGAAAAGAATGAGGGTATGTGATTAAGCTAACTCCTTATCTGTATTTATAAAATTACCATATGCATAAATAGTAAATTTAGGAGGCTTAAAGTGGGATAGAGGGAGAAAGAAAAAAAGAAGAAAAAATAACAAGGAAAGAGAGGGAGAAAGAAAATAAGAGCAAATAAAGGGGTTGTGAATGGGGGGGGTATGCAGTTCCTCTATATTATACTATTCTAGTGATTCAGTTCTAAATGTCCAATTTCATGGAAAGTTCTTGGTTTCACATATGTTGTGGTTGTGAGGACCATAGGGGGAAGGGTAGAGGAGAATGGATGAGAAGAGCAAGAAAAGAAAATTAAGAAAGAAGGAAAGTCTCTCAGAACTCTGTTTTCTTTTCTTTCAGTAGGTGGATTTGTCTATTCCTAGCTTGAGTTTCTGTGCTTAGGGTGGTGGAGGTAGACAGGGTGAGAGGGCTTGAGCTTCTACCTAGAGCCTCCCTAATCTTACTCTCTTAATTGGAAACCAGGTGCCTGTACAGTTTCTGTTCCGCACTGATAGCTACACTCCTCAAAATCTTGTGAGAAAAATCTTGAGTTATCACAGCTGGAGGTAGGGGAGTTGGAAACCAGGTACCTGATAAGCTGCAGAACCGAGCTGGTAGCCACACCCACCAATAGATGGCAAGTAAGGTTTTGCAAGATGGATTCCATCTATAACACATGTATGGTGTTTGGTAAGGTAGGTGGTTCTGGAGTTAACTTGTTCTGTGTCCAGAGCTCAGTCTGATGACCCACAAGCAAAGCCTCTGTATTCTCTGCTGTGTTTCATCTGCACAGAGAGCACCCATGCGGCTGAGACTGTTCTCTGCACCCAGAGAAACTGCACAGCTGTGCCTTCCATCTGTGCTGAGAGCACCCAAGTGGCCCTATTTTTCTTTTTTTCAAATTTCTATCATACTGGGCAGGATTTATTTTGTACTTAGCCTTACTATGCTCTACATGTTTGGGCCTTCTCAGTTCAATGGTTCGCTGTCAGGAACAGTTTGTATTTTAAGGTTTCCCTTCATCATGGCTTATTGATGTGAATGAAAATTGAGCTGGAAATCAAACAGGGTTGGCAGGAGGTGCTTGAAACTTCACACAATCAGTTCTCAGTTGGCACTCTCTGGTTTCTGTCTTTTGAAGGTAGGCCAAAGATGAAGCATGCAAAAGCAACAGTATCTGTGAGCCCTTAAGGAAAAACTAGAGAAACATGTATATACTGAAATAAGTCTCTCAAAAATTTGATCAGATTTCTTTGATACTGTACAGTATTTATCTTTTAGCTTGCTCCACTAGGCTCCTCAAGGTTGACGCTTCTAGGATCAATGGTTCTCTAAACAGGTATGTTTTAGTGTTATGTTTAGGGTTAGGGCTAGCTTTAGAGCTAGTGTTAGGATTAGAGTGTCTTTTTGTTCAAATTTCTTTGATACTGGGATGATTTATCTATTATCTAGCCTTACTATGTGCCCCAGTTTTGGGCCTTCTTGTTTTAATGGTTCGCTGTTGGGAATAGTTTGTTTTTAATGTCTCACTTCATTTTTACCTATGTGGGTAAATGAAAATGGAGCTGGAAATAAGAGGGTTGGTGCTAGCTGGTTGAAACCTCACATACTCTATCAGTTGTCTGTGGGCACTCTCTGGTTTCTTCCTTGTCAATGTAACCATAAGCTGAAGCATGCAAAACAAGATTATCAAAGAGCACTTTAGGAAAAAAAAAAAAAAAACAGGGCAATATGCATGTACTGAAATACCTCCCGCAATTATTTGGTCAGATTTCTTTGATACTGTGCAGAATTCATTTGTAAGCTTGCCCCTCTAGTCTCCCCATGTTTAAGAATTTTATGATCAAAGGTTCTCTTAACAGGTTAGGCTTAGGGTTAGGTTAGAGTTAGGGCAAGTGTAGAAATAGTATTAGGGTTAGAGTTAGTTTTTTCAACTTTTTGTATACTGTGTAGGATTTAGCTTTTATAGTATAATCCTCATGTTTGGGCCTCCTAGGTAAGAGGGTTTGCTCTCAGGAGAAGTTTTAATTTTCATGTTTCACTTCATTTTGCCCTATAGGGGTGAATGGAAATGGAGATGGAACTCAAACAGGGTTTTTGCTAGTTGCTTGAAACTTCACACCCTCAATCACTTCTCAGTGCATATTCTCTCAATTGTTTATTGTGGTAGTAGCCAAAAGCTGAATTAGAAAGAAACAGCTTTATCTGTGAGCACTTTAGAAGCAAGCTTCAATTTTTGTATGGATTACTTTGATATTGTACAGGATTCATCCTTTTCCTAGTCTTAGTAGGATCCCCATGTTTGGGTTTTCAAGGTTCACCAGTTCACTGTCAGGAACAGTTTTAATTTTTAGGTTTCACTATATTAAGGCCTATAGATGTGAATGAAAATAGAACTGGAAATCAAACAGAGTTAGTACTAGCTGCTTGAAACTTCACACACTCAATCAGGTCTCTGTGAGCACTCTCTGGTTGTTCCTTGTGAAAGTACCTTAAACTGAAGCATGAAAAAATAATTTATCCAAGAGCACATTAGGAGAAAACAGGGATATATGCACGTACTGAAATATCTCCTCCATTTATTTGGTCAGATTTCTTTGCTACTGCACAGGAATTATCTGTTAGCTTTCCCCAATGGGCTCTTTTACTTGGGGTCTACTATGATCAATGGTTCTCTAAACAGGTTAGGTTAGATTTAGTATTAGGTTAGGGCTAGGATTACAGCTAGTGTTTTGTTAGATATGGTTTTGTTTAAATTTCTGTGATACTGGGCAAGATTCAACTTTTACCTAATCTTATGATAATCTCTAGGTTAGGGGCTCTTGAGTCAAGGGTTTTCTCTCCTGAATAGTTTGTATTTTAAGTTTTCATTTTTTTTTTTTTTGACCTATACGTGTAAATGGAAATGGACATGGAAATCCAACAGGGCTGGTGCTAGCTACTTCAAACCTCACACACTCAATCTGCATTTTATGGGCATTCTCTGGTTTCTTCTTTGTAAAAGTAGCCCTAAGCTGAAGCATGCAAAGCAACTTTATGTAAGAGCACTTTAGGACAAAACAGGGAAATATGCATGTACTGAACTACGTCCCCAATTATTGGGTCAGATTTCTTTGATATTGTGAAAGATTCATCTGTTAGCCTACCCAACTTGGCTCCCCAAATGTCATACTTCTATGATCAAAGGGACTCTAAACAGGTTAAGGTTAGTGTTAGAGTTCTTGTTAGGACTAGGATTAGACCTAGTAAAAGTAAAAGTTAGTTTTGTTTTCAAATTTCTATGATACTGTTTGAGATTCATCTTTTTCCTATTTTGACTATACTCCAAATGTTTGGGCCTACTACATAAAGTGTTTGCTTTCAGGAACAGTTTCAATTTTAATGTTTCTCTTTTTTTTGCCCTACAGGGGTGAATGGAATTAAAGCTGGAAATCAAACAGGGTTTTTACTACCTGCTTGAAACTTCACACACTCCATCAATTTTCAGTGAGCATAATCTGGAGTATGCTGTGGAAGTAGCCATAAGATGAAGTAGAAAGTAACGGCTTTATCTATGAGTGCTTTAGGAGTAAGCAGAATACACATGTACTGAAAGAGCTTCAATTTTTTTTGGTTAGAATACTTTGATACTGTACCAGATTCATCCTTGACCTAGCCTTAGTAGGCTCCCCAAGTATGGGCCTTCAAGTTTCAGTGATTCAGTGTCAGGAACAGTTTGAATTTTTAGGTTTCACTTCATTATGGCCTATAGGTGTGAATGGCAATGGAGCTGGGAATCAAACAGGGTTGGTGCTAGCTGCATGAATATTCACATACTCGATCAGCATTCTGTGGGCACTCTTTGATTTGTCTTTGTGAAAGTACGTTAAGCTGAAGCATGAAAAACAGTTTATCCATGAACACTTTAAGAAAAACAAACACGAAAATAGGAATGTACATAAATATCTCCCTAAATTTTTCATCAAATTTTTTTGATACTGCACAAGATTCATTTGTTAAGTTGCCTCACTAGACTCCCCAAATTCGGGACTTCTATGATCATTAGTACTCTAAACAAGTTAGAATTAGGTTAGGGTTGGGTTAGATCTAGTGTTAGAGTTAGAGTGAGTTTTGTTCAAATTTATTTGTTACTTGGCATATTTCGACTTGTACCTAGCCTTACTATTTTCCCCAGGTTTGGGCCTTATCCCTTCAATGGTTTGCTGTCAGGAACAGTTTGTATTTTAAGGTTTCTTTCATTTTGACCTATACGGGTAAAAGGAAATGAAACTTGAAATTAAACAGGGTTGGTGCTCGCTGATTAAAACTGCACACACTGAATCAGTTCTATGCGGACACTCTCTGGTTTCTTCCTTGAGAAAGTTTCCCAAAGCTGAAGCATGAAAAAAAAAATCTTTATCTGAAAGTACTGTAGAAGATAACAGGGAAATATGCATGTACTGAACTACCTCCCCAAATTATTTGGTTAGATTTCTTTGATACTGCACAAGATTCATCTGTTAGCTTGCCCCAGTAGGCTCCCTTAATTTGGGACTTCTATGATAAAGGTTCTCTAAACAGATTAAGGTTAGGTTTATGGTTAGGGTAAGCGCTAGGTTTAAACCTAGTGTTAGGATTAGAGTTTGTTTTGTTCATGTATCTTTGATACTGGGCAGGATTCATGTTTAACCTAGCCTCACATTGTTCCCAGGTTTGGGACTTGTCAGTTCAATGGTTCGCTGTTAGGAACAGTTAGTATTTTAAGATTTCACTTTATTTTCAACTATTTTGTTGAAAAGAAATGGAGCACGAAATCAAACAGGGTTGGTGCTAGCTGCTTGAAACTGCACACACTCAATCAGTTCTCTGAGGGCACTCTCTGGTTTGTTCCTTGTGAATGTTGCCCTCAGCTGAAACACGCAAAGCAACTTTATCCCAGAGCACATTCGGAGGAATACAGGAAATATGAACGTACTTAAACACTTCCTCCAATTGTTTGCTCAGATTTCTTTGATACTGTGCAGGATTCATCTGTTAGCTTTCCCCACTAGGCTCCCTTAGTTTTGGACTTCTATGATCAAAGGTTCTGAAACAGGCTAGGGTTAGCTTCAGGGTTAGGTTAAGGATAGATCTAGTGTTAGGTTGACAGTAGTTTTGTTCAGATATCTTTGATACTAGGCACAATTATTCTTTTACCTAGCCTTACTATGTTCCCCAGGTTTGGCCCTTCTAGGTTCACTGGTTTGCTGTAAGTATTCAGTTTTGATTTTGAGGTTTCACTTCATTTTGACCTATATGTGTAAATGGAAATGGAGCTGGAAATCAAACAGGGTTTTTGCTAGCTGCTTGAAACTTCACACACTCAATCAATTCTCTGTGAAGACGCTCTGGTTTTATCCTTGTGAAAGTATCCCAAAGATGAAGAAGGAAAAAGAACAATATGCAAGAACATTTTAGGAGACAACTGGAAAATATGTATGCACTGAACTACCTCCCCCAATCATTTGGTCAGATTTCTTTGATACTGGCCATGATTCATCTGTTAGCTTGCCCCACTAGGGTCCTCAACTTTGAGACTTCTATGATCAAAGGTTCTCTAAACAGGTTAGGATTAGGCTTATATTTATAGTTATGTCTAGTGTTAGGGTTAGAGTTTGTAGTGTTTAAATTTCTTTTATACTAGGCAGGATACATTTTTACCTAGCCTTACTATGTTCCCCAGGTTTTGGATTTCTCAGTCCAATACATTGCTGACTTAAACAATTTGCATTTTATGGATTCACTTCATTTTGACCTACATGGATAAATGGGTATGGAGCTGGAAATCAAACAAGGTTGGTGCTAACTGCTTGAAACTTCACACACTCAATCAGTTCTCTGTGGGGACTCTCTGGTTTGTTCCTTGTGAAATTACTAATAAGATGAAGCATGCAATACAATTTTATCTGAGAACACTTTAGTAGAAAACAGGGAAATATTCATGTACTGAAATTTGAACCCAAATATTTTGTCAGATTTTTATGAAACTGCCCATGATTCTTCTGTAAGCTTACCCCAATGGACTCCCCAATTTTGAAACTTCTACGATCCCAGGTTCTCTAAACAGATTAGGTTTAAATATGACTTTATGTTAGGACTAGGTTTAGACCTAGTGTTAGGGTTAGAGTCAGTTTTTTTTTTTTTTTAATTTCTATGATACTGAGAAGGATTAAACTTTTTCCTATTTTGACTATACTCCAAATGTTTGGGCCTCCAATGTAAAAGGGTTTTCTCTCAGGAACAGTTTCAATTTTCATGTTTCTCTTCTTTTTGCCCTATAGGGGTGAATGGAAATGAAGCTGGAACTCAAACAGGGTTTGTGCTAGCTGCTTGAAACTTCACACACTCAATCAGGTCCCAGTGAGCATTCTCTGGTTTGTTTCCTGTGAAGTATCTCTAAGCTGAAGTAGAAAAAAACAGCTTTATCTCTGAGTGCTTTAGGAGCAAGCAAATTATACATGTACTGAAAGAACTTCAAATTTTTTTGTTTGGATTACTTTGATACTGTACAGGATTTATCTTTGACCAACCTTAGTAGGCTCCCCAAGTTTGGGACTTCAAGGTTCACTAGTTCAGTGTCAGGAGCAGTTTGAATTTTTAGTTTTCACTATATTATTGCCTATAAGTGTGAATGGAAATGGAGCTGGAAATCAAACAGGGTTGGTGCTAGCTGCATGAAACTTCACACACTCAGTCACTTCCCTGTGGGCATGCTCTGGTTTGTTCCTTGTGAAAGTACCTTAAGCTTAAGAATGAAAAATTAATTTATCCAAGAGCACTTTAGGAGAAAACAGGGGAAATAGGCATGTACTGAAACACCTCCCCCAATTATTGGTCAGATTTTTTTTTTTTTTTTGATACTGGGTAGGATTCATCTGTTACCTTGCCCTATTAGGCATCCCATGTTTGGGAGTTTTATGATCAAACTCCATAAACAGGAAAGGGTTAGTTTTCAGATTAGGGTAAGGGCTAGGTTTGCAATGAATGTTTGGGTTAGAGTTAGTTTTGTTCGAATTTCTATGATACCGGTCTGGATTCATCTTTTACCTAGCATGAGGCTAGGGTTAGGACTAGTAATAGAATAAGAGCTAGGGTTAGAGTTATGGTTTAGGATAGGTGATATTTTCCAGGTTAAATGTTCTCATTTCAATTTTTGCTGTCAGGAACAGTTTGTGTTTTAAGATTTCACTTCATTTTGACTTTTATGGGTTAGGGTTAGGGTTAGGGCTATGGTTTGGTTTGGTTTTAGGGCTATGGCTAGGGTTAGGGCTAAATTTTGAATTAGTGTTAGGGTTAGTGCTAGTGTTAGGGTGAGGTTTAGGCTTAGGTTTAGGGATCGATTTAGAGTTAGGGTTAGATCCAGGGTTAGGATTAGGGATAGGGTTAGTGTTATAGTAAAGGATAGGGTTAGAACTAGGTAAACGACTAGGATGAGAGTTAGATTTATATTTAGGACTAGGCTTAGGTTTAGGGTTAGGATTAAAGCTAAATTAGGGCTATTATTAGGGCTAGGGTTAGTGTTATGTTTAGGCCTAAGGCTAGGGCTAGGTTTAGGATTAGCATTGGGGTTAGGATTAAGTTTATGGGAATGGGTGGGGTTATAGCTAGCTTTAGTGCTAGGGTGAGGGTTAGAATGAAAATCAGGGCTAGGGTTAGGGTTTAGGTTAGGGTTAAGACTTGGTTCAAGGTTAGTGGTTCTGTTAGGTTCAGGGCTAGAACTACAGTAGAGCCATGTTTAGGTTAAGGGTCAGGTTTAGAGTTAGGGTTATTATTAGGGTTATGATCAGGGTTAGCATTTGGTTTAGGTCAAAGTTCAGGGTTAGGGTTTAAATAGTGTTAGGTTTGGGCTTAGGGTTAGGGTAATAGATAGGGTTAGGTTTAGGTTTCAGTTAAGGATTAGGGTAATGGTTTGGTTATGTTTAGCAATAGGGTTAAGTTTAGCACTTTATTAGAATTATATTTAGTATAATGGATAGATTTAGAGCTAGGGTTAGGGTAGATTATGGTTTCAATTAATTCTAAAATTAGAGTTAGGTTTAGGGATAGGGCTAGGGTTTGGTTTATGGTACGTGTTAGGTTTATGGCTAGGGTTATGTTTAGTTCAGTGTAAGGTTTAGTGTTTGAGGTAGGGTTAGGACTAGCATGAGAGTTATGTTTAAGTTTAGGTCTAGGGATATATTTATGGTTAGGGTTTGGTTTAGGGTTCAGGTTATGGCTAGAGATTTTATTACAGTTAGGGTTAAAATTATGGTAATGGACAATGTTAGATTTAGTGTTAAGGGATGGATTAGGTCTAGTCTTAGGATTAGTTTTATTGTAAGGCTTAATATTTCCACTAGGGTTAGGGCTATGAGGTTTAGGTTTATGGTTTGGTCTTGGGATACATTTATGTTTAGGGTGAGGTTTAGTGTTAGGGATAGGGTTATAATTAGGATTAGGGTTAGGATTAGGGTAATTGACAGGGTTAGAACTAAAGTTCGAGCTAGGATTAAGTTTAGAATAAGAGCTAGGGTTAGAGTTATGGTTTAGGATAGGCCTAGGGTAATGTTTAATGTAAGGGTTTGGCTTTTAACTAGGGTTAGCTCTAATGCACGGATTAGTGTTAAGGTTAGTTTTAAGGCTAGGGTTAGGGTTAGGATTATGCTTAGGGCTAAGTTTAGGCCTAGGATTATGGCTAGGTTTTGTGTTAGGTTTAGGGCTAGTGTTAGGAATATGGTTAGGTTTAGGGCTACCGTTACTGTTAAGATTAGGTTTAAAATAGGGTTTGGGCTAGGGTTATGTTTGGGGCTAATATTAGGGTTTGGGTTATGGCTAGGTCTAGTGTTAGTATTAGGTTTTGGGTTAGGTTCAGGTTTAGAGGTAGGTTAATGTTAGGATCAGTGTCACTTTTCCAGATAGGATTAGGGTTAGGCTTAGAGCCAGAATTAGAACTAGTGTTAGGTCTATGGGTAAGGTAAGTGTTTAATTTAAGTGTTATTGTTAGGGCTAGAGCTAGGAATTTGATTAGGTCTAGGGTTAGAATTATAGATATATTTAGGATTAGTTTGGGGTGTAGATCTAGTATTAGGTTTAGGTATAGGTTTACCTGTAGGGCTAGTGTTAGGGTTTGGTTTAGGGTTAGGGTCAGGTTTAGAACTGGGGTTACTTTTAGGATCAGAATAAGGGTTAGAACTAGAATGAGGGCTAGGGTTAGGACTAGTAATACTGTTAGTGTTTAAGTTAGGCTAAGGATTAGGGTTATGACGAGGTTTAGCATTTGGTTTAGAGTTTGGCTTAGCGTAACGGATAGGGTTAGAGCTAGGGTTAGGGCTAGGGTTAGATTTAGGGTTAGGGCTAGTGTTAGGGTTAAGATTAGGGTGTAAGCTTGGTTTAGGACTAGAATTAGGGGTATGATTTGTGTTAGGTTTAGGGCTAGGGTTATGACAATGAGTAATTATGAACTAGTTTTATGATTAGGGCTAGTTTTAGGATTAGGGTTAAGGTTAGGTCTAGTTTTAGGGTTAATTTACATTTAGGGTGATGTTTAAAGATAGGATTAGTGTTAGGATCAGTGTCAGGGTCAGGGTTATTTTTAGAGTTAGGGTTAGGGCTAGGTGTAGTTTTATGGTTTGCTTTAGGTTAAAGTTTAGGGTTAGGGATATGACTTGGTTTTGTTATATGGCTAGGGCTAGGGGTAAGGAAAGTTTTAGGATTAGCATTATTGTTAGAGCTAGTGTTAGAGTTTGGATTAGGATTATCATTATGGTTAAATTTAGAGTTAGTTTTAAATTTAGATTTAGGATTAGATCCACAGTTGGGCTAGGGCTAAGGATAGAACTAGGGCTAGGGCAAGGGTAAGAGTTAGAGTTAGTCTTAAGGCTAGGATTAGGGTTAGGATAGGACTAAATTAGGGTTAGTGATAGGATTAGTGTTAGTGTTAGGGATAGGGTTAAGGAAAGGGTTATTGTTAGGTTTCAGATTATGGTTAGGTTTATGGTTATGGTTAGGTTTAGAGTAAGGGATGAGGTTATAGCATGGTTTAGGGCTAGGGCGAGGGTTAGAATTAGGGTTAAACCTCAGGTTATGGTTCGGGTTAGGGTTAAGGCTAAGTTTAGGGCTAGGATTAGGGCTAGGGCTAATTTCAGGTACAGCTTTACAGTTAAAGATAGTTTTAGGTCATCTAGTGTAAGGTTTAGGTTAGGGTCAGTTTAGGTTTAGGTTTAGGTTTAGGTTTAGGGTTAGGGTCAGTTTTAGGGTTAGGTTCAGTTTTAGATGTACTATAAGGGTTAGGTTTACGGTTACGGTCAGGTTTGGAGCTAAGGGTATTGTTTGGGTCAGGGTCATGATTAATTTTTGGGATAGGTTAAGGTTTAAATTTAGGGCTCAAATTAGCATAGGGTTAGAATTTGGGTAATGATATAATTAGGTTTATGTTTCAAGATAGTTTTAGGGTAATGGATAGGGTTAGGATTAGGGATATGGTAAGGTTTAGGCCTAGGGTTAGCATTAGGGTTAGGATTATGGTTAGGGTAATGGATAGGGTTAGAGCTAGGGTTAGAGCTAAGGTTATGGTTTTTATTAGTGCTAGGTTTAGGGTTACGGTTAGGGTTAGGGTTAAAGCTTGGTTTAGGGCTCAGATTAGGTTAGGTTTTAGGTTACGTTAGGGCTAGGGTTAAGGTTATTGTTAATGTAAGTATTAGGGTTACAATTAGGGCTAGTTTTAGGGTTAGTGTTAGGGCTACATCTAGTGTTATGTTTAGGGTGATGTTTAAAGATAGGATTAGAACCTAGGTCAGAACCAATGTTAGGTTTAGTTTTAGAATTCTGTTTAAAACTCAAATTAGGGCTAGGTTTAGGCCTAGGTGTAGGGTTAGGGTTTGGTTTAGGTTAAGGGTTAGGGTTAGGGCTATGGCTCGGTGTGATATTAGGGCTACAGATAGAGTTAGAGCTAGTTTTAGGAGTAGCATTAGGATTAGGGTTAGGGTTAGGGTTAGTGTTAGGTTTAGGCTTAGGCTTTGCAGTAGGGTTAGATTTAGAGTTAGGATTAGATCTAGGTTTAGGGCTAGGGCTAGGGCTAATTCTAGCCCCAAACCTAGGGTAAGGCCTAGGTTTGGGGCTAGGATTAGAGTTCAATTAAGAGATAGGGTTAGAAGTTTTTTTAGGGCTATGGAGAGCATTAGACTTAGTTTTAGGGCTAGGGTTAGGATTAGGTTTAGGGTAAGAGATAGCGCTAAATTTGGTCTAAGATTAGGGATAGGGCTGGTTTTTAGTTAGGCCTATGTTTAAGGTTAGGGTTATGATTAAGCCTATGTTTAGGGCTAATATGTGCTAGGGTTTGTGTTGGGGTTAGGGCTAGGATTATATCTAGGGTTTATGTCAGGTCTAGGGTTAGGTTAAGGATAGTTTTCGGGTATAGTTTGCTAAGTCTAATGTAAGGATTAGGTTTAGGTTAAGGGTTAGGATAGAGTTAGGGGAATTATTAGTGTCAGGGTCATGGTTAGGGTTTCTTTTAGGTTTGAGTTTAGGGTTAGGGCTCAAATTAGCATTAGGGTTATGGTTAGCGTAATTAAAAGGTTATATTTAGGGTTCAGGTTAGGTTTAGTGTAATTGATATGGTTGGGGTTAGTGATAGGTTTAGGTTTAGGCCTAGGGTTAGTATTAGGGAAAGGGTTATGTTTAGGGTAATGTATACAGTTAGAGTTAATTTTAGGGCTAGCATTATGGTTAGGATTAGGTCTTGAGATAGGGTTAGGCCTAGAGTTAGCAATAGGTTATGGGTTATGATTACGGTAATGAATACAGTTAGAGCTAAGATTACAGCTAGACTTATGGTTAGGATTAGGTCTTGAGTTAGTGTTAGGGTATGGGTTAGAACTAGGATTAGGGTTATTATTATTTTTAGTGTAAGAGTTAGTTTCTAAGCTATGATTAGTGTTAGATCAAGGATTAGGTTTAGTGTTATGTTTAGGGATAAAATTAGTGTAGTTTTGGGGGTTAGAGTAAGGGTTAGGGGAATGGTTATAATTAAGTTCAGGATTAGGGTTAGGGTAATAAATATGGTTAGATATAGGTTTAAGGTTGGGGACATGGTTAGAATTAAGTTTTGGGTTAGGTCTATGGTTATGTTTAGGTTTGTGGTAAGGGTTAGGGTTTGAGCTATATTTAGGGCTATAGTGAGTATTAGTTTAGGGGTAGATCTAGGGTTAGTTTTCTGTTTTGGGTTAGGATTATGGTTAGGATTAATCCTAGGGTTACAATTAGGGTTAGGGTTAGGGTTAGGGTAATGGGTAGGTTTAGAACTAGGGTTAGGGCTAGGGTTAAGGTTAGGATTAGGACTAGGTTTAGGGTTAGTTTTAGGGATAGTTCTAGGTTTATGTTTATTGTAAGGGTAAGTTTTTGAGCTAGGATTAGGACTAAGGCAAGGGTTAGATTTGGGTTAGGGCTAGGGTTAGGTTTAGTATTATGCTTAGGTCTAGGTTAAGACCTAGAATTAGCTCTATGTTTTGTGGTAGGTTTAGGCCTAGGGTTAAAGCTATGGGTAATGAAAGAGCTAGGGTTATGATTAGGGCTAGTTTTAGGGTTAGGGTTATGCAAAGGTCTAGTGTTAGGTTTCGATTTTCAGTTAGGTCAGGTTTAGAAATAGGTTTACTGTTAAAGGCAGAGTCAGTGTTTGGGTTAGAGTTCAAGTTAGGATTGCAGCCAGATTTAGGACTAGTTTATGTCTAGGGGTAGGATTAGTGTTTGTGTTAGGATAAAGGTTATTTTTAGGCCTACTACTAGGTTTTTGTTTAGGTGTAGGGCTAGAGTTAAGGATAGATTTAGGATTTGTTTTAGGTCTTGGGCTAATGTTAGGTTTCATTCTAGTGTTAGGGTCAGGTTTAAACTAGGATTTTATTTAGGGTCAGGATAAGGGTCAGGATTAGTGTTCGGGTTTGGGATAGGATTAGAGCTAGAATCAGGGCTAGGTTCAGAACTACTAATAAGGTTTGGATTTTGGTTAGACTAAGGATTAGGCATAGGTCTAGGGCTACCATTAGGATTAGGGTTATTATAGGTAAGTGATAGCCTTAGAGCTAGGGTTAGGGTTAAATCTAGGTTTAGGGCTTGGATTAGGGCAAATTTTTGTGTTAGGGTTAGGGCTAATGTTAGGGCAATGGCTAATGTAAGTACTAGGGTTACAATTATGGTTAATTTTAGGTTTAAGGTTAGGGGTAGGTCTAGTGTTAAGGTTAGGTTTAAGGTTAGGATCATATTTAGAGCTAAGGTGAGTGTTAGGATATGAGTCCAGGTCAAGGTTAGATTTAAGGTTTGGGTTACGACTCAAATTGAGGCTATGATTAGGCCTAGGAGTAGTGTTAGGTTTTGGTTCAAGTTAAGGTTTATGGTTAGGGCTATTTCTCAGTTTGTTTTACTGCTAGGGTTAGGGTTAGGGCTAGTTTTATTATTAGCATTAGGGATAGGGGTAGTTTTAATGTTAGGCTTAGGCTTAGGATTGTGGTTAGAATTTGATTTAGGGTTAGATCTAGGTTTAGGACTAGGACTAAGGTTAGGGCAAGGGTTAGGGCTAGGGTTAGGGTTATGGTAATGGATAGTCTTAGAACTAGGGATAGGGATAATGTGAGAGTTAGAGTTAGTCTTAGGGCTCAGGTTAGGGTTAGATTTAGTATAAGTTAGCGGTATGGCCAGTGTTAGTGTTTGCTCTAGGTTGAGGGTCAGTTTTAGACCTAGGGTTTGTTTTAGGGTCAGAATAAAAGTGAGGGTTAACGTAAGTGTTTGGGATAGGATTAGAGATAGACTGAGGGCTAGGGTCAGGACTATTAATAGGGTTAGGATTTTGGTTAGCCTAAGGATTAGGGATAGGTCTAGGTTTACCATTCGGGCTAGCATTTCACTTAGGGTAAGGGAGAGTGTTAGAGCTAAGATTAGGGCTAAAGTTATGGTAGGGTTAGTGTTAAAATTAGGTTTAGGTTTCTGATTAGGGCTAGTTTTGTGTTAGGATTAGGACTAGGTTTAGGGCAATCGCTAATATAAGAACTAGGGTGACAATTAGGTTTAGTTTTAGGGTTGGGGTTAGTTGTATGGGTAGATTTAGTATTAGGGTTAAGTTTAATTTTGAGGTGACATTTAGAGCTAGGGTTAGTTTTAGGATATGAGCCAGGGTCAGGGTTAGGGTTAGGACTCAAATAAGTGCTAGGGTTACTGTGACGTTTTGGTTTAAGTTTAGGATGGTGTTTCGAGTTAGGGTTAGTTTAGCATATGAGTCAGTATCAGGTATAATTTTAAGGTTAGGATTAGGACTAGAATTAAGACTATGGTTAGGTCTAGGTGTAGTGTTGGGGTTTGATTTAAGATCTTTTTTAATTTAGGGCTAATGCTCAGTTTTGTTTTACTGCTAGTGGTAGGGATAGGGGTAATTTTATGATTAGCGTTAGGATTAGGTTTAGTGTTAGTGTGAGGCTTAGGCTTAGGGTTAGAGCTAGGACTAAGGATAGAGCCAAGGGTTAGGGCTAGGGACAGGGTTATGGTAAGTGCTAGGATTAGAACTAGTGATAGGGCTAGTGTGAGAATTATTGTTATTCTTAGGGGTAAGGTTATGTTTAGGGTTAAGATAGGGCTAAATTAGGGCTACAATTAGGTCTATGGTTAATTTTCAGTTTAAGCATAGAATTAGGGTTAGGGTTAGGATTTGTATTAGGGTAAGGTATGGTGTTATAACTAGTTTTATAGGTAGGGTGATGTTTAGAATGAGGGTTAGGATTAGGGTTATGATTAAGGTTTAGGGCTAGGAGGGTTTATTTTGGGGTTAGGGGTAGGATTAGTAGTATGACTAATTTCAAGTCTATAATTATGTTTAAAGATAGTTTTAGGGTTAGGATTATGGGTACATCTAGTGTAAGGTTTAGGTTTAGGGTTAGGGTCAGTTTTAGGGCTAGGGGTATTATTAAGGTGAAGGTCTAGGTTAGGGTTTGGAATAGGTTAAGGCTTAAAGTTAAGGATTGAATTAGCATTAGGGTAAGGGTTTGTGTGATGATCGGCTTAGAATTAGGGTTTATGTTAGCTTTAGGGAAATGAAAAAGGAAAAGATTAGAGATAGGTTTAGGTTTAGGCCTAGGGTTAGCATTAGGGTTAGGGTTATTGTTATGGTAATGTATAGGGTTAGGGCTAGGGTTCTGGTTATGATTAGGGCTTGGGCTAGGATTAGGGTTAATGATTAGGGCTAGGGCTAGGATTAGGGTTAAAGTTGGGGTTAAATCTTGGGTTAGGGCTCAGATTAGGGCTAGGATTTCGGTTAAGTTAGTGCTAGGGTTAGGATTATGGCTAATGTAAGTACAAGTGTTTTGATTAGGTCTAATTTTAGGGTTAAGATTAGGGCTAGGTTTAGTGTTAGGGTTAGTGTTAGGATTAGGGTGATGTTTAGAGGTAGGATTAGTGTTTAGTGTCATAGCCAGTGTCAGGGTTAGTTTTAGGGTTTGGCTTAAAACTTAAATAAGGGCTAGGGTTAGGGGTAGGTGTGTGGTTAGGGTTTGGTTTAGTTTAAGGGTTAGGGATAGAGCTTATGGCTCGGTTTTGTTTTAGGGCTAGGGCTAGTATTAGGGCTAGTTTTAGGATTAGTGTTAGGGTTAGGGCTAGTGTTAGGTTTAGGCTTAGGTTTTGGGTTAGGTTTATATTTAGAGATAGATTATGATGTAAGGTTAGTGCTTAGGCTATGGATAGGGCAAGGGTTAGGATTAAGTTTAGGGCCAGGGTTAGGGTTATGGTAAGGGATAGGTTTAGAACTAGTAATAGGGCTAGTGTGAGAGTTAGATTTATTCTTAGGTCTATTGTTAAGGCTAGGTTTAGGGATAGGGTGAAATTAGGGCTAAGATTAGGGCTAGGGTTAGTACTGGGTTTAGAGATCAGATTAGGTTTAGGGTTAGGATTAATCTAGGTTTAGGACAAGGATAAGGGCAGGTGTTTTGTTAGGGTTAGGGCTAGGATGAGGGCTAGGGATAATGTCAGTTGTGGGGTTACCGTTGAGGAGAGGACAGTTTTATGATTAGGTTTATGGCTAGGTCTAGTGTAGGGGTTAGGTTTAGGGTTAAGTGTCAGGTATATTTCTAGGGGAATTATGAGAGTCAGCATCAGGTTAGAGTTTGGTTGAGGTTAGGATTAAAGGTTAGGGCTCAAATAAGTTTTTGGGTCAGGGTTAGGGTAATGATAGTTTTTTTTTTTTTTTTTTTTTTTTTTTTTTAGGGATCAGGTTCGGTTTATGGTAATTGATAGGTTAGGTTTAGTGATAGGTTTAGTGTTAGGCCTAGGGTTAGCATTAGGGTAAAGGTAATGATTAGGACAATGGATAGGGTTAGAGCTGAGTTTAGGGCTAGGGTTATGATCAGGAATAGGTCTTGAGTTAGGGTTTG
Organism: Marmota monax; assembly: GCF_021218885.2. Lineage (NCBI taxonomy): Eukaryota > Metazoa > Chordata > Mammalia > Rodentia > Sciuridae > Marmota > Marmota monax. The sequence goes on along the minus strand of NW_026692704.1, from coordinate 1,718,143 downwards.
GGTTAGGGTTAGAACTAAGGTTAGTGTTAGGGTTATGTTTAGCTTAAGGGTGAGTTTCTGAGCTAGGGTTAGGGCTAGGGCTAGGGTTAGGTTTAGTGTTAGGTATACGGATAAGATTAGAGTATGGTTAGGGTTAATGTTGGATTAGTGCTAGCAACATTATTAGGGGTAGGGGTAGAATAATGGATATGGTTAGATGTAGGCATAGGGTTATGGTTAGTGTTAGACTGAGGTTTAATTTTAAGGTTAGGGCTATGGTTATGTTTAGGTTTGTAGTAAGGGTTAGGGTTTGAACTAGAGTCAGGTATATGGCAAATTTGAGGTTTAGGGTTAGGTCTGGTGTTAGGTTTAGGGCTAGAATGAGGGCTAGGTTTTGGACTAGTAATAGGGTTATTTTTTGATTTAGGCTAAGGATTATGATTAGGACTAGGGTTAGAATTATGGATAGGGTTTGGCTTAAGGTAAGGGATAAGGTTAGAACTAGGCTTAGAGCTAGCATTAGGGTTAGGTTTAGGGCTAGGTTTAGGGTTAGGGTTAGGGTTAAATCTTGTTTTAGGGCTCAGATTAGAGCTATTTTTGTTTTGGGGTTAGGGTTAGGGTTAGGACTATGGCTAATGTAAGAACTAGGGTTATTATTAGGGTTAGTTATAAGGGTAGAGTTTGGGATAGGAATGGTGTTAGCATTTGCTTTATGGTTAGGGTGATATATAGAGCTAAGTTTAGTTTTTGGATATGAATCAGAGTAAGGGTTAATTTTAGTCCTAGGATTCACATTTGAGCTAGAGTTATGGCTAGTTGTAGGGTTAGGTTTGGTTTAAGTTAGCTGTAGGGTTAGGGTAATGATTCGGGCTAATTTTAGGGTTAGGGCTATTGTTAGGTTTAGTTTTATGATTAGTGATAGTGTTTAGCTAGTGGTAGGGTGAGGTTTAGGCTGAACGTTAGGGTTAGATTTAGAGTTATGGTTAGATCTAGGGTTAGGGCTAAGGTTAGGGCTAGTGTTAGGGTTACTGTTATGGACAGGTTTAGGAATAGTAATAGGGCTAGAGTGAGAGTTACAGTTATTCTTAGGGCTAGAGTTTGGGGTTTGCTTAGGGTTAGAGCTAAATTAGGGCTAGATTAGCACTAGGTTTAGTGTTAGGGTTAGGCCAGTGGTTAGGGCTAGAATTAGGGTTAGTGTTAGTGTTAGGATTATGGTTAGTTTTAGAGGAATGGATGAGGGTATGGCTATGTTCAGGGATAGGACGAGGGTTAAAATTAGGTAGTGGAATAGGGTGAGTGTTTGGGTTAGGATTAAGGCTAAGATTAGGGCTAGGATGAGGGCTAGGGTTTGTGTTCGGTTTAGAGCTAGGATTAGGGCTAGGACTGATGTGAGGTCTAGGGTTATGGGTAGAAATAGTGTTAACATTAGGTTTATGGCTAGGTCTAGTGGAAAATTAGGTTTAGGGGGAAGGTCATGTTTAGAACTAGGAGTATTATTATGGTCAGAGTCCGGTTTAGGGTTTGGTTTAGGATAAGGTTTAGGGTCATGGCTCAAATTAGCATTAGAATTAGGGTTAAAGCAATATATATTGTTCAGTTTAGGGTTCAGATTAGGTTTAGAGTAATAGATGGGGTTAGTGTTAGTGATAGGATTAGGGTTAGGCCTAGGGTTAGCATTTATGTTAAGTTTATGTTTAGTTAGTGCTAGTGTTAAGCCTTGTGTTAACATTAGCATTCTGGATAGGTTTAGAGATAGGCCTAGCGTTAGTGTTAGTGTTAGGTTTAGCAGAAGTGTTAGGGTTTGAGCTAGGGTTACGGCTAGGTTGAGGGTTAGGGTTAGAGTCAGGGCTACAGTTAGGTTTAGGGTTATGGTTATGGCTTGGGCTAGCATTAGGGTTAGTGTTACGTTTAAGGTAATGGATAGAGTTTGTGCTAGGATGTGTGCTATGGTTACAGTTAGGATTAGGGCTAGGTTTAGGGTTAGGTTTAGGGTTAGGGCTTTTGTTATTTTTAGGGTAAGTGTTAGAGTTTGAGTATGGTTAGGGCCAGGGCCAGTGTTAGGGTTAAAGGTAGTGCTAGGGATAGGGTTAGGGTTATGCTTAGGTCTAGGTTTAGGGATAGGACTAGGGCTAGGTTGTGTGTGAGGCTTAGGGCTAGTGTTAGGTGTATGGGTAATGTAAGAACTAGGGTTATGGTTATAGGTAGATTTAGGGTTTTTCTAGTGTTAGGGTTAGTTCTTCGGGTAGGATAAGGTTTAGAGCTAGGGTTTGTGTTACAGTGTCTAGGGTTAAGTCCAGGGTTAAGGTTAGGGATAAAATTAGGGTTAAGTTTATGGTTAGGTCTAGTGTAAGGGTTAGATTTAGGGTAAGGGTCAATTTAGAGCTAGATATGTTATTATGGTCAGGATATGGCTTACAGTTTAATTTAGGTTAAGGTTTAGGTTTAGGGCTTTAATTAGTGTTAGGTTTAGAGTTAGGGTAATGAATAGGCTTAGGATTAGGGTACAGGTTAGTTTTAGGGTAATGGATAGGTTTAGGGATTGTGATAGGGTTAGAGTTAAGCCTAGGGTTGTCATTAGGTTTAGGATTATGGTTAGGGTAATGGATAGGAATAGAGCCAGGTTTTCGGCTAGGTTTATGGTTAGGATGAGGGCTAGGTTTAAGGTAGTGTATACAATTAGAGCTATGGTTAGGGCCATGGTTAAGTTTAGGATTAGGGCTAGAGTTAGGTTAGGGTTTGGGATAGGGCTAGGGTTATGTTTAGGTTATAGGTTAGGCTTTGATCTATGTTAGATCTAAGGGGAGAATTAGCATTAGGTTTAGGGCAAGGGTTAATTTAGGGTTACACTTAAGGCTAGGTTTATGCCTATAATTAGGGCTATGTTTTGTCTTAGTTTAGGCCTAGAGTTAGGGACATGGTTAGTTAAGAGCTAGGGTTATGATTAGGGCTATTTTTAGTGTTATGTTTATGGCTATGTGTTCTGTTAAGATTTGGATTTGAGTTAGGGTGGGCTTTAGAGCTAGGTTTATGTTAGGGTCAGAGTCAGTGTTCAGTTTAGAATGAGTGTTGGGGTTATTGCAAGAATTAAATGATTAGGATTAGGTCTAGAAATAGGGTTAGTGTTTGGGTTATGTTAAGGGTCATTGTTAGGTCTAGGGCAAGGTTGTTATTCAGGTCTAGGGCTAGAGTTATGGCTAGATTTAGGATTAGGTTTAGGTCTAGGACTATTGTTAGGTTTATGTTTAGGTTTAGGTATAGGATTACCTGTAGGGCTAATATTAGGGTTCGATTAGGGTTAGGGTTTTGTTTAGACCTACGGTTAGTGTTAGGGACAGTATAAGATTCAGGGTTAGGATTAGGTTTTGGGTTATAGTTAGAGGTAGAATGAGGACTAGGGTTAGGACTAGTAATAGGGTTAGAGTTGGGTTAGGCTATGGATAAGGGTTAGTACTAGGGTAGCATTAGGTTTAGGGTTTGCCTTAAGGTAACAAATAGGACAAGAGCTAGGTTTAGTTCAAGGGTTAGGGATTGGCTTATGGCTAGGGTTAGTGTTAGGGTTAATGCTAGGGTTATCACTCGGATTAGGGCCAGGTTTTGGTTTAGGTTAGGGCTACTGTTAGGGCTACAGCTAATGTAAGATCTAGGGTTATGATTAGGGCCAGTTTTTGGGTTAGTGTTTTGGCTAGGTCAAGTGTTTGGTTTAGGGTTGGTGTTAGCATTATGTTTAGAGGTAGAATTAGTGTTAGGGTCAGGGTCAGTGTTCAGGTTTGAGTCAGCTTTATGATTAAAGCCAGAATTATCATTAGGGTTAGGTCTAGGTGTAGGGTTAGTGTTTGGGTTAGGTTAAGGTTTATTATTAGGGCTTGGACTATTTTATTTATTTATTTATTTGGTATAGGGCTAGAGTTATGGCTAGATTTAGGATTAAGTTTAAAACTAGGGCTAGTGTTAGGGCTAGGTTTAGGAATAGGTTTATTTCTAGTGCTAGTGTTAGAGTTCTGTATAGGGTTAGAGTCCAGTTTAGACCTACGGTTACCATTAGTGTCAGAATAAGTTTCAGGTTTGAGTTATGATTAGAGCTAGAATGAGTGCTTGGGTTAGAGCTAGTAATAGGATTAGGGTTAGGACTAGGGTTAGCATTAGGGTTAGGGTTGGCTAAGGGTAGGTTTAGGGCTAATGTTATGATTAGGTTTAGGGTTAAATATAGGGTTAGTTCTGGATTAGGGCTACGTTTTGGTTATAGTTAGGGCTAGGATTAGAGTTACAGCCAATGGTTGCAATAGGGTTACAATTTGGGCTAGTTCTAAGATTGGGGTTAAGACTAGGTCTAGTTTTAGGGTTATGTTTAACGTTAGGGTGATGTTTAGAGCTAGGGATAGTTTTAGGGTCAAAATTAAGGTCAGGGGTAGTTTTAGGGTTAGGCTTTGGACTTGAATTAGGGCTAGGATTAGGGCTAGGTATAGGGTTATGTTTTGGTTTAGGTTAAGCATTAAAGTTAGGGCTATGGCTCAGTTTTGTTGTAGGACTAGGGCTATAGTTAGGGCTAGTATTAAGATGAGCGTTAGGTTTAGAACTAGTGTTAGGGTTAGGTTTAGTCTTAGATTTAGAGTTAGATATAGAGTTAGGATTATATCTAGGGTTCAGTCTAGGGTTTAAGATATGGATAGCATTAGTTCTAGTTTTATAGCTAGGATTAGGGTTATGATAAAAATAGGGTTAGAATAAGGGATAGGGATAGGGCAAGAGTGAGAGTTAGAATTTGGGCTAGGCTTAAGGTTTGATTAGTTATAGGGCTTAATTAGGGCTAGGAATAAGGCTAGGTTTATTTTTATGTTTAGGCCAAGGTTTAGTTTTGGGCTTAGGGTTAGGTTTAGTGTCAATGATGGAGTTAGAGATATGTTTAGGACTAGGACGAAAATTAGAATTAGGGTTAGGGCTAGGGTTTAGTTAGAGTTATGATTAAGACGAGGTTAAGGGCTAGGATGAGGGCTAGGGTTTGTGTTTTGGTTAGGGCTAGGATTAGTGTTAGGGCAAATGTGAGTTCTAGGGTTATGGTTAGGGATAGTTTTAGGATTAGGTTTATGGTTATGTTTAGTGTAAGTGTTAGATTTAGGGTAAGGGTCAAATTTAGATCTAGGGGTATTGTTAGGGTTAGGGTCAAGTTTAGGATTTTGTTTAGTTTAAAATTTAGGGTTAGGGCTCAAATTAGCATTAATTAGGGTTTGCGTTAGGGTAATGATAGAATGAGGTTTAGTGTTCAGGTTAGGTTTAGATTAATGGATAGGTTTACGGTTAGGCATAGGATTAGATTTAGGCATAGGGTTAGCTTTAGAATTAGGGCTATGTTTAGGGTAATTGATAGGGTTAGAGCTAAGTTTAGGGCTAGGGTTATGGCTCGGGTTAAGTTTAGGGGTAGGGTCAGGGTTAGAGCTAAGTATATTATTACAGGAATGGGCAGAGTTAGGGTTTGGCTTAGATTAAGTTTAGGTTTAGGGCTCTAATTGGCATTAGGGTTAGGTTTAGGGTAATGATGTTGTTAGTTTAGAGTCCAGATTAGGTTTTGGTTAATCGATAAGGTTACGGTTAGCTATAAGGTTAGGGGTAGGCCTATGGTTACTATTAAGGTTATGGTTATGGATAGGGTAATGGATAGGGTTAGAGCTAGTGATAAGGCAAAGGTTATGGTTATGATTCTGGCTAGGGTTAGGGTAAAGTTTATGGGCAGATTTGGGGTAAGTTTTAGATTTAAAACTAGGGTTTAATCTCAAATAAGGGCTAAGTTTTGAGTTTGGTTAGGACTAGGGTTAGGCCGATGGCTAATGTAAGAACTATTGTTATAATTAGTGCCAGTTTTAGGGTTAGGGTTAGGTGGTGTTTAGAGCAAGGGTTATATTAAGGTCAGTGTCAGGGTCAGGGTTAGTTTTAGTGTTATTTTAGGGTTTAAATTAGGGCTAAAGTTAGTGCTAGGTGTAGGGTTAGGTTTTGGTTTATGTGAAGGGTTATGGTTTGGGTTATGGCTCAGTTTTGTTTTAGGGCTAGGGCTAGGGTTAAGGCTAAATTTTGGATTAGGTCAGGGTTAGGGCTAGTGTTAGAGTGAAGGTTAGGCTTAGGGTTGGGATTAGAATAAGAGTTAGGCTTGATCTAGGGTTAGGGCTCATGCTAGGTTTAGGGCTAGTGTTAGGGTAATGTTAAAGAATATGGTTTGAATTAGGGACAGGTCTAGGATGAGAATTAGAGTTATTCTTAAAAGTAGGCTTTGGGTGAGTGTTAGTGTTAAATTAGGGATATAATTAGGACTAGGGCTAGTGTTAGGGTTAAGCCTAGGAGTTGGGCTAGGATTAGTGTTAGCACTGGGGTTAGGGTAAAGTTTATGGGAGTGGGTGGGGTTATAGCTAGGTTTAGGGCTAGGGTGAGGGTTAGAATTAGGATTAGGCCTAGGGTTATAATTCAGTTTAGGATTAAGGCTAGGATAAGGGCTAGGATGAGGGGTAGGTTTTCTGAAAGGCTTAGGGCTAGGACTCGGGCTAGGGTTATTATCAGGTCTAGGGTTATGGTTAATCATAATTTTAGGGTTAGGTTATGGCTAGGTCTAGTGTAAGGGTTAGCTTTAGGTTAAAGGTCAGCTTCAGAGCTATGGTTATTATTAGTGTCATGGTCAGGGTAAGGGTTAGCGTTTGGTTTACATTAAGGTTAAGGGTTAGGGCTCAAATTAGCATTAGTGTCAGGTTTACAGTTAAGGTAATGGAAGGTAGGTTTTATTTAAGGTTTAGGGTAATGGATGTGTTATGTTTAGTGATCAGGTTAGGGTTAGCTTTAGGGTTAGGGTTATGTTTAGTGTAATGGATAGTTTTAGAGCTAGGGTTAGGGCTAGGTTATGGTTTAGATTAAGTCTAAGATTAGTTTAGGTTTAGGGATAGGGCAAGGGTTTGGTTTAGGGTTAGTGTTAGTGTTAGGGTAAGTGTTAGTTTAGGGTTAAGGTTATGGTAAGGTTAGGATAAGTGTTAGCGTTTGAGCTAGGGTTAGGGCTAGTGCAAGGGTTAGGTTTAGGTTTAGTTCTAAGTTCAACATTATGGTTAGAGTTAGGTTTAGTGTTAGGGATAGGGTTTTAATTAGAGTTAGGATTAGGGTTAGGGTAATAGATATGTTTGGAGCTAAAGTTTGGGCTAGGGCTAAGTTTATGATTAGTGCTAGTGTTAGAATTAGGATATAGAATAGGGCTAGGGCTATGTTTAGTGTAAGGTTTAGTCTTTGAGTTAGGATTAGGTCTAAGGAGAGGGTTAGGGTAAGAGTTAGGGTTTGGGTTAGGGCTAGGCTTAGGTTTATGCTTATAGCTATGTTTAGGTCTAGGATTAGCTCTAGGTTTTGTGTTAGGTTTAGGGCTAGGGTTAGGACCATGGGTAATGTAAAAGCTAGGGCTATGTTTAGGGCTAGTTTTAGGTTTAGGGTTATGGCTAGGTCTAGTGTTAGGTCTATGTTTTGGGTTAGTGTCAGGTTTAAAGCTAGTTTAAGTGTTTGGATTATTGTCAGTGTTCGAGATAGGGTTAGGTTTATGGTTAGAGCCAAAATTAGGACTAGAGTTAGGTCTAGGGATAGGGTAAGTGTTTGGGTTTAGGTTAAGTGTTATTGTTAGGGCTAGTGCTAGGATTTAGTTTAGGTCTAGGGCCAGAGTTATAGCTATATTTAGGATTAGCTTTGGGTCTAGGCATAGTGTTAGGCTTAGGTATAAGTAAAGGCTTACTGGTAAGTGAAGGCTTAACTTTAGGTTTAGTTTTAGGGTCAAGTTTAGACCTAATGTTACTTTTAGGATCAGATGAATGTCAGGGTTAGGTTTAGAGGTAGAATGAGGGTTAGGGTTAAAACTAGTAATATGGTTAGAGTTGAAGTTAGGCTAAGGGTTAGGGGTATGACTAGAGTTAGAATTTGGGTTAGGGTTTGGCTTAGGGTAAGAGATAGTGTTAGAGCTAGGTTTAGGGCTAGGGTTAGGGTTAGGTTTAGGGCTAGTGTTAGTGTTAAGAATAGGGTTAAAGCTAGGTTTAGGGCTTGAATCCAGTGTAGGATTTGTGTTAGGGATAATGCTAGGGTTAGGAAAATGATTAATGTACAAACTAAGTTTACGTTTAAGGCTAGTTTTATTGTTATGGTTAAGGCCAGGTGTATTGTTAGTGTTAATTTAAGTAAGGGTGATTATTAGAACTAGGATTAGTGTTAGGGTCAGTGTCAGGGTCAGAGTAATTTTTAGAGTTAGGGGTAGGGCTATGTGTAAGTTTTGGGATTGGTTTAGTTTAAGGGTTAGGGTTAGGGATTTTGCTTGGATTTGTTTTATGGCTAGGGCCAGGGCTACGGCAAGTTTTAGGATTAGCATTATGGTTAGGGGTAGTGTTAGGGTTTGGTTTGGCTTAAGATTACAGTTAAATTTAGAGTTAGGTTTATATCTAGAGTTATGATAGGGCTAAGGATAGAATTAGGGCTAGGGTTACGGCAAGAGTTATAACTAGGGTTATGCTTAGAATATGATTAAATTAGGGCTAGGATTAGCACTAGGCTTAGTATTAGTATTAGGCCTACGGTTAGGGATGGGTTTAGGGTTTAGTTTAGGATTATGGCTAGGTTTATGGTAAGGGATGGTGTTATAGGTAGGTTTATGTCTAGGGTGAGGGTTAGAATTAGGGTTAGGGCTTGGGTTATGTTTTGTGTTAGAATTAAGGCTAGATTTAGAGCTAGGATTAAGATTAGGGCTAATTTCAAGTCTAGGGTTATTATTAAAGTCTTTTAAGGTTAGGTTTATGGCTACACTTTGTTTAAGCGTTAGGCTTAGGGTTAGGTTCAGGTTTAGAGATAAGGGTTTCATTAGGTTCATGGTCACGATTAGTGTTTTGGATAGGTTAAGGTTTAAAGTTAGGACTTGAATTAGCATTAAGATTAGGATCATTGTAATGATAGGGTTAAGTTTAGGTTAGTTTCAGGTTAGATTTAGAGTAATGGATAGGGTGAAGATTACGGACAGGATTAGGTTTAGGTCTAGGGTTAGCATTAGGGTTAGGGTTAGGGTAATGGATAGGGTTAGAGCTGGTGTTACAGCTAGGGTTATGGCTACATTTAGTGATAGGTTTAGAGTTAGGTTTAGGGTTAAAGCTACAGTTAGGGCTTGGAATAGGGCTAGGATTTGTGTTAAGTTAGGGCTATGGTTAGGGTTACGGCTAATGTAAGTACTACGGTTATGATTAGGGCTAAAGTTAGTGTTACGGGTTAGGACTAGTTCTAGTTTTAGGTTTAGGTTTAGGGTTTGGGTGATGTTTAGACCTAGGGTTAGTGTTAAGGTCAGAGTCAGGGAGAGGGTTAGTTTTCAGGTTCAGCTTAAGACTCGAATTATTGCTAGGGTTAGGGATAGGTGTAGGATTAGGGCTTGGTTTATATTAAGGATTAGGGTTAAGTCTATGGTTTGGTTTTGTTTTAGATATAGGGATAGGGTTAGGGCTAGTTTTATGATTAGCCTTAGTGTTAGGGCTAGGTTTAGGTTTAGGCTTAGGCTTATTGTTTACTGTCTGGAACAGTTTGAATTTTTAGGTGTCACTTCATTATGGCCTATAGGTGTGAATGACAATGAAGCTGGAAATCTAAACGGGTTGGTTCTAGCTGCTTGGTACATCACATACTCAATTAGTTCTCTGTGGGCACTCTCTGCTTTCTTTCTATTGAATATAGGCCAAAGAAGAAGCATGCAAAAACAACTTTATCCAAGAGCACTTTAGGGGACAACAGGGAAATAAGCATGTAATGAATTACCTGCCTCAATTAGTTCTTCAGATTTCTTGATACTGTGCATGACTCATCTCTTAGCTTGCCCCAATAGGCTTCACAACTTTGGGACTTCTATGATCAAAAGTTATCTAAACAGGTTACGGTTAAAGTTATGGTTAGTTTTAGGGCTTGGTTTAGACCTAGTGTTAGATTTAGAGTTAGTTTTATTCAAATTTCTTTGATACTGGGCAGGATTCATCTTTTACCTATCCTTACTACATTCCCCAGGTTTGGACCTTCTCAGTTCAAAGGTTTTCTGACAGTAAAAGTTTGTATTTTGAGTTTTCACTTCATTTTGACCTTTATGGTAAATGGTAATGGAGCTCAAAATTCAAATAGGGTTGGTGCTACCTGCTTCAAACTTCACACACTCAATAAGGTCTTTCTGTGCTCTCTCTACTTTCTTCTTTGTGAAAGTAGCCTAAGCTGAAGCATACTAAAACAACTTTATCCAAAAGCTCTTTAGAATAAAATAGGGAAATATACATGGACTGAACTACCTCAACCAATTATTTGATCAAACATTTTTGATCCTGCACTGTAATCATCTATTACTTTGCCCTACTAGGCTCCCCAAGTTTGGGCTTTATATGACCCAAGGCTCTCTAAACAGGATAGAGTTAGTGTTAGGACTAGGGTCAGAGAAAATGTTAGGATTAGAGTTACTTTTGTTCAAATATCTTTGATACTGGGCAGAATTCATATTTGGCCTAGCCTTACTTTGTTCCCCAGGTTTGGGCCTTCTTGGTTCAGCAGATTGTTGTCAGGAACAGTTTGTATTTTAAGGTTTCACTCTATGTTCAACTATATGGGTAACTGCAAATGGAGCTGGAAATCAAACAGGGTTGATGCTAGCTGCTTAAAACTTCACATACTCAATCAGTAATCTGTGGGAACTCTCTGGTTTCCTCCTTGGGAAAGTTTTTCCAAGATGAAGCATGCAAAGAAACTTTATCAGACTTCACTTTAGGAGGAAACAGGGCAATATAAATGTATGGAAATACCTCTGCCAATTACTTAGTCAGATATTTTAGATACTGGGCAGGATTCATCTGTTAGCTTTCCCTACTAGAAACTGCTCATTTGGCACTTCTATTGCAAAGGTTGTCTAATCAGGTTAGTTTAGATTTAGGGTTAGGGTTAGAGCTAGGTTTAGAGCTAGTCTTAGGGTTTGAGTTAGTTTTGTTCAAATTTCTTTGGTACTGGGCATGTTTAATCTTTTAATAGCCTTACTATTTTCCACAGATTTGTGCCTTGATTCAATGTTTCACTGTAAAAAACAGTTTGTATTTTAAGGTTTCACTTCAATTTGACCTATAAGGGTAAATAGAAATGGAGCTGGAAATCAAACAGAGTTTCTGCTAGCTGCTTGAATCTTTACACACTCAATCAGTTCTCAGTGAGCATTCTCAGGCTTGTTTCCTGTGGAAGTAGCTCTCAGCTGAAGTAGAAAGAAACAGATTTTGCTCTGAGTGCTTTAGGAGCAAGCAGAATTCCCGTGTACTGAAAGAGCCTCAAATTGTTTTGGTCAGATTACTTTGATACTGTACAGTATTCATCCTTGATCTAGCCTTAGTAGGCACCCAAGTATGGGCCTTCAAGGTTCAATGGTTCACTTTCAGGAACAATTGGAATTTTTAGATTTCACTTCATTATGGCCTATAGGTGTGAATTGAAATAGACCTGAAAATCCAACATGGTTATTGCTAGCTGCTTGAAATTTCACACAATCTGTTCTCTGTGGGCACTCTCTGGTTTCTTCCTAGTGAAAGTTTTCCAGAACTGAGACATTCAAAAGACATTATCCAAAAGCACTTTAGGAGAAAACAGGGAAATATGCATGTACTGAACTATCACCCCCAATTATTTGGTATGATTTTTTTTTTTATTCTGGACAGGATTCATCTGTTACGTTTCCCTACTAGGCACAACAAATTTGGGACTTCTATGATCAAAGGTTCTTTAAACAGCTTAGGATTAGTGTTAGGTTTGGGGTAGTGTTAGAAATAGTGTTAGGGTTAGAGTTAGTGTTGTTCAAATTTCTTTGATACCAGGCAGGATTCATCTTTTACCTAGCCTTATTATGTTACCCATGTTTGGACCTTCTCCGTTCAAGGTTCACTGTGAAGAATAGTTTGTATTTTAAGGTTTCACTTTATCTTGACTTATATGGATAATTTGAAATGGAGCTGGATAAAAACCAGTGTTGGTGTTAGCTGCTTAAAACTTCACACACTCTATCATTTTTCTGTGCGAACACTCTGCTTTCTTCCTTTTGAATGTAGCCCTATGCTGAAGCATGCAAGGCATAAATTTAGGGTTAGGGTAATGTTTAGAGCTAGGTTTAGTGTTAGGGTCAGATTCAGGGTCAGGGTTAGTATTAGGGTTAGGGTTAGGACTCGAATTAGGGCTTATGTTAGGGCTAGATGTAGGGTTAGGTTTTGGATTAAGCTAAGGGTTAGGGTTAGGGCCAGGGCTCGATTTTGTTTTATTGCTAGGGCTACTATTAGGGCTGAGTTTTGGATTAGTTTTAGGTTTAGGTTTAGTGTTAGGGTGAGGTTTAGGCTTAGGGTTAGGGTTAGATTTAGAGTTAGGGTTAGATCTAGGGCTAGGGTTAGTGCTAGGGCTAGGTTTATGATAAGGGATAGGTTGAGAATTAGGGATATGGCTAGGATGAGACTTAGAGTTAGACTTAGGACTAGGCTTAGTGTTAGGATTAGAGTTACAGCTAAATTAGGGATAGGAATAGGGCTAGGGTTAGTGTTAGGTTTAGGCCTGGGGTATGCTAGTGTTAGGTTTTGCATTGGGGTTGGGGTTAATTTTAAGTGAATGGGTGGTGTATAGCTTTAGGGCTATAGTGACAGTTAGAATTGAGATTAGGGCTAGGGTTAGTGTTTGGGTTAGGATTAAGGCTAGGTTTAGGGCTAGGGTTTCTGTAAGGGTTAGGGCTAGGGCTAGGGCTTGGGATAATGTCAGGTCTAGGGTTATGGATAGGGAGAGTTCTAGGGTTATGTTATGGTATGTCTAGTGTAAGGGTTACATTCATGGTGAGGGTCAGGTATATAGCTGGGGGTATTATTAGGGTTAGAGTCAGGGTTAGAGTTTGGTTTAGGTTAAAGATTAGGGTTAGGGCTTGAATTAGTGTTAGGGTTAGGGTAATGGGTAGGGTTAATTTTAGATTTCAGTTAAGTTTATTGTAATTGATGGGTTAGGTTTAACAATAGGGTTAGGGTTAGCATTAGGTTAAACATTATGTTTAGTATAATGGATAGATTTAGAGCTAGAGTTAGGGCTAGGTTATGGTTTGGATTAAGTCTAGGTTTAGGGTTAGGTTATGGATAGGGCTAGGGTTTGGTTTAGGTAAGTGTTAAGTTTAGGGCTAGGGTTATGGTTAGGTTAGGGTAAGGGTTAGTGTTTGAGCCAGGGTTAGGGCTAGGTCGAGATTAAGTTTATGTTTAGGTCTAGGGTTATGTTTATTGTTAGGGTTTGGTTTAGGGTTAGGGTTATGTCTAGAGTTTTCATTAGCTTTAGCGTTAGGTTTAGGGTAATGGATAATGTTAGATTTAGGGTTAGGGGTTACGGTATGGGTTAGGGCTAGTGTTAGGTTTAGGTTTAGTTTATTTAATGTTTTAGCTAGAGTTAAGGCTATGGTGATGGTTAGGTATAGGGTTAGGTTTAGGTTTATATTTATGTTTAGGGTTAGGTTTAGTGTTAGGGATAGGGTTATAATTAGGGCTAGGCTTAGTGTTAGGGTAATTGATAGGGTTAGAGCTAAATTTCTGGCTAGGATTAAGGTTAGAATTAGAGCTAGTGTTAGGGTTAGTTTTAGGTTGGGGCTAGGTCTATGTTTAGGGTAAGGATTTGGCTTTGAGCTAGGGTTAGGTCAAAGACAAGGGTTAGTGTTAGGATTAGTGTTATGACTAGGGTTAGGTTTAGGGTTATGCTTAGGGCTAAGTTTAGGCCTAGGATTAGGGGTAGATTTTGTGTTAGCTTGAATGCTAGTGTTAGGACTATGGGCAATATAAGATCTAGCTTTATGACTAGTTCTAGTGTTAGGACTATGTTTTTGGTTAGGTTAAATTTTAGAGCTAGGTTTAGTTTTCGGGTTAGTGTTAGTGTTCACGATAGAGTTAGGTTTACAATTAGAGCCATAATTAAGACTAGTGTTAGGTCTAGATGTAGGATAAGTGTTTGGTTTAGGTTAGGGGTTATTGTTAGGGCTAGAGCTAAGTTTTTGTTTGAGTCTAGGGCTAGACTTATAGCTATATTTAGGATTAGCTTTTTGTGTAGGTCTAGTGTTAGGGATAGGTATAGATGTAGGGTTACAAATAGGGCTAGTGTTAGGGTTTGGTTTAGGGTTAGGGTCAGGTTTAAACCTAGGGTTACTATTAGGGTCAGAATAAGAGTCGGGGTTAGAGTTAGAGCTAGAATGAGGGCTAGGGTTAGGACTAGTAAAACGGGTAGAGTTTAATTTAGGCTAAGGGTTAGGGTTAGGAATAGGTTTAGCATTTGTGTTAGGGTTTGGCTTAGAGTAAGGGAAGGGGTTAGAGCTAGGGTAGGGCTAGGCTAGGGTTAGGGTTAGGGTTAGGGTTAGGGCTACTGTTAGGGTTAAGATTAGGATTAAAGCTAGGTTTGGGCTCAGATTAAGGGTAGGATTTGTGTTATGTTTAAGAGTAGTGTTATGAAAATGACTAATGTATGAACTAGGGTTACGATTAGGGCTAGTTTTAGGGTTAGAGTTTAGGCTAGGTCTCTAGTTAGGGTTAATTTAAGGTTAAGGTGATGTTTAGAGCTAGGGTTAATGTTAGGGTCAGTGTCAGGGTCAGGGTTAGTTTTAGAGTTAGGATTAGGGCAATGTGTAGGTTTAAGGTTTGGTTTATTTTATGGGTTAGGGTCAGGGATATGGCTTGGTTTTCTTTTATGGCTAGGGCTAGGGGTAGGGCAATTTTTAAGATTAGCATTAATGTTAGGGCTAGTTTTAGGGTTTGGTTTATGATTATGGTATTGTTAAATTTAGAGTTACATTTATATTTAGAGTTAGGTGTAGATCTAGGGTTAGGGCTAGAGCTAAGGATAGAACTAGGGATAGGAATAGGGAAAGAGTTAGATTTAGTCTTAGGGCTAGGTTTAGGGTTACAATAGGATTAAATTAGGGCAAAGATTAGTGTTAGTCTTAGTGTTAGTGTTAGGCCTAGGGCTAGGGCTAAGGTAAGGTTTAGGTTTAGGGTAAGGCTTAGGTGTAGGGTTATGGTTGGGTTTAGGGTTATTGTTAGGTTTAGGGTAAGGGATAGGGTTTTAGCTAGGTTTAGGTCTAGGGTAAGGGTTAGCATTACGGTTAAAGCTCAGGCTATGGTTTGGGTTAGGATTAAGGCTAGGTTTAGGGCTAGGATTAGGTCTAGGGCTAATTTCAACTTCAACGTTATAGTTAAGGATATTTATAGGTTAGATTTATGGCTATGTTTAGTGTAAGGGTTAGGTTTAGGGTTAGGTTGAGTTTTAGAGCTAAGGGTATTAATAGGGTAAGGGTTGCAATTAGTGATTGGGATATGTTAAGTTTAAAATTGAGGGCTCGAATTAGCATAAGTTTAGGATTAGGATAATGATAGGGTTAGGTTTAGTTTTCTGGTTTGATTTAGGGTACTGGATAGGGTTAGGATTAGGGATAAGTTTAAGTTTAGGCCTAGGGTTAGCCTTAGGGATAGGGTTATGTTTAAGGTAATGGATAGGGTTAAATCTAGGGTTAGGACTAGGATTATAATTATTATTAGTGCTAGGTTTAGGGTTAAGGTTAGGTTTAATGTTAAAGCTTGGGTTAGGGCTCTGTTTAGGGCTAGGTTTTGGATTAAGTTAGGGCTAGGTTTTGGGTTATGGCTAATGTAATTACTAGGGTTAAAAATAGGGCTAGTTTTAGGGTTAGAGTTATGGCTAAGTCTAGTGTAGGTTTATGTTTAGGGTTAGGGTGATGTTTAAAGCTAGGGTTAGTTTTAGGGTCAGAGTCAGTTTCAGAAATCATATTAGGGTTCAGATTAAAACTCGAATTAGGGCTAGGTTTATGGCTAGGTGTAGTGTAAGTTTGGTTTAGGTTAAGTTTTAGAGTTGGGGCTATGGATCTCTTTTTTATTAGGGCTAGGGGTAGAGTTAGGGCTAGGTTTGGGAGTAGCTCTAGGGTTAGGGTAAGGGCTAGTGTAAAGTTTAGGTTTAGGCTTAGCTTAGGGTTAGATTTAGAGTTAGAGTTAGATCTAGGTTTAGGGATAGGGCTAAGGAAAGGGCTAGGGTTAGGCCTAGGTTTAGGGTTCTGGTAAGGAATAGGGTTAGGTCTAGTTTTATGCCTAGGGTGAGAGTTAGACTTAGTCTTAGGTCTAGGTTTAGGGTTAGGGTGAGGGATAGGGCTAAGTTAGGTCTAAGATTAGGGCTAAGGTTAGGGTTATGACTAAGGCTATGTTTAGGGCTAGGATAAGGGCTAGGTTTTATGTTAGGTTTCAGGTAGGATTTTGTCTAGGGCTAATGTCACATGCAGTGTTATGGTTATGGATAGTTTTAGGGTTAGGTTATTGGCTAGGTTTATTGTAAGAGTGAGGTTTAGGGTAGGGTCAGGTTTAGAGCTAGGGGAGTTATTAGGGTCAGGGTCAAGCCTAGAGTTTGGTTTAGGTTTGAGTTTAGGGTTAGAGCATGAATTAACATAAGGGTTAGGGTTACAATAATGATAGGGTTAGATTTATGGTTCAGGTTAGGTTTAGGGTAATTGATAGGATTGGGTTTAGTGATAGGGTTAGGGTTAGGCCTAGGGTCAGCATTATGGTAATTTTAAGTTTAGAGTAATGAATACAGTTAGATTTAAGTTTAGGGCTAGGGTTATTGTTAATATTAGGTCTTGAGTTTGGTTTAAGCCTAGAGGTAGCATTAGGGTAAGGGTTATGGTTAGGGTAATGGATACAGTTAGAGCTAAGATTAGAGATAATGTTATGGTTAGGATTAGGTCTTGAGTTAGGTTTAAGGTGTGGGTTCGAATTAGGGTTGTGGTTAGGATTATGTTTAGTGTAATGGTTAGGTTCTTAGCTGAGTTTAGGGCTAGAGCAAGTGTTAGGTTCAGGGTTTGGTCCAAGAATAGGATTAGAGTAGTTTTAGAGTTAGGTTTAGGGTTAGGGCTAGGGTTATCGTTTTGGTTAGCATTAGGGTTAGGGAAATGAATATGGTTAGATATAGGTTTAGGGTTAGGGATAGGGTTATATTTAATTTTAGGGTTAGGGATAGGGCTATGGTTATGTTTAGTTTCATGGTAAGGTTTAGGGTTTGATCTATGGTTAGATTATAGTGAGTGTTAGGTTTAGGGTTAGTTCTAGGGTTATTTTTCTGTTTAAGTTAAGGCTTGTGATTAGGGTTAAGGCTAGGGTTATCATTAGGTTTAGGTTTAGGGTAATGTGTATGTTTAGAGCTAGGGTTAGGGCTAGGGTTAAGTTTAGGATTAGGTCTAGGTTTGGGGTTAGAGATAGGGATAGTTCTATGTTTATGTTATGGTAAGGGTTAGGCTTTGAGCTAGGGTTCGGACTAGGGTGAGGGTTAAATTTGCGTTAGGGATAGGGTTAGGCATAAGGTTACACTTACGGATAGGTTAAGGCCTAGGATTAGCTCTATATTTTGTGTTAGGTTTAGGCCTAGGGTTAGGGCTGTGGGTAATGTAAGAGCTAGGATTATGATTAGGGCTAGTTTTAAGGTTAGGGTTATGTCTATGTTTAGTGTTAGGTTGAGATTTTTGGTTAGGGTCAGGTTTAGAGGTAGGTTTACCCTTAATGGCAGGGTCAGTGTTCCGATTAGAGTGAGGGTTACAACCAGAATAAGGACTCAGATTAGGTCCTGGATTAGGGTTAGTGTTTGGTTTAGGGTAAAGATTATTTTTAGGGCTAGGACTAGGTTTTTGTTTATGTCTAGGGGTAGAGTTAAAGCTAGATTTAGGATTAGGTTTAGGTCTAGAACTAATTTTAGGGTTAGGTTATGTATAAAGTTACCAGTAGTGCCAGTGTTAGGTTTTGGCCTAGGGTTAGGGGTTGTTTTAGACCTATGGTTAGTGTTAGAGTCAGAATAAGGGTCAGGTATAGCATTAGGGTTTCGGATAGGATTGGAGCTAGAATGAGGGCTAGGGTAAAGACTATATTAATGGGATTAGGATTTTGCTTAGATTAAGGATTAGAGATAGGTATAGGGGTACCATTAGGGTTAGGGTTTCGCTTAGGGTAAGGGATAGGTTTACAGCTAGGTTTAGGGCTAGAGTTAGGTTTAGAGTTAGGGTTAATGCTAGGATTAGAGCTCGGTTTAAGGCTACATTTTGTGTTAGGGCTTGGGCTAGGGTGAGGTCAATGGCTAATGTAAGAACTAGTGTTGCAATTAGGTTCACTTTTAGGGTAAGAGTTAGGGGTAGGTCTAGTGTTAGTGTTATATTTAACATTAGGGTAATATTTAGAGGTAGGTTTTGTGTTAGGATATGAATCAGGGTCAGGTATAGGGTTAGGACTCAAATTAGGGATAGGGTTAATGTTAGCTTTTGGTTTAAGCTTAGGAGGGTATTTAGAGCTAGGATGATTTTTAGGATATGAGTCAGGGTCAGAGTTAGTTTTTTTTTTTTTAATTTTTTATTGTGGGTTGTTCAAAACATTACAAATTTCTTGACATATCATATTCCACACTTTTATTCAAGTGGGTTATGAACTCCCAACTTCACCCCATACACAGATTGCAGATTCACATCAGTTACACATCCATTGATTTACAAATTGCCATACTAGTGTCTGTTGTGCTCTGCTGCCTTTCCCATCATCCACCCTCCCCCCTCCCCACCTCTCCCCTCCCCTCCCCTCCTCTCTCTCTACCCCCTCCACTGTATAACCCTGAGGGTCTCCTTCCATTACCGTGCAATTTCCCTTCTCTCTCCCTTTCCCTCCCACCTCTCATCCCTGTTAAATGTTAATCTTCTTCTCCTGTTCTTCATCCCTACTCTGTTCTTAGTTACTTTCCTTATATCAAAGAAGACATTTGGCATTTGTTTTTTAGGGATTGGCTAGCTTCACTTAGCATAATCTGCTCTAATGCCATCCATTTCCCTGTAAATTCTATGATTTTGTCATTTTTTAATGCAGAGTAATACTCCATTGTGTATAAATGCCACATTTTTTTATCCATTCGTCTATTGAAGGGCATCTAGGTTGGTTCCACAGTCTTGCTATTGTGAACTGTGCTGCTATGAACATCGATGTAGCAGTGTCCCTGTAGCATGCTCTTTTTAGGTCTTTAGGGAATAGACCAAGAAGGGGAATAGCTGGGTCAAATGGTGGTTCCATTCCCAGCTTTCCAAGAAATCTCCATACTGCTTTCCAAATTGGCTGCACCAATCTGCAGTCCCACCAGCAATGTACAAGTGTACCCTTTTCCCCACATCCTCGCCAGCTCTTGTTGTTGTTTGACTTCCTAATGGCTGCCAATCTTACTGGAGTGAGATGGTATCTTAGGGTGGTTTTGATTTGCATTTCTCTGACAGCTAGAGATGTTGAGCATTTTTTCATGTACTTGTTGATTGACTGTATGTCCCCCTCTGAGAAGTGTCTGTTCAGGTCCTTGGCCCATTTGTTGATTGGGTTGTTTGTTCTCTTATTGTCTAATTTTTTGAGTTCTTTATATACTCTGGATATTAGGGCTCTATCTGAAGTGTGAGGAGTAAAGATTTGTTCCCAGATGTAGGCTCCCTATTTACCTCTCTTATTGTTTCTTTTGCTGAGAAAAAACTTTTTTAGTTTGAGAAAGTCCATTTGTTGATTCTAGTTATTAACTTTTGTGCTATGGGTGTCCCATTGAGGAATTTGGAGCCCGACCCCACCGAATGTAGATCGTAGCCAACTTTTTCTTCTATCAGACGGCGCGTCTCTGATTTGATATCAAGCTCCTTGATCCATTTTGAATTCACTTTTGTGCATGGCGAGAGAAAGGGATTCAGTTTCATTTTGTTGCATATGGATTTCCAGTTTTCCCAGCACCATTTGTTGAAGATGCTATCCTTCCTCCATTGCATGCTTTTAGCCCCTTTATCAAATATAAGATAGTTGTAGTTTTGTGGATTGGTTTCTGTGTCCTCTATTCTGTACCATTGGTCCACCCTCCTGTTTTGGTACCAGTACCATGCTGTTTTTGTTACTATTGCTCTGTAGTATAGTTTGAAGTCTGGTATTGCTATACCGCCTGATTCACACTTCCTGCTTAGCATTGTTTTTGCTATTCTAGGTCTTTTATTTTTCCATATGAATTTCATGATTGCTTTCTCTATTTCTACAAGAAATGCCGTTGGGATTTTGATTGGCATTGCATTAAACCTATAGAGAACTTTTGGTAATATCGCCATTTTGATGATGTTAGCTCTGCCTATCCAAGAACAGGGTATATTTTTCCATCTTCTAAGATCTTCTTCTATTTCTGTCTTTAGGGTTCTGTAGTTTTCATTGTATAAGTCTTTCACCTCTTTTGTTAGGTTGATTCCCAAGTATTTTATTTTATTTTTTTGAAGATATTTTGAATGGAGTGGTTGTCCTCATTTCCATTTCAGAGGATTTGTCGCTGATATACAGGAATGCCTTTGATTTATGCGTGTTGATTTTATATCCTGCCACTTTGCTGAATTCATTTATTAGCTCTAATAGTTTCTTTGTAGAGCCTTTTAGGTCTGCTAGATATAGAATCATATCATCTGCAAATAGTGATAATTTAATTTCTTCTTTCCTGTTTTTATGCCTTTAATTTCTTTCATCTGTCTAATTGCTCTGGCCAGTGTTTCGAGAACTATGTTGAAGAGAAGTGGAGAGAGAGGGCATCCCTGTCTTGTTCCAGATTTTAGAGGGAATGCCTTCAGTTTTTCTCCATTCAGAATGATGCTAGCCTGAGGCTTAGCATAGATTGCTTTTACAATATTGAGGTATGTTCCTGTTATCCCTAGTTTTTCTAGAGTTTTGAACATAAAGGGATGCTGTACTTTTTCAAATGCTTTTTCCGCATCTATCGAGATGATCATATGGTTCTTATTTTTAAGTCTATTGATGTGGTGAATATCATTTATTGATTTCCGTATATTGAACCAGCCTTGCATCCCAGGGATGAATCCTACTTGATCATGGTGTACAATTTTTTTGATATGTTTTTGTATCCGATTCGCCAGAATTTTATTGAGGATTTTTGCATTTAGGTTCATTAGAGATATTGGTCTGTAGTTTTCTTTCTTTGAAGTGTCTTTGTCTGCTTTAGGTATCAGGGTGATGTTGGCCTCATAGAATGAATTTGGAAGTTCTCCCTCCTTTTCTATTTCCTGAAGTAGCTTGAAAAGTATTGGTATTAGTTCTTCTTTAAAGGTTTTGTAAAATTCTGCTGTATACCAATCCGGACCTGGGCTTTTCTTAGTTGGTAGTCTTTTGATGGTTTCTTCTATTTCCTCAATTGATATTGGTTTGTTTAGGTTTTCTATATCCTCCTGACTCAATCTGGGCAGATCATATGACTTAAGAAATTTATCTATGCCTTCACTATCTTCTAATTTATTGGAGTATAAGGATTCAAAATAGTTTTTGATTATCTTCTGTATTTCTGAAGTGTCTGTTGTGATATTGCCTTTTTCATCCCGTATGCTAGTAATTTGAGTTCTCTCTCTTCTTCTCTTCGCTAGCATGGCTAATGGTCTGTCGATTTTGTTTATTTTTTCAAAGAACCAACTTTTAGTTTTGTCAATTTTTTCAATTGTTTCTTTTGTTTCGATTTCATTAATTTCAGCTCTGATTTTAATTATTTCTTGCCTTCTACTTCTTTTGCTGTTGTTTTGCTCTTCTTTTTCAAGGATTTTGAGATGTAGTATGAGATCATTTATTTGTTGGTTTTTTCTTTTTTTAAGGAATGACCTCCAAGCAATGAATTTTCCTCTTAGAACTGCTTTCAATGTGTCCCAAAGATTCCGATATGTTGTGTCTGTGTTTTCATTTATCTCTAAGAATTTTTTAATTTCCTCCTTGATGTCTTCTATAACCCATTGATCATTCAGTAACCTATTGTTCATTCTCCAGTTGATGTATGCTTTTTCCTTCCTTCTTTTATCGTTGATTTTCAGTTTCATTCCATTATGATCAGATAAGATGCATGGTATTATCTCTACTCCTTTATATTGTCTAAGAGTTGCCCTGTGACATAATATATGATCTATTTTTGAGAAGGATCCATGTGCTGCTGAGAAAAAAGTGTAACTGCTTGATGTTGGGTGGTATACTGTATATATGTCAATTAGGTCTAGGTTATTAATAGTGTTATTGAGTTCTACAGTTTCCTTATTCAACTTTTGTTTGGAAGATCTGTCCAGTGGCGAGAGAGGTGTGTTGAAGTCTCCCATGATTATGGTGTGGTGGTCTATTAGACTCTTGAACTTGAGAAGAGTTTGTTTGAGGAACATAGCTGCACCATTGTTTGGGGCATATATATTTATGATTGTTATGTCTTGTTGGTGTATGGTTCCCTTAAGCAGTATGTAGTGTCCCTCTTTATCTCTTTTGATTAACTTTGGCTTGAAATCTATTTTATTTGATATGAGTATGGACACGCCTGCTTGTTTCCGAAGTCCATATGAGTGATATGATTTTTCCCAACCTTTCACCTTCAGCCTATGTATGTCTTTTCCTATCAAATGCGTCTCCTGTAGGCAGCATATTGTTGGGTCTTGTTTTGTGATCCATTCTACTAGCCTGTGTATCTTAATTGGTGAGTTTAAGACATTAACATTTAGGGTTATTATTGAGATATGGGTTGTTCTTCCAGCCATATTTGTTTATTTCTGTTACTAAACATTGTTTGTTTTCCTCTTTGATTATTCCCCCCCCCTTTACTGTCCTACCTCCCACTGTTGGTTTTCATTGTTATTTTCCATTTCGTCTTCCTGTAATGCTTTGGTGAGGATGTTTTGAAGAGATGGTTTTCTAGCTGCGAATTCTGTAAACTTTTGTTTATCGTGGAAGGTTTTAATTTGATCTTCCATCCTGAAGCTTAATTTCGCTGGATACACAATTCTTGGTTGGAACCCATTTTCTTTCAGTGTTTGAAATATGTTATTCCAGGATCTTCTAGCTTTCAGAGTCTGTGTTGAAAGATCAGCTGTTATCCTGATTGGCTTACCCCTAAATGTAATCTGCTTCCTTTCTCTTGTAGCTTTTAAAATTCTCTCCTTATTCTGTATGTTGAGCATCTTCATTATAATGTGTCTAGGTGTGGATCTCTTATGATTTTGCACATTCGGCGTCCTGTAGGCTTCTAGGATTTGGGATTCTGTCTCATTCTTTAAGTCTGGGAAGTTTTCTTGTATTATTTAATTGAATAGACTGCTCATTCCTTTGGTTTGGACCTCTGTACCTTCCTGTATCCCAATGACTCTTAAGTTTGGTCTCTTAATGTTATCCCATATTTCTTGGATGTTCTGCTCATGGTTTCTTAACAGTCTTGCTGAGCTGTCTATGTTCTTTTCCAGTTGAAATACTTTGTCTTCATTGTCTGAAGTTCTATCTTCTAAGTGTTCTACTCTGCTGGTTGTATTCTCCATTGAGTTTTTAAGTTGGTTTATTGCTTCCTGCATTTCTAGGATTTCTGATTGCTTGTTTTTTATAACCTCTATCTCCCTGTATAGTTGATCCTTTGCTTCCTGGATTTGTTTGCGTAATTCGTTGTCGAAGTGATCTTTCATTGTCTGATTTTGCTGTTTAATGTCTTCCTTGATACTCCAGATCATCTGAAGCATGTATATCCTGAATTCTTTATCTGACATTCCATCTGCTGCAGCTGTTACCTCTTCTAAAGTTGTGTTGACCTGCATTGCTTGTGGTGCTTTCTTTCCTTGTCTTTTCATACTGCTTGCATATCTTTCCTGCAGGTGCGGGCGGCGGCTCTGCTCTCTCCTTATTCCAATTGGGGTGTCGTGGCTACCACGCCAGAAGGTCACTGGGCCTGTTCTGGTACTGGTGGTGGCTCTGTTCTGCCCCTACTCCAATTGGGGTGACGAGTGTACCATGCCGGCAGGCCACCGGGCCTGATCCGCTGGTCGGTTGCAGGTTTGCCTACCCTGCAGGCGCGGGCGGCAGCTCTACTCTGCCCCTACTCCAAATGGGGTGACATGTCTGTCGTACCAGCAGGCCACTGGGCCTGTCCCGCTGGTCGGTCGCAGATCTGCCCACCTTTCGGACACGGGTGGAGGCTCTGCTCTGCCCCTACTCCAATTGGGGTGTCGTGACTACCCCGCCTGCAGGACGCTGGGCCTGTTCCTGGCAAGGGAGGCGACTCTGCTCTGTCACTACTCCAATTAGGGTGGTGTTTGTACCACGCCGGCAGGCTCCTGGGCCTGATCCGCTGGTCTGTTGTAGGTCTGCCTACCTTGAAGGCCCGGGCGGCGGATCTGCCCTGCCCCTCCTACCACGCTTGCGGACCCCTGGGCCTGATCTGCAGGTTGATCACTGGTCTGCTCACCCTGCGGGCACGGGTGGCGGTTCCGATCCGCCCCCACTCCAATTGGGGTCACGTGACCACCACACCGGCAGGGCCTGATCCGGGCGTGGGAGAAGGATCTGCTCTGCCCCTACTCGAGTTGGGGTGACGTGTGTACCACACTGGCAGGCCACTGGGCCTGACCCGCCAGGCTGTCACAGGTCTGTTTACCTTGCAAGCGCGAAGGGAGGCTCTGCCCTGCCCCTCCTACCACGCCCATGTACTACTGGGTCGTGGGTCTGCCCACCTGGTGGGTGTGGGTGGCAGCTCCGCTCCGCCCCCTCTCCTATTGGGGTCACGCGGTCACCACACTGGCGAGCCGCTGGGCCTGCTCCGGGGGCTGGCGGCGGCCCGGCTCCTTCCCTCTGGCTCGAGGACAAATTGAGGAGACTCGGGTGACTGAGCCTCACCCCCCTTACCAGGAGACCAACTGCTTATGTCACCGCTGGTATTGATGAAGATCTCTCCTCCACCGCTTTCTGCTGACATCAGATCTCTGCCATGTTGGTATCCTATGCGAATGGCAGCATTTTGTTCCCCTTGCCGGGCAACCCAAGCAACGGGTGAGTCCTGACCGGCCCTCAGCAGGACCCGGACCGAGACGCAGTTTCCACGGGCTCCTAGCCCCGGTCCAGGGAAGTTCCGGGAGCTGGAACTCAGCCGCTCTGTGCTCGGTGTAAGCTCCTATAAGTGTAAGCTCCAAGAAGTAGTCCCCGCGGGCTCAGTTCCGGGAGCCGGAATTCGGCTTCTTAGTGCTTGGTGTTTGCTCTGATAGTAGCAGGGTCCAAGAAGCAGCCTCTGCAGGCTCCGCAGCCCTGAGCCAGGGCGGTTCCGGGACGGTTCCGGGAGCCGGAACTCGGCTGCCCCGCGCTCGGTGTTCACTCCGATAAGATCAGATTTTAAGAAGCACCCAGGCGCTGAACCCTAGCAATCTGTCTGCAAGCCGCAGGCGAATTGCAGCCTGAAATTACCTGTTCTATGGCTGAATGAGCTGCGTTCAGTCAAAAACAGGTATGGTGATGTCAGTTTACCAACATGGTGGCTGCTGGCCTCCTCTGTGGTCTGACCGGTGTGGAGAACCGAGATGGACTGCTTCCTTCCCCCGTTTCGAACCCAGAATTCAGCCCTGAGTGTGGTGCTTGCGCGGCTGGCAGAAACTGCAGCACTGTAACCCTGCGTCTCTATCCCAGCGCGCGTTGCAGACTCTAGCCGCGGGGCGATTTGCTGAATAAGCAGTTTTACCCTCCGTGCGACAAACCTCTCGTGTTTGAGTCCCCGTAGCCGATCCTTGTGCGATGGAAATCCTTCCTCCAGGTTCCGGCGCACCCCACTATTGCTGGAAATTCCTAACAAGATATCCTTTAGCCGTCCTGACTTGTCATACTCCCACACAGTGAAGCAGCACACGGGGGTAATGCACTCCCCTCGCTGCCATCTTCCTTCCCTACCAATATCCTTTAAAACTCCAGAGTTAGTTTTAAGGGTAGGGTTAGGACTTGAATTAAGGCTATGGTTAGATCTTATAATGTTAAGGTTTGGTTTAAGTTAAGGTTTAAAGTTAGGGTTATTTCTCGGTTTTGTTTTACTGCTAGGATTAGAGTTGGGGCTAGTTTTATGATTAGTGTTAGGGTTAGGGCTAGTGTTAGTGTTAGGCTTAGGGTTAGGTTTAGGGTTAGATTTAGAGTTAGGTTAATATCTAGGATTAGGGCTAGGAATTAGGATAGGGCAAGGCTTAGGGCTAGGGTTTGAGTTAGGGTAAGGTATAGGGTTAGAACTAGGGATAGGACTAGTGTGAGAGAGTTAATCTAAGGGCTAGGTTTAGGGTTAGGGTTAGGGATAGGGTTAAGCTTAGCATAAGGGCTAGGGTTATGTTTATGGTAAGAGTTAGGCTTTGAGCTAGGGTTAGGACTAAGCGGAAGGTTAGGTTTGGGTTAGGGCTAGGATTAGGGTTAGTGTTACACAAAGGGCTAGGGGTTAGCTCTAGGTTTTGTGTTAGGTTTAGGCCTAGGGTTAGGGCTGTGGGCAGGGTAAGAGCTAGGTTTATGATTAGGGCTAGTTTTAGAGTTAGGGTTATATCTACATCTAGTGTTAGGTTTATATTTTCAGGTAGGGTGAGGTTTAGAGGTAGGTTTATCCTTAAAGTCAATGTCAGTGTTTGGATTAGAGTTAGAATTGGGACTAGAATTTGGTCTAGGGGTAGGGTTATTGTTTGGGTTATGGTAAGGATTATTGTTAGGGCTAGGACTATTTTTTTAGCCTAGGGTTAGAGTTTAGGCTCGATTTAGGATTAGGTTTAGGTGTAGAACTAGTTTTAGGTTTAGGCTTAGATTTAAATTTATGGATAGGGCCAGTGTTAGGGTTTGTTCTGGGGTTAGGGTCAGACTTAGAGCTAGGGTTATTGTTAGGGTCAGAATAAGGATCAGGTTATCATTAAGGTTTGGGATAGGTTTAGAGCTAGAATGAGGGGTAGGGTCATTACTATTAATGGGGTTAGGGTTTTGGTTAGCCTAAGGATTAGGGATAGGTTCAAGCTTACCATTAGGGTTAGGGTTTCACTTATGTTAAGGAATATGGTTAGAGCTAGGTTTAGGGCTAGAGTTATTTTTAGTGTTAAGGTTAAAGCGAGGTTTAGAGCTCTGATTAGGGTTTCTTTTTGTGTTAGAGTTAGGGCTATGATTAAGACAATCGCTAATATAAGATCTATGGTTACAACTAGGGTTAGTTTTAAGTTTAGGTTGGGGTAGGTCTAGTTTTAGTGTTAGGTTTAAAGTTAGAGTGATATTTAGAGCTAGGGTTAGTTTTAGAATATGAGTCAAGTTTCGGTATAGGATTAGGACTTAAATTAGGGATAATATTAATGTTAGGTTTTGGTTTAATATTAGGAGGGTATTTATTGCTAATGTGAGTTTTAGGATATAAGTCAGGGTCAGAGTTAGTTTTTAGGTTAGGGTTAGGACTCGAATTAAGGCTATGGTTAGGTGTAAGTGTAGTGTTAGGGTTTGGTTTAAGATAATTTTTAGAGTTAGGGCTATTGCTTGGCTTAGTTTTACTGCTAGGGTTAGGGTTAGGGCTAGTTTTATCATTAGCATTAGGGTTAGGGATAATGTTACTGTTAGGCTTAGTCTTAGGTTTAGGTTAGATTTAGAGTTAGGGTTATGTCTAGGGTTAGGGCTAGGACTAAGAATAGGGCAAGGGTTAGGGCTAGGTTTAGTATTATGCTAAATATAGGGTTAGAACTAAGGATAAGGCTAGTGTGAGATTTAGAGTTATTCCTAGGCCTAGGGTTAGGGTTATTTAGTTATAAGGTTATATGTAGAGCTAGTGTTAGGGTTTACTATAGGATTATGGTCAGGTTTAGACCTAGCGTTTTTGTTAGAGTCAGAATAAGGGTCGGGATTAGCATTAGGGCTTGGGACAGGATTAGAACTAGAATGAGGGCTAGGGTCAGGACTATTAATACAGTTAAGATTTTCGTTAGCCTAAGGATTAGTTATAGGTGTATGGTTACCATTAAGTTTAGAGTTTCAATTAGGTAAAAATAGGTTTAGAGCTAGGGTTAGGGCTTGGGTTATGGTTAGGGATAAAGCGAGGTTTAGGGCTCAGATAAGAACTAGTTTTTATGTTAGAGTTAGGTCGAGGTTTAAGGCAATTGCTAATATAAGAACTAGGGTTACAATTAGGGTTAATTTTAGAGTTAGAGTTAGGGTAGGTCTAGTGTTAGGGTTAGGTTTAAGGTTAGGTTAATAATTAGAGTTAGGGTTAGTGTTAGGATATGAGTCAGGTTCAGGGTTAAGGTTAGGACTCAAATAAAGTCTAGGTTTACTGTTAGGTTTTGGTTTAAGGTTAGGATGGTTTTTAGAGCTAGGGTGAGTTTAAGATATTACTGAAGATCAGGGTTCGTTTTAAGGTTACTTTTAGGACTCAAATTAAGGCTATGGTTAGGTCTAGGTGTAGTGTTAGTTTTTGGTTTATGTCAAGGTTTAGGGTTAGGGCCATTGCTTGGTTTTTTTCTACTGCTAGGCTTATGGTTAGGGCTATTTTTACAATTAGCATTAGGGTCAGGGTTAGTGTTCGTATTCTGCTTAGGCTTAGGGTTAAGGTTAGATTTAGAGTTAGGGTTAGATCTAGGGTTAGGGCTAGGACTAATGACAGGGTAGGGTTATGCCACAGTCTGGCTGGGCACAAATGCCGCAGTCTGGCTGGGCACACAATCACGAGCCACCACACAGCTTGTAGATTCAAACAGCAACTCTTTATTCCCGAACTCACACCAGCCATCTACAATCACGTTTTGGGGAAATCCATGTCCTCTGCCCAAATCCACATTCTCTGCCCAAATCCACCTCCACTGGGCTTCTATCTCCAAAATATACTGTCTGAATCCCGTGAGAACTCAAGGGGAACTCAGGCAGCAGGATAAGCCCTATTCCCAGCAGGAATAATCTTAAACCTTAAACCTGGAACCTAAACCAGGAACGCTCTAATCCGCCTTGGTCCTTGAGCAAGGTCACCTACATTCAATGTCACTGCAACATGGGGTACGCTGGCAAGGAAATTGTCATACCTACTTGGCTAACGGCTCCCAGCATCGTTAGGGCTAGGATTAGGTTTATGGTAAAAGATAGGGTTAGAACTAGCAATAGGGCTAGTGTGACAATTAGAGTTAATCTTCGGGCTAAAATTAGGGTTAGGGTTAGTGATAGGGCTAGAATTAGGGCTAGGATTAGGGTAAGGGTTAGTGTTCAGCTTAAGCATAGAGTTAGGGTCAGATGTAGGATTAAGTTTAGGGTAAGGGATAGTGTTATAGCTAGGTTGAGAGGTAGGGTGATGTTTAGAATTAGGGTTAGGGCTATGGTTATGGTTAGGGTATTGATTAAGTTTAGGTTTAGGGCAATATAAGTGCTAGGGTTTGTTCTATGTTTAGTCCTAGGATTAGAAGTATAACTAATTTCAGGTCTGAAATTATGTTTAAATATAGTTTTATATTTAGGAGTATGGCCACATGTAGTGTAAGGTTTAGGTTAGTGTCAAGTTTAGGGATAAACGTATTATTAAGGTTAAGGTCTAGGTTAGGGTTTTGGATAGGTTAAGGCTTAAATTTAGGAAGAGAATTATCTATAGGGTTAGGATAATGTTAGGCTTAATATTAGTAATCATGTTAGGTTTAGGGAAATGGATAGGGATAGGTTTAGGCCTAGGATTACCATTAGGCTTAGGGTTATGGTTATTATAATGGATAGAATTAGATCTAGGTTTAGGGCTATGCTTATGGTTATGATTAGGGCTAAGGTTAGGGTTAGGGTTAACTTTAAAGCTCGGGTTATTGCTCAGATTAGGGCTAGGTATTGTGTTAAGTTAGTGCTAGGATTAGGGTTATGACTAATGTAAGTACCAATGTTATGATTAGGGCTAATTTTAGAGTTGAGATTAGGGCTAGGTTTAGGATTAGCGTTAGGTTTAGGGTTAGGGGTGATGTTCAGAGCTAGGGATAGTGTTAGTGTAAGAGTCAGACTCAGGGTTAGTTTTAGAGTTTTTCTTAAAACTCAAATTAGATTTATTGTTAAAAGTAGATGAATGGTTAGAGTTTGGTTTAGTTTAAGGGTTAGTGTTAGAGTTAAGGCTTGGTTTTGTTTTAGGGCTAGGTCTAGGGTTAGGGCTAGTTTTAGGATTAGTGTTAGGCTTAGGGCTAGTGTTAGTGTTAGGCTTAGGCTTTGGTTTAGGGTTAGATTTAGTTAGATTTATATCTAAGGTTAGTGCTAGGGCTATGTATAAAGCAAGTGTTAGGAATAGGTTGAGGGCTAGGTATAGGGTTATTGTAAGGGATAGGCTTAGAACTAGTGATAGGATAGTGTGAGAGGTAGAGTTAGTCTTAAGTCTAGGGTTAGGGTTAGGGATAGGGCGGAACTAGGGGGTAAGATTAGGGCTAGGGTTAGTATTAGGGTTAGGGCTAGGGTTAGGGTTAAGTTTAGGAGTAAGGCTAGGTTTAGGGCTAGAATAAGGACTGGGGTTTTTGTTAGAGTTAGTGCAAGGATAGGGCTAGGGCTAATATTAGGTCTAGGGTTACAGTTGAGGATAGTTTAAGGGTTATTTTTGTGGGTAGGTCTAATGTAAGAGTTAGGTTAGGGTAAAGTTCCACTTTATATCTAGGGGAATTATTAGGGTCAGAGTCATGGTTAGAATTTGGTTGAGTTTATGGTTTAGGGTTAGGGCTTGAATTAGCATTAGGGTCAGGCTTAGGGTAATTATAGGGTTTTGTTTAGGGTTAAGATTAGGTTTAGTAATTGATAAGGGTATGGTTATCTATAGGGTTAATTTTAGGCCTAGGGTTAGCATTAGGGTAGGGATAATGATTAGGATAATGAATAGGGCTAGAGCTAAGGTTAGGGCTAGGTTTATGGTTAGGCATAGATCTTGAGTTAAGTTTAGGGTAAGGGTTAGACCTAGGGTTAGTGTTAGTATTATGTTTAGCATAAGTGTTCGGTTTTGATTTAGGGTTTGGCCTATGTTGAGGGTTAAGTCTAGAATTAGGTCTAGGGGTAAGATTACAGTACATTTAAGGTTAGAGTTAGGATTAGGGCTAGCATCATCATTAGGGGTAGGGTTAGGGTTAGAGTAATGGATATGGCTAGATGTAGGTAAAGGGTTATGGTTAGTGTTAGAGTGAGGTTTAGGTTTAGGGTTAGGGCTATGGGTATGTTTAAGTTTATAGAAAGGGTGAGGGTTTGAGCTAGAGTTAGGTATATGTCGAGTGTGAGGTTTAGGGTTAGGTCTAGGGTTAGTTTTCTGGTTAGGTTTAGAGTTATGCTTAGGTCTAGGGTTATCTATAGGTTTAGGGTTAGGTTTAGGGTAATGGGTAGGTTTAGAGCTAGGTTTAGGGCTAGGGTTAAGTTTAGGATTAGGGCTAGTGTTAGGGGTATATTTAGGTATAGGTGTAGGTTTATGTTTATGGTAAGAGTTAGGCTTTTAGCTAGGGTTTGTACTAATCGAGTGTTAGGTTATTGTTAGGGTTCAGGTTACTCTTAGGGCTAGGTTTAGGCCTAGGATTAGCTCTAGGTTTTGTGTTAGGTTTAGGCCTATGGTTAGGGCTGTGGGTAATGTAAGAGCTAGGGTAATGTTTATGGCTAGTTTTTTTGGTTAGGGTTCTTGCTAGGTCTAGTGTTAGGTTTAGATATTCCATTAGGATCAGGTTTAGAGGTAGGTTTACTGTTAAAGGCAGGGTCAGTGTTTTGATTAGAGATAGAGTTAGGGTTACAGACAGAATTAGGACTATGTTTAGGTATAGGGATATGGTTAGTGTTTGTTTTAGGTTAAATTTTATTGTAAGGGCTTCGGCTAGGTTTTTGTTCATGTGTAGGGCTAGAATTAAAGCTAGATTTAGGATTAGGTTTAGTTCTATGGCTTGTGTTAGAGTTTTTCCTAGGGTTAGGGTCAGGTTTAGACCTAGGATTAGTGTTAGGGTCAGAATAAGGGTCAGTGTTAGAATTAGGGTTTGAGATAGAGTGATGGCTAGGTTTAGGGCTATTAAAAGGGTATGGTTTTGTTTTGTCTAAGGATTTGGGATAGATCTAGGGTTACCATTATGGTTAGGGTTTCAATTACAATACAAGATACTATTAGAGCTGTGGTTCGGGTTAGAGTTGGGATTAAGGTTAAGGTTAAATCTAGGTTTAGATCTTGGATTAGGGCTAGTTTTTGTGTTAGGGTTAGGACTACGATTAGGGCAATGGCTAATGTAGGAACTAGGGTTACAATTAGAGTTAGGGTTAGTGGTAGGTCTAGTGTTATGTTTAGGTTTAATGTTAAGGTGATATTTATAGCTAGGGATAGTTTTAGGATATGAGTCAGGGACAGTGTTAGTTTTAGGGTTAGGTTAGTACTCAAATAAGGGGTAGGATTACTGTTAGAGTTTGGTTTAAGTTGAGGGCAGTGCTTAGAGCTAGAGTTACTATTAATATATGGATTGGGTCAGGGTTAGTTTTAAGGTTATTGTTAGGACCCAAACTAAGGATAGGGTAACTATTAGGTAACAATTAGGTTACTATTAAGTAACTATTAGGTAACTATTAGGGTTATGACTCCAATTAGAGCTGGGTTAGGTTTAGTTTTGTGTCAGGGTTTAGATTTAATTAAGATTTAAAGTTAGGGATATTTCTCAATTGTATTTTAGTCTATGGCTTAGGGTTAGGGCTAGGTATAAAATTAGTATTAGGGTTAGGTGTAATGTTAGTTTTAGGCTTATGCTTAGGCTTAGTTTAAGATTCGGAGTAAGGGTTAGATCTAGAGTTAAAGTTAGGTTTAGGGTAATGGATATAGTTAGCTTTAGGGTTCAGTGTAGGTATAGTGTAATGGAGAGATTTAGGGTTTATTATAGGGTTAGGGTTAGGCCTAGGGTTAGCATTAGGAATAGGGTTATCATAAAGATAATGGATAGGGATTGAGCTGGGTTTATGTTTAGGATTAGGGCTAGAGTAAGGTTAGGATTTGGATTAAGGCTAGTAACTCTAGCTTAGAATAGGGTTGTAATTAGGTTTAGGGTAAAGTAAAGGTTTTGAGCTAGGGTTAGTTCTAGTGTGAGGATTAGGTTTAGTGTAAAGTGTAGGGTTATGATTGTAGTAATTGTAAGGATTAGGTTTAGGGTTAGGGCTAGAGTTTCCATTAGATTTAGGTTTAGGTTTAGGGTAATAGATTGGATTAGATATGAGTTTAGCTTAAGGGTTAAGTTTAGTTTTAGGGCTAAGTTTACTCTTGGGTTTATGGTAAGGGTTAGGGTTTGAGTTAGGGTTATGGCAATGATTAGGTTTAGGGTTAGGTCTAAGGTTAGGTTTATGGTTTGGGATAGGGTTTTGGCTAGGGTTAAGACTAGGATAAGGGTTAGAATTAGGGTAATTGTTAGGGTTACATGTAGGTTTAAGGTTAGGATTGTTAGTGATAGAGCTAGGATTTTTTTTGGCTAAGGTTTAGGCTTTGAGCTAGGGTTAGGACTAAGGTGAGGTTTAGTGTTAGGGTAGTTCTAGGGTTAGAGTTAGGGTTATGATTAGGACTAGGTTTTGTGTTAGGTTTAGGCCTAAGGTTAGTGCAATTGTAAATGTAAGATCTAGGGTGCTAATTGAGGTAGTTTTAGGGATAGGGTTATGGTTAGGTCTAGATTTAGGTTTATATTTTGGTTTAGGGTCAGGTTTAGAGGTAGGTTTAGCCTTAAAGGCAGGGTCAGTGTTCAGATTAGAGTTAGAGTTAGGGTTACAACCAGAGTTAGGACTAGGATTAGGTCCTGGGGTAGGGTTAGTATTTGGATTATGGTAAAAATTATTGATAGGTTAGGACTAGATTTTTGTTTATGTCTAGGGATAGAGTTAAAGCTAGATTTAGGATTAGGTTTAGGTCTAGAACTAATTTTAAGGGTTAGGTTTATGTATAAGTTTACCAGTAATGCCAGTGTAAGGATTTGATCTAGGGTGAGGGTCAGGTTTAAGCTATAATTAGTGTTAGGGTCAGAATAAGGATGAAAATTAGTGTTAGGATTTGGGTTAGGATTAGAGCTAGAATGAGGGCTAGGGTTAGGACTAGTAATAGGGTTAGTGTTTGGTTTAGGCTAAGGATTAAGATTAGGACTAGGATTAGCATTATGGATAGTGTTTGGCTTAGGGTAAGGGATAGGACTAGATCTAGGGTTAGGGCTAGTGTTAGGGTTAGGTTTAGGGCTAGGATTATGGTTAGGTTTAGATTTAAATCTAGTGTTAGGGCTCTGATTAGGGCTATTTTTGTGTTAGGGTTAGAGCTAGGATAGGGCTATGACTAATGTAAGAACCAGGATTATGATTATTGTTAGTTTTAGGGATAGGGTTTGGGCTAGGTCTAGTGTTGGCATTAGATTTAGGGTTAGGATGATATTTAGAGCCGGGGTTAATGTTTGTATATGTGTCTGGGTCAAGGTTAGTTTTTGTTCTAGAACTCAAATTTGAGGTAGTGTTATGGCTAGTTGTAGAGTAAGGGTTTGATTTAGGTTAAGGTTTAGGGTTAGAGCAATGGCTCGGTTTTGTTTTAGGGCTAGGGCTAAGGTTAGTACTAGTTGTAGGATTACCAATAGTGTTCAGCTAGTGGTATGGTAAAGTTTAGGGTTAAGGTCAGGGTTAGATTTACTGTTATGGTTAGATCTCTTGTTAGGACTATGCCTGGAATTAGGGCTAAGTTTAAGGCTAATATTAGGGTTACGATAATGAATAGGGTTAGAAATAGAAATAGGGCTAGTTTTAGAGTTAGAGTCAGGCTTAGGGCTAGGGTTAGGATTTCACTTAGAGTTAGTGCTAAATTAGGGCTAGGATTAGCACTAGGTTTAGTGTTAGGGTTAGGCCTATGGTTAGGGCTATGGTTAGGGTTAATGTTAGTGTTTTGGGTTAGTTTTAGGGGAAGGAATGTGGTTATAGATAGGTTCAGGGCTAGGGCGAGAGTTAAAATTAGGGATAAGACTAGGATGAGGTTGAGGGTTAGGATTAAGGCTAGGTTTAGAGCTAGGATGAGGGCTAGGGTTTCTGTTAAGTTTAGGCCTATATTAGGGCTAGGGCTATTATGAGGTAAGGGTTTGGCTTTGGGTTAGTGTTGGAGCTAGAATGAGGGCTAGGGTTAGGACTAGTAATAGAGTTAGGGTTTGGGGTAGGCTAAGAATTAGGGTTAGGAGTAGGGTAGCATTAGGTTGAGGGTTTGGGTTAGGGTAACATTAAGGTTAGGATTAGGGTTAGGACTATGGTAGCTTTAGGTTGAGGGTGTGGCTTAGGGTAAGGGATTGTTCTAGAGGTAGGGTTAGGGTTTGTGTTAGGGTTAGGTTTAGGGCTATGCTTAGGGTTATGGTTAGGGTTTAAACTAGGGTCAAGGCTCGGATTAGGGCTAGGAATTGTGTTAGCATTAGGGCTATTGATAACGTAGGAAGTAGGTTTCCAATTAGAGCTAGATTTAGGGTTAGCAGTAGGTCGATATTTAGAGCTAGGGTTAGTTTTAGGGTCCGAGTCAGAGACAGGGTTATTTCTACAATTACGGATAGGACTGAAATTAAAGCTAGGTTAAGGACTTTGTGTAGGTTTAGGGTTAGGTTTAGGTTAAAGATTAGGGTTATGGTTATGGCTCGGTTTGCTTTAGGGCTAGGGTAGGGTTAGGGCTATTTTGCCAATTAGTATTTGGGTTAGGGCTAGTGTAAGGATGAGGTTTACACTTAATGTTAGGGTTAGATCTATGTTTAGGGCTAGGGTGAAGGTTAGGGATAGGGCTGGGGCTAGGGATAATGCTGAGTTTTGGTTTATGGTAAGGGATAGGTTTAGAACAAGGACTAGGGCTATGGTGAGAATGAGACTTAGTCTTAGGTCTAGGGCTAGGGTTAGGTTTAGGGTTT
This sequence comes from Marmota monax, assembly GCF_021218885.2. Lineage (NCBI taxonomy): Eukaryota > Metazoa > Chordata > Mammalia > Rodentia > Sciuridae > Marmota > Marmota monax. Next base: position 1,682,457 of record NW_026692704.1, on the reverse strand, counting down.
GGCTAAATTAGGGCTAGGATTAGTGCTAGGGTTATTGTTAGGTTTAGGCCTAAGTTTAGGGCTAGTGTTAGGGCTAGCGATAGAGTTGGGGTAAGGTATGATGTTACAGCTAGGTTTATGGTTAGGGCAAGTGATAAAATTAAGGTTAGGGCTAGGGTTAAGATTAGTATTAAAATTAAGACTATGCTTAGACCTAGGATTACAGCTAGGGTTTGTGTTAGGTTTAGGGCTGGGGTAAATGACAGGTCTATGGTAATGGTTAGGAATAGTTTTACGTTTAGGTTTATCGCTAGGTCTGTTGTAAGGGTGAGTTCTATGTTTGGGGTCAGCTTTACAGCTAGCATATTATTAGGGTCAGGGTCAGGGTTAGGGTATGGTTTAGGTTCACGTTTAGGGTTAGAGCTCAAATTAGCATTAAGATTAGTTTTAGGGTTAGCGTAATGGTTAATGTTATGTTTAGGATTCAGGTTACTTTTAGGGTGATGGATATGGTTAGGGTTAGTGATAGATTTAGGGTTAGGACTAGGGATAGAATTCAATTAGGGTTATGGTTAGGCTAATGGATAGGATTAGAGCTACAGTTAGGGCTAGGTTTATGGTTAGGTTATGGCTATGATTAGGGTTAGGCCTTGACTTAGAATTTTGTTAGGGTTATGGTTAGGGTAATGGATAGTATTTAAGCTAGGGTAAGGGCTAGGTTTATGGTTAAAATTAGGGCTATTGTTCAGATTAGGTCATGGGTATGTTAACAAATAGGATGAGAACTGCTGTTAGGTTATGGTTAGGTTAGGGCTATGATTAGGTTTAGGCCTTTATTTAGGATTCAGTTAAGGTTATGTTTAGGTTAATGGATAGGATTCAAACTAGGGTTAGGGTTAGGGTTATTCTTAAGATTAGGGCTATGGTTCAGGTTAAGTTTTAGGTTAGGACAGGTTTAGGTTTAGGGTTAGGTTTAAGTTAAGTGTTAAGGACAGAGTTAGGATTAGGGTTAGTGTTAAAGCTAGGGTGAGGGATCGGATTAGGGCTAGGTCTTGGGTTAGGTTAGGGCTAGGGTAGCACTATGTGTAATGTAAGATCTAGGGTTACGAATAGAGCTAGTTTTAGGGTTAGCATTAAGTCTAGGTCTTGTGTTAGGGTTAGGTTTAAGCTCAGGGTGATGATTAGAGATAGGGTTAGTAAGAGACAGGATCAATGTTACATTTAGGGTTTAGCATAGGACTCGAATTAGGGCTAGGTTTAAGGCTAGGTGTAGGGTTAGGGTTTGTCTTAGGATTAGGGTAAGAATTAGGGATTGGGCTAATGTCAGGTATAGGGTTAGGGTTAGTGCTATGGCTCAGTTTTGTTCTAGAGCTAGGGCTAAGTTTAGGGCTAGCTTTAGGATTAGCAATAGTGTTAAGGCTCGTGGTTGGGAGAGGCTTAGGGTTAGATTTTTTTATGGTTAGAACTAGGTTTAGAACTAGGGAGAGGATTGGAGGTAAGGTTAAGGCTAGTGTTAGGGTTAAGGTAACAGATAGGTTTAGAACTAGAAATAGGGCTCAGGATAAAGGTAGAGTTATTCTTTGGGGTAGAGTTAGGAGTAGGTTTAGGGTTAGGGCTAAATTAGGGCTAGGGTTAGTGCTAGGGTAGGTGTTAGTGTTAGGCCTAACGTTAGGGCTAGAATTAGGGTTAGTGTTAGGGTAAGGGTTAGGGTTAGAGTTTGGGGGAAAAAGGGGTGATAGGTAGGTTTATGGCTAGGGCCAGGGTTATACTTAGGGTTAGGGCTAGGGTTAGGGTACAATTTAGGATTAAGGCTAGGTTTAGGGCTAGAATGAGAGTTTGTGTTAGGAATAGGGCTACGATTAGGGCTAGGGCTAATGTCAGGTCTACTATTATAATTGAGGATAGTTTTGTGGTTAGGTTATGGCTAGGTCTAATGTAAGGGTTAGGTTTAGGGTAAAGGTCAAGTTCCGAGCTACGTGTTTTATTAGAATCAGAGTCAGGGTTAGGGATTGGTTTAGGTTATGGTCTAGTTTTAAGGCTTGAATTAACATTAGATTTGAGTAATGGATCAAGTTCGATTTAGGGTTCAGGTTAGGTTTAGGGTTTTGAATAGCTTTATGGATAGCTATTCAGTTAGGTTTAGTCCTATTGTTAGCATTTGGGTTAGGCTTATATTTAGGGTAATGGATAGGATTACAGCTAGGTTTGGGTCCAGGTTTATGGTTAGGATTAGAGCTAGAGTTAGAGTTTGGGTTAGGATTATGCTTAGGATTAGTGGTAAGTTTAGGGTGTTAGATTTTGAGCTAGGTTTAGATCTAGGGCAGGGTTAGGGTTAGAGCATGTATATAGTAAAGTTTAACGTTAGGGCTATGGTTAACTTTAGGATTAGGGTTAGGGTTATGGTAATGGATAGAGTTAGAGGTAGGGTATGGGCAATGGTTACAGTTAAAATTAGGGTTAAAGTTATAGTTAGGGATAAGGATATGTTAATGTTTAGGGTTAGGATTAGGGATAGGTTCAGAGGTAGTGTTAGGGTTAGAGTTACTTTATTCAAATTTCTTTGAAACAACCCAGGTTTTATCTTTAACTAACCTTACTCTGTTCCCCAAGTTTAAGTCTGTTGGTCCAAACATTTGGTGTCAGGAACAGTTAATATTTTCATTTTATTTCATTTTGACCTATACAAGTAAATGGAAATAGACCTGGAAATCAAACAGGGTTTATGCTAGTTGCTTGAAACTGCACACACACCCTCAGTTATTTGTGGGGACACCATGGTATATTCCTTGTGACTGTAGGCCTAAGCTGAAGAATGCAAAAACAACTTTATCCAAGAGCCCTTTAGGAGAAAGCAGGGAAATATGCATGCACTGAAATTCCTCCCATAATTATTTGGTCAGATTTGTTTGACACTGCATAGGATTCATTATTTAGCTTGCCCCATATGATCTCCAAGTGTGGGACTTCTAGGATCAATAGTTTTCTAATCTGGTTAGGGTTAGTGTTAGGTTTAGGGATAGGGCTAGTTTTAGATGTAGTGTCAGGGTGAGAGTAAGTTTTGTACAAATTTCTTTGATACTTGGAATGAGCCACCTTTTACCTAGCCTTAACATGCTCCCCAGGTTTGGGCCTTCTTGTTTCTATGGTTCAATATCAGGAGCACTCTGTATTTTAAGTTTTCACTTCTTTTTGACCCATATAGGTAAATAAAAATGGAGGTTGAAACAAAGCCAAGTTGGTACTAGCTCCTTAAAATTTTAGACACTAAATCAGTTCTTTGTTGGAACTCTCTGGATTGTTCCTTGTGAAAGTAGCCCTAAGAAGAAGATGGCAAAACCAACTTTATCTGAGAGCCCTTTTGCAGAAAACAGAGAAATATCCATGAACTGAAATACCACCCCAATTATTTGGTCATATTTATTTGATACTGCATAGAATTCTTTGGATAGCTTACCCCATTAGGCTACACAAGTTTGGGACTTCTAGGATCACTATTTTTTAAAACAGGTTAGGGTTTGTTTTAAAGTCAGTGTTAGGGCTAGTGTTAGAGCTAATATTAGTGTTAGAGTTAGTTTTGTTCAAATTTCTTTGATACTGGGCAGGATTCACTTTTATCCTAACATTACTATACTCAAAATGTTTGGGCCTCCCAGGTTTAGTAGTTCTCAGTAAGGAACAGTTTGTATTTTAAAGTTTCAGTTCATTTTGTCCTATACAGGTAAAAGGAAATGCAGCTAGAAATCAAACAGCGTTGGTTCTAACTGCTTGAAACTTCACACTCCATCAATTCTCTCTGGGCAATGTCTGGTTTGTTATTGTGAAAGTAGGCGTAAGCTGAAGCATTTAAAAACAACATTATCCAATAGTCCTTTAGGAGATAACAGGGAAATACACATGTACTGATATACTCCATCAATTATTTGGTCTGATTTCTTTGATACTGCACAGCATTCATCCCTTAGCTTGCCCTACTTTGTTGCCTAGGTTTGCAACATCTACGGTCAAAGGTTCCTTGAAAAAGTTATTGTTAGGGGAATGGTAAGGGTTAGAGCTAGTGTTAGGGTTAGACTTAGTTTTATCAAAATTTTGTGATACTTTACAGGATTTATCTTTTATGTATATTTACTCTGTTCCCTATGTTTAGGCCTTCTCCGTTCACAGGTTTGTTGTCAGAAACAATTTGTGTTTTAAGATTTCCCTTCATTTTGACCTATACGGGAAAGTCAATACAGCCGAAAATCAAACAGGGTTTGTGCTGCTTGGAAATTCACACACTCCATTAGTTCTCTGTAGGGACTCTGGTATGTTCCTTGTGAAAGTAGGCCTAAACTTAAGCATGCTAAAACAACTATATCCAAGGGCCCTTTAAGAGAAAACAGGGAAATTTGCATGTACTGAAATACCTCCCTTAATTATTTGGTTAGATTGTTTTGATGCTGCGTAGGATTCATTACTTAGCTTGCCCACAAGTCTCCCAAGTGCGGGACTTCTAGGATCAATGATTCTCTAATCAGGTTAGGGTTAGGGTGAGGTTTAGGGTTAGGGCTAGGGGTAGGGTTAGAGTTAATATTAGGGTAAGAGTTAGTTTTGCTCAAATTTCTTTGATACTTGGTAGAATTTATCTTTTATCTAGATTTAGTAGGCTCCCAAGTTTTGGGGCTTCTAGAATCAATTGTTCGTTATCATGAACACTTTGTATTTTAAGGATTCACTTCACTTTGACTTATGGATAAATGGAAATGGAGGTGAAAATCAAACAGGCATCCCTTACCCTAAACCTAACCCTAAACCTAACCCTAAACCTAGTCCTGAGACTAACTCTAACTCTCGCCCTAGCTTTATTCCTAATTCTAACCCTATGCATTACCATAACCCAAACAGTAGCCCTAACCCTAGCCATAGCCTTAACCCTAGAATTAACCATAACTCTAAATCTACCCTTAAGCCTAAACTTACACTATCACTAGCAATAACACTAACACTAATTGTAAATCTACCCTTTACTTTAGCCTTAGCCCTAAAACAAAACTGAGCCACAGCACTAACCCTAAACCTTAACTTAAACTAAACCCTTACCTGACACCTAGCCCTAAGCCTACCCCTAAATCGAGTCCTATCCCTAACCCACAAAGGAACCCTGATCATGACTTTGAACATAACAGTAACCCTAGTTCAAAACATCACCCTAAACATAAACCTAATCCTAAAACTAGAGTTAGCCCTAATGGTAACTCTAAAACTAGCGTATTCATAACCCTAGTTCTTATATAAGCTGTATCCCTAATAGTAGCTCTAACATAACCCTAAACCTAGCCCTAACCCTTACCCTAAACCTAAACCTAAATTTAATCCTTGCACTATCTTTAAACCTAATCCTAAACCTAGCCCTAACCTTAACCATAATCCTAGACCTAACCCTAGCTCTAATCCTATCCATTACCTTAAACCTAACCCTAACCATAATGCTAACCCCTGGCCCAAATCTAGCACTATCCCTAACCCTAACCTATACATTACCATAAAAATAACCTGAACCCGAAGCCTAACCATATCCATTACCCTAACTATAACCTTAACCCTAATGCTAATTTGAGCCCCAACCCTCAACCTTTACCTAAACCAAACCCTAACCATAACCCTGACCCTAATAATACCCCTACCTCAAAAGCTGACCCTAACCCTGATCCTATCCTTACACTATACCTAGCCATAAACTTATCCCTAAAACTTTCCCTAACCATAAGCCTAGACCTGATATTAAACCTAGTCTGAATGATAGCCCTAACCCTAACACAAACTGTAGTCCTAATCCTGGGCCTAACACTAGCTTTAATCCTAACCTTAAACTTAACCCTAGCCATAACCCTAATTTTAACCCTCGCCTTAGCCCTAAACCTAGCTGTAACATCATATCTTACCCTACCCTAATCCTAATGCTAATTTTAGACCTAAACCTAGGCCTAACCCAAACACTAACCCTAGCCCTAATCTTAGCCATAATTTATCCCTAAATTTAACTGTAAACCTAACTCTAACCCTAAGACTAACTTTAACTCTCACCCTAGGTCTATTAAAAGTTCTAAACCTATCACTTATCATAACCCCAAACCTAGCCCTAACCCTAGACAAAACTCGAGTCCTAACCTTCAACCTAGCCCTAACCCTATATCTAAACCTAACTCTAAATCTAACCCTAACCCTAAGCCTAAACCTCACCCTAACACTGGCCATAACCCTAATGCTAATCCTAAAACTAGCCCTAACCCTACCCTTAATGCTAACCCGAGGCCGAAACCTAACCCTGTCACAATCCCTAAACCTATCCATTACCCTAACCCTAACCCTAACCCTAAACCAACCGTAGCTCAAACCCTAACCATTACCTTAAAAATAACCCTAATCCTAACCCTTACCTAATCTGACATTTAATGCTATCCAATACCCTGAACCTAATGATAACCCTAGCCCTAACACTAACAATAATCCAGACCCTAACTGTAACTCTAACATAGGCATAATCCTAAACCTAACTCTCACCCTAGTGAGAACTAACCCTAGCTCAATCCCTAAACTGTACACTAACCCTAACCCTAATACTATCCCTAACACTAACCCTAACCCCAACTCTAGGCCTAATAGTAACTATAACCCTATTCCTAACCCTAGCTCTAACTCTATCCATTACCCTAATCATAACCCTTAGCCTAATGCTAACCCTAGGCCTAACCCTGACCCTATCAATAAACCTAAGCATATCAATTAACCTAAACCTAACCTAAACCCTAAACCTAACAGTCTCATTAACTTAACCCTAACCTAATGCTAATTCAAGCCCTAACCCTAAATCCTAACCTAAACTAAACCCTAAACCTGACCCTAATCCTAATAATACACCTAGCTCTAAACCTGATCCTTACTCTAAACCTAAGCCTTACACTAGACCTAGCAATAAACCTAATCCTAATCTGTCCCTAACCATAACCCTAGACTGGACACTAGTCCTAGCCCCCATTCTTGCCATAACAATAAAACAAACCATAGCCCTCAACCTAGCCCTAAACCTAGCCTTATTAATAACCAAAGCTATAACCTTATCCCTAACTGTAAATCTAATTTTCTACCTAGCCCTAAACCTAGCTATAATCCCATCCATTCCCCTAAACCTAACCCTATCCCTAAACCTAAACCTAAGCCTTAAACTAGGCCTAACCCTAACACAGATCCTATACCTAATACTAGTCCTAATTTAGCCCCAAAATAAGCACTAATCAGAGACTTAAAACTACCTTTAACCCTTACCATAACCCTAATCCTAGCCCTAACACTTACCCTAACCCTAAACCTAACAGGAAAACTTGCCCTAACCATAAACCTTACCTTAGTCCTAATCCTAACTGTAACCATAGCCCTAACCCGAGCTGTAACCCTATCCATTACCTTAACCCTAACCATACTCTAATGCTAACTCTAGGATAACCCTAAACCTATTCCAAAACCTAAACCTATCTATTAACCTAAAGCTAACCTGAACCATAAACCTAACCATATCCATAAACCTAACCCTAAGCCTAAAGCTAATTTGAGCCCTAAACTTAATCATTAGCCTAGTCCAAACCATAGCCCTGAATCTGACACTAACAATATCCCTAGCTCTAAACCATACCCTAAACCTTAACCTGACCCTTACACTTTACCTTGTCATAATCATAACCCTAAATCTATCCGTAAATCTAACCCCTGACATGACATTAGCTGTATCCCTAATGCTAGTCATGACACAAACACAAACCCTAGCCCTAATACTAGCCCTAAACTTAGCCTTAATACTAAACCTAACCCTAACCATAGTCCTAAACCTAATCCTACCCTGGCCCTAGCCCTAGCTCTAACCCTAATCCTTACACTAAGTCAAACCTTCACCCTATTTCTACCCTAGTCCTAACCCTAAACGTTAGTCTACCCCAAACCCCAACTCTATTACTAGTCCTAACCATAGCCCTCATTCTAACTCTAAACTTAATCCAACTCTAACCCTAACCATGACATATATTCTGACCCTGACACTAAACCTTGGTTTAAACCTGACCCTACTCCTACACCAAAACCTAACACTAGCCCTACCGGTAAAACTATAGCTATATCTACACTAACACTAGCCCTAGACCTAAATCTAATCCTAAATATAGCCATGACTCTAGCCCTCGACCTAACAATAACCATTAACCTAACCAAAACACTAACTCACCCTAGACTTAACCCTAGTCCTAATTATGGCCGTAACCCTAAAGCTAACCCCAAACCGAATACTGACCCTTATCCTAACACAAACCCTAACTCTAAATCTTATCGTAACCCCAAAACTAACTATAATACTATACTAACCCTCTAGCCATAACCATAACTCTAGCTCTTAGATTACCCATAAACCTAACACTGGCCATAAACTTCACACAACCTAGCCCTAAATGTAGCCCTAAAACTAAACCTAAGCATAACCCTAAACTTAAACCTAGCCCTAACCCTAACCCTAACCCTAATCTTTGCCCCAGCCCTAACCCAAGCTCAAACTCTAAGCCTTACCCTAAAAATAACCCTAGACCAAACCCTAAATGTCATGCTAATCTAGCTCTAATTCTATCCATCACCCTAACCATAACACTAAACCTAATGCTAACCCTAGCCCTATCCCTAACCTTAACCCTAGCCTAGCCCTGATTTTAACCTAACACTCACACTAGCCATAACCCCAGCTTGATCCCTAATCCTTACCCTTAACCTAACCATAACACTAACACAAGGCCTAACTATAACCCTAACCCTAGCCCTAATCCTAAACTTAGCCTTAGCCCTAACACTAGATCGAACCCTACCCATTACCCTAACCCTAAAACTTACCCTAATGATAAACATAGACCTAAACCTAAATCTACCCTAACCCTAAACATAAATCTAACCCTAGTACTAACCAGAAACCCAACCCTAAACCTAACCCTAACCCTAATTCAAATCTGAAACCTTATTTTTAACCTAACCGTAACCTAACCCTAAAACTAACCCTAAATCTAACCTGACACGAAACCCTATCAATTACCATAACACTAATGGTATCCCCAGCCATAAATCGTACACTAACCATAAGCAAACCCTAAACGTAACTCTACCTCAAACAGTAAACCGTACCCTTATCCTAATCCTAACCCTAACCCTATCCCTAACTTTGCCCTAACCCTAAATCTATCCCTAATCCTAATCATAACCTTAGCCCTAACCCTAGCTCTAACTGTATAAATTACCCTTAATGCTAACCTTAACCCTAATGCTAACCCTCAGCCTAACCCAAAACCTATTGCAATACCTAACCATATCCATAACCCTAAATTTAACCTGAACCCTAATTCTAAACCCTATCCATTACCCGAATCCTAACTATAACCTTAATGTTAATTTGAGCCCTAAACCTAAACCTTAACCTAACACAAATTCCAAACCTGACCATGAGTCTAATAATACCCCTAGCTCTAAACCTGACCCTTCCTCTAAACCTAACCCTAAAACTATCTCTAACTGTAACCCTAGACCAGATATTAGCCCTAGCCCTAATTATTGCCCTAAACCTAACACAAAACCTAGACCTAATCTTAACCTTAAACCTAGCCTTAATCTTAACCCAAAACATAGCCCTACTCCTAAACCTAATGTTAATTATAAAACCAGTCCCAACCCTAACCCTAGCACAAAAACAAAACAAAGAAAGAGGCCAAAACCTAAACCTATACATAAACCAAATTTGAACACTACACCTAGACCAAACCCTAGCCTTAATTCGAGTCTTAATTCTAACCTTAAAAATAACCCTGACTCTGAATCATATTCTAACACTCACCCTATCTCTATACAACCCTAAATTTAAACCAAACCCTAAGAGTAACCCTAGTCCTAATTTGAGTCCTAAACCTAACCCTAAAATTAATCTTGACCATGACTCATATCCTAACACTAACGATAGCTATAAATATCACCCTAACCCTAACACTAGAACTAACCCTCCCCTTAACCCAAAAATTAACCAAAATTCTAACCCTAGTTCTTATATTAGCCATTTCCCTAACCTTAGCCTTAACCCTAATACAAAAACTAGCCATAATCCAAGACCTAAACCTAGCTAAACCCTAACCCTAACCCTAAACCTAACCCTAACAATAGCTCAAAGCCTAACCCTTACCCTAAATGTTGACCTAGACCTATCCCTAACTCTAACACTAACCTTAGCCCTAACCCCATACTTAACCCTATCCCTAAACATAGTTCTAAACCTACCCATTACCCTAATCCTAACACTAAACCTATTGATAATCCTAGCCCAAACACTAATGCTAACCCTAACCCTAACCAGAAAACTACCCCTAGACATAACCCTAAATGTAACATTTGCCATAACCCTAACCATAGATAAAAACCTAACCCATACCATAAATCTATACATAAAAAATAAAGCACTAAGCCTAACCCTAAACTGAAATACAACCCTAACCCAAATCTAATATCTATCTGAATTCATTACTCGAAAACCAAACCTTATTGATAACCCTAACCCTAACCCTAAACATACCATAAATCTAATCCTAGACCTAACCCTAAACCTAACCCTCACACTACCTTAAACCTAGCTTAAAGCCTAACCCTCACCCTAAATATAAACTTAGACCTATCCCTAACATTAAAACTAATTCTAGCCTGAAACCTAACCTTAATCCTAGCCTTAAACCTAGCTCTAAACCACCCATTACCCTAAAGCTATTCATAACCCTATTGATAACCCTAGCTGTAACCCTAACCCTAACAACAACAACAACAAAAAACTAATCCTGGTCCTAACCCTAAACCTAACACTCAATATAGCCCTAATGCTAGCTCAATGCTAACCCATACCATAATCCTAAACATAATCATAGCATTAACCCTAACCCTAAAACTATATCTAACCCTAACTCTACATCTAAACCTATATATAACCGTATCCTTTAACCTAACCCTAATCCTAACCCTAATGATAACCCTAGCCATAACCCCAACCCTAACTCTAAACCTACCATAATCCTATCCCTAGACCTAATGCTGAACCTAACCCTTGACTTAACCCTAGTCTTAACTCTAGCTCAAACCCTCACCCTTACCATAAACATAACCCTAGCCCAACTCTTACCCTAACTCAATCTCTAGCCCTGATTCTAACTTGATCCCTTAACCTAGCCCTAACACTTATTCAATCCCTGACCCTTACCCTTAACCAAAACATAAGACTTACCCTAAGCCTAAGCATAAACCCTTCAATACCTAATCCTAAACTGGACCCTAGCATTAACCCTAGCTTTAACCTCACTGATTACCCTAAACCTAACCAAAAACCTAATGATAACCATAGCCCAAACCAAAAAACTATTCTTATCCTAACCATAAACCTAACCCTAGACCTAAATTTAAACATAATTCTTGCCCTAGTACTACCCTTAGCTCAAACCCTAACCATAACCTAAATCTAACCCTAACCCTACTCCTAAACCTAACAGTAAACCTAACCCGACATCTAACCCTGTCCATTACCTAAAGCTAATGATAACCCTAGACCTAACCATAATACTAACCCTAACCCTCACCATAACCTTAACCCTAGTCCTAACCCTAAACCTAACCCTAGCCTTAGCACTAGCAATAGCTGAAATCCTAAAGCGTACCCTAAACCTAACCCTAACCCTAGCCTTAACCCTAACACTAACCCTAACTATAGCCATAATCCTAACCATAATGTTATCCCTCAACTATCTCTAACCCTATCAATTTCCCTAAAGATAACCATAACCCTAATGCTAACCTTAGGCCTAACCCTAACCCTACCCATTACCCTAAACCTAATCTGAACCCTAAACCTAACCTCAAGCTTTAACTTAACCCTATCAATTGTCCTAACCCTAACTCTAACCATAACTCTAATTTGAGTCCTAACCCTAACACTATCGCTAACCCCAAACCTATGAATTACCCTAAACCTAACCTCAACACTATCATTACCCTAACCATAACGCTAATGCTAGTTTGAGCCCTAAACCTAAATCCTAACCTAAACCAAACCCTAACACTGACCGTAACATGAATAATTCCCCTAGCTCTAAACTTGACCTTACTCTAAACCTAACAATTAAACTAGACACAGGTATAAACATAACACTAAAACTATCTTTAACCATAACCCTAGACCTGATGTTAGCCCTAGCCCTAATCCTAGCACTAACACTAAAACAAACACTAGCCCTCATCTTAGCTCTAAACCTATCCTTAATCATAAACTTAACACTCACCCTACACATAATCCTAACTCTAAGCCCCAACCAACCTCTAAACCTAGCTACAATGCCATCCCTTATCCTAAACTGAACCCTAACCCTAACCCTAATCTTAATGATAGGCCTAAGCTGAACACTAACCCTAGTCATAATCCTACCCCTAATTTAACTATATTCCTAATCCTAACCCTAACCCTAGCCTTAAGACTAACTCTAATTTACACACTTACCCTATACCTAGATCTAACCCTATCCCTAACACAAGCCATAACCCTAACCCTAAACCGTGCCCTATCCTTAGTCTATCCCTAAACCTAGATCTAATCCTAATTCTAAATGTAACCCTAACACTAAGCCTAATCCTAACACTAACACTAGACCTAACCCTAATGCTAATCATAAAAGTAGCCCTATCCGTAACCCAAGGACTAAAACAAAACTGAGCAGTAGCCCTAACCCTAAACCTTAACTTAAACCAAACCCTAACACTACAACTAGACCTAACCCTAGCCCTAATTAGATTCCTAACCATAACCTTAAACTAACCCTCACCATGACTCATATCCTAACACTCACCCAGGCTCTAAATACCACTCTAAACTTAAACTGAATCCTAACAGTAACCCTAGCCCTTATTGGAGTCCTAACCCTAACCCTAAAACTAACTCTGACCCTGACTCCTATTCTAATACTAATCCTAGCTCCAAATATCAACATAACCTTAAAACTAACCCTAACACTAGAGGTCTAACCCATAAAACTAACCCTAAATAAAACCCTAGTTTTAACCCTCATTCTTACATTAGCCATTTCCCTAACCTTAGCCCTAACCCTAACAGAAAAACTAGCCCTAAGCCCTAACTGAGCCGAAAACCTAGCTTTAACCATACCCCAAATACTACCCCTAACACTAGCTCTAACCCTATCCCTAACCATAAGCAAAATGCCAACCCTTATGGTAAACCTAGAACTATCCCTAATCCTAAGGCTAACCGTAACCCTAAGTCAATTAATAGTCCTAAACCTAGCCCTCATTCTAGCTCTAACCCTATCCCAAACCCTAACCCTAACCCTAACCCTGACCCTTATTCTGACCATAACACTAACCCTAGGTATAAACCTGACCCTAACCCTAGAGCAAAACCCTAACAATAGCCCTACCAATACTTACACCTAAGCCTAATCCTATCACAAGACATAGACCTAAACATAATCCTAAATTTAGCCTTAACTCTAGCCCTAAACCTAAGAAAAAAACCTAGCCCGAGCCCTAACAATAACACTTAATCTAACACAAAGACTAAACCTAATCCTAGACATAAACCTAATCCTAATTCTAGCTTTAACCTTAACTCTATCTCTGATCTGAACACTGAACCTCCCTTTAACATTAAAACAATCTCTAAACCTGACCCTGAACGAAAACCTTAACCTAACACTACACCTAGCTATAACCCTAACCCTACAACTAGCCCTAATTATAACCCTAGATCTTACATTACCCATAGCGTTAACCTTATGCCTAAACCTACCTGAAAATGTAGCGTGAATCCTAAGCCTAAACCTAGCCCTAAGCGTAACCCTAACCCAAAACGTAGCTCTATCCCTATTCCTAACCCTAGTCTTAGTCCTAACTCCAGCTCAAAGCTTAATCCTTACCCTAAATATAAACTTAGACATATCCCTAACTCTGAAGCTAACCTAGCCTTAATCTTAATCTTAAACCTAGCCCTAAACCTAGCTCTAAACCTACCCATTACACTAACTCTAACCCTAACTTCATTAATAGTCTTAAATGTAGCCCTCACTCTAGCTCTAACTGTATCACAAACCCTAATGCTAACCCTTATCCTTATTCTGACCCTAATGCTAACCCTAGGTCTAAACCTGACCTTAAATCTAAACCAAACCCTAACACTAACTCTAGACCTAAACCTAATTCTAAATCTAGCCTTAACTCTAGATTAGACTTAAACAAAAACCTAGCCCTAACAATAACTTTTAACCTATCCAAAACACTAAAACTACTCCTAGACCTACACTTAGTCTTAATTCTGGCTCTACACCTAATTCTAACTCTATCCCAAACACTCACTCTTCCTTTAACAGTAAATCTACCTCTAAACCTGACCCTAACAGAAAATATAAACCTAACATTAGGCTTAGCCATAACCCTAACCCTACAACTAGCCCTCATCATAACCCTAGATCTTACATTATCCATAGCCTTAACCTTTCGCCTTAACCTAACACAAAACCTAGAGCAAATCCTAGGCCTATACCTAGCCCTAAGCCTACCCCTAACCGTAACTCTAGCCCTAACCCTAATCCTAACCCTAGCCTTAGTCCTAAACTTAGCTTGAAGCCTAACCCTTACCCTAAATATAAACTTAGACCTATCCCTAACTCTAAAACTAACCCTAGCCTGAATCCTAACCTTAATCCTAGCCTTAAACCTAGCTCTAAACCACCCATTACCCTAACAGTAATCCTAACCCTATTGATAACACTAGCTATAACCCTAACCCTAACATAAAAAAATTAATCCTGGTCCTAACCCTAAACCTAAAACTCACCATAGCCCTAACGCTAGCTCAAACCCTAACCCATAACATAATCTTAAACACAATCATAGCATAATCCTAACCCTAAAACTATACCTACATCAAAACCTATATATAACTCTATCCATTAACCTAACCCTAATCCTAACCCTAATGATAACCCTAGCCATAACCCAAACCTTAACTCTAAACCTACCATAATCCTATCCCTAGACCTAATGCTGAACCTAACCCTTGACCTAGACCTATCCTTAACTCTAGCTCAAACCCTCACACTTAACCTAAACATAACCCTAGCCCAAAGCCTAACCCAAATCCTATCACTAATCCTAACTGTAACCATAGCCCAAATCCTAGCTCTAACTCTATTCACTACCCTAACCGTAACACTAAACCTAATCTTAATCCTAGCCCTAACTCTTACCCTAACTCTATCCCTAGCCCTGATTGTAACCTGATCACTTAACCTAGCCCTAACCCTTATTCAATACCTGACCCTTAACTTTAACCTAACCAAAAGACTTACCCTAAGCCTAACCCTAACCCTAATCCTATCCCTAATCTTAAACTGAACCCTAGCCTTAATCCTAGCTCTAACCTCACTCATTACCCTAACCCTAACCATAAACCTCATGATAACTATAGCCCTAACCCAAAACCTATTCTAATCCTAAACATAACCCTAACCCTAGACATAACTTTAAACATAATCCTTGTGGTAGTCCTCACCTGAGCTCAAACCCTAACCATAACCTAAATCTAACCCTAACCCTAGTCCTAAACCTAACCTTAACCCTAACCTGACATCTAACCCTGTACATTACCCTAATTCTAATGATAAGCCTTAAACTAACCATAATACTAACCCTAACTATCACCTTAACCTTAACCCTAGTCCTAACCATAAACCTAACTCTAGCCTTAGCACTAACCCTAGCTCAAACCCTACAGCATACCTTAAAACTAATCCTAACCCTAGCCTTAACTCTAACACTAACCCTAACTGTAGCCGTAATCCTAACCATAACTCTATCCTTAACCCTAGCTCTAACCCTATCAATTACCTAAAGATAACAATAAACCTAATGCTAACCCTAGGCATAACCCTAACCCTATCCATTACCTTAAACCTGATTTGAACCCTAAACCTAACCTGAAGCTTAAACCTAACCTTATCCATTACCCTAACCCTAACTCTAACCATAATGCTAATTTGAGTCATAACCCTAAACCTTAACCTACCCAAACCCCAAAACCCTGACACTTTTATTACCCTTAGCTCTAAACCTGAACTTTACCCTAAACCTAACTCTGACAATTGACATAGCCATAAACCTTACCCTAAAACTATCCCTAACTGTTAACCTAGACATGATATTAGCCCTAGCCCTAATACTTGTCATAACCCTAACACAAACCCTAGTCCTCATTTTAGCCCTAAACCCAGCCTTGATCGGAAATTGTACCCTAACTTAGCCCTATCCTAAATTTTATCCCTTGCCCTAGTTCTGAACCAAGCTATAACCCCATCCCTTTCCCTAAACTTAACCCTAACACTAGCTCTAGACCTAAACCTACAACTAACCCTAGACCTTGTCCTAGCCCTAATTTAGCCCTAACCCTAACCCTAACACTAGCACTTAGACTAAATCCAACTCTCAACCTAGCACTATTCCAAGTTCTAACCCTATCCCTTACCATAATGCTAACACTTGCCCTAACCTTAGCCCTAACCCTAGCCCTTGCCCTAATCTTAAATCTAACCATAACTCTAAATCTAACCCTAAAACTAACCATAAAACTCACACTAACATAAGTCCTAACACTAATGCTAATTCTAAAACTAGTCCTAACCTAGTTCTAGCCCTAAAAAAAACGAGCCATAGCCTTAACCCTAAACTTTAACCTAAACCAAAACTTAACCCCACACCTGGCTCTAAGCCTAGCCCTAATTCTAGTTCTAGACTAACCCTAAAACTAACCTTGACCTGACTCTAACCCTGTAACTAACCCTACATCTAACATCACCTTAAAAATAGACCTAACCCTGAAACAAGAAATAGCCCTAAACCTAAGGCTAAAAGTATCCCTAATCATAACCCTAGTTCTTACATTAGCTGTAGCCCTAACTGTAGCCCTAACCTAACCCAAAAAACAGCTATAATATGAGCCCTACACCTCGTTTTAGCCTTAACCCTAATCCTGGCCCTAGCACTAAACATTACCCTAAAACTATCCCTAACCCTAAAACTTTCCCTAACCCTAGCCTTAATCCTAACCATAAACCTAGACTAACCCTAGCTCTAACCATATCCATTACCCTAACCCTAAACCTATACGCTAACTCTAGGATAACCCTAATCCTACCTCTAATGCTAAATTTATCCATTACCCTAAACCTAACCTGAAACCTAAACCTAACCATATCCATTACCCAAACCTTATCCTTAAACCTAACACTAATTAGAGCCCTAACCCTTAATCTTAACCTGACCCAAACCATAAGAGTTACCGGGAACCTAATAATAATCCTGTTTTTGTAACAGACCCTAACCCTCAACCTAACACTTACACTAGAACTAGCCACAAACCTCACCCTAAAACTAACCCTAACCATAAACCTAGACCTGACATTAGACCTAGCCCTAATCCTAGCCCTAACCCTAACACAAAACCTAACCCTAAAACTATGCCTAGCCCTAACACTAATCCTAGCGCTAATCCTAGTACTAATTTTGACCTAACCCTAATCCTAGCCCTAAGACTAACTCTAACTCTCACTGTAGTCCTATCCCTAGTTTTAAAACTATCCCTTAAATTAACCCAAACCCTATCCCTAAGCTTAGCCCCAACCCTAGCCCTAAACCTATATCTAATCCTAACTCTAAATCTAACCCTAAATCTAAGCCTAAGCCTCACCCTAACACTAGCTCTATGCCTATTGCTAATTGGAAAACTAGCTCTAACCCTAGCCATAGCACTCAAATAAAACTGAGTCATAGGCTTAATCCTAAACCTTACCCTATATCAAATCCTAACCCTATACCTAGCCCTAACCCTAGCACTAATTTGAGTCCTAATCCTAAATCTAGAACTTATGCTGACCCTGACTCCGACCCTAACACTAACCCTAGCTCTAAACAACACCCCGACCCTAAACATCCCCTATAACCTTAAACCTAACTCTAAAAATATCCTAATTGGAACTGTAGTTCTTATATTAGCCATGGCCCTGCCCTAACAGAAAACCTAGCTGTAAAATGAGAACTAAACTTAGATTTAAACATAATTCTAACCTTAACTCTTGTCCTATCCCTAACCCTAATACTATTCCCAACCCTAGCTCTAACCCTGTCCCTTACCCTAAGCCAAACCCTCACCCTAATGCTACCCTACTCTTAACCCTAATCCTTAGCCTATCTCAAACCATAACTCTAATACTAATCCTAACCCCAGCCGTTATTGTATCTCTAAACCTAATCCAAACTCTAACCCTAACCCTGACACTTATTCTGACCCTAACTCTAAACCTAGGTTTAAATCTGACCCTAACCCTAAACCGAAACCTAACATTAGCCCTAAGGGTAACCCTATACCTAAACATAACCCTAACAGCAAACCTAGAAAAAAGCCTAATACTAAATCTAGCCATAACTCTAGCACTAGCCCAAAAGAAAAACATAGCCCTAGGCCTAAAAATAACCCTTAACCTAACTCAAACACTAACCCTAGCCCAAGACCTAAGCCAAGCCCTAATTCTGGCCCTAAACCTTAAACCTAACCCTAATCCAAACAATGACACTTACCCTAACACAAACCTAGCTCTAAACTTTATGCTAACCAAAAATCTAGCCATAACCCTAACACTAGAACTAGCCATAACACTAACCCAGATCTTTCACTACCCATAGCCCTAATGCTAGCCCTAAACCTCACACAAAACCCTAATCCTAGCCCTAACCCTAGCCTAACCCTAAACCTAACCCTAGACTTAACCCTAACCCTAAACCTCACCCTAGCTCTAACCCTCGGTCAAACACTAACCCTTAACATAAACATAACCCTAGCCCTAATCCTAACCCTAATGCCCTAAACCTAATCATAACCAAGACCAAATCCTAGTTCTAAATCTATCCATTACCCTAAACATAAACCTAAACATAATGCTAATCCTAGTGCTAAACTTAACCCTAATCCTAAACCTAGACCTGCCACTAACCCTAACCTTTGCCTGGCCCTAACCATAGATCAAACTCTAACACTTACCCTAAACATAACTCGAACACTGACCCTAGGCCTAACCAGAAAACTAACCTTAACCTTAGCCCTAATCCTAACCACAAACCCAGCCCTAAACCAATCCATTTACCTAAACATAAGCCTAAACCAAATGCTAACCCTTGGCTTAAACTTAAACCTATCACTAACACTAACCCTATCCATTACCTAAACCTAAACTGAACATTTAACCTAACCCTATCAATTACTCTAATCCTAACCCTAACACTAATACTAATGCTAATTAGAGCACTAAAACTAAACCATAACCAAAACCAAACTCTGTAAAAGACACTGACTCTAATAATACACCTAGCTCTAAACCTGACCTTACCCTAAACCTAACTCTTACACTAGACCTAGATATAAATCTAACCATAACCCTATTCCTAACCAAACCATAGACCTGACATTAGCAATCTACCTAATTCTTTCCCTAAACCTAACACAAAACCCAGCCCTCATCCTAGCCCTAAACCTAGACTTAATCCTAGTCTGAAACCTAACCCAAGCCCAATCCCTAATTTCAACCCTCACCCTAGTTCTGAAACTAGGTATAACCACGTCCCTTCCCCTAACCCTAATCCTAACCCTAACACTATCACTAACCCTAACCCTAGCCCTAACACTAGGCTTAACCATGAGAGTAACCCTAGCTGTCAGACTAGCCCTAATTTATCACTAAGTGTAACCCTTACTCTAACACTAACTCTTGAACTAGACCTATTTCTGGTACTAACCTTATCTGTTACTGTAACCCTAATACTATCCCTAACCTTAGCCCTAACCCTAGACCTAACCCTAGATCTAACCATAATTCTAAATATAACCTTTACCTAAGCCTAAACCTCACCCTACCACTAGCCCTAACACTATCACTAATCGCAAAACTAGCCCTAACCCAAGCCCTAAACCTAAAACAAAACCGAGCCATAGCCCTAATGCTAATCCTAACCTAACTGTAACCATATACCTGACATTAGCCCTAGCCCTAATTCTTGGTCTAACTGTAATGCAAAACCTAACCCTACACCTACCCTTAACCCTAGCTCTAATTCAAATGTTATCCCTAACCCTAAAACTGACACTGACCATGACTCTGACCCTATCACTTACCCTATCTCATATCATCACCCTAAAACTAAACGTAATCCTAACACTAGACCAACCCTAACCCTAACCCTAAATCTAGTCCTAATCTTAATGCTAGTTCTTACATTAGCCATAGCCCTGCCGTAGCTATAACCTAATCTAAAACCTAGCCCTAATCTGAGCCCTAACCCTAGCTTTACCCTAACCCTAACCATTACCCTAAACCTAATCCTATCCCTAGCCTTAATCCTAATCATAACCTCAGTCCTAACCCTAGCTCTAATCCTATCCATTACCTTAACACTAATCCTAACACTAATGCTAACCCTAGGATAAACCTAACCCTATCCATAACTCTAACACTATTACCTAAACCTAAACTGAACCCTAAACCTAACCATATCAATTACCCTAACCCTAAACCTACCCCTAATGCTAATTTGAGCCCTAAATCTAAACCTTAACCTAAACAAACCCTAATCCTATTCCTGACCCTAGGAATACCCCTATCTAAAACTGAACCTATCCCTTAACCTAACTCTTACATTATACCTAACCATAAACTTAACCCTAAAATTATCCATAACCATAACACTACACCTGACCTTAACCCTAGTCCTAATGCTAGGCCTAACCCTTACAAAAATTGTAGCCCTAATCCTGGCCATAAACTTAACATTAATCCTAACCCTAACCCAAACATTAGCCATAACCCTAAATTTAATCTTCACCCTAGGCCTAAACCTAGCTGTAACATCATACCATACCCTAACCCTAATATTAACCCTAGCTTGAAACCAAAGCCTAATCTTAATACTAACCCTAGCTCTAATCCTATCCCTATTTAGCACCAATCCTAAACATAACCATATCCCTAGCCCTAAGACTAACTCTAACTCTTGCCCTAGCCCTATCACTAGTTCTAAACTTATTCCTTTCTAAAAGCCAAAGCCTAGCCCTAAGCCTAGCCCAAACTTAGTCCTAAACTTAGGCCTAGCTGTAAACCTAGATCAAAACCTAACTCTAAATTTAACCCTAAACCTAAAACTAAACCTCACCCTAACACTAGCCCTAACCCTAATGCTAATTTGAAAACTTGCCTTAAGCCCAGCCATAGCCCTCAAACAATACTGAGCTATAGCTCTAATCCTAATCCTTAACCTAAACCAAATCCTAATGCTACACCTGGCCTTAACCCTAACCCTACAACTAATATTGACCCTGACTCTGAACCTAAAACTAACCCTAGCTCTAAATATCGCCCTAACCCTAAACCTAACCCAGAACTAGACCTAACCTTAACCCAAACCAGAAAACTAGCCCTAATCATAAAACCAGTTCTTAAATTAACCATAGCCCTAACCCTAACATAAAACCTAGCCCTAGTCTGAGCCCTAATTCTAGCTTTAACCCTAGCCCTAACCCTAACTCTAACCCTAGCTCTAAACTTACATGTTACCTTAAGTCAAACCGTCACCCTAATGCTACCCTAGTTCTAAACCTAATCATTAGGCTACCCCAAACCTTAACTCTATTACTACTCTTAACCCAGACCTCATTCTATCTCTAACCCTAACCCAAAGCCTAAGCCTAACCCTGACCCTTATTCTGACCCTAACACTAACCCTAGGAATAAGCCTGAACCTAATCCTAAACCAAACCCTAACACTAGTCCTACCCATAAACCTATACCTACACCTAACCTTAACACTAGCAATAGACCTAAACTTAATCCTAAATATAACCATAACTCTAGCCCTAGCTTTAACAATAACCATTAACCTAACACAAATACTAACCCTACACCTAGACCTAAGCCTATTTTTAATTCTGGCCCTAACACTAAATCCAACACTAACCTGAACACTGACCCTTACCCTAACATAAACCCTAGCTCTACATCTTACCCTAACCTGAAAACTAACACTAAAACAGGATTTATTCATAACCCTAACCCTCAAACTAACCATAAACATAACCTTAGTTCTTTCATTACCCATAGCCCAAATGCTAGCCATAAACCTCACAAAAAACATAGCCCTAAACCTAGCCCTAAGCATAACCCTAACATTAACCTAACCAAACCCTACCATAATGCTTGCCATAGCCCTTACCCTAGCTCAAACTCTAACCCTTACCCTAAGAATAACATTAGCCCAACCCCTAAATTTAATCCTAGCCCGAATCCTAACTGTAACCATAGCCCAAATCCTATGTCTAACTTTATCCACTACTTTAAACATAACCCTGACCCTAATGCTAACCCTAGCACTAACCCTAACCATAAACCTAACCATAGCCATGACTCTAACACTAAACTTCACATTAACCCTAACCCCAGCTCAAACCCTAACAATTACCCTAAAGCTAATCCAACAATAACCCTAAGCCTAACCATAATCCTAGCCCTAATTCTAACCTTAAACCAATCCCTAACACGAGCACTAACCCTATCCATTACCCTAAACATAAGCCTAACTTAAATGTTAACATTATGCCTAACCCTAACTCTATCCCTAACATTCACCTTATACATTACTGTAAACTTAAACTGAACCCTAAACCTAACCCTATCCATTACTCTAACCCAAATCCTAACTGTAATGCTAATTCAAGCCCTGACTCTAAACTTTAACCCAAACCAACCCTAACCTGGACTCTTACCCTAATAATACACCTAGCTCTAAACCTGACCCCACCCTAAACCTAACCCTTACATTAGACCCAGTCATAAACCAAACCCTAAAACTATTCCTAATTGTAACCCTAGACCTAATATTAGACCTAGCCCAAATCTTTGCCCTAAATATAACACAAACCTAACCCTAATCCTAGCCCTAAACCTAGCCTTAATCTTAACCAGAACCCTCACCCTAGCCCTATTCCTAATTTTAACCCTTTCCCTAGCCCTGAACAAAGCTATATAACCTCATCCTTGTCCCTAAAACTAACCCTAAACCTTGCCGTAAACAAAGGCCTAACTCTAACACTAATCCTAGTCCTAATTTAGCCCTAACTTAACCCTACCCCTAACCCTAGCCCTAAGACTAACTCTAACTCTCAACTCTAGAACAATTTCTATTTCTTACCCTAACCGTTACTGTAACCCTCAAAGTAGCCCTAACCTTAGACCTAACCCTAGCCATAGCCGTAACCCTACATCTAACCATAATGCTAAATCTAACCCTAACCTTAATCCTAAACCTCACCCTACCACAAGCCCTAACATTATTGCTAATCCTAAACTAGCCATAGCCCTAGCCCTAGCCCTAGCCCTAAAATAAATCTGAGACTTTGCTCTAACCCTAAAAATACCATATACCAAACCCTACCACTATAACTAGCAATAACCCTAGCTCTAATTCGAGTCCTAGGCCTAAGATAAACCCTGATGCAACTCTTTTCCAAATGCTAACAGTAGCTCTATATATCACCCTAAGTCTAAAGGTAATACTAACACAAGACTAAGCCCAAACCATAACCCTAAAACTAATCTTAATCGTAACCCTAGTTCTTACATTGGAAATAGCCCTGACCCTAACCCCAAATAGCCGTAATCTGAGCCATAACTAGATTTAACCCTAACCCTAGCCCTAAACCTAACCCTAAACGTAGCCCTAACCCTAGCTCTAACTCTATCTCTTTCCCTAAGCCAAAACTTATCCATAATGCTAAACCTAGTCCTAATCCTAATACTTAGCCTAAACCAAACACTTACCCTATTACTACTCCTAACCCTAGCCCTCGTTCTAGGTCTAAACCTAACCAAAATCCTAACTCTAAACTTCACCCTTATTCTGACCCAAATACTAATTATAGGTCTAAACCTGACCTTAACCCTAAACCTGAAACTAACCCGACCAGTAATCTTATACCAGAACTCAACTCTAACACTAGTCCTAGACCTAAACCTAATCATAAATGTAGCAATAACTCTAGTGCTAGACCTAAACAAAAACTTAGTCCTAGCCCTAACAATAACCATTAACATAAAACAAACATTAACCCTACCCCTATACCTAAACATAGTCCTAATTCTGGCTTTCACCATAACCCTAACGCTTACTTGAACATTGACCCTGACGATAACACTAAACCTAGTTCTAAACCCGACCCTAAACCAAAATCTAAATTTACTACTAGACCTAGCCATAGCCCTAACCCTAAAAATAGCCCTAATTAGAACCCTAGATCTTACATTAACCATAGCACTAAACTTAGGCCTAAACCTAACACAAAACCTAGAACTAATCTAAGGCCTAAACCTACGCTAAGCATAATCCTCACCCTAACCCTAGCCATAACCCTAAGCCTAACAC
Organism: Marmota monax; assembly: GCF_021218885.2. Taxonomy (NCBI): domain Eukaryota; kingdom Metazoa; phylum Chordata; class Mammalia; order Rodentia; family Sciuridae; genus Marmota; species Marmota monax. Next base: position 1,657,887 of record NW_026692704.1, on the reverse strand, counting down.
TCACCTTAGTCCTAACCCTAGCTCAAAGCCTAACCCCTAGCCTAAACATAACCCTAGGACTATCCCTAACAATAACCATAACCCTAGCTCTAATCCTAACGTTAACCCTAGCACTAATCATAGCTCTAACCCTAGCCATTACCTTAACTCTAACCCTAACCCTAAAGATAACCCTAGCCCTAACCCTAAACAAAACCCTCATACAAATCATAAACCTAACCCTAGACCTAACCCTAAACCTAATCCTAGCTGTAGCCCTAACCCTAACTCAAATGCTAACCCTTATCATAAACCCAATAGTAAACCCAGCCCTAAAACTAAACTTAACCCTAAATCTAACCTTAATAATAAAGCTAACCTTACATCTAACCCAATATATTACCCGAAACCTAACCCTAATCCTAATGAAAACCCTAGCCCTAACCCTAAACCTAAACATGACCATAACCATAAACATAACTCTAGACCTAACACTAAACGTAACCCTCACCATAGGACTAACCCTAGCTCAAAACCTAACCTTTACCCTAAACCTAACCTTAACCCTACCCTAAGCTAGTCTTACTAGCATAACCCAAAACTTAAGCCTAAATCCAGACTCATTCTTAACAATAATCTTAGACCTAACCCAACTCTAACCCTATACATTATCCTTATGATAACCCTAATCCTAATGCTAACCCTAGGCCTAACCCTAACCGTTTTGCTAACCTGAAACTTCTCCATTCCCCTAAACCTACCATGAACCTTAAACCTAACCGTATCCATTACTCTAATCCTAATCCTAATGCTCATTTGAGCTCTATCTTTAAACATTAAGCTAAAACAAACCCTAACCCTGATCCTGACTCTAAAAATACACTAGCTTTAAACCTGACCCTTACCCTAACCATAACCCTTACCCTAAGTCACAAACCTAACCCCAAATCTACCACTAACTGTAACACTAGACCTGACATTAGACCTAGATTAGACCTAATTCTAGAACTAAACCTACAACAAACCCTGGCACTCATTCTAGCCATAAACCTGGCCTTAATCATATCCCTAACACTATCCCTAGCCCTAATCCTAATTCTAACCCTCACCCTACATCTAACCTAGCTATATTGCCATCCCTTACCCTAAAGATAACCATAACCCTAGTCCTAATACTAGGCCTAAGCTGAACACTAAACCTAGCCCTAATCCCAGCCTTAATTTAGCCCTATCCCTAAAACTAACCATAAGCCTAGATCTAAGACTAACTCTGTCATCCTAGACCTATCCTTATTTCTAAACCTATCTGTTACCATAATCCTAACCCTAGCCCTAACCCTTGCTGTATCCTTAGATTTAGCCTGAATACTAGATGTAATGCAAACTCCATATCTAACCCTAACCCTAAGCATAGCTGAACACTAACACTAGTCCTAACCCTAATGCTTATCACATAACTAGTGCTAACCCTAAACCTAGGACTAAAACCAAATTGAGCAATACCCCTAACCCTAAACCTTAACTTAAACCAAACCCTAACACTACACCTAGACATAACCCTAGAACTAATTGGAGTCCTAAACCTAAACTGAAAACTTACCCTGACCCTGTCTCATATCCAAACAATCACCCAAGCTCTAAACACTATGGTAAAATTAAACGAAACCCTAACAGTAACCGTAGCCCTAATTCATGTCATAACCCTAACCTTAAAAATAACCCTGACCCTAACTCATATCCTAACAGTCACCCTAGATTTAAACATCACCCTCAAGTTAAACCAAATCATAACAGTAACCCTACCATATTTGAGTCCTAATCCTAACCCTAAAACAAACTCTGATTCTTACTCAGATCCAACAATAACCCTAGCTCTACATATTAACCTAATCTTAAACCTAACGTTTACAATACACCTACCCCTAACCCTAAACCTAACCCTAATTGTAACCCTAGTTTTTACATTAGTTATTTACTTAACCATAACACTAAAACTAGCCCTAATCTGTGTCCAAAATCTAGATTTAACCCTAACCCTAATCCTAACCCTAGACCTAACACTAGTTTTAAGTATACCACTTAACCTATGCCAAACACTAACACTAATGGTAACCCTAGAACTATCCCTAAACTTTAGGCTAATCAAAACCTTAACCCTATTAATAGTCCTAAACCAAGCCATCACTCTAGCTCTAACCCTATCCCAAACCCTAATACTAACCCTGATCCTTATTCTGATCCTAACACTAACCCTCTGTCTAAACCTGACTCTAACCCTAGACCAAACATTTACACTAGCCCTAGACTTAAACTTAATCCTAAATCTAGACTTAACTCTAGCCAAAGACCTAAACATATAAATACCCTTAGCCCTAACAATAACCTGAATTTAACCCAAACACTAACCCTACCCCTAGACTTAAACCTAGTCCTAATTCTGGCTGTAACCTGTACTCTAACTCTAACCTGAACACTGGCCCTGCCTTCAGAGTAAACCTGTCTCTAAATTTGACCCTACCCGAAAATCTAAACCTAACACTATACCTAGCCATAACCCTAACCGTATAACTTGCCCTAAATATAACATTAGATCTTCCTTTACCCATAGCTCTAACCCGAGGCCTATACCTAACACAAAACCTGGAGCTATTCCCAGGCCTAAACCTAGCCTTAAGCATAAACCTAACAATAACCCTCACCGTAACCCTAACCTAACCCTCACCTTAGTCCTAATCCTAGCTCAACGTGTAACCCTTAAACTTAACATAAACCTTCATCTGTCCCTAAAAATAACCCTAACCCTAGTCCTAATCCTATCCTTATCCCTAACCCTAAACCTACCCTTTACCTTAAACCTAACCCTAACCCTATTGATAATCTTAGGCCTAACCTTAACGTTATAACTAAGTGGAAAACTAACTCTAGACCTAACCCTCAAACTCACACTCGCCAAAGACATAACCCTAGTTGAAAACCTAATCCTTATCATAAACCTAAACATAACCATAGCTCTAACCCTAAGCCTAAATCTGTATCTAACCCTAACTATAACCCTAAACCTACATCTAAACCTATCCATTACACAAAACTTAATCCTATCCCTAATGATGACCTAGCCCTAATTCTAACCCTAACCCTAACCATACTGCAATCTTATCCCTAGACTTAACCCTAAACCTAACCCTCACCCTAGGCATTACCCTAGCTCAAAACCTAACCCTTATGCTAAACAGAACCCCAAAACTAGCCCTTATTCAACCCTAAAACTAACAGTAACTCAACACTATTCCAAACCATAAACCTAGCCCTAAACTTTGCCCTAAACTATCCATTATACTGACCCTAACCCTGACCTTAATGTGAACCCTAGACCTAACCCTAACCCTAACAATTAGCTAAACCTAACCTGAATCCTAAAAAACACTATCATTACCTTAATACTCACTGAAATGTTAACTCAAGCCCTAAACCTAAACACTAACTTTAACCAAATGCTATCTCTGACCCTGATCCTAATAAATCCCCTAGCTCTTAAGCTGACCGTTACCTTAAACCTAACACTTACACTAGATCTAGCCATAACCACAATCCTAAAACTATCCCCAACTGTAAGCCTAGACCTCACATTAGCCCTAGCCCTAATCCTAGCCCTAAACTTAGCACAAATCAGAGCCTTATCTTAGCACTAAATGTACCCTTACTCCTAACCCTAACCCTAACACTAACCCTAACCCTAACACTAACCTAGACATAATCTTACACCTAATTTAGCACTATTTGTAACCGTAGCCCAAACCCAATCAGTAAGACTAACTCTAACTCTCACCCTAGCCACATCCCTTGTTCTAACCCAATCCCGTACCAGAACCTAACCTTACACTAAGACCTAACCCTGGCCCTAATTTGAGTTGGAAGCCGAACCCTAAAACTAACCCTGAACCTGACACTGACCCTAACACTTCTAGTTATAAACATCACCCTAACCCTAAACCTAACCCTAACATTAAACCTAGCACTAAAATACTAAAACTAGCACTAATTGTAAACCTACTACTTACATTAGCTGTAACTCTAACCCTAGCCCTAACATAACCCAAAACCTAGTCCTAATCAGAGGTCTAACCCTAGCTTTAAACCTAACATAACCCTAACATTGGCCCTATTTGTAACCATAACTCTAGCCTTAAGCTGATCTCTAACTCTATCCATTACCATAACCATAACCATAACCATAAGGATAACCCTAGGAATAAACCTCACCATAAGCTGAATCCTAACCCTTCCATTAATCTTAACCTAACCTGAGTCCTAAACTTAAACCTATCATTACCCTAACCCTAATTCTAAAACTAATTCAAGCCCAAACTTGAAACCTTAACCTATTCCAAACCCTAACCCAGACCTTGACCCTCATAATACCCCTAGCTCTAAACTTTACCATAACCCAACACCTAACCCTTAGCCTAGATGTAGCCATAAACCTAATCCTAAAACTATCTTTAACTATAATTCTGGAACTGAAATTAGCCCTAGCCCTAACCCTAGCCCTAACCCTAAAAACACACCTAGCCCTCATTCTAGTCTTAAACCTAGCCTAATCATAACCCTAACTCTAGCTCTATACATAACTCTAATTCTAAAATTCACCTTAGTCTAAACCTAGTTATAATGTCATCCCTTATCCTAAATTTAAACCTAAGCTTAACACTAATCCTAGGCTTAAGCTAAACACAAAACCCAACCCTAATCCTACTGCTAATTTAGCTCTATTTCTAACCCTATCCTAAACCTAGCCCTAAGACTAACTCTAACTCTTGAACTAGCCCTAGCCCTATCCCTAGTTGTAACCCTATCCACTACCATAAACCTAACACTAGCCCTATCATTTGCCCTAAATTTGGTCCCAGCCCTAACCCTAACTCGAAATCTAAACTTAAACCTAAGACTAAGCCTAACACTAACACTAGCCCTAACCCTAATCCTAGCAGTGAACCAAAACTGAACCATAGCCCTAACTCTAAACCTTAACGTAAACCAAACACTTACATACACCTATACTTAAACGTAGCCCTACTTTGAATCCTAAGCCTTACCTTAAAACTAATCCTGACACTGACTCATATTCTAACACTCAGCCTGGCTCTAAACACTGCCCTAAACTCAAACCAAACACTAACATTAACAATAGCCCAAATTATAGTCTTAACCTTAACAATAAAACTAACCTTGACCCTGACTCTTATCCTAACAACAATCATAGCTATAAATATTACCCTAACCTTAAAACTAAACCTAGCAATTAACCTACCCCATCCCTAACCCTAAAACTAACCCTAATGGTAACCTTAGTTGTTACATTAGCCATTGCCCTAATCCTAGCCCTAACCCTAACACAAAAACTAGTCCTAAACCGAGCCCTAAACCTTGTTTTAATGTTAACTCTAACCCTAACCATAGTCCTAAACCTAGATCTAAATCAATCCCTTACCCTAAGTAAAACCCTAAACCTAAGAGTAACCCTAGACCTATTCCTAGTCCTTAGAATAACCAAAACCCTAACCCTGTTAATAGTCCTAACCCTAGCCTTCATTTTAGCTCTAACATTATCCCAAAACCTAACCCTAACCCTGAACCTTATTCTGACCCTAACACTAAACTTAGGTCTAACCCTAACCCAAACCCAATCCCAAAATTTACCATAATCCTATTACTAGAACTAACTCTGAATCTAACTCTCAACATAGCCCTATCATAGCTCAGAACCAAACACTTACGCTAAACATAAACCTAAACCTAATCCTAGTTCTAACCCTCACCTTAACCCTAACACGAAACCTAATCCTAACCATAACCCTAGCCCGAATATTAACTCTAACTGTATCCATTACCCTAAAAAATAACCCTTAACATATTGCTAACCCTAGGCTTAACCCTAACCCTATCACTTTACCCAAACCTATCAATTACCCTAAACCTTCCCTGAACCATAAACCTAACCCAATCATTACACTAACCCTAACCCTAATGCTAATTCAAGCCCTAACCTAACCTCAAACATAAACCAAACCCTAACACTGACCCATGACCTTAATAATTCCCCTAGTTTTAAACATGTCTCTAACCCTACCTAACACTTACACTACATCTAGCCATAAACCTAACCTTAAAACTATTCCTAAGCTTAACCCTAGACCTGATATTAAATCTAGCCTTAAACCCAACCCTAACCATAACACAAACCCTACCCCTTATCCTAGCACTAAACATAGCCTTAATTTTATCCCTAACCCAAAACCTAGGCCTAAACCTAACACTAACCCTAGCCCTAATCTTAGCCATTATTTATTATATCCTTAAACCTAACCCTAAATCTAGCCCAAAGACTAACTCTAACTCTTACCCTAACCCTAACCTTAGTTCTTACTCTATTCCTTACTAGAAACCTAATCCTAGCCCTAACCATTGGTGTAGCCCCAGCCCTATTTATAGCCCTGGCCATAACCCTAGATCTAACCCTAACTCTAAATCTAACCCTAACAGTAATCCTAAACCTAAACCTAACACTAGCCCTAATGCTAACGCTCATTCTAAAAGTAGCTCTAACCCTAGCTCTAGCCCTAAAAGAAAACCGAGTCATAGTCATAACCCTAAACCTTAACCTAAACCAAACCCTAACCCTACACCTAGACATAACCATATTCCTAATTCTAGTCCTAACTCTAACCCAAAAACTATCCCTACCCTGACTCTTACCCTAACACTAACACTAACACTGCCTCTAAACATCATAATCACCATAAACCTCAACCTAACAGTAGACCTAGTCCTAACCCTAACCCAATAACTAGCGCTAATCATAACCCTACACCATACATTAGCCATAGCCTTAACCCTAGCTCTAACCTAACCCAAAACCTATCCTACTCTAAACCTAGCTTTGACCCTAAACTTAAACCTAACCCTAACCAAAAAATAGCCATAATCCTATACATAACCCTAGCCCTAACCTTAGGTCTAAACCTATCCATTACCCTAAAAATAACCCTTACCCTTAAGCTACCCCTGGGCCTAACCCTAATCTATCCATTACACTAAACCAAACCTAAACCCAAAACTAACCCTGTCATTAACCTAAAGCTAAACCCTAACCTAAACCAAACCCTAAACCTGACACTGACCCTAAAAATAACCCTAGATATAAACCTGAATCTTACCCTAAACCTAATCCTTACACTGGACCAAGCCATAAACCTAACACTAAGTCTAGCCCTAATAATAACTCTAGACCTGTCATTAGCCCTAGCCCTAATACTATCCCTAACCCTAACACAAACCTTAAACTTAATCCTAGCCATACACTGAGCTTTAATCATAACCATAAGCCTAACTCTAGCCCTAATCCTAATAATAACCCTTTCTCTAGCCCTAAACCTAGCCAAAACAACATCTCTTACCCTCAACATAGCCCTAACTCTAACCTTAACCCTTGTCATCACAATTGCCCTATCCTTAGCCCAAGCTTTAAAACTAGATCGAAACCTAACTTTAAATCTAACCCTAACTCGATGCCTAAGCCTAAAACTAGCCCTGACCCTGATGCTAATTCAAAAACTAGACCTAACCCTAGACCTAACACTAACCCTAGCCGTAATTTAATCTATTCCTAACCCTAACCCTAGCCCTTAAAATAATTCTAACTCTCACACTGGCCCTATCACTCGTTCTAATCCTATTTCTTCCCATAAACCTAACCCTATCCCAAATCCTAGTCCTAAACCTTACCCTATCCTTAGCCCCAGCACTGACCTTAGATAAAATCCTAACTCTAAATCTCACTCATCCTAAACTGAAGCCTAAGCCTAATTCTAAGACTAGCCCTAACCCTAACACTAATCCTAAAAATTGCCCTAACCCTAACCCTAGCCCTAAAACCAAACTGAGCCAAAGCTCTAACCCTAACCCTTAATTAAACCAAGCCATAAACCTTCACCTAGCCCTAACCCCAGCCCTAATTCGAGTTTAAAGCCAAACCCTAAAATTAACCCTAACCCTTACTCTGACCATAACACTAACCCAAGGTACAAACATCACCCTAACCAGAAACCTAAAGTTAACACTAAACCTAGCATTAAAACACTAAAATTAGCCATAATTATAAACTAGTACTTACATTACCTGTAACCGTAATGCTAACACTAACTTAACCCAAAACCTAGCCCTAATCATAACCATAACCCTTGCCCTAAAGTGATTTCTAACTCTATCCATTACCATATTTATAACCCTAAACCTAATGCTAATTTGAGCCCTAACTTTAAACCTTAATCTATCCCAAACCCTAACCCAGAAATTGACCCTAATAGTACCCCTAGCTCTAAACCTGATGCTAACCCTAAAACTAACCCTTACAATAAACCTACCTATAATCCTAATCCTAAAAATATCTTTAACCATAATTCTGGACCCTAGCACTAATCCTCTCCCTAATCCTAAAAACAAAACCCTAGCCCTCATTCTAGCCCTAAACCTAGCCTTAATCATAACCCTAACTGTAACCACAGCCCTACCCTAATACTAACTTTCACCCTAACTCTAAATCTAGGTATAAATCCATCCCTTACCCCAAACGTTGCCCTAAACCTAAACCTAAACTCTAAACTCTAACTCTAAATTCTAAACTAATCCTAACCCTAATCCTAACTCTAACCCCAGGCTTAAACTAAACACTAAACCTAGCCCTAACCCTAGCCCTAAGACTAAGTCTCACCCTAGCCCTATCCCTAGTTCTAAACATATCCCTTTCCATAACCCTAAACCTAGCCATAACCTTTGCCCTATTCTTAGTTCTAGCCCTAACACTGGATCTAACCCTAATTCCAAATTTAACCCTAACTCTAAGCCTCAGCCTAACATAACAATAGCCTTAACCCTAACCCTAGGACTAAAACAAAACTGAGCATTAGCCCTAACCCTAAACCTTAACTTAAACCAAATCCTAACACTACAACTAGACATAAACCTAACATTAATTCAAGTCCTAACCCTAATATTAAAACCAACCCTGACCCTGACTCCAATCCTATATGAACTCTAGCTATAAATATCAAACTAACCTTGAACCTAACACTAACACTAAACCTAACCCATACCCTAACACTAAAACTAACCCTAAGGTAACCCTAGTTCTTATATTAGCCATTTCCCTAACCCTAGCCCTAACCCTAACACAAAACCTATGCCTAATCCGAGACCTAATCCTAGCTTCAACCCTAAATCTAACCACAACCATAGCCCTAACCCTAGCTCTAAATCAATCCCTTACCTAAGCAACATCCTAAACCTAAGGGTAACCCTAGACCTATCCCTAATCCTTAGGTAACCAAAACACTAACCCTATTAATAACCCTTACACTTGCCCTCATTCTAGGTTTTACCATATCCAAACACCTAACACTAACCCTGACCCTGTACTGACCCTACCAGTAATCCTAGGTCTAATCCTAACCCTAACGCTAACCCAAAAGCTACTGTAATCCTATTCCTAGACCTAATCCTGAGCCTAACTTTCAGTCTAGCCCTAACCATAGCTCAGAACCTAACCCTTACACTAAACAAAACCCTAACATAACCCTAGTTCTAACTCTCAACCTAACCCTAAATCAAGACCTAATTCTAACCATAACCCTAGTCCTAAACTTAAGTCTAACTGTATCATTACCCTAAACATTACCCTTACCCTAATGCTAACCCTAGGTCTAACCCTAAACATATCACTATCCCCAAACTTATCAATTAACCTAAACCTACCCTGAACCCTAGACCTAATCCAATTGTTACCCTAACACTAACTCTAATGCTGGTTTGAGCTCTATCCCTAAACTCAAACCTAAACCAAACGCTAACATTGACACTGACCCTAATAATTTCCCTACCTCTAAACCTCACTCTTACCATATACCTAACCCTTACACTAGACCTAACCATAAAACTAATCATAAAATTATCCCTAAGCATAACCTTAAACCTGATATTAGCTCTAGCCATGATAGGAGTCCTAACCCTAACACAAACCCTACCCCTTACCCTAGCCTTAAACATAGCCTTAATTATAACCTAACCATAACCCTAGGCCTAACTCTAACATTAACTCTAGTCCTAATCTTAGACCTAATTTAGCCCTATCCATAACCTTAACCCTAACCCTAGCCCAAAGACTAACTCTAACTCTCACCTTAGTCCTAACCCTAGTTCTAAACCTATAATTTACTGGAAACCTAATCCTAGCCCAAACCATAGGTCTAACACTAGCCCTATTCATAGCCCTAGCAGCAACCCTAGGTCTAACCCTATCTCTAAATCTAACCCTAACCCTTAGCCTAAACCTAAACCTAACACTCTCCCTAACCCTAAGACTAATCCTAAAACTAGCACTAACCCTAGCCCCAAAACAAAACCAAGCCATAGAACTTACCCTAACCCTTAATATAATCTAAGCCCTAACCCTACACTTAGCCATAACTCTAGCCCTAATTCGAGTTTTAAGCCAAACCCTAAAGTAACCCTGACTTTGACTCTGACCTTAACACTAACTCTAGCTCTAAACATCACCATAACCCTATATCAAAACTTAAAAATACACCTAGCCCTAACCCTAACCCTAAAAGTAGCCCTAATCCTAGCCTTTGTTTAATCCTATCCTTATCCTAAACCTAGCCATAAGACTAACTTTTACTCTTGCCCTAGCCCTAGCCCTAGTTCTATCCTTAGCCTTAATCCTAACCCTAGATCTAAGCCTAAGTCTAAAGATAAACCTAACTCTAAATTTAACTTAACAATAAGCCTAAACCAAACCCTAACACTACCCCAACCATAATGCTAATCCTAAAACCTGCCCTATCCCTAGCCCTAGACATAAACCAAAACCAAGCCATAGCCCTAATCCTAAACCTTAACCTAAATCAAACCCTAACACTACAACTAGCCCTAAAATTAAATCTAAAACTAACCCTGACTCTGACACTGACCCTAACACTAATCATAGCTCTAAAAATCACCCTAACCTTAAATTAAACTAAAACTATATCTAACCTTAACCTAACTCTAAAATTAGCATTAATCATAACCATAGTTCATACATTAGTCATTGTCTTAAACGTAGCCCAAATGCTAACCCCAGTTTTAATCCTAATTCTTAGCTTAATTTAAACTCTAACCATATTACTAGTATTATCTCTAACCTTCATTCTACCTCTAAACCTAACCCTGACCCTCATCTGACCCCAATAATAACCATAGGTCTAAACCTGACCCTAAACCTAAATCAAATCCTAACACTAGCCCTAATGGTAACCCTATATATATACCTAAGCCTAACAATAGAACTAGACCCAAAGCTAATCCTAAATATAGTTACAACTCTAGCCCTTGTACTAAAAAATAAAACCTAGCACAAGCCCTAAACATAACCCTTAACCTAAACCGAACACTTACATTACCCCTAGACCTAAACCTAGTGCTAATTCTGGCTCTAACCCTAACCCTAACCCTATCCCCAAAACTGACCCTGATTCTAACACTGAACCTAGCTTTAAACCTGACACTAACCCAAAACCTATACCTAACACTACCCCTAGCCATAACCCTAATCCTAAAACTAGCCCTAAAAATAATCCTAGTTCTTACATTAAGCATTGTCCTAAACCTAACGCAATACCTAGCCCTAATCCTAAGCCAAAACTTAGCTCTCAGCATAACCCTTAGCCTAACCCAGCCCTAAACCTTGCCATAACCTAAGCCTCTCCTTAGACCTAAAAAATCCTAACTCAAAGCCTAACCTTTACAGTAAACATAACCCTAGCTTTATCCTAAACCCTAACCCTAACTCTAGCCCAATTCCTAACATTAAACATAGCCTGAAATTTAGCTCTAAACTTATTCATTACCCTAACCCTAACCCTAATCTTAATTAGTAAACTACCCCTAACACTAAACCTAACTCTAACCATAAATGTAAACCTAGACCTAAACCTAAACCTAACCCTCACCCTAGCCCTAACCCTAGCTCAAACACTAACCCTTAACCTAAGCTAACCGTAAACCTAGCGCTAAACCTAACACTTATCCTAATCCTAAAACTTACCCTAAATCACACCCTAGCCCTTTCTCTAAGCCTAGCTCTAATCCTAGACTTAATCCAAAACATAATCTAGCCCTTACCCTAGCTCTAAACCAATCCATTACACTAATCATAAACCTAACCCAAATGCTAACCCTAGCCCGATCGCTAAACCTAACCCATCTATTAACTTAAACCTTAACTGAAACCTAAACTAAGCCCTATCCATACGGTAACCCTAAACCGAACCCTAATGCTAATTTTAGCCCTAACCCTAAACATTTAGCTAAACCAAATGCTAACCCTGACCCTGACTCTGACCCTAATAATAACCCTAGCCCTAAAGCTGACCTGTAACCTAAAACTAACTCTTACACTACACCTAGTGATAACCTAACTCTAAAACTATCCTTAACATTAACCCTAGACCTGATATTAGCCCTAGACCTGCTCCTAGCCATAACACTAACAGAAACCCTAGCCGTTAACCTAGCCCTAAACCTAGACTTTATCCTAAACTAAACCATAACCTTAGACCTAATACAAATTCTAAACCTCACTCTAGCCCTAAGTATAGCTATAACCCAACCCATTCCACTAAACTTAACCTTAACACCAATGATAACCCTAATCTAGCCCAACCCCTTGGTCTAACCCCAACACTAACACTAGACTTAATACTAGTCCTAATTTAGCCCTCACCATAACACTAACACTAGCCCTAATCCTAGCCCTAATTTAGCCTTAATCCTAACACTAAACCTAGCCCTAATCCTAGCCCTAATTTAGCCCTAATCCTAACCCTAACCCTAAGACTATTGCTCTGACTAACTCTAATTCTCACCCTAGCCGTATACCTAGTTCTAACCATATTTGTAACCATAACCCTAATCCTAGCTCTAACCCTAGCTCTAGCCCTAGCCCTAACCCTAGATCTAATCCTAACTCTAAATCTAACCCTAACTCTAAACATAAACCTCAACGTAACACTAGTCCTAACCCTGATAATAATCCATAATCTAGGCATAACCGTAGCCCTAGCCCTAAAACAAAACCAACCTATATCCCTAACCCATAACCTAAACCAATTCCTAACCATACACCTAGTAGTAACTTTAGCCTTAATTCAAGTTCTAACCCAAACCCTGAAACTAACCCTGACTCTGACACTGACTCTAATAATAACCCTTGCATTCACCCTAACCCTAAACCTAACCATAACACTAGACCTAGCCCTAACCCTAACCCTAAAACTAGCACTAATTGTAACACTAGTTCAATCATTAGTCATAACCCTAACCCTAACCCTAACCAAACCCCAAACCAAGCCCTAATCTGAGTCTTAATCCTAGCTTTAACCCTAACCCTAAACCTCAACCTAACCAAGAACCTAGCCCTAAACATTACCCTAACACTAGCCGGAATTCTAACCATAACCCTAGCCCTATCACTAGCTCTAACCCTATCCATTACCCTAACTATAACCATAAATCTAATGGTAACCCTAGGCATAACCCTAAACTTATCCCTAACCCTAACCTATTTCATTAACCTAAACCTAACCTGAATGCTAAACCTAACCCTATCATTACCCTAACCCTAACCCTAATGTTAATTTGAGCCCTAACCCTAAACCTTAATCTAACCCAAACCCTAACTCTGAACATTTCTGTGATAATATACCTAGCTCTAAATTTGACCTACTACTAAACCTATCCTTTATATTAGACCTAGCCATAAACCTAACACTAAAACTATTTCTAATCATAACCTTAGACCTGACATTTGACTTAGCTGTAATTCTAGCCCTAACCTTAACACAAAGCAAACCCATAACCGTAACCCTAAACCTAGCCCTAATCCTATCCATAACCCTAGCCCTAAATTTAGCTACAACCCTATCAATTACCCTAAACATAAACCTAATTATAATGCTAACCCTAGGCCTAAATCTAAACCTATCCCTCACCATAACCCTATCCATTATGCTAAATCTAAACTGAACCCTAAACCAAACCCTATCATTACCCTAACCCAGACACTGTTGTTAATTTGAGCCCTAAACCTAAATGCTAACCTAAACAAAACCCTAAACTTGAACCTGACCCCAATAATACCCCGAGCTCTAAATTTTACCCTTACCATAAACCTAACACTTACACTAAACATAGCCATAACACTAAACATAGCTATAACCTAACCCTAAAACTATCCCTAACCATAATCCTAGACCTGACATTCGCCCTAACACTAATTCTAGCCCCATCCCTAACACAAAACCTAGACCTCATCCTAGCCCTAAACCTAGCCTTAAATATAAATCTAATTAAACCCTAGCCCTAACCATAATTCTAACCTTCACCCTATCCTTATCCCTAGCTCTAACCCAACACCTTAAACTAAACCTAACCCTAAGCCTAGAAAAACCCTAGGCCTAAACATAACCATAAACCTAGCCAAACTCTAACCAAAACCTAACCTTAATGCAAGACCTAACCCTAGCTTTAACCCTAAACCTAAACCTAACACTAGCCCTTATCCTAAACCTAAACATAGCCCTAAGCCTAGCTCTAATCCTATCCCTTACCCTAAGCTAACCCTAACCCTAATGCAAACCCTTGGCCAAACCTACTCCTTAGCCTAATCCAAATTCTAACCCTAATACTAGTCCAAACCCTAGCCTTCATTCTAGCTCTAACCATATCCCAAACCCTAACCCTAACCCTGACACTTATTCTGACCCTAAGAGTAACCGTATGTCTAATCCTGACCTAACCGTAACCAAACCCTAACTCTAGCAATAGCAATAAACCTCTACTTAAACCAAACCCTAACACTAGCCCTAGACCTAAACCTAATCCTAAATCTAGCCATATCTCTATCCCTAGACCTAAACAAAAACCTAGCCCTAGACCTAATGATAAACCATAACCTAAAACAAACACTAACCCTACACTTAGACATAACTCTAGTGATGATTCTGGGTTTAACCTTAACCTTAAATATAACCCAAACACTGACCCTGACCCTAACACTAACCCTAGCTATAAACATCACGCTAAAGCTAACCCTAACCCTAATACTTGACCTATCCATAACACTTACCCAAAATGTAGCTCTAATCATAATGCTAATTCATACATTAGTTGTAGGCCTAACACTAGCCCCAACCGAACCCAAAACCTGGCCCTAATCTGAGAGCAAACCCTAGTTTTAACCCTAGTTTTAACCATAAACCTAACCCTTGCCATAAAGCTAACCCTTGCTCAAACCCTAACCATTATTCTAATCTTAACCCTAAACCTATCCCTAACCCTAACTTTAAGCCGAATCCCAACTCTAACCCTAACACGACATCAAACCCTATCCAATACCCTAAACCTAGTGATAAACCTAGCCCTAAACTTAACACTAACCTTGACCCTAACCATAACTATAACCTAGATCTAACCCTACACCTAACCCTTGTCTTAGTGCTAATGCTAGCTCAAATTCTAAACCATACCCTAAACCTAAATCTAACCCTAACCCAAGGCCTAACCCTAAATCTAGCCCTAATACTAACCATAACACTAGCCCTAAATATATTCTTTACCCTAAGCACAACCGTAACCCTAAGGCTAACCCTAGGCCTAACCCTAAACCTTTTGCTAACTCTAACCCTATCAATTACCCTACACCTAACATGAACCCTAAAACTAAACCTATCATTACCCTAACCAAACCCTAATGCTAATGCAAGCTCTAAACCTAAACCCTAACCTAAACCAAACCCGAAACCTAATTCTAACCTTAATAATACCTGTAGCTCTAAACCTTAATCTTACCCTATACTTAAACCTTACACTAGACCTAGCCATAAATCTTACCCTCAATCTATGCCTAACATAAGCCTAGACCTGACACAAGCCCTAGCCCTTATTCTTTCCATAAACCTAAAACAAATCCTAGCCCTCATCCTAGCCCTCAACCTAGCCTTAGTAGTAAACTAAAATATAATTCTTGCCCTAACTGAAATTCTAACTTTGACCTATCCCTAAAACTAGCTCTAACCCCATCCCTTCCTCTAAACCTAACCCTATGCCTAAACCTAAACCTAATCCTAAATCTAGGCATAACCCTAACACAAACACTAGAGCTAATTCTGGCCCTAATTTAGCCCTAAACCTAACCTGAACCTAGCCCTAAGACTAAATGTACCTCTTGCCATAGTCCTATTTCCAGTTCTAACGCTATCCCTTCCCATAATCCTATCACTTGCTTTACATTAGCCCTAACCCTAGTCCTAGCCCTAATCCTATATCTAACCCTAGCTCTAAATCTAACCCTAACCCTAATCTAAACCTCTCACTAACCCAAGCTGTAACACTAATGCCAATCTTAAAACTAGCCCTAACCTAGCCCTAGCCCTAAAAAACAACCTAGCCATAGCCCTAACCCTAACCTTTAACATAAACCAAACCCTAAGCCTACACCTAACCTTAAACCTAGATCTAATTTGAGTCCTAACCCTAACCCTAAAACAAAACCTGATCCTGCCTCTGAACCTAACACTAACCGTAGCTCTAAACATAACTCTAAACCTAAACCTAACCCTAATTCTAGACCTAGCCCTAGCCTTAACCCTAAAACAAGTTCTAATCATAACCCTAGTTCTTACATTAGCTGTAGCCCTAAACCTAGCCCTAACCTAACACAAAACCTATCCCAAATCAGAGCTCTTACACTACCTTTAACACTAATCATAACCCTAATTCTAGCCCTAACCCTTACCCTAAACCAATCCTAACCCTAACCCTTGCCATAACCCAAAACCTATCTCTAAACCTAGCCTTAATCCTAACCATAAACCAAGCCCTAACCCCAGCTGTAACCCTATCTATTACCCTAATCCTCATCCTAACCCTAGTGCTAACCCTAGGATAACCCTAAACTACACCCTAACACTAGCTCTAACCGTAATGCTAATTTGAATACTAGCCCTAACCCTAGCCCTAGCCCTCAAGCCAAACAGCCATAGCACTGACCCTAACCCTTAACCTAAACCAAACCCTAACACTACACCTAGCCCTAACCCTAGCCCTAATTCGAGACCTAACCCTACCCTAGAAGTAAACCCTGACTCTTAGCACTAACCCTAGATCTACATATCTCCATATACCTAAACCTAAACCTAACACTAGACCTATCCTTAAACCTAAGTCTAAAACTAGCCCTAATCGTAAAGCCAGTTCTTAAATTAGCCATAGCCCTAAATCTAACACAAAACCTAGCCCTAATCCAAGGCCTAACCCTGGCCCTAACCCTAAACCTATCCCTAGTCCTAATCCTAGCTCTAACCCTATTTCTTACACTTAGTAAAACTCTCACCCTGTTGCTAACCTAGTCCTAATGCTAATTCCATGCCTACCCCAAAACCTAACTCTATTACTAGTTCTAACCCTAGGTCTCATTCTAGGTCTAATCTTAATCCAAACCCTAACCCTAACTATGACCCTTATTCTAAACCTAACACTAAACCTAGGTTTAAACCTGACCCTAAACCTTATCCAAAATCTAACACTAGCCCTACCAATAACCCTAACACCAAACCAAACACTAACTCTAGCCCTAGACCTAAACCTAATTCTAAATATAACCATAATTCTAGCTTTAGCCCTAACAATAACCCTTAACCTAAACCAAACACTAACTCTACCCCTAGACCAAACCCTAGTCCTAATTCTGGACCTAACCCAAACCTAATCCTAACCTGAATCCTGACACTTACCCTAACAAAAACCCTAGCTCTAAACCTTATCCTAACCCCAAAATTAACCCTAACACTTGACAAACTCTAAATCTAGCCCTAACCATAACTCAAGCTCTTACATTACCCATATACCTAACACTAGCCCTAAACCTCACACAAAATCTAGCCCTAATTACAGCCCTAAACCTAACCCTAAGCATAACTCTAAACCTAATCCTAGACCTAGCCCTAACCCTAACCTTCATTCTAGCCCTAACCCTAGCTCAAACCCTAAACCTTACCCTAAACATAACCCTAACCCAAACCCTAAACTTCACCCTAACTCCAGCCCTAATCCTAACTTTAACCATAGACCGAATCCTAGCTCTAACTCTATCCATTACACTAATCATAACCCTAAAACTAATGCTAACCCTAGCCCTAAACCTCAACCAAACAACATCCTAGCCCTGACTGTAACCGTAACCCCGCCCTATCCCTAAACCTAGCTCAAACCATAACCCTTACACTTAACCTAAACCTAACACTAACCCAAGGCCAAACCTAACCCTAAACCCAGCCCTAATCCTAAACTCAACCCTATCCCTACCCTAGCTCTAAACCTACCCATTACCCTAACTCTAAACTTAACCCTAATGATAACACTAGACCTAAAACTAAACCTACCCTAACCCTAAACATAAACCTAACCCTAGAACTAACAGTGAACCTAAACCTAAACCTAAATCTAAGCTAGCTCAAACCATAACCATAATCCTAAACCTAATCGTAATGCTAACCTAAACCTAACCCTATCTTTGACCTGACATCTAAACTTATTACCCTAACTCTACTGATATCTCTAGCCCTAACCTAATATTAACCTGAACCTGACTTATCCTAACACTCATCCTAGCTCTAACCACCACCCTAACCCTAAACCTACCGTAATCCTATCCCTAAACCTAACCCTAAACCTAGCCCTTACCCTACCTCAAAACCTAAACTTTATGCTAAACATAATCCTAAACCTAAACCTAACGCTAGTTCTAATACTAACTCTAACACTAACTCATATATAACTATAGTTATAACCTAAGCTCTAACCCTATCAATTACCCTAACCATAAACCTTACCCTAATGCTAACCCTAAGTCTAACCCTAGCACTATCACTAATGCTAACCATATAAATTACCCTAAACCAAACCTGAACCTTAAGACAAACTCTAACTATACCCTAACACTAAACCTAATGCTAATTTGAGCAGTAAACCCCAATCTTTACATAAGCCAAATCCTAATCCTAATAATTCTGTGAGCTCTAAACCTGACTCTTACCCTAAACCTAACCCTTACATAGCCATAAGCCTAACCCTAAAACTATTTTTAACCATGAACCTAGACATGATATTAGCCCTAGCACTAATCCTAGCCCTGAATCTAAAACAAACACTAGCCCTTATCCTAGCCCCAAACCTAGCCTTAATCAAAACCATAACCCCAACCCTAGCCCTAACCTTTACTCTAACCCTCACCCTACATCTAAACCTAGTTATAGCACAATTCTTTATCCTAAACTTAAACCTAAACATATCCCTATCGCTAGGTCTAAGCTGAACACTAACCCTAGCCCTAATCCTAGCCCTAATTTAACCCTATCCCAAACCCTAAGTCTAATTTTAGCCCTATCACTAACTATAACTCTCACACTAGCCCTATCCCTAGTTCTAACCCTATCCCTTACCATAACTCTAACCCTGGCCATAACTCTTGCTATATCCTTAATCCTAGTCTAATACTAGATCTAAAACTAACTATAAATGTAACCCTAACCCTAAGTCTAAGCCAACCTTAACACTAGCCCTAACCCTAATACTAATTATAAAATTTGACCTAACCCTAACCCTAGGACTAAAACAAAATCAAGCAATAAACCTAACCCTAAACCTTAACTTAAACCAAAACCTAAACTAATACAAGAACAAATCCTAGCCCTAATGGAGTCCTAACCCTAACCTAAAAACTAACCCTTACCCTGATTCATATACTTACACTCATCCTAGCTGTAACATGACGCTAACCATTAACTGAACCCTAAAGATAAACCTAACCCTAATTTGAGTCCTAACTCAAACCCTAAAACTAACCCTGATCCTGATTCCTATCCTAAAAATAACTCTAGCTCTAAATATCACCCTAACCTTAAATCTAATACTATAACTAGAACTACCCCTAACCCAAACCATAAAGCTAACCCTAATTTTAACCCTGGTTCTTATATTACTTTTGCCCTAACCATAGCCCAAACACTAACACAAAAACTAGCCCTAATCTGAGCCCTACACCTATCTTTTGTCCTAACCCTAACCCTACCCCTACCCCTAACACTAGCTCTAACCTTATCCCTAACAGTAAGAAAAACCTTAACCCTAAAGGTAAAACTAAGCCTATCCCTAATCCTAAGGCTAATCAAAACTTTCACCATATTAATAGTCCCAACCCTAGCCCTCATTCTAACTCTAACACTATCCCAAAACGTAACCCTAACCAGGACCCTTATTCTGACTCTAACACTGACCTAGGTCTAAACCTGATCCTAACACTAGACCAAACTGTAACACTAGCCCTACCAGTAAACTTATACCTAAACCAGACCCTATCACCTAAACCTAATCCTAAATCTAGCCTGTATGCTAGCTCTAGACATAAACAAAAACCTAGCCTTAGCCCTAACAATAACCCTTGACTTAACACAAAGATTAACCCTGCCCCTACACATAAACTTACTCCCAACTCTGACTCTAACCTTAATTTTAACCCTAACCTGAACATTGACCCTGCCTTTATCACTAAACCTATATCTAAACCTTACCCTGACCGAAAACCTAAACCTAACATTAGACGTAGCCATAATCCTAACCCTACAACTAGCCCTAATAATAATCCTAGCTCTTACATTGCCCATAGCCCTAACTCTATGGCTTAATCTAACACAAAACCAGAGCGAATTCGAGGTCTAAATCTAGCCCTAAGCGTAACCCCAACCCTAACCCTACACCTAACCCAAAACCTAAACCTAACCCTAGCCTTAGTCTTAAACATTACTCAAAGCCTAATCCTTACCATAAATATAAACTTAGACCTATACCTTACTCTAAACCCTAACCCTAGCCCTAACCCTAAACTTAACCCTATCCCTAAAACTAGATTTAAACCTACACCTTACCCAACCCTACAGATAACTGTATTGATAACCCTAGCCATAATCCTAACCATAACCGTAACCCTAACCAGAAAACTAACAATAGACCTAACCCTAAAACTAACACTCTCCATAGCTCTACCCTAGCTCAAAACCTAACCTGTACCATAAACCTAAACACAACCGTAGCCTTAACATGGACCCTAAAACTAAATATAACCCTAACCCTAAACCTAAACCTACATATAACCATATCCATTATCCTAACCCTTATCCTAACCCTAATGATAACCCTAGCCCTAAACTTAACCCTGACCCTAAACCAACCATAATCCTGTCTTTAGACATAAAGCTGAACATAATCCTCAAACTAGACCTAGCACTAAGACTAGCTCAAACCCTTTCCTTACCCTAAACATAAGCCTAGCCCAAACACTAACCCCAAACCTAGCGGTAATCCTAAACATAACCATAGCCCAAACCCTAGCTCTAACTCTATCCATTATTCTAACCATAACCCTAAACCTAAGGCTAAACCAAGCCCTAACCCTAACCCTAACCCTAACTCTATCCCTAGCCCTGATTCTAACCTGAAGCCTCAACCTATCCGTAACACTTACTCAATCCCTGACCCTTACCCTTAACGTAACCATAAGAAAATGATAAGCCTGAACCTAACCCTAACCCTACCCTAATCCTAAACTTAAAACAGACATATCATTAGCTCTAACCCAATGCATTACCCTAATCCTAACCATAAATGTCATGAAAACACTAGCCCTAAACCTAAACCTACTCTAACCCTAACTGTAAACCTAACCATAGACCTAACCATAAACCTAACCCTAGATAAAACTCTAACAATTGTGTTAAACTTAACACTAAACCTAGTCCTAAACCTAAACCTAACCCTAACTCTAACCCAATATCTAAACCTGTCCATTATCTTAAACCTAATGATAACCCTAATCCTAACCCTAGACCTAATCATAAACCTAACCCTATCCTTAGCACTAACCCTAGCTCATACCCTAACCCATACCGTAAAACTAACCCTAGGCTTAACCTTAACCCTAACCCTAACTCTAGCCCTAAACCTAAACATAACCCTAGCCCTAACACTAGCTCTAACCCTATCCATTATCCTAATGATAACCATAAACCTAATGCTAACCCTAAGCCTAACCCATACCTATCCATTACCCTAAATCTAACCTGAGCCCTAAACATAACCTGAAGCCTAAACTTAACCTTTCCCATACCTTAACTCAAACCTAATGCTAATTTGAGCCACAAACCTAAACCTCAATGTAACCCAAAGCAAAAACCTGACTCTAACTATTATAATACCCCAAGCTCTCAACTTGAACCTCACCCTAAACCTAACTCTGACACTAGACCTAGCCATAAATCTTACCTGAAAATTATCCCTAACCATAGCCCTAGACCTGATATTAGCCCTAGCCCTAATTCTTGCCATAATCCTAACACAAATGGAAGCCCTCCTCCCAGCCCTAAACCTAGCCTTGATCCTAACCCAAACACTAACTCTTGTCCTATCCCTAATTTTATCCCTTGCCCTAGTTCTGAACCTTGCTATAACCCCATCCCTTCCCACAAATCTAACCCTAACTCTAACTCTAGACTTAATTTTTACACTAATCCTAGACCTGATCCTAGCCCTAATTTAGCCATAACCCTACCACTAGCACCAAGACTAACTCTAACTCTCGCCCTAGCCCTTTTCCTTATTCTAACCCCATCCCTTACCATAACCCTAACACTTGCCCTAACCTTAGCCATAACAATAGCCCTAGCCCTAACCCTAGAACTAACGATAACTCTAACTCCAACCCTAACCCTAACCCTAAACCTCACACTAACACTAGCCCTAACACTAGCACTAATCCTAAAACTAGCCCTAATCTAGTTCAAGTCCTAAAACAAAACTGAGAAATAGCCCTAACTTTAAACCTTAACCTAAACCAAAACCTAACCTTACACCTAGCCTTAACCTTAGCCCTAATTCCACTCCTAACCTAACCCTAAAACTAACCTTGAGCCTGATTCTGACCTTACACTCACCCTAGCTCTAACATGACCCTAAAAGTATACCTAACCCTAAAACTAGAACAATCCCTAACCATAACCCTAAAAGTAGCCCTAATCATAATTCTAGTTCTTACATTAGCCATAACCTTAATCCTAGCCCTACCCTACCCCAAAACCTAGTCCTAAACTCATCCCTATACCTCTTTATAACCCTAACCATTACCATAAACCTAACCCTAACCAGAAAATTGGCCCTAACCCTAAACCTAACAGTAGACTTAATCCTAACCGTAATCCTAGGCCTAACTCCAGCTCTCAATCTATCCATTACCCTAAAAATAATCTTAACCCTAATGCTAACCCTAGCTGTAAACTTTACCCTAATCCTATACCTAGACCTGACACTAATCCTAACTGTCACCCTAGACGTAACCATAGCTCAAACCCTAACACTTACCCTAAACCTAACCCTAACACTAACCCTAGGCCTAACCATAACCATACCCCTACTCCTAATCCTAACATAACCCTAGCCCTAAACCAATCTATTACCGTAAATATAAGCCTAACCCAAACATAGCACTAAACATAGCTCTAACCCCACCCATTACACTAACTCTAACTATAAATGTCATGATAACACTAGCCCTAAGACTAAATCTACTCTAACCCTAACTGTAAACTTAACCCTACTCCTAACCCTAAACTTACACTAACCCTAACTGTAAAGCTAACCCTAGAACTAACCATAAACCTAACCCATGGTGTAGTCCTAATCCTAGCTCAAACCCTAACAGTTACACTAAACCTAAATTTAACCCTAGTCCTAAACCTAAATCTAACCCAATCCATTTAGGCCTAACCCTAAACCTATCGCTAACACTAACCTTATCCTTACCTAAACTTAACCTGAACACTAAACCTAACCCTATCATTTACTCTAACCCTAACACTAACACTAACCCAAATGCTAATTCGAATCCTAAAACTAAACCAAAACATAAACCAAACTTTGAACAAGACACTAACTATAATAACACACCTAGCTCAAAACCTGTTACCCTAAACATAACTTTTTTTAAAAAGAGAGAGAGAGAGAGAGAGAGAGAGAGAGAGAGAGAGAGAGAGAGAGAGAGTTGTTTAATATTTATTTTTTAGTTCTAGGCCGACACAACAACTTTTTTGTATGTGGTGCTGAGGATCGAACCCAGGTTGCACGCATGCCAGGAAAGCGGGCTACCGCTAGAGCCACATCTCCAGCCCTAAATATAACTCTAAAACTAGACCCAGCCATAAAACTCACCCTAACAATATCCCTAACCGTAACCCTAGACCTGACATTAGCACCGTACCTAATTCTTGCCTTAACCCTAACAAAAACCCGATCCCTCATCCTAGCCCTAAAACTAGTCTTAATCCTAACCCGACCCTAACCCTAGCCCAAACCCTAATTTCAACACTCTCCCTAGTTCTGAACTAAGGTATAACCACATCCTTTCCCCTAACCCTAAGCCTAACCATAACACTATCAGCAACACTAACCCTAGCCCTAACCCAGGCCTAATCCTAAAACTAACCCTAGCCCTATCCCTAGGCCTAATCCTAACACTAACCATACCTCTAATCCTAGGCCTAATTTATTGCTAACTGTAACCCTAACTCTAACCCTAGCAATAAGACTAACCCTAACTCTAGCCCTAGACCTATTTCTAGTGAAAACCTTATCTATTGCCTAATCCTAACCCTAGCCCTAACCTTATTCCTAACCCTAGGCCTAGTCCTAAAACTGGAACTAACCCTAACTCTAAATCTAATCCTAAATTTAAACTTAAAACTTACCCTAACACTAGCCCTAACCCTAATTCTAATTTGGAAACTATCCCTAACCCTAGCAATAGCCCACAAACAAAACTGAGCTATAGCCCTAATCCTAACCCTTAACCTAAACCAAATCCTAATGTTACACCTAGTCCTAAACCTATCCCTACAACTAATGCTGAGCCTGACTCTGACCCTAAAACTACCTGTAAACATCACTGTAACCCTAAACTTAACCCAAACCCTAGACCTAGCCCTAATCCTAACCCTAAAACTATCCATAATCATAAAGCTAGTTTTTACATTAGCCATAGCCCTAACCATAACACAAAACCTAGCCCTAATCTGAGCCTTAACCCTAAGCTTTAACCCTAAGCCTAACACTAACACTAACAAAAACCCTAGCTCTAAACATATTCCTTACCATAAAAAAGTCTCACCCTGA
Source organism: Marmota monax (assembly GCF_021218885.2). Classification (NCBI taxonomy): domain Eukaryota; kingdom Metazoa; phylum Chordata; class Mammalia; order Rodentia; family Sciuridae; genus Marmota; species Marmota monax. The sequence goes on along the minus strand of NW_026692704.1, from coordinate 1,632,543 downwards.
TGCTACCCTAGTTCTAACACAAATCCTTAGCTTACCCCAAAACCTAACCCTATTACTAGTTCTAACCCTAGCCTTCATTCTATGTCTAACCCTAACCCAAAGCCTAAGCCTAACCCTTACCCTTATTCTGACCCTAACACTAACCCTAGGTCAAAGCCTGACATAAAAAATTTCCGAACCCTAACACAAGCCCAACCAGTAAACCTATACCTAAACTTAACCATAATACTAGCACTTGACCTAAACTTAATCCTAAATATAGACATAACTCTAGCCCTAGTCCTAAACAAAAACCTAGCTCTAACCCTAAAATAACCATTAACCTAATGCAAAGATTAACTCTACCCCTAGAACTAATCCTAGTTCTAATTATGGTCCTAAACATAAACCCAGTGCTAACCTGAACACTGACACTTACCCTATCACAAACACTAGCTCTAAAACTTATCCTAACCCTCCTAACCCAAAACTTAAACCTAACAGTAGACATATCTATAACCCTAGCCCCCCAAAATCTAGCCATAACCATAACCCTAGACCTTACATTACCCATAGCCCTAACACTAGCCATAAACCTCACACAAAACCTAGCCCTAATACAAGCCCTAAACCTATACCTAAGCATAACCCTAACCCTGATTTAGCCCAAACCCTAAACCTAATGCTTGTCATAGACCTAACCCTAGCTCAAACTGTAAACCTTACCCTAAATATAACCCTAGCTCTAACCCTAACCCTAACCCTATCCCTAATCCTAACTGTAACTATAACCCAAATCCTAGCTCTAAATTTATCCATTACCTTAAACATAACCCTAACCCTAATGCTAACCCTAGACCTAACCCTAAACATAACCCTAACTCTAACCATAGCCCTGATTCTAATGCTAACCCTTGCCGTAGAAATAACCCTAGCTCAAACCCTAACACTTACCCTAAACTAACCCTAACACAAACCCTAGGAGTAACCCAAACCCTAGCCCTAATCCTAACCTTAACTTAAGCCCTAACACTAGCACTAAACCTATCCATTACTCTAAATATAAGCCTAAACCAAATGCTAACCCTAGGCCTAACCCTAACCCTATCCCTAATACTAACCCTATACATTACTCTAAACTTAATCTGAACTGTAAACCTAACTCTATCCATTACTCTAAACCTAACCCAAACCCTTGCTAATTTGAGGCCTAATCTTAAACCTTAACCCAAATGAAACCCAAACCCAGACTCTGACCCTAATAAATAACTAGCTCTATACCTGACCCCTACCCTAAACCTAACCCTTACAATAGACCCAAGCATTAACCTATCCCTAACACTATCCCTAACCAAAACCATAGACCTGACATTAGCCCTAAGCCTAACACAAACCCTAGCCCTCATCTTAGCAATAAACAGAATTAATCCTAACCCGAACACGAACCCTAGCCCTATCCCTAATTATAAACCTCGCCCTAGCACTGAACCTAGCTATATAACCTCATCCCTTCCCCTAACACTAACACTAACCATAGCCCTAACCATAGGCCTAACCTTAACACTAATCATAGCACTAATACTAGCCCTATTTGAACCCTAATCTTGACCCTACCCATAACCCTAGCCCTTAGACTAACGATAACTCACACTCTAGACCTATTTCAATTAATAAACCTATTCATTACAGTAACACTCACAATAGCCCTAACCTTAGCCCTAACCATAGCCATAGCCCTAACCCTAGATTGAACCATAACTCTAAATCTAACCCTAATCTTAAGCCTAAACCTCATTCTACCACTGGCTCTAACACTATTGCTAATCCAAAAAACTAGCCCTAATCCAAGCCCTAGCCCTAAAACAAAATCGAGCCCTCGCTCTAACCCTAAACTTTAACCGAAACCAAAACCTAACCCATGACTACTCATAACCCTAGCTCTAATTCGAGTCTTAGGCCTAAGACTAACCCTCACCCTGACTCATATCCTACACAACCCCAGCTCTAAATATCATCCTAACCCTAAAACTAATACTAAAACTAGACCAAGCCGAAACTCTAACCCTAAAACTAACCCTAATCATAACCATAGATTTTACATTGGCCTTAGCCAAACCCTAGCCCTAACTCTAACACAAAAATAGCCCTAACCCTAACCCTAACACTAGATTTAACCCTAACCCTAACCCTAAAACAAGCCTTAAACCTAACTCTAATCCTAGCCCTAACCCTAGCTCTAATCCTATCCAGTAGCCAAAGCCAAACCCTATCCATACTTCTAACTCTAGTCCTAATCCTATTCCTTAGCCAAACCCAAATAATAGCCCTATTACTAGTCCTAACACTAGCCCTCATTCTAGATCTAACCCTAACCCAAAACCTCACCCTAATCTTCACCCTTATTCTGACCCTAACACTAATTATAGGTCTAACCCTGACCCTAAACCTAAACCAAAACCTAAAACTAGCCCTACATGTAAACTTATATTTAAACCTAACTCTAACACAAGCCGTAGACCTAAACATAATCCTCAGTCTAACTATAACTCTAGCCATTGACCTAAGCAAGTACTTAGTCCTAGCGCTAACAACAACCCTTAACCTAAACCAAACACTAACCCTAACACTAGACCTAACACTAGTCCTATTCTTAATTTCACCCTAACCCTAACTTTAACCTGAACATGGGCCATGACATTAACATTAAGCCTAGCTCTAAACCTGACCCTAATCCAAAACCTAAACCTAACACAAGACCTAGCGGTAACCGTAACCCTAAAACTAGCTCTAATCAGAAACCTAGATCTTTCATTACACATAGCACTAACCCTAGGCCTAAACATAACACAAAACTTAACCCTAATGGAGGCCTAAATTTATGCAAAAAATAATCCTAACCTTAACCATAACCCTAGTCCTAACCCTAACCCTAACACTTACCTTAGTCCTAACCCCAGCTCAAAGCATAACCGTTAGCCTAAATATAACCCTAGCACTATCACTAACCATAACCCTAACCATATCCCTAATCCTAACCTTTACCCTAGACCTAAAACTAGCTTGAACCCTAGCCATTACCCTAACTCTAATCCTAACCCTAATGATAACCCTATCCCTAACCCTTACCGAAAACCTAACCCAAACCATAACCTAACCTTAGACCTAACCCTAAACCTAAATATTGCCATAGCCTTAACCCTACCTCAAACCCTAACCCTTACCCTAAAACCAACAGTAAACCTAGCCCTAAAACTAAACTTAAACCTAAACCTATTCTTAACCATAAAGCTAACCTTACATCTAACCCAATCTATTACCCTAAACCTAATCTTAACCATAAAGAAAACCCTAGCCCTAACCCTAAACTTAATCCTGACCAAATCATTAATCCTAACCCTCGTCCTAGACCTAACCCTACCTCAAAACCTAACCTTTACCCTAAATCTAACCCTAACCCTACCCTAAGCTAGGGTTAATAGCCCTAACCCAAAACCTAACCTAACGCTAGCCCTAATCCTAACCTAACCCTAGCCCTAACAATAGCTCTAACCCTATATATTATACTTATGATAACCCTAATCTTAATGCTAACCCTAGGCATAACCCTAACTCTTTTGTTAACCCTAAAGCTCTCCATTGTCCTAAACCTACCCTGAAACCTAAACCTAACCCAATTAATTACCCTAACCATAACACTATCCCTAATGCTTATTTGAACCCTATCCTTAAACCTTCATCTAAAACAAACCCTAACCCTGATCCTGACCCTAAAAATACACCTAACTCTAAACCTGACCCTTACTGTAAGCCTAACACTTACACTAGACCTAGACACAAACCCGACCCTAAATCTACTCCACTAGATCTGACATTATTCCTAGCCCTAATTCTAGACCTAACCCTACAACAAACCCTAGCCCTCATCCTAACCCTAAACCAGGCCTTAATCATAACCTAACCCCAACCCTAGCCCTAACCCTAATTCTAACACTCACCCTACCTCTAAACCTAGCTATAACATCATACCTTACCTTAAATTTATCTATAACCCTAGCCCTCACACTAGGCCTAAGCTGAACACTAACCCTAAACCTAATCCTAGATTTAACTTAGCCCTATCCCTAAAACCAACTGAACCCCTAGTCCTAAGACTAACATTAACTATCACCCTAGCCCTTACACTAGTTCTAACACTATCTGTTACCATAACCATTACTGTATCCAAAACACTTACCCTATAGTTAGACCTAGCCCTAATCCTAAATCTAACACTAAATTCAAATCTAACCCTAAACAAAAGCCTAAGCCTAACACTAACACTAGACCTAACTCTGATGCTAATCTTATAACTAGACCAAACTCTAAACCTAGGACTAAAAAAAAAAAAAAATCTGAGCAACAGCCCTAACCCTAAATCTTAACTTAAACCAAACCCTAACACTACACCTATACATAACCCTAGCCATAATTCGAGTATTATCCCTAACTTTAAAACCTACCCTGACACTGACTCATATCCTAACACAGACGCTAGCTCTAAAGACCACCCTAAACTTAAACAAAACCCTAACAGTAACCCTAACCCTAATTCAAGTCATAAACCTAACCTTAAACCCAACCCTGACCCTGACTGATATCCTAACAGTCACCCGAGCTGTAAACACTTCCCTCACCTTAAACAGAACACTAACAGTAAACCTAGCCCTTATTTGAGTCCTAAGTCTAACCCTAAAACTAACTCTGATTCTGTCTCATATCCTTACAATAACCCTAGCTCTAAATATTACCCTAACATTAATCATAAACATAACACTTGACCTACCCCTATCCCTAACCCTAAAACTAACCCGAATTGTCATGCCAGCTCTTACATTAGGCAATGCCCAAATATAGCCCTAACCGTAACACAAAAACTAGCCCTAATCCGAGTTCTAAACCTATATTTAACCCTAACCCTAACCCTAACTCTAGCATTAACCCTAGCTCTAAGTCTAGCACTTAACCAAAAAAAAAAAAAAAAAAAAAACCTAGACCTAATGGTAACTCTAGACTTATCTCTAATTCTTAGGCTAACCAAAACCCTAACCCTGTTTATAGTCCTAATCCTAGAACTCATTCTACCTTTAACCCTATTCCAAACCCTAACGCTAACCCTGACCCTTATTCTGACCCTAACATTAACCCTAGGTCTAAAACTTACCTAACCCTGGACTAAACCCTAACACTAGCCCTAGACTTAAACCAAATTCTAAATCTAGCCATAACTCTAGCCTTGACCTAAACACAAACCTAGTCCTAGCCCTAGCCCTAACAATAATCCTTAACCTAACTCAAACACTAACCCTACCTCTAGACTTAAAACAAGTCCTAATTCTGGCTGTAACCCTAACTCTAACCCAAACACTGATCCTGCCTTTAGAGTAAACCTATCTCTAAATATGAACCTACCCGGAAATCTAAAACTAACACTAGATTTAGGCATAACTCTAACCATACAACTAGCCCTCAACATAACCCTAGCTCTTACATTACAAATAGCCCTAAACCTAGGCCTAAACTTAACACAAAATCTGGAGCTAATCCTAGGCCTAAATCAAGCCTTAAGCATAACCCTAACCCTAAATCTATCCCTAACCCTAACTAAATCCTCGCCTTAGTCCTACTCCTAGCTCAAAGCCTAAACATTACTCTAAAAATAAACCTACACCTATCCCTCAACCTAACCCTACCATTATCCATAATCCTAACCTTAACCCTAGAACTAAATCTAGTTCTAAATCTACCAATTATTTAAACCTAAACATAACCTTATTGATAATCCTAGGCTTAACACCATATCAAAACCTAAATGGAAAACTAACTCTAGACCTAACCTTAAAACTCACACTTGCCTTATCCCTAACCCTAGCTCATACCCTAACCCTTACTCTAAACCTAAACATAACTACAGCCCAAACTCTAAGCCTAAACCACAATCTAACATTAAACATAGCCCTGTATCTACATCTAATCAAATACATTACCCTATCACTAACTCTATCCCTAATGATATCCCTAGCCCTAATCCTAACCCTAACACTATGTAAACTATAATCTTATCCCTAGAAGTAACCTTAAACCTAACCCTCATCCAGCCCTAAACCTAGCTCAAAACCTAGCCCTTACACTAAACATAAACCTAAGGCTAACCCTAGAATTTTTCCTAACCCTAACCCTAATTCAAGACCTATTCCTAACCATAAACCTAGCCCTAAACTTAGCTCTACTCCTATCCATTATACTAACCATACCCCTTACAATAATGTGAACCCTAGGCCTAACCTTAAACCTATAGCTAACCCTAACCCTATCAATTACACTAAACATAATGTAAACTCTAAACAAACCCTATCATTACCCTAAGCTACACACCTGAACTCTGGTCCTGAGACTAACATTAAACCTACCTCTAAACCTGACCCTAACAAAAACCCTAAACATAACACTAGACCTAGCCATAACCCTAATCCTAAAACTAGCTGTAAACAGAACCCTAGATCTTACATTACACGTAGCACTAACCCTACGCCTAAACCTAAAAGAAAACTTAACACTAATAGAGGCCTAAACCTACCCTAAGTATAACCCTTACCGCCAACCCTTGTTGTAACTCTACCCTAACACTTATCTTTGTCCTAACCCTAGCTCAAATCCTATCCCTTAGCCTAAACATAACCCTAGCACTATCCCTAACCATAAACCTAAAACTAACCATAACCCTAATGATAATTCAAGACCTAAACCTAAATTCTAACCTCAATGAAACTCTAACACTGACTCTGACCCTAATGAATCACCGAGCTCTAAAGCTGACTTTTACACTAAATCTAACCCTTACACTAGACCTAGCCATAACACTAATCCTAAAACTATCCCCAAATGTAATCTTAGACCAGACATTAGCCATAGCCATAATTTTAGCCCTAAACCTAACACAAACCTCAGCCCTTATCCTAGCCCTAAACCTAGCCTTAATCCTAACTCTAAACCTAACATTAGGACTAATCCAAAAACTAACCTTAGCTCTTAGCCATAATATAGTCCTATTCCTAACCCTAGCCCTAATCCTAGTCCTACGACTAACTCTAACTCTCACCATGGCCCCATTCCTAGTTCTAACCCTATCCCTTACTTGAACCTTAATCCTAGCCTTAAACCTAGCCATAATCCTAGCCTTATCATTAGCTCTAGCCCTAACCTAGATCTAATTTTAACTCTAAATCAAACCCTAAACCTAAGCCTAACACTAACCCTAACCCTAACTCTAAATCTAACTTTAACCCTAGCCCTAAAACAAAACCGAGCCATAGCCCTAACCCTAACCCTTAACCTAAGCCAAACCCTAACCCAAACATAACCTTAGCTCTAGTTCTAGTTTTAAGCTGAAAACTAGATCTAACACTGACCCTGAATCTGACCATGATACTAACCCTTTCTAAACATCATCCTAACCCTAACCCTAAACTTAAAACTAGACATACCACTAACACTAAACCTAAATTTAAACCTAATTGTAACCCTGGTACTTACATTAGCATTACCCCTAACCCTAGCACTAGCTTAACCAAAAACATAGCCCTAATCCAAGCCCTAATCCGAGTTTTAACCCTAACCCTAATCCTAACTCTAGCCATAATCAAAACCATAAACCTAGCCCTAACCATAGCTCTAACCCTATACATTGCCATAACCATAACCCCAGGCCTAAACCTAAACCTATCCCTAATCCTAAACATATGCATTACCTTAAACCAAACCTAAAACCTAATCCTCACCCTATCATTACACTAACACTAACCATAATACTAATTTGAGCCCTAAATTTAAACCTTAACCTATCCCAACTTCTAACACAGAACTTGACCCTAATAATACCCCTAGCTCTAAATCTTACCCTAACCCTAAACCTAACCCTTACATTACATGTGGACATAAACCTAACCCTAAAACTATCTTTAACCATAACCCTAGATCTGATATTAGCCCTAGCCCTATTCCTACCCCTAACCCTAAAATGAACCATAGCCCTCATCCTAGCCCCAAACCTAGTCTTAATCATAACCCTAACCCTAACCATAGCCCTAACCCTAATTATAACCCTCACCCTTTCTCTAAACCTAGCTATAATGCCATTCCTTACCCTAAACTTAACCGTAACCTTAACCCTAACACTAGGCCTATGGTGAACACTAAAACCTAGCCCTATTTCTAGCCCTATTTTAACCCTATCCCTAACCATAACCCTAACCAGAGCCCTAATAGTAACTCTAACTCTCACACTAGCCCTATCTCTACTTCTAATTCTATCCATTACCATAATCATAACCCTAGCCCTAACCCTAGCCATAACAATTGCCTAATCCTTATTCCTAATCCTAACCCTAGATCTAACCTTAACTCAAAATCTAAACCTAAACTTAAGCCTAAGCCTAAAATTAACACTAGCCCTATCCCTAATGCTAATCATAAAAGTACCCTAAAACTAATCCTTGCAGTTAAACAAAACCAAGCAATAACCCTAACCCTAAACCTTAACTTAAACAAAACATTAACATTACACCCTAAACCTAGCCCTAATTTGAGACTTAATCTTAACCTTAATACTAAACCTAACTCTGACTCATATCTTAACACTAACCCTAGCTCTAAACACCACCCTAACCTTAAACTGAACCCTTACAGTAAGCCTAGACTTAATTTGAATCCTAACTCTAACCCTAAAACTAAACCTGACTATTAACCCTAAAACTAAACCTGACTATTAACCTAACACTAGCTCTTAATTTCAAACTAACCTTAAACCTAATTCTAATACTAGAGGTTTAACCACTAACCATAACCCTAAAACTAACCCTAGAAACCCCAGTTCTTACATTAGCCATTGCTTTAACCCTAGCCATAACCCTAACACAAAAACTAGCTTTAATATGAGCCCTAAACCTACCTTGAAGCCTAAACCTATCCCTAACCCCAGCTCTAACCCTATCCCTTACCCTATGCCAAACCCTAAACCTAATGCTGATGCTAATCCTAACACTAATCCTTAAACTAACCCAAACCCTAACCCTTTTACTAGTCCTAACCCTAGTCCTCATTCTAGCTCTAAAAATAACTCAAACCCTAAACCTAACCCTGACCCTTATTCTGACCCTAACCCTAATCATAGGTCTAAACTTTAACCTAACCCTAAAACAAACTCTAACACTAGCCCTATGGTAACTTTATACCTAAACCTAACTATAACACTAGTCCTAGACATAAACCTAATCCTTATATATCCATAACTCTAGCCCTATACCTAATGAAAAACCTAGACCTAGCCCTAACAATAACACTTAGCCTAAAGCCAAACACTAACCCTTCCCCAAGACTTACCCCTGTCCTAATTCTGACTTTCACATTAACCATAACCCTAAGCTGAACACTGACCCTGACACTAACACTAACCCTAGCTCTAAACACCACCCTAACCATAAACCTAATCCTAAATCTACACTTAGATCTAATATTAACCCTAAAAATAGCCCTAATCATAACAAAGTTCTTACATTTGTCAAAGCCCTAACCTATTGCAAAACCTTGCCCTAATCCAAGCCTTACCCTAGATTTAATGCTAAAGATAACCATAACCCTAACCTTAGCTCTAACTCTAAACCTAATCCTAACCGTAGACCTAATCCTAAGCATAACACTATCCCTATCACTAGCTCTAACCCTATCCATTACCCTAATGATAACCCTAACACTTCTGCTAACCCTAGGCCGAACCCTAATCCTATTCCTAACCCTAACCCTATACATTACCCTACACCTAACCTGAACTCTAAACCTAAAACTATCATTAACTTATCCCTAACTGTAATGATAACTCGGCCTTAAACCTAAACCTTAATCTAATAAAAACCCTAACCCTCACCCTGACCCGATTAATACCCATAGCTCTAAATCTGACCCTAACAAGAAACCTGAACCTCACAATAGACCTAGGTATAAACCTAACTCTAAAACTCTCCGTAACTGTAACCCTAGACCTGACATTATCCCTAGCTCTAATCCTAGTCATAATCCTAACACAAACCTTATCCCACATCCTAGCCATAAACCTTGCCTTAATTATAAACTTAACCTCAACCATAACCCTAGCCCTATACCTAACCCTAGACCTAACCCTAATACTAATTGTAGCCCTAGCCCTCAACCTAGCTATAACCCATTACCTTACCCTAAATGTAATTCTAACTCTAACCCTAACCCAAGCCTAAACCTAACACTAACACTAGCCCTAATTTAGCCCTATCCCTATCCCTAACACTAACACTAACCCTAAGACTAAATCTAAATCTCATATTAGCCCTATCACTAGTTCTAACCCTATAACTTACCATAATCCTAAACCTAACCCAAACCCTAGTCATAACCCTTGCTCTATCCTTTTCCCTATCCCTAGCCATAGATCAGAATCTAACTCTAAATCTAACCCTAAACTGAAGCCTAAGCCTAACCATTAAAAATACATTTATATTTAGAACCCATGTCTACAGATGTTGGCTTCAATTATTATTTAGAATGTAGTCATTATTTTCATAATAAGCATAACATTTCTGGTGGTGTATAGAGAACTGAGGGTCAGGGGTAGGATGCTATGTTAAGGGGGAAAGGAGTGAGGGTATGTGATTAATCTAACTTAGCAACTTTACAGTAGAACTCTAATGAATAGAGAGGGGAAATTTATTGAAGAAGGTATAAATTCAAACTCCTTATATGTATTCATAAAATTACCGTATGTGTAAATAGTAAAAGCTAGGAGGCTGAAAGTGGGATAGAGACAGAGAGAAAAAAGAAAAAAAAAATAAGGAAAGAAAGAAAGAGAGGGAGACATAAAATAAGTGCAAATAAAGAGGTGGTGATTTGGGGCCTATGCAATTCCTCTATATTACACAATTCTAGTGATTCAGTTCTTAAAGTACAATTTCATGGAAAGTTCCTGGTTTCACATATGTTGAGGTTGTGAGGAAAAGAGGGAGGTGGGTAGAGAAGAATGGATGAGTAGAGCAAGAAAAGAAAAGTAAGAAAGAAAAAATGTCTCTCAGTATTCTGTTTTCTTTTCTTGCAGTAGGTGGAGTTGTCTATTCCTAGCTTGAGTCTCTGTGCTTAGGGTGGTGGAGGTAGCCAGGGTGAGAGGGCTTGAGCTTCTACATGAAGCCTCCATACTCTTATCTCTGAATTGGAAACCAGGTGCCTGTGCAGTTGCTGTTCTGTATTGATAGCTATGCCCCCCAAAATCTTGAGAAAAATCTTGAGTTATCACAGCTGGAGGTAGGGGAGTTGGAAACCGGGTACCTGATAAGCTGCAAGACCAAGCTGATAGCCATGCCCACTGATAGATTGCAAGTAAGGTTTTGCAAGATGAATTCCGTCTATTACACATGTATGGTACTTGGTGAGGTGGGTGCTTCTGGAGTGACTTTGTGCTGTGTCAAGAGCTCTGTCGGGTGACCCGCAAGCAAAGCCTCTGTGTTCTGTGCTGCCTTCCATCTGCACAGAGAGTGCCCCTGTGGCTGAGACTGCTATTTGTGCTCAGTGAAACTGCACAGCCGAGACTTCCATCAGCACCGAGAGCAACCATGCGGCCCAAGTTTTCTTCAAATTTCTATGATGCTGGGCAGGATTCATCATTTACTTAGCCTTACTATGCTCCACAGGTATGGGCCTTCTCAGTTCAATGGTTTGCTGTCAGGAACAGTTTGTATTTTAAGGTTTCCTTTCATTATGACTTATTGATGTGAATGAAAATTGAGCTGGAAATCAAACAGGGTTGGCAGGAGGTGCTTGAAACTTCACACAGTAAATTCTCAGTGGGAACTTTCTGGTTTCTGTCTTTAGAAGGTAGGCCAAAGATGAAGCATGCAAAAGCAACAGTATCTTAGAGCCCTTAAGGAGAAAACAGAGAAACATGTATGTACTGAAATAAGTCTCTCAACAATTTTATCAGATTACTTTGATACTGTGCAGTATTCATCTTTTAGCTTGCTTCATTAGGCTCCCAAAGGTTGGCATTTCTAGGATCAATGGTTGTCTAAACAGGTAAGTGTTAGTGTTACAGTTAGGGTTAGGGCTAGCTTTAGAGCTAGTGTTTAGGGTTAGAGTTTGTTTTGTTCAAATTTCTTTGATACTGGGAAGATTTATCTTTTACCTAGCCTTACTATGTGTCCCAGTTTGGGGTCTTCTCAGTTCAATGGTTCGCTGTTGGGAATAGTATGATTTTAATGTCTCACTTCATTTTGAACTATATGGGTAAATGAGAATGCAGCTGGAAATCAGAGGATTGGTGCTAGCTGGTGAAACTTCACATACTCAATCAGTTGTCTTTTGGCACTCTATGTTTTTTTTTTCCTTGTAAAAGTAGCCATAAGCTGTAGCATGCAAAATAACTGTATCCAAGAGCTCCTTAGGAGAAAACAGGGCAATATGCATGTACTGAAATACCTACCCCAATTATCTTGTAAGATTTCTTTCATATTGTGCAGGATTCATTTTTAAGCTGGCCCCACTAGTCTCCCCAAGTTTAAAATTTCTATGATCAAAGTTTCTCTTAACAGGTTAAGCTTAGGGTTATGGTTAGAGTTAGGGCAAGTGTTAGAACCAGTGTTGTGGTTAGAGTTAGTTTTTTTTTTTTTTAACATTTTTTTTTTAATGCGTGTTGATTTTATATCCTGCCACTTTGCTGAATTCATTTATTAGCTCTAATAGTTTCTTTGTAGAGCCTTTTGGGTCTGCTAGGTATAGAATCATATCATCTGCAAATAGTGATAATTTAAGTTCTTCTTTTCCTATTTTGATGCCTTTAATTTCTTTCGTCTGTCTAATTGCTCTGGCCAGTGTTTCGAGAACTATGTTGAACAGAAGTGGTGAGAGAGGGCATCCCTGTCTTGTTCCAGATTTTAGAGGGAATGCCTTCAATTTTTCTCCATTCAGAATGATGCTAGCCTGAGGCTTAGCATAGATTGCTTTTACAATATTGAGGTATGTTCCTGTTATCCCTAGTTTTTCTAGAGTTTTGAACATAAAGGGATGCTGTACTTTGTCGAATGCTTTTTCCCCATCTATCGAGATGATCATATGGTTCTTATTTTTAAGTCTATTGATGTGGTGAATAACATTTATTGATTTCCGTATATTGAACCAGCCTTGCATCCCAGGGATGAATCCTACTTGATCATGGTGCACAATTTTTTTGATATGTTTTTGTATCCGATTCGCCAGAATTTTATTGAGGATTTTTGCATCTAGGTTCATCAGAGATATTGGTCTGAAGTTTTCTTTCTTTGAAGTGTCCTTGTCTGGTTTAGGTATCAGGGTGATGTTGGCCTTGTAGAATGAATTTGGAAGTTCTCCCTCTTTTTCTATTTCCTGAAGTAGCTTGAAAAGTATTGGTATTAGTTCCTCTTTAAAGGTTTTGTAAAATTCTGCTGTATACCGATCCGGTCCTGGGCTTTTCTTAGTTGGTAGTCTTTTGATGGTTTCTTCTATTTCCTCAATTGATATTGGTCTGTTTAGGTTGTCTATATCCTCCTGACTCAATCTGGGCAGATCATATGACTTAAGAAATTTATCGATGCCTTCACTATCTTCTAATTTATTGGAGTATAAGGATTCAAAATAATTTTTGATTATCTTCTGTATTTCTGAAGTGTCTGTTGTGATATTGCCTTTTTCATCCCGTATGCTAGTAATTTGAGTTCTCTCTCTTCTTCTCTTCGCTAGCATGGCTAAGGGTCTGTCGATTTTGTTTATTTTTTCAAAGAACCAACTTTTAGTTTTGTCAATTTTTTCAATTGTTTCTTTTGTTTCGATTTCATTAATTTCAGCTCTGATTTGAATTATTTCTTGCCTTCTACTTCTTTTGCTGTTGTTTTACTCTTCTTTTTCTAGGATTTTGAGATGAAGCATGAGATCATTTATTTGTTGCTTTTTCTTTTTTTAAGGAATGAACTCCAAGCAATGAATTTTCCTCTTAGAACTGCTTTCAATGTGTCCCACAGATTCCGGTATGTTGTGTCTGTGTTTTCATTAATCTCTAAGAATTTTTTAATTTCCTCCTTGATGTCTTCTATAACCCATTGATCATTCAGTAACCTATTGTTCATTCTCCAAGTGATGTATGCTTTTTCCTTCCTTCTTTTATCGTTGATTTTCAGTTTCATTCCATTATGATCAGATAGGATGCATGGTATTATCTCTACTCCTTTATATTGTCTAAGCGTTGCCCTGTGACATAATATATGATCTATTTTTGAGAAGGATCCATGTGCTGCTGAGAAAAAAGTGTAACTGCTTGATGTTGGGTGGTATATTCTATATATGTCAATTAAGTCTAGGTTATTAATTGTGTTATTGAGTTCTATAGTTTCCTTATTCAACTTTTGTTTGGAAGATCTGTCCAGTGGTGATAGAGGTGTGTTGAAGTCTCCCATGATTATTGTATGGTGGTCTATTAGACTCTTGAACTTGAGAAGAGTTTGTTTGATGAACATAGCTGCACCATTGTTTGGGGCACATATATTTATGATTGTTATGTCTTGTTGGTGTATGGTTCCCTTAAGCAGTATGTAGTGTCCCTCTTTATCCCTTTTGATTAACTTTGGCTTGAAATCTATTTTATTTGATATGAGTATGGACACTCCTGCTTGTTTCCGAAGTCCATATGAGTGATATGATTTTTCCCAACCTTTCACCTTCAGCCTATGTATGTCTTTTCCTATCAAATGCGTCTCCTGTAGGCAGCATATTGTTGGGTCTTGTTTTGAGATCCATTCTACTAGCCTGTGTCTCTTAATTGGTGAGTTTAAGCCATTAACATTTAGGGTTATTATTGAGATATGGGTTGTTGTTCCAGCCATATTTGTTTATTTCTGTTACTAAACATGGTTTGTTTTCCTCTTTGATTATTCCCCCCCCTTTACTGTCCTACCTCCCACTGTTGGTTTTCATTGTTATTTTCCATTTCCTCTTCCTGTAATGTTTTGCTGAGGATGTTTTGAAGAGATAGTTTTCTAGCTGCATATTCTTTTAACTTTTGTTTGTCGTGGAAGGTTTTAATTTCATCTTCCATCCTGAAGCTTAATTTCGCTGGATACACAATTCTTGGTTGGAACCCATTTTCTTTCAGTGTTTGGAATATGTTATTCCAGGATCTTCTAGCTTTCAGAGTCTGTGTTGAAAGATCAGCTGTTATCCTGATTGGCTTGCCCCTAAATGTAATCTGCTTCCTTTCTCTTGTAGCTTTTAAAATTCTCTCCTTATTCTGTATGTTGGGCATCTTCATTATAATGTGTCTAGTTGTGGATCTCTTATAATTTTGCACATTCGGCGTCCTGTAGGCTTCTAGAATTTGGAATTCTGTCTCATTCTTCAAGTCAGGGAAGTTTTCTCGTATTATTTCATTGAATAAATTGCTCATTCCTTTGGTATGGAGTTCTATACCTTCCTGTATCCCAATGACTCTTAAGTTTGGTCTCTTAATGTTATCCCATATTTCTTGGATGTTCTGCTCATGGTTTCTTAACAGTCTTGCTGAGCTGTCTATGTTCTTTTCAAGTTGAAATACTTTGTCTTCATTGTCTGATGTTCTATCTTCTAAGTGTTCTACTCTGCTGGTAGTACTCTCAATTGAGTTTTTAAGTTGGTTTATTGCTTCCTGCATTTCTAGGATTTCTGTTTGTTTGTTTTTTATAACCTCTATCTCCCTGTATAGTTGATCCTTTGCTTCCTGGATTTGTTTGTGTAATTCCTTGTCGAAGTGATCTTTCATTGTCTGATTTTGCTGTCTAATTTCTTCCTTGATACTCCAGATCATCTGAAGCATATATATCCTGAATTCTTTATCTGACATTCCATCTGCTGCAGCTGTTACCTCTTCTAAATTTGAGCTGACCTGCATTGCTTGTAGTCCTTTCTTTCCTTGTCTTTTCATACTGCTTGCCTTTCTTTCTTCTTGGTGAAACTGTTGTGTTTTTGAAATTTTTCCCCCCCTATATATTTATATTGCTCTTGTATAGTTGAAAATTCTCCCTTGCAGGTGCGGGCACGGGCTCTGCTCTGCCCCTCCTCCAATTGGTGTGAGGTGTCTACCACGCCCGCGGACCCCTGCGCCTGATCCGCCGTTCTGTCGCAGGTCTGCCTACCTTGCAGGTGGGGGCGAAGGCTCTGCCCTGCCCCTCCTACCACGCCCGGGGACCGCTAGGCCTGATCTGCAGGTTGGTCGCAGGTCTGCCCACCTTGTGGGCAAGGGTGTCAGTTCCGCTCCACCCCCACTCCAATTGGGGTCACTTGACCACCACACAGGCGAGCCGCTGGGCCTGATCTGGGCGCAGGCTAAGGCTCTGCTCTGCCCCTACTCCAGTTGGGGTGAAGTGTGTACCACGCTGGCAGGCCGCTGGGCCTGATCCACAGGTCTGTCACAGGTCTGCTTACCTTGCCGGCGCGGGCGGTGGCTCTGCCTTGCCCCTCTTACCACGCCTGCAGACCGCTGGGCCTGATCTGCAGGTTGGTCGCAGGTCTTCCTACCTTGCGGGCGCGGGCTGCGGCCCCTCTCCTTGCCTCTGGCTCGAAGACAAAGGAGAGAGACTCGGGTATCTGTGACTCACCCTCCCTACCAGGGGACCAACTGTTTCCGTCGCCTCTGGCACCGATGAAGTTTTCTCCTCGGCCGCTCTCTGATGACATCAGATCTCTGCCATGCTGGCATCCCCTGTTCTATGGCTGAATCCCATTTTCTTCTCTTCCAATAGGCGGAGCTGTGCCCTCTGAGCTGAGCTTCTGCCCTCTATGTGCTGACAGAAATCCCTGTACGGTGGCTCCTGGGAGTCTCTCAATCCTGTTAGTCCAGAGCCCTTTCACTTATCTGGCCCCTCCCCCTGTTCCTCCTCCCAGGCAGCCAGCCAGGTCCTGGTCACCAGAGGCGGTTCCCCAAGGATCTGATTACACTTGCAGCCCCACCGCGTGTCCTATATCCCGAATGATGAACACCCTCTCTGTCATTCAATTAAGCCCCAGTGCTGTGGTGGGGTGATCTGGGAACCAACAGTTTAATTTTTCAGGACCCCTTTGGTGGGCACGCCCCCAGAAACTGGCAGCTAAGATCTTGGGTGTGGCAGCTGGTGTTAAGGGGAGGTGGGGATCTGGAATCCCCTCTGCTTCCCTACAGACACGCCCCCGGTGGTTTCCTGGCTGCTTGTATCTGGAGGGGGTGGGAATCACACACCTGCTAATGTGGATTCCGCTGGGAAGGAATTCTGTCGGGGGAACTCTGGTGATGTCACCACTCTGCTATGGCAGGCCCCAGGCTCCTTGCCAGAGTGTCCGAAGGGACGAGTGGGACTGGTCTGTCTCTGGTTGGTTTCAGCTCCCGGTTTGCTCTTTCATGAAGGCTTGGCGAGAGACCTCTTCCTAGACTCCCTGCACCGCTCCTGCTGTGCTGCGCCTCGGAGGCTATCCGCCCTGACGCGGGGGCCGCGTGCAGGCAGCCGACAGTCGCCGAGTCGCGCGGGCAGCGGCTGGCGGGTCTGGACCTCTGCGCTGCGTGGCGGAGATTCACTCTTCTAGCACAGACTGTCACCTCCAAAAATCCTTCCAATTCCCGGCCGGTCTCTCTTTAGTGGAATTTTGCTAGGAGTTTCTCAGCAGGTCATATCTAAGCGTATCCATGCGTCTCTCTGACCCCTTTGTTGAGGAGGTAGTGAAAGCGCTGCCTCCCCTCTCGCCGCCATGTTGGATCCCTCCTTTTTTTAACATTTTGGATACTGGGAAGGATTTATCTTTTTCCTATTCTTAGTATGCTCCCCATGTTTGGTCCTCCTATTTAAAAGGGTTTTCTTTCAGGGGCAGTTTTAATTTTTATGTTTCACTTCATTTTGCCCTAAAAGGGTAAATGGAAATGAAGCTGGACTCAAACAGGGTTTGTGCTAGCTGTTTGAAACTTCACACGCTCAATCAGTTCTCAGTGCCCATTCTCTCATTTGTTTCTTGTGGTAGTAGCCCAAAGCTGAATTAGAAAGAAGTAGCTTTTTCTCTGAGCACTTTAGGAGCAAGCTTCAATTTTTTGCATGGATTACTTTGATACTGTACAGGATTCATCCTTTTCCTAATCTTAGTAGGATCTCCAAGTTTGTGTTTTAAAGGTTTGCCAGTTCACTGTCAGGAACAGTTGGAATTTTTAGGTTTCTCTTTATTATGGCCTATAGATGTGAATGAAAATTGAGCTGGAAATCAAACAGAGTTAGTACTAGCTGCTTGAAACTTTACACACTCAATCAGCTCTCTGTGGGCACTCTCTGGTTGTTCCTTGTGAAAGTACCTTAAACTGAAGCATGATAAAATAATTTATCCAAGACCACATTAGGAGAAAACAGGGAAATATTCACGTAATGAATTACCTCCTCCAATTATTTGGTAAGATTCCTTTGATACTGCACAGGATTCATCTATTAGCTTGCCCACTGGGCTCCTTTATTTGGGGTCTACTATGGACAATGGTTTTCTAAACAGGTTTGGTTAGATTTAGTATTAGGTTTTTACTAGGGTTACAGCTGGTGTTTTGTTAGATTTACTTTTGTTTAAATTTCTTTGATACTGGGCAGGATTGAACTTTTACCTAACCTTACTTGGATCAAGTGTTTGCTTTCCCGAACAGTTTTTATTTTAAGTTTTCATTTCATTTTGACCTATGCTTGTAAATGGAAATAGAGCTTGAAATCCCACAGGGTTGGTGCTATCTACTACAAACCTCACACACTCAATCAGTTTTCTATGGACATTCTCTTGTTTATTCCTTGTAAAAGTAGCCCTAAGCTGAAGCATGCAAAGAAACTTTATGTAAGAGCACTTTAGGAGAAAACAGGGAAATATGCATTTACTGAACTACCTCCCAGTTATTTAGTCAGATTTCTTTGATATTGTGAAATATTCATCTGTTAGCCTACCCAACTTGGTTCCCCAAGTGTGGGACTTCTAGGATCAAAGAGACTCTAAACAGGTTAAGGTTAGTGTTAGGATTAGTGTTAGGAATAGCATTAGACCTAGTGTTTAGGTAGAAGTCACTTTTGTTTTCAAATTTCTATGATACTGTGAAGGATTCATCTTTTTCCTATTTTGACTATACTCCAAGTGTTTGGGCATTCTACATAAAGGGCTTGCCTTCAGGAACAGTTTCAATTTTCATGTTTTTCTTCTTTTTGCCCTATAGGGGTGAATGGAAATTGAAGCTGGAAATCGAACAGGGTTTGGGCTAGCTGCTTGAAACTTCACACACTCCATCAATTTTCCATGAGCACAATCTGGAGTCTGCCATGGAAATAGCCCTAAGATGAAGTAGAAAGTAACAGCTTTATCTCTGAGTTCCTTACGAGCCAGCAGAATACTCATGTACTAAAAGAGCTTCAATTATTTTGGTGGGGATTAATTTGATACTGCACAGGATTCATCATTGACCTAGCCTTAGTATGCTCCCCAAGTTTGGGCCTTCAAGGTTCAATGGTTCAGTGTCAGGAACAGTTTGCATTTTTAGGTTTCACTTCATTATGGCCTACAGTTTTAAATTTAATTGAGCTAGAAATCAAAAAGAGTTGGTGCTAGCTGCATGAAACTTCAAACACTCAATCAGCTCCCTGTGGACACTCTTTGATTGTTCTTTGTGAAAGTACCTTAAGATGAAGCATGAAAAACAATTTATCCATGATCACTTCAAGAAAAAAAAATAGGGAAATATGAATGTACTGAAATACCTCCCCCAAGTTTTCATCAAATTTCTTTGATACTGCAAAATATTCATCTGTTCAGTTTTACCACTAGGCTCCCCATGTTTGGGTCTTATATGATCATAGGTACTCTAAACTGGTTAGAATTAGTTTAGGGTTGGGTTAAATCTAGTGTTAGAGTTAGAGTGAGTTTTTTTTTTTTTCAAATTCATTTGATACTTGGCATAATTAGTCTTCTACCTAGCCTTACTATTTTCCCCAGGTTTGGGGCTTATCCCTTCAATGGTTCGCTGTCAGGAACAGTTTGTATTTAAAGATTTCCTTCATTTTGACCTATATGGGTAAATGGAAATGGGACTTGAAATCAATCAGGGCTGGTGCTCCCTGCTTAAAACTGCACACTCTCAATAAGTTCTATGTGGGCACTCTGGTTTCTTCCTTGTGAAAATTTCCCAAAGCTGAAACATGCAAAACATCTTTATCTGAAAGTACTGTAGGAGACAACAGAGAAACATACATGTACTGAACTACCTCCCCGAATTATTTGGTCAGATTTCTTTGATACTTCACAAGATTCAACTGTTAACTTGCCACACTAGGCTCCCTTAATTTGAGATTTCTATGATGAAAGGTTCTCTAAACAGATTAGGGTTATGCTTATGGTTATGGTAAGGGCTAGGTTTAAATCTAGTGTTAGGGTTAGAGTCAGTTTTGTTCATGTATCTTTGATACTGGTCAGGATTTATGTTTTACCTAGGCTCACAATGTTCCCTGCTTTGGGCCTTCTCATTCAATGGTTTGCTGACAGGAACAGTTTGTATTTTAAGGTTTTACTTTATTTTGAACTACTTTGTTGAAGAGAAATGGAGCATGAAATCAAACAGGGTTAGTTCTAGCTGCTTGAAACTGCACACACTCAATCAGTCATCTATGGGCACTCTCTGGTTTGTTCCTTGTGAATGTTTTCCTCAGCTGAAACATGGAAAGCAACTTTATCCCAGAGCACTTTTGGAGAAATCCAGGAAATATACATGTACTGACACTTTCCCCAATTATTTGCTCAGATTTCTTTGATACTGTGCAGGTTTCATCTGTTAGCTTGCTCCCTTAGTTTGGGACTTCTATGATCAAAAGTTCTTTAAACTGGCCAGTGTGAACTGTAGGGTTAGGATTAAGGATAGATCTAGTGTTAGGTTTACAGTATTTTTGTTAAAATTTCTTTGATACTAGGCAAGATTTATCTTTTACCTAACCTTACTATGTTCCCCATGTTTGGGCCTTCTAGGTTCACTGGTTTGCTGTCACTGTTTTAGTATTTATTTTAAGGTTTCACTTCACTTTGACCTATATGGGTAAATGGAAATGGAGCTGGAAATCAAACAGTGTTTTTGCTAGCTGCTTGAAACTTCACACACTCAATCAGTTATCAGTGAGGATGCTCTGGTTTTATCCTTGTGAAAGTATCCCAAAGATGAAGCATGCAAAAACAACACTATATGAGAGCATTTTAGGATACAACAGGAAAATCTGCATATCCTGAACTATTTCTTGCTGCAGTCTGGCTGGACACAATTTACAAGCCACTTGTCAAGCAGGAACAAACTTTATTTTTAGAATGCATGCCACACCATGCGAGCTCTCCAGGAATTCCCTTGGAGCCCAAATGCCACCAACAGATAGTTCAAAATGCATACAAGTGATACATAGTTGAGACAAGTTCTGCAAGCAGTTCAGTGATAGCTATTGCAGAAGCTGTATTTTGTTTTTATCTTTGTCTTCACCAGCACTGTGATGAAGATAGGAATTCTGGCAATAATGGCTAAAGAAAAAATTATGTAACATTCCAGCAGGCACTAAATGAAAACAATTCTCTGAACATTTTACATTATCCTGAACAGAATTATTAAATATAATGAAAAGGAAAGATGAAAGTAACAAACAGATCTGTTAACCTTCTTTTTTGTCCACATATTAAATCAATCCTCAACACCTGTTTACCCAATTTAAATTAAACCATTTAATCACATGAATAAGAAAAAAAAAATATTTGGATCTGTTTTTTCATAAGCGCTTATTATATATGATATATGGACACACACACATACAAACATACAACACAAAACACGAGTGTGCACACATAATATAATACATACAACACATAACATAATAGCAAAGACCATGTAACATTTTACAGGTGAAATTTCCATTGCAATGTTTAAAAACTCCATAGTCAAAAAATAGAACTGGTCAGCAAAACATTAACCTAGATCTGTATGAGCTCAAAAATCAAAATAGAACTTCATGATCTGGGAAAGGGCAATAATAAAATAGATTTTGAAAAAAGCTTCCTGGTTTCATTAGCCTCCAGGTGTGGGAGGACCACTGTCGCAGATGTAAGGATAGTCAAGCTGGAACTCTGGATATCAACTGTTGTGGATTTGAGTCAAATCATCTTCGTTTTGGTCTTTAGAATTCGCTTTAGTTAGTCTCTCTGGAATCCAAATCAGCTACTGTTCTCCCTGTGGAAACACACAAACAGACCCCCGACTCCAGACAATCACTGGGGCAGGACATTTCCATTGTCCTGTTAAAATATCCTTCTAATGTACCTTGGGCTTATGTACATTTTTTGGACACATGTGCCTTTCTGCAGCCCTAAGCCCTGATGAATCCAAATTTAAAAAAGATTATAGTAAAAAGGGTTATTTTTAGTTTATCTTTGGGGAATATATACCCTTCCAAATTCCCTCTTTTTGCTTTAATAAGTACATTTTAATAGTTTGATGAGCTCCTTCAACTATGCCTTGTCCCTGTGGATTTTATGGGATTCCTGTTGTATGAGTATTGCCAAATGATGAGCAAAAATTTTTAAAAGAGGTAGAAGTATAACCAGAAGCATTATCTTTTTTAACTGTTTTGGAACACCCACAGTGGCAAAATTTTGTAAGCAATGAGCTATAATATCTTTAGTTTTTTCTCCGGCATGAAGGGAGACAATCAAAAATCCAGAAGAAGTATCGACTGTAAAATTCAAATATTTTAATTTTCCAAATTCTGGCAAGTGTGTGATGTCCACTTGCCAAATATGGTTAGGTATCAGTCCTCTAGGATTGACTCCAAGATTAACTTGTGGTAAATAGTCACACAATTTTGACATTGTTTTATTATTTGTCTAGCTTTTTCCTTAGTTATTTTGAAATGCTTTTGTAAAGTATTAGTATCGACATGGAACCTTTTATGAAAATTTATAGCTTCTTCTAGTGTAGAGAAAATATGTATGTCATGTGTAGTTTTATCTGCTAAATCATTTCCCAAACTAAGGGCTCCAGGCAATCCTGTATGTGCCCTGATATGTTCTATAAATAATGGATATTTTCTGTCCAAGATTAGACTTTGTATAGTGGAAAACAAAGCAAAAAAGTAGAGTAAGAGGAAATCCTACCAGCATCTTCAAGGGATACTATAGCATTAACTATAAACTGAATATCAGAAAATAAATTAAATATAGAATCTTTAAACATCACAAAAGTTTGTAATACTGAATTAAGCTCTGCTCTTTGAGCTAATTGTTAGGGTAATAAAAATGTAAAAGTTTGATCAGGGGTAACTATTGCTGCTGTACCATTACTTGACCCATCAGTGAATATATTTGGAGCATTCATGATAGGTGCTTTTCTTGTCATTTTTGGAAAAACTACAGGATGCCAAGACCAAAAAGACAACAAAGGATTAGTTGGTAAGTGGTTATCAAATGAAACATTAGATTTGCACATGATTATTGCCCAAGTATTTAACTCATTAGCTAACTCATCAATTTGATCCATAGTATATGGAGTAATAATTTTATTGGGAGAATTTCCAAACACTCCCTTTTCTGCTTTTATTCCTTTGAGTATTAATTGTCCTACAGCCTAAGGATATCTAGTAAGAATAGTGTTAGGAGAATAACATAAATGTATCAATAATAATGGACCTTCTTTCCAAAATACTCCTTTAGGAATATTTTTTGTTGGTATTACAATAAATAATAAAGGGAAACATATCAATTCTATCCAAATTCATATTTTCCATATATGTTTCAATGATTTTTAATGTCGTTCTTTCTTCAGGCGTTAACATGTGGGGTAAATTTGGATCTGATGGACCTTTTAGGATATCAAATAAAGGTCCCAACTCTCCTGTTAGTATGCTTAGATAAGGCATTATCCAATTTGTGTCTCCTAATAACTTTTGAAAGTCATTAAGTGATTTGAGTTGGTCTACTAGTATTTGAATTTTTGGTGGACGGACCATGGTTGAGGATAATAGAACTCCTAAATAATTAATTGGAAAATTTAATTGTACTTTATCTATTGCTATCTCTAGATTGTATTTTTTAATAAGTTTTAAGTTTGGCATAACATTCTAGCAATGGGTTTTAATCTTTGTGTGGTAATAATACATAATCCATGTACTGAAATATTTGTAGTTCAGGATTTTTATTTCTAAGTTGTTGGATTACTTTGTTAACATAAATTTTAAAAAATAGTTGGGCTGTTAGCCATCTCTTGAGGGAGTACTTTCCATTCATATCTCTGATCCTGACCTTCATGATTCAGTGCAGGGATAGTAAATGCAAAACGTGGACAATCCTAAGGATGAATTGGAATTGAAAAAAAAAAAAAACACAATATTTAATATCTATAACTAAAACATAGCAAGTTATAGGCAAACAGATATTTGGGGAATCCCCAATTGAGCAGGTCCCATAGTAAACCTCTCATTAATAATGGCTCTTAAATCTTTCAATAATCTCCATTTACCAGCTTTCTTTTTGATTACAAAAATGGGAGTATTATGGGGAGATACAGAATGTTGTATGTGTCCCTCTGTTAATTGTTGTTTGACCAGCTCATGTGCTGCTTGTATCTTTTCTTTAGTCAGGGGCCACTGAGGAACCCATACTGGTCTTTCTGATTTCCAAGTAATTTTTATTGTCTCATTGACCCCTCCTGAAAACACAATCCATGTCTATCTACTTCTTGATCTTTTTGTATTGGTGCCAGTATATTTTGTCATTTTTCTTCCAATCCTTTTCCTTTCCTAAAACCTTGTCTAGCCTTAATAGTGGGCACATTTGAATTGATTTTATTTGTTAATGTTAGTCCTAATTGATCTAGGACATCTCATCCCCTTAAATTTATGAAGATGATCCAATACATATGGCTGTATAGTTCCCTTACATCATTCAGGATCCTTCCAATCTAATACCATCACATTTCTATGGGGATTAGTCGCCACTCCTAGGCCTCGAAGCATTTGAGTGACTTGTTGTAATGGCCAATGTTTTGGCCATTCTTGATGAGAGATGATGCTAAGGTCTGCACCTGTATCCAGTAGCCCATTAAATTCATGTCTTTGAATATTTAGTTTTAGCATGGGGCGAGAATCTAAATTTAAAGAAAGCATAGCCCAATCTACACCTGTGGAGCCTAAACCCTTGGAACCTTTTTCTACAGTATGACTGGAAAATTTATCATGTAGGCTGGGTATTATTAGTAACTGTGCTATTCCATCTCCTGGTGAAATTACTGATATACCATTTGGAGAAGGAGCTCTACAGGAATTCCCTCAGAGCCCTACTGCCACCACCAGCTCCTCCAGCAAGCTCCTCAATCGGAACTCTTCCCACTCTTGAGGCCAATTGGCTGGGTCACATGGGCAGAGCCAAAAAAGTCCCCCATTGACAAGCTCCGTGGTCTGAAAGGGTGGGGAGCCAATCAGCTGGAAGTTTGCTGGGGCTGCAGTGAGCCAATCAGCTAGAAGTTTGCTGGGGCCACTGTGAGCCAATCAGCTGGAATTTTGCTGGAGCTGCTTTGGCTGTGGCTCTCAACAACCTCCCCCAAACATTTGGTCAGATTTCTTTGATACTGGGCAGGATTTATCTATTAGCTTTCCCCATTAAGCTCCTCAACTTTGAGGCTTCTATGATCAAAGGTTCTCTAAATAGGTTAGGGTTAGGCTTATGATTAGAGTTAGGTCTAGTGTTAGGGTTAGAGTTTGTCTTGTTCAAATTTATTTGACACTGGGCAGGATACATTTTTACCTAGCCTTACTATGTTCCCCAGGTTTTGGCCTTCTTGGTTCAATTCTTTGCTGACAGAAACAATTTTTGTTTTATGGATTCACTTCATTTTGACCTACATGGGTAAATGGACATGGAACTGGAAATCAAACAACGTTGGTGCTAACTGCTTAAAACTTTACACAATCATTTTTCTGTGGGCATTCTCTAGTTTGTTCCTAGTGGAATTAGTAATAAGCTGAAGCATGTAATACAAATTTATCTGAGAACACTTTAGGAGAAAACAGGGAAATATGCATGTACTGAAATAGCTCCCACAATTATTTTGTCAAATTTCTTTCAAACTGCCCATGATTAATCTGTAAGCTTGCCCAACTACACTCCTCAATTTTGAAACTTCTATGATCAAAGGTTCTCTAAACAGATTAGGTTTAGGGTTAGACTTAGTGTGTTAGGACTCGGTTTAGACCTAGTGTTAGGGTTACAGTTCTTTTTTTTTTTTTAATTTCTATGATATTAGGCAGGATTCACATTTTTCCTATTTTGACTATACTCTAAATGTTTGGGCCTCCAACATAAAAAGGTTTTCTCTCAGGAACAGTTTCATTTTTTATGTTTCTCTTCTTTTTACCCTACTGGGGTGAATGGAAATGAAGCTGGAAATCAAACAGGGTTTGTGCTAGCTGCTTGAAACTTCACACACTCAATCAGTTCTCAGTGAGCTTTGTCTGGTTTCTTTCCTGTGAAGTTTCGCTAAGCTGAAGTAGAAAAAAACAGCTTTATCTCTGAGTGCTTTAGGAGCAAGGAAAATACACATGTACTGAAAGAGCTGGAATTTTTTTGTTTGGATTACTTTGATGCTGTACAGAATTCATTTTTGACCAACCTTTGTAGGCTTCCCATGTATGTGCCTTCAAGGTTCACTGGTTCGGTGTCAGGAACAGTTTGAATTTTTAGTTTTCAGTACATTATGGCCTATAGGTGTGAATGGAAATGGAGCTGGGAATCAAACAGTATTAGTGCTAGCTGCAGGAAACTTCACAAACTCAATCACTTCGCTGTGGGCATGCTCTGGTTTGTTCTTTGTGAAAGTACCTTAACCTGAAGCATGAAAAAAAAAAAAAAAACAATTTATCCAAGAGCACTTTAGGAGAAAACAGGGAAAATAGGCATGTACTGAAACACCTTCCCCAGTTATTGGTCAGAATTTTTTATGCTGGGTAGGAATCATCTGTTACCTTGCCCTACTAGGCACCCCAAAGTTGGAACTTTTATGATCAAGCTCTATAAACAGGAAAGGCTTAGTTTTAGGATTAGGCTTAGGGCTAGAGTTAGAACTAATGTTTGAGTTAGAGTTAGTTTTATTCAAATTTCTTTGATACTGGTCAGGATTCATCTTTTACCTAGCATTACCTTATTACCTAGGTTGGACCTTTTCAGTTCAAGGTTCATTGTAAGAAAGAGTTTGTGTTTTACGGTTTCACTTCATCTTGACTTCTATGGGTTAGGGTTAGGGTTAGGGATATGGCTCAGATTTGTTTTAGGGTTAGGGCTAGGGTTAGGGCTGGATTTCGAATTAGTGTTATGGTTAGTGCTAATGTTAGGGTGAGGTTTACGCTTATGGTTAGGGTTAGATTTAGAGTTAGGTTTAGATCAAGGCTTATGGTTAGGGAGATTGTTAGTGTTACGGTAAAGGGTTGAGTTAGAAATAGGGAAATGGCAAGGACGAGAGTTAGATTTAGAATTAGGACACGGTTTAGGATTAGGGTTAGGGTTAAAGCTAAAATAGGGTTAGGATTAGGGCTAGTGTTAGGGTTAGGATTAGGCCTAGTGATAGGGATAGGTTTAGGATTAGCATTTGGGTTAGGATTAAGTTTAGAGAAATGGGTGTGGTTATAGCTAGCTTTAGGGCAAGTGTGAGGATTAGAATTAGGATTAGGGCTAGGGTTAGTGTTTAGGTTAGGATTGAGGCTAGGTTTAGGACTAGGGTTTCTATTAAGTTCAGTGCTAGAACCAGGACTCAGGCTAATGTCAAGTCTAGGATTATATTTAAGGATAGTTTTAGAATTAGGTTATGGCTAAGTCTAGTGTCAGAGCTATGTTTAGGATAAGGGTCAGGTTTAGATTTAGGGGTATTATACGGGTTAGAGTCATCTTTAGCATTTGGTTTAGATCAAAGTTTAGGTTTAGGGCTTGAATTAGTGTTAGGTTTAGGCTTAGGGTTAGGGTAAATGATAGGGTGAGGTTTAGGTTTCATTTAAGGTTTAAGGTAATGGATGGGTTAGGTTTAACTATAGGGTTAAGGTTAGCATTAAGTTAGGTTTATGTTTAGTGTAATGGATAGATTTAGAGCTAGGCTTAGGGCTAGATTATTGTTTGGATTAAGTCTAAAATTAGAGTTAAGTTTAGGGATAGGGCTAGGGTTTGGTTTACAGTAAGTGTTAGGTTTAGGGCTAGGGTTATGGTTAGGTTGGGGTTAGTGTTAGTGTTTGAGCTAGGGTTAGGGCTACAGCAAGGGTTAGGATTACATTTAGGTCTAGGGGTATGTTTATGGTAAGGGATTGCTTTAGGGTTCCGGTTATGGCTAGAGTTTTTATTATAGTTAGGGTTAGGTTTAGGGTAATGGATAATTTTAGATTTAGGGTTAGGGTTAGGTTATAGATTCCGGCTAGTCTTAGGATTAGGTTTAGTGTAAGGCTTAATGTTTCAGTTAGGGTTAGGGCTGTGAGGCTTAGGTTTATAGTTAGGTCTTGGGATACATTTATGTTTAGGGTTAGTTTTAGTGTTATGCATAGGGTTACAATTAGGGTTAGGGTTAGGTTTAGGGTAATTGACAGGGTTAGAACTAAAGTTCAAGGTAGGATTAAAGTTAGCATAAGAGCTAGGGTTAGGGTTATGGTTTAGGATAAGACTAGGGTAATGTTTAGGGTTAGGGTTTGACTTTGAGCTATGGTTTGGTCTGAGGCAAAGGATAGTGTTAGGGCTAGGGTTCGGATTAGGGTTATGCTTAGGGCTAAGTTTAGGCCTAGGATACGGCTAGGTTTTGTGTTAGGTTTAGGGCTAGAATTAGGACTATGGTTATTGTTAGGCCTACTGTTAAGTTTAAGATTAGGTTTAAAAAGGGTTAGGGCTAGTGTTGTGTTTAGGGCTATTATTAGGGTTAGGGTTATGGCTAGGTCTAGTGTTAGGACTAGGTTTTGGGTTAGGGTCAGGTTTAGAAATAGGTTAATTTTAAGGTCAGTGTCAGTGTTCCGGATAGGATTAGGGTTAGGGTTAATGCCAGAGTTAGGACTAGTGTTAGGTCCAGGGGTAGGTAAATGTTTAGGTTAACGGTTATTGTTAGGGCTAGAGATAGGAGTTTGTGTAGGTGTACGGCTAGAATTACACTATATTTAGGATTAGTTTTGGGTGTAGATCTAGTGTTAGCATTAGGTATTGGTATAGGCTTACAGGTAGGGCTAGTGTTAGGGTTTGGTTTAGAGTTAGGGTCAGGTTTAGACCTAGGGTTACTGTTAGGATCAGAATAAGGGTCAGGGTTAGGGTTAGAACTAGAATGAATGCTAGGGTTAGGACTAGTAATACTGTTAGTTTTTAAGTTAGGCTAATAATTTGGGTTAGGACTAGGGTTAGCATTTGGTTTAGGGTTTGGCTTAGGGTAAGGGATAGGTTTAGAGCTAGGTTTAGGTCTAGGGTTACCGTTAGGTTTAGGGCCAGTGTTAGGGTTAAGATTAGGGTTAGGACTAGAATTATGGGTAGGATTTGTTCAAACTAGGGTTAAAATTAGGGCTAGTTTTAGGGTTAGGTTTAAGGCTAGGTCTGCTGTTAGGTTTAATTTAAGGTTAGGGTGATGTTTAGAGCTAGGATTAGTGTTAGGGTCAGTGTCAGTGTCAGGGTAATTTTTAGAGTTAGGGTTAGGGCTAGGTGTAGTTTTATGGTTTGGTTTAGGATAAAAGTTAGGCTTAGGGATATGGTTTTGTTTTGTTTTAGTCTATGGCTAGGGGTAAGGCTAGTTTTAAGATTAGCATTATTTTTAGGGCTAGTGTTAAGACTTGGTTTAGGATTATGGTTATGGTTAAATTTAGACTTAAAATTAAATTTAGAGTAGGTTTAAATCGAGAGCTGGTTTAGAGCTCAGAATAGAACTAGGGATAGAGTTAGGGCAATAGTTAGAGTTAGACTTAAGGCTAGGTTTAGGTTTAGGATAGGACTAAATTGGGATTAGTGCTATGCTTAGTGTCAGGGTTAGGCCTAAGGTTAGGGCAAGGGTTATGATTATGTTTAAGATAATGGTTAGGTTTAGGGTAATGCTTAGGTTTAGGGTACGGGATGAGGTTATAGCTAGGTTTAGGGCTAGGGCAAGGGTTAGAATTAGGTTTAAACATGGGGTTATGGTTCGGGTTAGGATTAAGTCTGGGTTTAGGGCTAGGATTAGGGCTAGGGCTAATTTCAGGTGCAGCTTTACAGTTAAAGATAGTTTTAGGGTTAGGTTAGATGTAGTGTAAGGTTTAGGTTAAGGGTTAGGGTCATGTTTAAAGTCAAGGGTATTGTTTGGGACATGGTCGTGGTTAGTCTTTGGGATAAGTTAAGGTTTAAAATTTAAAGCTTGAATTAGCATAGGGTTAGGATTAGGATAATGATATATTTAGGTTTAGGTTTCAAGTTAGATTATGGGTAATTGACAGGGTTAGGATTAGGGATATGTTAAGATTTAGGATTAGGGTTAGCATTAGGGTTAGGATTATGGTTAGGGTAATATATAGGGATGGAGCTTGGGTTAGATCTAAGGTTATGGTTATTATTAGTACTAGGTTTAGGGTTAAGGTTAAGGTTAGGGTTAAAGCTCAGTTTAGGGCTCAGATTTGGCTAGGTTTTTGATTAAGTTAGGGGTAGTGTTAGGGTTATTTCTAATGTAAGTAGTAGGGTTACAATCAGGGCTAGTTTTATGGTTAGGGTTAGGGTGAGGGCTAGGTCTAATGTTATGTTTAGGGTTATGTTTATGGTGATGTTTAAAGCTAGGGTTAGGTTCATCTTCAGAATCAGGGTTAGGGTTAGTTTCAGAGTTCTGCTTAAAACTTGAATTAGGGCTAGGGTTAGGTCTAGGTGTAGGGTTAGGTTTTGGTTAAGGTTAAGGGTTAGAGTTAGGGCTATGGCTCGGTTTTGTATTAGGACTAGGGCTAGAGTTAGGGCTAGTTTTAGGATTAGCATTAGAATTAGGATTAGGATTAGGGTTAGGTTTAGGATTAGGTTTTGCATTAGGGTTAGATTTAGACTTAGGGTTAGATCTAGGGTTAGGGCTCGGGCTAAAAAAATAGCTAGGTTTAGGCTTAGGGTGTGTAGGGCTAGGTTTACAGTTCCAGTAAGAGATAGGGTTAGAACTAGTTTTAGGGCTAGGGAGAGAGTTAGACTTTTTTTTAGTGCTAGGGTTAGGGTTAGTATTAGGGATAGGGCTATGTTAGGTCTAAAATTAGGGATAGGTTTGGTTTTAAGTTAGGCCTAGGTTTAAGGTTATGGTTATGATTATGGCTATGTTTAGTGATAATATGGGCTAGGTCTTGTGTTCAGGTTAGGGCTAGGATTATGTCTAGAGCTAATGTCAGGTCTAGGGTTATGGTTATGGATAGTTTTAGTGTTAGGTTTTGGCTAGGTTTAATGTAAGGTTTAGGTTTAGGGTAAGGGTTAGATTAGAGCTAGGGGAATTATAAGGGTCAGGGTCATGGTTAGGGTTTCTTTTAGTTTTTATTTTAGGTTTAGGGTTCAAATTAGCATTAGGTTTATGGTTAGGGTAACAATAGGGTTAGATTTGGGGTTCAGGTAAGCTTTAGGTTAATTGGTAGGGTTGGGGTTAGTGATAGTTTTAGGCTTAGGCCTAGAGTTAACATTAGGGAAAGGGTTATGTTTAGGGTAATGGATACTGTTAGAGTTAAGTTTAGGGCTAGGGTTATGGTTAGGATTAGGTCTTGAGATAGGCTTAAGCCTAGAATTAGCATTAGGGTGTATGTTATGGTTAGGGTAATAGATACAATTAGAGCTAGACTTATGGTTGGGATTAGGTCTTGAGTTAGTGTTATGGTATGGGTTAGAACTACGGTTAGGTTTAGTGTTATGTTTAGTGTAAGAGTTAGGTTCTGACCTATGATTAGGGTTAGATCAAGGGTTAGGTTTAGGGAAAGGATTAAAGTAGGTTTAGGGTTAGTTTTAGTGTTAGGGCAATGGTTATAATTAAGTTTAGGGTTATGGTTAGGGTAAAAAATATGGTTTGATGTATGTTTAGGGTTAGGGACAGGTTTAGATTTAAGTTTACTGTTAGGGTTAGGTCTAAGGTTATGTTTAGATTTATGGTAAGGGTTAGGGCTTGATCTATGGATATGACTATAGCAAGTATTAGTTTCAGCATAGGTCTACGGTTAGTTTTTTGTTTAGGGTTAGCATTATGATAGGGTTAAGTTTGGGGTTAAAATTAGGGTTAGGGTTAGGGTAATGGGGACGTTTAAAGCTAGGGTTAGGGCTAGGATTAAGGTTAGGATAAGGACTAGGTTTAGTGTTAGATTCAGGGATAGTTGTAGGTTTATGTTTTTATTAACAGTTAGGTTTTGAGCTAGGGTTAGGACTAAGGGGAGGGTTAGGGTTGGGTTAGGTTTAGGGTTATGGTTAGGTTTATGCTTAGGGCTAGGTTAAGGCCTAGGATTAGCTCTAGGTTTTGTATTAGGTTTAGGCCTAGGGTTAAAGCTGTGTATAATGTAAGAGCTATGGTTATGATTAGGGCTAGTTTTAGGGTTAGGGTTATGCCTAGGTCTAGTGTTAGGTTTAGATGTTCAGTTAGGGTCAGGCTTAGAAGTAGGTTTACTGTTAAAGGTAGAGTCAGTGTTTGGGTTAGAGTTCAAGTTAGGGTTACAGCCAGAATTAGGACTAGGTTTAGGTCTAGGGGTAGGGTTAGTGTTTGTGTTAGGATAAGGGTTATTGTTAGGCCTAAGCCTAGGTTTTTGTTTAGGTCTATGGCTAGAGTTAAGGCTAGATTTAAGATTATGTTTAGGTCCAGGTCTAGTGTTAGGTTTTAGTCTAGTCTTAGGATCAGGTTTAGAACTAGGGTTTGTGTTAGGGTCAGGATAAGGGTCACGGTTAGTGTTCAGGTTTGGGTTAGGATTAGAGCTAGAATGAGGGCTAGGGTCAGGACTATTAATAAAGTTAGGATTTTGGTTAGCCTAAGAATTAGGCATAGGTGTAGGTCTACCATTAGGGTTAAAGTTATTTATTTTTTTATTTTTATTTTTTTATTTTTTATTGTTGGCTGTTCAAAACATTACATAGTTCTTGATATATCATATTTCACACTTTGATTCAAGTGGGTTATGAGCTCCCATTTTTACCCCATATACAGATTGCAGAATTACATAAGTTACACATCCATTGATTTACATATTGCCATACTAGTGTCTGTTGTGTTCTGCTGCCTTTCCTATCCTCTACTATCCCCCCTCAACTCCCCTCCACTCTTCTCTCTCTGCCCCCTCTACTGACATTCATTTGTCCCCCTTGTATTATTTTTCCCTTTCCCCTCACTTCCTCTTGTATGTACTTTTGTATAACTCTGAGGGTCTCCTTCCATTTCCATGCAATTTCCCTACTCTCTCCCTTTCCCTCCCACCTCTCATCCCTGTTTAATGTTAATCTTCTTCTCATGCTCTTCGACCCTACTCTGTTCTTAGTTACTCTCCTTATATCAAAGAAGACATTTGGCATTTGTTTTTTAGGGATTGGCTAGCTTCACTTAATATAATCTGCTCTAATGCCATCCATTTCCCTGTAAATTCTGATTTTGTCATTTTTTAATGCAGAGTAATACTCCATTGTGTATAAATGACACATTTTTTTTTATCCATTCATCTATTGAAGGGCATCTGGGTTGGTTCCACAGTCTTGCTATTGTGAATTGTGCTGCTATGAACATCCATGTAGCAGTGTCCCTGTAGCATGCTCTTTTTAGGTCTTTAGGGAATAGACCGAGAAGGGGAATAGCTGGGTCAAATGGTGGCTCCATTCCCAGCTTTCCAAGAAATCTCCACACTGCTTTCCAAATTGTCTGCACCAATTTGCAGTCCCACCAGCAATGTACAAGTGTGCCCTTTTCCCCACATCCTCACCAGCACTTGTTGTTGTTTGACTTCATAATGGCTGCCAATCTAACTGGAGTGAGATGGTATCTTAGGGTGGTTTTGATTTGCATTTCTCTGACTGCTAGAGATGGTGAGCATTTTTTCATGTACTTGTTGATTGATTGTATGTCCTCCTCTGAGAAGTGTCTGTTCAGGTCCTTGGCCCATTTGTTGATTGGGTTGTTTGTTTTCGCATTTTTTAATTTTTTGTGTTCTTTGTATACTCTGGATATTAGGGCTCTATCTGAAGTGTGAGGAGTAAAGATTTGTTCCCAGGATGTAGGCTCTCTATTTACCTTTCTTATTGTTTCTTTTGCTGATAAAAAACTTTTTTAGTTTGGGTAAGTCCCATTTGTTGATTCTAGTTATTAACTTTTGTGCCATGGGTGTCCTATTGAGGAATTTGGAGCCCGACCCCACAGTATGTAGATCGTAGCCAACATTTTCTTCTATCAGACGGCGTGTCTCTGATTTGATATCAAGCTCTTTGATCCATTTTGAATTAACTTTTGTGCATGGCGAGAGAAAGGGATTCAGTTTCATTTTGTTGCATATGGATTTCCAGTTTTCCCAGCACCATTTGTTGAAGAGGCTATCCTTCCTCCATTGCATGCTTTTAGCCCCTTTATCAAATATAAGATAGTTGTAGTTTTGTGGACTGGTTTCTGTGTCCTCTGTTCTGTACCATTGGTCCACCCACGTGTTTTGGTACCAGTACCATGCTGTTTTTGTTACTATTTCTCTGTAGTATAGTTTGAAGTCTGGTATCGCTATACTGCCTGATTCACACTTCCTGCTTAGCATTGTTTTTGCTATTCTGGGTCGTTTATTTTTCCATATGAATTTCATGATTGCTTTCTCTATTTCTACAGGAAATGCCATTGGGATTTTGATTGGCATTGCATTAAACCTGTAGAGAACTTTTGGTAATATCGCCATTTTGATGATGTTATTTCTGCCTATCCATGAACAGGGTATATTTTTCCATCTTCTAAGATCTTCTTCTATTTCTCTCTTTAGGGTTCTGTAGTTTTCATTGTATAAGTCTTTCACCTCTTTTGTTAGGTTGATTCCCAAGTATTTTCTTTTTTTTTTGAAAATATTGTGAATGGAGTGGTTGTCCTCATTTTCATTTCAGAGGATTTGTCGCTGATATACAGGAATGCCTTTGATTTATGCGTGTTGATTTTATAACCTGCCACTTTGCTGAATTCATTTATTAGCTCTAATAATTTCTTTGTAGACCCTTTTGGGTCTGATAGGTATAGAATCATGTCATCTGCAAATAGTGATAATTTAAGTTCTTCCTTTCCTATTTTGATGCCTTTAATTTCTTTCGTCTGTCTAATTGCTCTGGCCAGTGTTTCGAGAACTATGTTGAACAGAAGTGGTGAGAGAGGGCATCCCTGTCTTGTTCCAGATTTTAGAGGGAATGCCTTCAATTTTTCTCCATTCAGAATG
This sequence comes from Marmota monax, assembly GCF_021218885.2. Classification (NCBI taxonomy): domain Eukaryota; kingdom Metazoa; phylum Chordata; class Mammalia; order Rodentia; family Sciuridae; genus Marmota; species Marmota monax. The sequence goes on along the minus strand of NW_026692704.1, from coordinate 1,597,096 downwards.
ATGCTAGCCTGAGGCTTAGCATAGATTGCTTTTACAATATTGAGGTATGTTCCTGTTTTCCCTAGATTTTTTAGAGTTTTGAACATAAAGGGATGCTGTACTTTGTCGAAAGCTTTTTCCCCATCTATCGAGATGATCATATGGTTCTTATTTTTAAGTCTATTGATGTGGTGAATAACATTTATTGATTTCCATATATTGAACCAGCCTTGCATCCCAGGGATGAATCCTACTTGATCATGGTGCACAATTTTTTTGATATGTTTTTGTATCCGATTCGCCAGAATTTTATTGAGGATTTTTGCATCTAGGTTCATCAGAGATATTGGTCTGAAGTTTTCTTTCTTTGAAGTGTCCTTGTCTGGTTTAGGTATCAGGGTGATGTTGGCCTCGTAGAATGAATTTGGAAGTTCTCCCTCTTTTTCTATTTCCTGAAGTAGCTTGAAAAGTATTGGTATTAGTTCCTCTTTAAAGGTTTTGTAAAATTCTGCTGTATACCGATCCGGTCCTGGGCTTTTCTTAGTTGGTAGTCTTTTGATGGTTTCTTCTATTTCCTCAATTGATATTGGTCTGTTTAGGTTGTCTATATCCTCCTGACTCAATCTGGGCAGATCATATGACTTAAGAAATTTATCGATGCCTTCACTATCTTCTAATTTATTGGAGTATAAGGATTCAAAATAATTTTTGATTATCTTCTGTATTTCTGAAGTGTCTGTTGTGATATTGCCTTTTTCATCCCGTATGCTAGTAATTTGAGTTCTCTCTCTTCTTCTCTTCGCTAGCATGGCTAAGGGTCTGTCGATTTTGTTTATTTTTTCAAAGAACCAACTTTTAGTTTTGTCAATTTTTTCAATTGTTTCTTTTGTTTCGATTTCATTAATTTCAGCTCTGATTTGAATTATTTCTTGCCTTCTACTTCTTTTGCTGTTGTTTTACTCTTCTTTTTCTGGGATTTTGAGATGAAGTATGAGATCATTTATTTGTTGGTTTTTTCTTTTTTTTAAGGAATGAACTCCAAGCAATGAATTTTCCTCTTAGAACTGCTTTCAATGTGTCCCAAAGATTCCGATATGTTGTGTGTGTGTTTTCATTAATCTCTAAGAATTTTTTTTTTAATTTCCTCCATGATGTCTTCTATAACCCATTGATCATTCAGTAACCTCTTGTTCATTCTCCAGGTGATGTATTCTTTTTCCTTCCTTCTTTTATCGTTGATTTTCAGTTCCATTCCATTATGATTAAATAGGATGCATGGTATTATCTCTACTCCTTTATATTGTCTAAGAGTTGCCCTGTGACATAATATATGATCTATTTTTGAGAAGGATCCATGTGCTGCTGAGAAAAAAGTGTAACTGCTTGATGTTGGGTGGCATATTCTATATATGTCAATTAAGTCTAGGTTATTAATTGTGTTATTGAGTTCTATAGTTTCCTTATTCAACTTTTGTTTGGAAGATCTGTCCAGTGGCGTGAGAGTTGTGTTGAAGTCTCCCATGATTATTGTATGGTGGTCTATTAGACTCTTAAACTTGAGAAGAGTTTGTTTGATGAACATAGCTGCACCATTGTTTGGGGCATATATATTTATGATTGTTATGTTTTGTTGGTGTATGGTTCCCTTAAGCAGTATGTAGTGTCCCTCTTTATCCTTTTTGATTAAATTTGGCTTGAAATATATTTTATTTGATATGAGTATGGACACTCCTGCTTGTTTCCGAAGTCCATATGAGTGATATGATTTTTCCCAACCTTTCACCTTCAGCCTATGTATGTCTTTTCCTATCAAATGCGTCTCCTGTAGGCAGCATATTGTTCGGTCTTGTTTTGTGATCCATTCTACTAGCCTGTGTCTCTTGATTGGTGAGTTTAAGCCATTAACATTTAGGGTTATTATTGAGATATGGGTTGTTGTTCCAGCCATATTTGTTTATTTATGTTACTAAACATGGTTTGTTTTCCTCTTTGATTATCCCCCCCCCCTTTACTGTCCTACTTCCCACTGTTGGTTTTCATTGTTATTTTCCATTTCCTCTTCCTGTAATGTTTTGCCAAGGATTTTTTGAAGAGATGGTTTTCTAGCTGCAAATTCTTTTAACTTTTGTTTATCGTGGAAGGTTTTAATTTCATCTTCCATCCTGAAGCTTAATTTCGCTGGAAACACAATTCTTGGTTGGAACCCATTTTCTTTCAGTGTTTGAAATATGTTATTCCAGGATCTTCTAGCTTTCAGAGTCTGTGTTGAAAGATCAGCTGTTATCCTGATTGGCTTACCCCTAAATGTGATCTGCTTCCTTTCTCTTGTAGCTTTTAAAATTCTCTCCTTATTCTGTATGTTGGGCACCTTCATTATAATATGTCTAGGTGTGGGTCTCTTATGATTTTGCACATTCGGCGTCCTGTAGGCTTCTAGGATTTGGGGTTCTGTCTCATTCTTCAAGTCTGATAAGTTTTCTCGTATTATTTCATTGAATAGATTGCTCATTCCTTTGGTTTGAAACTCTGTCCCTTCCTGTATCCCAATGACTCTTAAATTTGATCTCTTGATGTTATCCCATATTTCTTGGATGTTCTGCTCATGGTTTCTTAACAGTCTTGCTGAGCTGTCTATGTTCTTTTCAAGTTGAAATACTTTATCTTCATTGTCTGATGTTCTATCTTCTAAGTGTCCTACTCTGCTGGTAGTATTCTCAATTGAGTTTTTAAGTTGGTTTATTGCTTCCTGCATTTCTAGGATTTCTGTTTGTTTGTTTTTTATAACCTCTATCTCCCTGTATAGTTGATCTTTTGCTTCTTGGATTTGTTTATGTAATTCATTGTTGAAGTGATCTTTCATTGTCTTATTTTGCTCTCTGATGTCTTCCTTGAGACTCCAGATCATCTGAAGAATGTATATCCTGAATTCTTTATCTGACATTCCATCTGCTGCAGCTATTACCTCTTCTAAAGTTGAGTTGACCTGCATTGCTTGTGGTCCTTTCTTTCCTTGTCTCTTCATACTGTTCATGTTTCTTTCTTCTTGGTGAAACTGTTGTGCTATTGAATTTTCCCCCTATATATTTATATTGGTCTTGTATAGTTGCAAAGTCTCCCTCTCAGGCGCAGGCGGCGGCTCTGCCCCTCCTCCAATTGGGGCAATGTGCCTACCACGCCGGCGGGCCGCTGGGCCTGCTCTGCCGGTCGGTAGCAGGTCCGCCTACCTTGCAGGCGCGGGCGGCGGCTCTGTCCCTCTGCGGGCCGCTAGGCTTGTTCTTTTGGTGGTCACAGTTCTGCCTACTTTGCAGGCGCAGGCAGTGGCACTGTCCCTCTTCAGGCCTCTGGGGCTGTTCTGCCAGTGGGTCGCAGGTCGGCCTAACTTGCAGGCGCGGGGGGGGGGGCGGCTCTACCCTTCCTCAGGCCACTGGGCCTGTTCTGTCTGTCAGTTGCAGGTCTGGCCTGTTCTGCTGGTGGTCACAGTTCCGTCTACCTTGCAGGCGTGGGGGGAGGGGGCAGCTCTGCCTCTCAGCAGGCCGCTGCTCCTCTTCTGCATGTGGGTCACAGGCCCGCCTACCTTGCAGGAGCGATTGGAAGCTCTGCCCCTCCGCGGGCCACTGGGCCTTTTCTGTCGGTGGTCAGAGTTCCACCTACCTGGCAGGCGCGGGGGGTGGGGGGCGGCTCTGCCCCTCAGCAGGCTGCTGGGCCTGCTTTGTGGGTGGTCACAGTTCCATCTACCTTGCCAGTGCAATTGGAGGGGGCGGCTCTGCCTCTCAGCAGGCCGCTGCTCCTATTCTGCCAGTGGGTCTCAGGCCCGCCTACCTTGCAGGAGTGATTGGAAGCTCTGTCCCTCCGTGGGCCACTGGGCCTTTTCTCAGGTTAAAGTTATTCATATTTAAAATATAGTCTTTTAGCTAGGTTTGGGCAAGAGTTGGGTTATGGTTAAATATAGGTTTAGGGCTCGGATTAGGGCTAGTTTTTGTGTTAAGGTTAGGGCTAATGTTAGGGCAATGGCTAATGTAAGGACTAGGGTTACAATTATGCTTAGTTTTAGGGTTAGTATTAGGGGTAGGTCTAGTGTTAGGGTTAGGTTTAAGGTTAAGATGATATTTAGAGCTAGGGTTAGTGTTAGGTTATTGTCAGGGTGAGAGTTAGCATTAGGACTCAAATTAGGAATAGATTTACTTTTAGGTTTCAGTTTAAGGTTAGGATTATGTTTAGAGCTAGGGTGAGTGTTAGGATATTAGTCAGGGTCAGGGTTAGATTTAAGGTTAGGGTTAAGACTCACATTAAGGCTATGGTTAAGTCTAGGTTTAGTGTTAGGGTTTGGTTTATGTTTATCGCTATTGCTCAGTTTATTTTAGTCCTAGATTTAGGGTTAGGGCTAGTTATATGATTATCATTAGGGTTAGAGCTAGTTTTTGTGTTAGGCTTAGGCTTAGGTTTAGGTTAAGATTTTGAGTTAGGGTTAGATCTAGGTTTAGGGCTAGGTCTAAGTATAGGGCAAGGGTTAGGGCTAGGGTTAGCATTATGGTAATGGATATGCTTAGAATTAGGGATAGGGATAGTGTGGGAGTTTGAGGTAGTCTTAGGGCTAGGGTTATGGTTAGTTTTAGGATAGGGTTAAATCAGGGCAAGGATTAGAACTAGGGTTAGTGTTCAGTTTAGGCCTAGAATTAGGGTCAGTTTTAGGGGTAAGTTTAGGGTAAGTGATGTGTTATAGCTGGGTTTAGAGGTAGAGTGAGGGTTAGAATTAGGATTAGGGCTAGGGTTGGGGTTAGGGTTATGATTAAGGCTAGGTTTAGGGCTAGAATTAGAGCTAGGGTTTGTTGTAGGCTTAGATCTAGAATTAGGGCTAGGGATAATGTCAGGTCTATTGTTACAGTTAGTAGTAGATTTAGGATTAGGTCTATGTCTTAGTCTAGTGTAAGTGTTAAATTTAGGGTAAGGGTCAGTTTTATAGCTAGGAATATTTTTAGGTTCAGGGTCAATGTTATAGTTTGTATTAGGTTAAGATTTAAGGATAGGAGTCAAATGAGCATTAGGGTTAGAGTTAGGTTTAGGGTAATGCATATGGTTAGATTAAGGTTTCAGGGTATGTTTAGGGTAATGGAGGGATTTAGGGTTTGTGATATGGTTAGGGTTAAGCATAGGGTTAGAATTAGGAATAGGGTTATCATAAGGGTTATATATAGGGTTAGGGGTAGGGTAGGGTTGAGGTTATAGTTAGGGAGAAGTCTAGGGTTATGTTTAAGCCAAAGGTTTGGCTTTGAGCTATGCTTAGGTCTAAGGTGAGGGTTAGGATTAGGATTAGGGCTAGGTTTTGTGTTAAGGTTATGCCTATGGTAGGATTAGGTCTTGGATAAGGGCTAGGTTTTGTGTTAGGTTTAGGTCTATGGTTAATGCTATGGGTAATGTAACATGTAGGGTTCTAATTAGGGCTAGTTTTAGGGTTAAGTAATGGCTAGGTTTAGTGTTAGGTTTATATTTTGGCTTAGCATCATTTTTAGAGGTAAGTTTAGTGTTAGTGTCAGGATCAATTTTCAAATTAGAGTTAGGGTGAAAGCCAGAATCAGGAGTAGGGTTAGGTCTAGGTGTAGTATTATTGTTTGGTTTAGGTTAAGGGCTATTGTTAGGGCCAGGACTAAGTTTTTCTTTATTTCTAGGGCTAGAGTTATCACTATATTTAGGATGATGTTTATGTCTAGGGGTAGTATTAGGGTTAGGTTTAGCAAAAGTTTACCAGTAGGGCTAGTTTCAATGTTCAGTTTAAAGTTAGGGTCAGGTGTAGACCTATAATTAGTGTTATGATCAGAATAAGGGTGAAGGTTAAGGTTAGGTTTTGGGTTAGGTTTAGAGCTAGAATGAGGTCTAGGGTTAGTGTTTGATTTAGGCTAAATATTACGATTAGGACTAGGGTTAGCATTATAGATGGGGTTTGGTTTAGGATAAATGATAGGGTTATAGCTAGGATTAGAGCTAGTGTTAGGGTTAGGTTTAGGGCTAGGGTTAGGTTTAAACCTAGTCTTTTTGCTCAGATTAGGGCTATTTTTGTTTTGGGGATAGGGCTAGTGTTAGGACTATGGCTAATGTAAGAACTAGGGTCATTATTAGGGTTAGTTTTAAGGTTAGGGTTTGGGCTAGGAATGGTGTTAGCATTTGCTTTATGGTTAGGGTGATATATAGAGCTAGGGTTAGTGTTTGGATATGAGTCAGGGTAAGGGTTAGTTTTAGTCCTAGGACTCGATTTTGAGCTAGGGTTATGGCTAATTGTAGGGTTAAGGTTTGGTTTAGTTTAGGTCTAGGGTTAGGGTAAGGGCTTTTTCTTTTTAAGGCTATGACTAGTGTTAGGGTTAGTTTTGTAATTAGTGATAGTGTTCAGCTACTTGTAGGGTGAGGTTTAGGCTTAAGGTTAAGGTCAGATTTAGAGTTATGGTTTGATCTAGGGTTAGGGCAAATGTTAGTCCTAGTGTTAGATTTACAGTAATGGAGAGGTTTAGAAATAGAAATAGGGCTAGGGTGAGAGTTAGAGTTATTCTTAGGGCTAGAGTTAGGGGTTTTCTTAGGGTTAAGGCTAAATTAGGACTAGATTAGCCCTAGGTTTAGTGTTAGGGCTAGGCCCATGATTAGGGCTATAATTAGGGTTAGTGTTAGTGTTAGGGTTATGGTTAGTTTTAGGGGAAAAGATGAAGTTATGGCTAGGTTCAGGGCTAGGGTGAGGGTTAAAATTAGGTATAGGAATAGGGTGAGTGTTCGGGTTAGGATTAAGGCTAGGTTTAGGGCTTGGGTTTGTGTTAGGGTTATAGCTAGGATTAGGGGTAGGGCTAATGTCAGGTCTAGGGTTATGGTTAGGAATAGTGTTAACTTTAGATTTATGTCTAGGTCTAGTGGAAAGTTAGGTTTAGGGTAAAGGTCAGGTTCAGAGCTAGGTGTATTATTATGGTCAGAGTCCAATTTAGGGTTTGGTTTAGGATAAGGTTTAGGGTTAGGGCTAAAATTAACATTAGGGTTAGGGTTAAAGTAATGTATAGTGTTAGGTTTAGGGTTCAGGTTAGGTTTAGAGTAATAGATAGGTTAAGTGTTAGTGATAGGATTAGGGTTAGGCCTAGAATTAGCATTTGATTTAGGTTTATGTTTAGGGTAAAGGATAGGGTTAGTGCTAGTGTTAGGGCTTGTGTTAATATTAGGATTTTGACTAGGTTTAGAAATAGGCCTAGGGTTAGTTTTAGTGTCAGGTTTAGCAGAAGTGTTAGGTTTGAGCTAGGGTTAGAGCTAGGGTGAGGATTAGGCTTAGAGTCAGGGCTACAGTTAGGTTTAGGGTTAGGGTTATCGCTGGGTTAGCATTAGGATTAGGGTTATGTTTAAGGTAATGAATAGAGTTTGTGGTAGGATTTGTGCTATGGTTGCATTTAGGATTAGGGCTAGGTTTAGGTTGATGGTTAAGGTTATTGTTATGTTAAGAGTAAAGATTAGAGTTTGAGTAGGGTTAGGGCAAGGGCCAGTTTTAGGATTAAAGTTAGTGCTAGGTATAGGTTTAGAGTTACACTTAGGTCTAGGTTTAGGGTTAGGATTTGTCTAGGTTGTGTGAGGTTTAGGGCTAGTGTTAGGTGTATGGGTAATGTAAGAGTTAGGGTTATGTTTATGAGTAGATTTAGGGTCTGTCTAGTGTTAGGATTATTTTTTCGTTTAGGATAAGTTTTAGTGCTAGGGTTTGTTTTAGGGTAAGTGTCTAGGGTTAAGTCTAGGGTTACGGTTAAGTAGAGATTTAGGGTTATGTTTATAGTTAGGTCTAGTGTAATGGTTAGATTTAGGGTAAGGTTCACGTTTAGAGCTAGATGTATTATTAAGGTCAGGATATGTCTTACAGTTGAATTTAGGTTAAGGTTTATGCTTCGGTCTTTAATTAGCATTAGGGTTAGAGATAGGGTTAGGGTAATGAATAGGTTTAGGATTAGGATACAGGTTAGTTTTAGGGTAATGGATATGTTTAGGGATTTTGATAGGGTAAGAGTTAAGCCTAGGGTTAGCATTAGATTAGGATTATGCTTAGAGTAATGGATAAGATTAGAGCTAGGGTTAGGGCTAGGGTTATGGTTAAGATTAGGGCTAGGTTTAGGGTAGTGTATAAAATTACAGCTATAGTTAGGGCTATGGTTAAGTTTAGGATTAGGGCTAGGTTTAAGTTAGGGTTTGGGATAGGGCTATGGTTATGTTTAGGGTAAAGTTTAGTCTTTGAGCTAAAGTTAGGTTTAAGAAAAGGGTTAGGGTTAGGTTTAAGTCTAGGGTTAGTTTAGGGTTAAACTTAGAGCTGGGTTTAGGCCTAGGATTAGGGCTAGGTTTTGTGTTATTATAGGCCTAGTGGTAGGGCCATGGGTAGGTAATAGCTAGATTTATGATTAGGGCTTGTTTTAGGGTAGGGTTATGGCTAAGTGTAGTGTTAGGATTAGGTTTTGAGTTAGGGTGAGCTTTGGAGATAGGTTTATATTATGGTCAGGGTCAGTGTTCAGGTTAGAGTTAGTGTTGGGGTTAGTGCCAGAATTAGGACTAGGGTTAGGTCTAGAAGTAGGATAGTGTTTGGGTTATGTTAAGGGTGATTGTTAGGGCTAGGGCAAGGTTGTTTTTCAGGTCTAGAGCTATTGTTATGGATAGATTTAGTATTATGTTTAGGTCGAGGACTAGTGTTAGGATTAGGATTAAGTATAGGATTAAAAGTAGGGCTAATGTTAGGATTCAGGTTTGGGTTTCTGTCAGGTTTAGACCTACAGTTAGTGTTAGGGTCAGTATAAGTTTCAGGGTTAGGATTAGGGTTTGGGTGATGGTTAGAGGTAGAATTAGAGTTAGGGTTATGACTAGTAATATAGTTAGGATTTGGGTTAGGCTATGGATTAGGGTTAGGACTAGGGTTAGCATTAGGTTTGGGCTTTGGCTTAAGATAACAAATAGGATAAGAGCTAGGGTTAGGGCAAGGGTTAGGGATTGGCTTACGGATAGGATTAATTTTAGTGTTAAAGGTAGGTTTAGCACTCAGATTAGGGCCAGGTATTGGGTTAAGTTAGGGCTAGTGTTAGGGCCACAGCTATTGTATGAACTAGGGTTATAATTAGGGCCAGTTTGGGGGTTAGTGTTATGGCTAGGTCAAGTGTTTGAGTTAGGATTAGTGTTAGTGTGATGCTTAGAGCTAGAGTTAATGTTAGGGTCAGGGTCAGTGTTCAGGGTAGAGTTAGCTTTAGGTTTAAAGCCAGAATTATCACTAGGTTTAGGTCTAGGGATAGGGTTAGTGTTTGGGTTAGTTTAAGTTTTATTATTAGGGCTAGGGCTAGGTTGTTGTTTAGGGCAAGGACTAGAGATATGGCCAGATTTAGGATTAGGTTTAGGTCTAGCGCTAATGTTAGTCTTAGGTTTAGGAATATGTTTATTTCTAGTGCTAGTGTTAGGGTTCAGTATAGTGTTAAGGTCAGTTTTAGACCTATGGTTACCATTTGGGTCAGAATAAGTGTCAGGTTTGAGTTATGGTTAGAGCTAAAATGAGGGATAGGGTTAGTATTAGTTATCGGATTAGAGTTAGGACTAGGGTTAGAATTAGGGTAAGGTTGGCTTAGGGTAACGGACAGGGATAGACCTAGGTTTAGGGCTACATTTAGGGTAGGGTTAGGGCTAGTTTTAGGATTAGGTTTAGGGTTAAAGCTAAGGTTAGGTTTCAGATTACGGCTAGGTTTTGGTTATAGTTAGGGCTAGGTTTAGATTTACAGGCAATGTTTGCAGTAAAGATATGATTTGGGCTAGTTATAAGATTGGGTTTAGGACTAGGTCTAGTGTTAGGGTTAGGCTAAACATTAGGGTGAAGTTTAGATTTAGGGTTAGTATTAGGGTCAAAATTAAGATCAGGTGTATTTTTAGGTTCAGGGTTTGGACTTGAATTAGGGCTATGGTTAGGGCTAGGTGTAGGGTTAGGTTTTGGATTGGTTAAGCTTTAAAGTTAGGGCTATGGCTCAGCTTTGTTTTAGGGATAGGGCTATGGTTAGGGTTAGTTTTAAGATTAGCATTAGGTAGGACTAGTGTTAGGGTTAGGTTTAGTCTCAGGTTTAGAGTTAGATATAGAGTTAGGGTTAGATCTAGGCTTAGGTCTAGGGCTAAGAATAAGGCTAGCGTTAGTTCTAGGTTTATATCTATGATTAGGGTTATGAGAAAAACAGGGTTAGAACTAGGAATTGGGCTAGGTCGAGAGTCAGAGTTAGTCTTAGGGCTAGGCTTAGGGTTTGGTCAGGTATAGGGCTCAATTAGGGCTAAGAATAGGGCTAGGTTTATGTTTATGTTTAGGCCTAGGGTTAGTTTTATGTTTAGTGTAAATGATGGGGTTAGAGCTAGGTTTAGAGCTAGGAGGAACGTTAGAATTAGGGTTAGGGCTAGGGTTTTGTTACAGTTATGAATAAGGCTAGGTTAACAGCTAGGATGAGGGCTAGGATTTGTGTTTTGGTTAGGGCTAGGATTAGTGTTAGGGCAAATGTCAGTTCTAGAGTTATGGTTAGGGCTAGTTTTACAGTTAGGTTTATCGTTATGTTTACTGTAAGGGTTAGATTTAGGATAAGGGTCAAATTTAGAGTTAGAGGTATTATTATGTTCAGGGTCATGTTTAGGGTTTTTTTTAGGTTAGGGTTTAGGGTTAGGGCTCAAATTAGCATTAGGGTTTGGGTTAGAGTAATGATAGGGTTAGGTTTAGTGTTCAGGTTAGGTTTAGCCTAATGGATAGGTTTATGGTTAGCCATAGGGTTAGATTTAGGCCTAGGGTTAGCATTAGAATTAGGGCTTGTTCAGGGTAATTGACAGGGTTATATCTAAGTTTAGTGCTAGGGTTATGGACAGGATTAGGGATAGGGTTAGGGTTAGGGTTAGGTTTAGGGCTTTGGTTTGTGTTAAGGTTAGGGCTAGGATTACAGCTAGGGCAATTGTCAGGTCTATGGTTACATTAGGAATAGTTTTAGGGTTAGGTTTATGGCTAGGTCTAGTATAAGGTTTAGGTTTAGGGTAGGGTCAGGGTGAGAGGTAGGTATATTATTATGGGAAGGGTCAGAGTTAGGGTTTGGCATAGGTTAAGTTAAGATTAGGACACAAATTAGCATTAGGGTTAGGATTAGGGCAATGATAGGGTTAGGTTTAGGGTTCAAGTTAGGTTTAGGTTAATGAATAAGGTTAGGGTTAGTGATATGATTAGGGTTAGGCCTAGGGTTACCATTAGGGTTATGGTTATGTTTAGGGTAATGGATAGGTTTAGAGCTAGTGATAAGGCTAAAGTTATGGTTTGATTCTGGCAAGGGTTAGGGTAAGGTTTAGGGCTAGGTTTTGGGTTAGGGTTAGGTTTAAAACTATGGTTAAGTCTCAAATAAGGGCTAGGTTTTGGTTTTTGATAAGGCAAGGGTTAGGGCTATGGCTAATGTATGAACTAGTTTTACAATTTGTGCCAGTTTTAGGGTTAGGGTTAGGGTGATGTTTAGAGCAAGGGTTATATTTAGGGTCAGTGTCAGGGTCAGGGTTAGGTTTAGTGTTAGGTTTAGGACTCGAATTAGCGCTAAAGTTAGTGCTAAGTGTAGGGTTAGGTTTTGGTTTAAGGGTTATGGTTAGGGCTATGGCTCATTTTTGTTTTAGGGCTAGGGATAGGGCTAGGGTTAAGGCTAGGTTTTGGATTGGTTTCAGGGTTAGGGCTAGTGTTAGAGTGAAGTTGAGGCTTAGGGTTAGGGTTAGATTTAGAGTTAGGGTTGATCTAGGGTTAGAGCTCATGCAAGGGTTAGGGCTAGTTTTAGGGTTACTGTAAGAAATATGGTTAGAACTACTGATAAATCTAGAGTGAGAATTAGAGTTATTCTTAGGAGTAGGCTTATTGTTAGGGTTAGGGTTATGGCTAAATTAGGGATAGGATTAGGACTAAGGTTAATGTTAGTGTTAAGCCTAGGGGTTGTGCTAGATTTAGGGTTAGCACTGGGGTTAAGGATAAGTTCAGGGGAATGGGTGGGGTTATAGATAGGTTTAGGGCTAGGGTAAGGGTTAGAATTTGGATTAGGCCTAGGGTTATGGTTCAGTTTAGATTAAGGCTACGATTAGGGCTAGAATGAGGGGTAGATTTTTGGATAGGGTTATGGCTAGGACTCGGGCTATGGATAATATCAAGTTTTAGGGTTATGGTTAAGATTAGTTTTAGGATTAGTTTATGGCTAGGTCTATTGTAAGGGTTAGGTTTAGGTTAAAGGTCAGATTTAGAGCTAGAATTATTTTTAGTGTCACTATCAGGGTCAGGGTTAGCATTTGGTTTACATTAAGGTTAAGGGGTTAGGGCTCAAATTAGCATTAGGGTTAGTTTTGGAGTTAAAGTAATGGAAGGGTTTACTTTAGGTTTTAGTTAAGATTTAGGGTAATAGATGGGATAGGTTTTTGTGATAGGGTTAGGGTTAGCATTAGGGTTAGGGTTATGTTTATGTAATGGATAGATTTAGAGCTAGGGGTAGGGCTAGGTTATAGTTGGGATTAAGTCTAGAATTAGCATTAGGTTTATTGATAGGTCTAGGGTTTGGTTTAGGGTTTGTGTTAGGGTTATGGTAAGTGTTAGTTTAGGGTTAAGGTTATGGTTAGGTTAGGATAAGGGTTAGTGTTTAAGCTAGGGTTAGGGATAGTACGAGGGTTAGGTTTAGGTTTAGTTCTAAGTTCAAGATTATGATTAGAGTTAGGTTTAGTGTTAGGGATAGGGTTTTAAATAGGGTTAGGGTTAGTGTTAGGTTAATGGATATGGTTAGAGCTAAAGTTTGGGATAGGGTTAAGGTTAGGATAAGGGCTAGGTTTAGGATTAAGATTTAGGTTAGGGCTAGGGTTATGTTTAGTGTAAGGGTTAGGCTTTGAGCTAGGGTTTGGTCTAAGGAGAGGGTTAGGGTTAGAGTTAGGGTTATGGTTAAGGTTAGGTTTATGTTAATGCCTAGAGCTCAGTTTAGGCCTAGGATTAGTTCTAGGTTTTGTGTTAGGTTTAGGGATAGGGTTAGGACTATGGGTAATGTAAAATCTAGGGTTATGTTTGGGGCTAGTTTTAGGTTTAGGGTTGTGGCTAGGTGTAGTGTTAGGTCTAGGTTTTGGGTTAGGGTCAGGTTTAAAGCTAGTTTAAGTGTTAGGATCAGGGTCAGTGTTCAGGATAGGGTTAGGTTTAGGGTTAGAGCCAGAATTAGGACTAGGGTTAGGTCTAGGGATAGGGTAAGTGTTTGGTTTAGGTTAAGGGTTATTGTTAGGGCTAGTGCCAGGATTTTGTTTAGGTCTAGGGCTACAGTTATAGCTATAGTTAGGATTAGCTTTGGGTCTAGGTCTAGTGTTAAGATTAGGCATAAGTATAGGTTTACCAGTAGGTCTAGTGTTAGGTTTTGGTTTAGGTTTAGGTTCAGGTTTAGACCTAGGGTTAGTTTTAGGGTCAAATGAGGGTCAGGGTTAGGTTTAGAGGTAAAATGAGGGCTAGGGTTAAGACTAGTAATATGGTTAGAGTTGAAGTTAGGCTAAGGATAAGATTTAGGACTAGGGTTATAATTTTGGTTAGGGTTTGGCTTAGTGTAAGGGATAGGGTTAGAGCTAGCATTAGGGCTAGGGTTAGGGTTAGGTATAGGGCTAGTGTTAGGGTTAAGATTAGGGTTAAAGCTAGGTTTATGGCTTGAATCCATGGTAGGATAACTGTTAGGGTTAATGCTAGGGAAAGGACAATGACTAATGTACAAACTAGGGTTAAAATTAAGGCTAGTTTTAGGGTTACGGTTAAGACTAGGTCTAGTGTTAGTGTTAGTTTAAGTTAGGGTTATGATTAGAGCTAGGATTAGTTTTAGGGTCAGCGTCAAGGTCAGAGTAATTTTTAGAGTTAGGGTTAGGGCTAGGTGTAAGGTTTGGTTTTGGTTTAGGTTAAGGGTTTATGTTAGGGATATGGCTTGGTTTTGTTTTACGGCAAGGGCTAGGGCTAGGGCAAGTTTTAAGATTAACATTATGGTTAGGTGTATTGTTAGGATTTGGTTTGGCTTATGATTACGGTTAAATTTAGAGTTAGGTTTAGATTTCGAGTTAGGTTTAGATCTAGAGTTAGGACTCTGGCTAATGATAGAACTATGGCTAGGGCTAGGGCTAAAACAGGAGTTATAGTTAGTCTTAGCGCTATGGTTAGAGTTAGGATAGTATTAAATTAGGGATAATATTAGTGCTAGGATTAGTGTTAGTATTAGGCCTATGGTTAGGGTGGGGGTTAGGGTTAGGTTTAGGGTTATGGTTAGGTTTATGGTAAGGGATGGGGTTATAGGTATGTTTAGGGCTAGGATGAGTGTTAGAATTAGGGTTAGGTCTCGGGTTAGGATTAAGGCTAAGTTTAGGGCTAGGATTATGGTTAGGGCTAATTTCAGGTCTAGAGTTATTGTTAAGGATATTTTAAGGTTAGGTTTATCCCTACGCCTCGTGTAAGTGTTAGGCTTAGGGTTTGGGTCAGGTTTAGAGTTAAGGGTACTATTAGCTTATTAGGTATTAACACGATTAGTGTTTTGGATAGGTGAAGTTTTAGAGTTAGGACTCGAATTAGCATTAATATTAGGATCAGTGTAATGATAAGGTTAGGTTTAAGTTTCAGGATAGATTTAGGGTAATGAATAGGGTGAAGATTAGGGATAGGGTTAGGTTTAGGCCTAGGGTTAGCATTAGGGTTAGGGTTAGGTTTAGGATAATGGATAGGGTTAGAGCAATGGTTACAAGTAGGCTTATGGTTACAATTAATGATAGGGATAGTGTTAGGTTCAGGGTTAAAGCTAGGATTAGGCCTCGGAATAGGGCTACAATTTGGGTTAAGTTAGGTCTAGGGTTAGGTTTACGGCTTATGCAAGTACTAGGATTATGATTAGGGCTGATTTTAGTGTTAGGGGTTAAGACTAGGTCTATTGTTAGGTTTAGGTTTAGGGTTAGGGTGATGCTTAGACCTAGGGTTAGTGTTAAGGTCAGAGACAGGGTGAGGGTTGTTTAAGGGTTCGGCTTAAGGCTCAAATTATTGCTAGGGTTAGGGCTAGGTGTAGGATTAGGGCATGGTTTATGTTAAGGATTAGGGTTAAGTCTATGGCTCGGTTTTGTTTTAGAGCTAGGGATAGGGTTATGGCTAGTTTTAGGATTAGCCTTAGGGTTAGGGTTAGGTTTAGGTTTTGGCTTATTTTTAGGGTTATATTTAGAGTTAGGGTTATATCTAGGATTATGGCCATGCATATAAATAGGGCTATGGTTAGATCTATGGTTTGGGCTAGCATTAGGCTTCCAGTAAATCATAGGTTTAGAGCTAGAGTTAGGGCTAGGATGAGAGTTAGAGTTAGTCTTTGGGCTAGGGTTAGGGTTAAGGTTAGGGATAGGGCTAAATTAGGGCTAGGGTTAATATTAGTTTAAGGCCTAGGGTTAGGGCTAGGGTTATAATTAAGGCTACATTTAGGGCTAGGATAAGGACTAGGGTTTGTTCTAGGGTTTGGGCTAGGATTATAGCTAGGTCTAAAGTCAGGTCTAGGGTTATGTTTAGGGATAGTTTTAGGGTTAGGTTTATGTCTAAGTCTAGTGTAAGGATTAGGTGTAGGGTCATAGTCAGGTTTAGAGCTAGGGGAATTACTAATGCCAGGGTCAGTGTTGGGCTTTGGTTTAGGTTTGAGTTTAGGGTTAGGGCTCTAATTAGGATTAGGGATAGCATTAGTGTAATTGTAAGTTTAGTTTAGTGTTCAGGTTAGGTTTAGTGTAATTGAAAGTTTGGGAGATAGTGATAAGGTTAGGGTTAAGCTAGGGTTAGCATTAAGGTAAGGGTAATGTTTAGGGTAATGGATAGAGTTAGAATTAAGTTTAGGGATAGGGTTATGGTTAGGATTAGGTCTTGAGTTAGGGTTAGGGTGAGGGTTAGAAATAGGGTTAGGTTTAGTGTTATGTTTAGTGTAAGGGTTAGGTTCTGAGCTATGGTTAGGGCTAGGCTGGGAGTTAGCTTCAGGGTTAGGTCTAAGAATAGGATTACCATAGATTTTGGGTAAAATTTAGGGTTAGAGTTAGAACTAAAATTAGTGGTAGGGTCAGTATAAACATCAGGGTAAGGGTTGGAATTTGGGATAGGGTTATAGCTAGAATGAGAGCTATTGTTAGGGCTATTAATAGAGTTTGGGTTTTGGTTAGCCTAAGGATTAGGGATAGGTATAGGGTTACAATTAGGTTTAGGGTTTTTTTAGGGTAAGGAATGGTTTAGAGCTGGGTTAGGGCTATGATTGGGGTTGGAGTTAAGGTTAAATCTAGGTTTAGGGCTCGGATTAGGGTTAGTTTTTGTGTTAGGGTTAGGGATACGATTAGGCCATGGCTAATGTAAGAACTAGGGTTAAAATTAGGTTAGTTTTAGTGTTATGGTTAGGTTTAGTGTTAGGGTTAGTTTTAAGTTTAGGGTGATACTTTTAGCTCAGGTTTATATTATGATGAGAGTCAAGTCAGCGTTCATTTTTGGCTTAGGGATAGGACTCAAATTATTGTTCAGATTATTCTTAGCATTCAGTTTAAGGTGAAGGAGGTGTTTAGAGCTAGGTTGAGTGTTAGGATATGAGTCAGGGTCAGGGTTAGTTTTAAAGGTAGTATTAGAACTCGAATTAGGGTTAGGGATAGGTCTAGGTTTAGTGTTAGGTTTTGGTTTAGGTTCATGTTTAGGGTTAGGGGTATTGCTTGATTTTGGTTTTGTCTTAGGGTTAGGTTTAGGACTAGTGTAAGTGTTAAGCTTAGGCTTAGGGTTAGGGTTAGATTTGGAGTTAGGGTTAGATCTAGGATTTGGCTGGGACTAAGGATAGGGCAAGCATTAGGGATAGGGATAGAGTTACAGTAAGCAATAGGGTTAGAACTAAGGATAGGTATAGGGTGAGAGTTAGAGTGAGTCTTAGGGCTAGGGTTAGTATTATGGTTAGAGATATGGCTAAATTAGTGCTAGGATCAGGGCTAGGTTTATTGTTTGGCTTAAGCCTAAAGTTTGGGTTAGGGTTAGGGTTAAGTTTAGGGTAAGAAATTGCATTATACTTAGGTATAGAAGTAGGGTGTTAGAATTAGGGTTAGGGGTAGGCTTAGGGTTAGGTTTATGGTTAAAGCTAGGTTTAGGGCTAGCCCTAATCTGAGCTCTAACACTAGCCATAGCCCTAACCCTAGAATTAACTGTAACTCTGAATCTACTCCTAAGCCTGAACTAATCCTATTAGTAGCAATAACACTAACACTAATCATAAAATTACCCTTAACTTTAGTTTTAGTCCTAAAAAAAAACCGAACATAAGGACTAACCCTAAACCTTAACCTAAACCAAATCCTAACACTACATCTAGCCCTAAACCTACCCCTAATTTGAGTCTTCTCTAACCATAAAATGAAGCATGACCCTGACTCTGACCCTAAAACTAACCCTAGTTAAAATATCACCCAAAACCTTAATCTAATCATAAAACTAGACTTAATCCTAAATGTAACCCTAAAACTAGCCCTAATCTTAACTTAAATTCATACATTAGCTGTATCCCTAAGAAGAGCCCTAACATAACTCAAAACCAAGCCCTAATCCAAGATGCAACCTAGCTTTAACTGTAACTTGAACCCTAAATCTAACCCTAACACTTACCCTAAACCTAACCCTAACATTAATCCTTGCACTATGCCTAAACCTAACCCTACCCCTAGCCCTGACTCTAAGAATAATTTTAGCTCTAAACCTAGCTCTAACCCTATACATTACCCTAACTCTAACCCTAACACTACTGCTAATACTCAGCCTGACCCTAGCAATATAAATAAACCTAACCTATCCATTACCCTAAACCTAACCTGAACCCTAACCCTAACAATATCATTGACCTAAATGTAACCTTAAACCTAATGCTAACTCGAGCCGTAATCCTAACACTAAACCTAACCATAACCCTAACACAGACACTAACCCTACTCCTACCACTAACCCTAAAACTAACCCTAACCCTAACCCGAATGCTAAACCTACCACTAACACTAAACCTAACCATAACACTAACACTAACACTAACCTTATCCCTAAAACTAACCGTAAACATAACACTAACCCTAACCCCAACCCTAAACCTAACACTAACCCTAAACCTATCCCTAATCCTAACATTATTGTTAACCCTAACCCTAACCCTAACACTAACACTAATCCTAACCCTAACTGTAATCCTAACACTAACCCTAAACCTAATTATAACCCTAACACTAACCATAACAAAAAAAACTAAGCCTAACCCTAACAAAAACCCTATTCCAAACCTAAACAAAAAACCAACACTAATTGTAACACTAACCCTAATGCAAAACCTAACACTAACATGGACCATAATCCTAACCCTAATCCTCCCCGTAAACCTAACCTAACATTTACCATAACCCTTACCATAACCCTAAAGCTAACCCTAACCCAAACACTAACTGTAAACCTAACCATAAACCTAATGCTAACACTAAACCTAACACTAACCCTAAACCTAATTCAAACCCTTAGGCTAACGCTAACACTAACCCTAAACCCTACACAAACCTAACATTAAACCTAACCCTAACACAAAATCTAAAACAGACCCTAACTGTAACCTTAATCCTAACACTAACCCTAACATTAACACTAATGCTAATCCTAACAATAATCCCAACCCAGACCTAACCCTAACGCTAACACAAACTCTAACCCTAACCATAACACTCAACCTAATCCTAACCCTAACCATAACTATAACACTAACCCTCAACCTAAGAAAAATCATAACCCAAACCATAATTCTAAACTTGACCTAACCCTAAACCTAGCCCTAAACTAACTCTAACCCTAACCCCAACACTAACACTGACCCTAACACTAACCCTAACCCTAATCCTAACTCTAACACTAACCCTAACTCCAAACTGAACCCTATCACTGAATCTAACCGTAAATATAACACTAAACATAACAATATTATTAACAATAACCCTAACACAAACCCTAAACCTAACCCAAATCTAACACTAAAAGTAACCCTAACCCTATAACCCTAACACTTACTCTAACCCTAACTCTAAACCTAATTCTAACCATAATTCTAACCCTAAACCTAAACCTAACCGTAACACAACCCCTAAACTGAACCTTACTCCTAACACAAACCCTAACCCTAAATCTAACACTAACACTAAAAGAAACACTAATACTAAACCTGGACCTAACTCTTAAACTAACCCTAACCC
This sequence comes from Marmota monax, assembly GCF_021218885.2. Lineage (NCBI taxonomy): Eukaryota > Metazoa > Chordata > Mammalia > Rodentia > Sciuridae > Marmota > Marmota monax. The sequence continues at coordinate 1,577,872 of NW_026692704.1, read as the reverse complement.
TTATCCTAACCATAATCCTAACCCTTACCCTAACACTAACCCTAAAACTAACCCTAACCCTGACCCTAACCCTAACTCTAACACTAAACCTAACCCTATCTCTTTCTCTATCTTTAACACTAACTCTAACCCTAACCGTAACCCTAACACCTACCCCAAACTTATTCCTAAAACTAACACTATCCCTAAACATAACCCTAACCCTAAACCTAACACTATCCCTAACCCTAAACATAAGACTAAGTCTAAACCTAACCCTAACCCTAAGACGAACCGGAACGCTAACCCTAACTCTAACTTTAAATGTAACACTAACCCTACACTAACCGCATCCCTAACACTAGTCCTAAACCAAACACGAACCCTAACACTAACACTAACCCTATCCCCTAACTTAACCCTAAAATTAACTCTAACCCTAAACCTAACCCTTACACTAAACCTAACACAAAATCTAACACAAACAGTAACACTAACACTAATCCTAACACTTACTCTAATTATAACCATGACCCTAACTTTAACATTCACCCTAACCCTAACTCTAATCCTAACACACAGCCTAACATTAAAACTGACAGTAAATCTAATCCTAACGCTAACCCTAACAATAATCCTTAACCTAAGATAAACATAACCCAAACCATAATTCTAAAATTAACCTAATCCTAAACCTATCACTAACCCTAACACTAATCCTAACACGAACACGAACTCTAACCCTAACCCTAACCGTAACTATAACCCTAACCCTAAACCTAACACAAACTGTAAACAAAACCATAACCCTAACCCTAAAATAACCTTAACCCTAACCTAAACCTAACCCTAACCCTAACCCTAATTCTAATCCTAAACCTAACCCTAACTCTATCACTAACCCTAAGCCTAAACCTAACACTAATGCTAATCCTAACCCTAACCCTAACCCTAACACTAACACTATCATTAACCATAACCCTAACCCTAACCATAACACTACCCCAAACCCTAACCCTAACATTAAACTGAACCTAATCTTAACTGAAACCCTAACCCTAACCCTGACTCTAAAACTAAACTTAAGCCTAAACCAAACCCTAAACCTAACCCTAATTCTTACTCTAACATAAACACTAACCCTAACACTAACCCTATCACTAACTCTAAACCTAACCCTAACCATAATCATAACACTAAAACTAACACTAACCCTAATTTTAACACTAACCCTAAACCTACACTTAACCTTAACACTATCCCTAATTGTATCCTTAACAGTAACCATAACACTAACCCTAACCCTACAACTAAACCTAATCCTAACACGAACCATAAACATAACCCTATCACTAAACCTAAACCTATCCCTAATTCAAACCCTAATCCTAACACTAACCCAAACCATTACCCTAATACATACCCAAACACCAATCCTAAACCTAACACAAACAGTGACCCTAACCCTAACCCTAACCCTTACACAAATCCTAACCCTAAACTTAAGACTAAAAATAACCCTAAATCTAACTCTAAGTTTAACCCTAACACTAACACTAATCTTAAACCTAAATCTATAACTTATCCTCAACCTAACCCTAAACCTAACCCTAACCCTAACCCAAATATTAATCCTAAACCTAACATTTACCATAACACTAACCCTAAACCTAAACCTAAACCTAACACTAAGCATAATCCAAAAATTAATCCTAACCCTAACAATAACCCTAAATGTAACGCTAACACGAACCCTAAAGCTAACCCTAACCCTAACCGTAACCCTAACACTAATGCTAATCCTAACCCTAAACCTAACAATAACCCTAAACCTAATCCTAAACCAACATTAAACCTAACCCTAACCCTAACCCTAACATTAACCCTAATGCTAACACTGTCACTAACCCTAAACTTAACCCTAATCATAACCTTAACACTAAACCTAACCCCAATCCTAAACCCATCACTAATTCTAACCCTAAACATGACTCTAAACCTAACACTAACTATAAACCTAAACATAACCCTAACCCTAACCCTAACATCTAACCTAAACTTAACTATAAACCTAACCATAACCCTAACACTAAACCTAACCTTAAACCTAAACCTAAATCTAACCCTAATCCTATTTGTATACATAACACTAAACCTAACCCTAACACAAAAACTAGCCCTAACCCTAACCCAACCAGAAACCCTAACCCTAACCCTAACACTAAACCTAACACTAACCCTAACTGAACTCAAACCTTAACTCTGAATCTAACCCTAATCCTAACCCTAACCCTAACACTAACCCTTAAACTAACCCTAAACCTAATCCTAACCCTAACACTAACCCTAACCCTAACCCTAAAACTAAGCCTAACCCTAATGCTAACACTTTCACTAACCCTAAACCTAACCCTAACACTAAACCTAACCCAAATCCTAACACTTAAAAAAAAAATCCTAACCCTATCACTAATTCTAACCCTAATCATAACCCTAAAACTAACTAACCATAACCCTAACACCAAATCTAAACTGAACTCTAAACCTAACTGTAACCCTAACACTAAACCTAACCCTAACCCTAAATCTAACCCTAATCCTATTCGTATACCTAACCCTGACCCTAACACATACAAAAAACCTAACCTTAACCCTAATCCGACTACAAACCCTAACACTAACACTAACAATAAACCTAACACTAACCCTAATCTGATTTCAAATCCTAATTCTAAAACTAACCCTAATCCTAAGCCTAAACCCAACACTATAAACTTAACTAACACTAAACCTAAAATAACCCTAAACCGAATCCTTAGCCTAATACTAACAGTAACCCTAAACCTAATCCTAAACCTAAAACTAAACCTAACCCTATCCCTAACCCTAACCCTAACACTAACCCTAAATCTAATGCTAACACTTTCACTAACCCTAATCCTAACCCTAAAACAAACACTAACACTAAAACTAAACCTCAACCTCAACATAAACCTAACACTCATGCTAAACCAAATCCTAACACGAACCCTAAACCTAACCATAACACTAACCCTTACCCTAACAAAACCCTAAACTTATTCCTAACCCTAACACTTACACTGAGCCTTACTCTGAACCTAACCCTAATTCTAACACAAAACATTACCCTAGCCCTAAACCTACCCTTGACACTAAACCTAACACTAACCTTAACACCAAAATTAATACTAACACTAACCCTAACACTAACCTTAATCCTACTCATAAACCTAAATTAAAACTTACTTTAAACCTAACTTTAACACAAACTCTAAACCTAACCCTAACACTAATCCTAACTCTAACCCAAAACCTAACACTAACCTAACCATAACCATAACCATAACCATAGCACTTATTCTAATGCAAAATTTAACACTAACTTTAACTTTAACCATAAACCTTATTCTAACCCTAAACCTAAGCATAACCCTAAACATAACACTAACCCTAAAACTAACTCTAACCCTTACCCTAACCATAACCATGGCCCTTTCCCAAACCCTAAACCTAACCCTATCCCTAACACTAAATGTAACCCTAATACTAAACGTATCCTAAGGCTAACCCTAACACTAACCCAAAACCTAACCCTAATGCTAAGCCTAACACTAACTCTAACCATAACCCACCCATAACATTAACCCTAACCATAAACGAAACCTAACACTAACCCTAACCATAACCTTAACTGTAACTCTAACCTAACCCTAACACTAACTCTAACACAAATACTAACCCTAAACCTAATATTAACTCTAACCTTAACACTAACCCTATCACTAACCCTAACCCTAACACTAATCCTAACACTAAACCTAAACCTAACCATAAACCTAACCCTAAAAATAACACTAACCCTAACCGAAAACCTAACAAAAACCCTAACCATTACCTAACCCTAATGCTAACCCTAACACTAAACCTTAACTTAACTATGATGCTAACCCTAACACTAACCGTAATCCTAAACCAACCCTAACACTAACCCTAACCCTAAACCTAAACCTAACACTAACACTCACCCTAACCCTAAACCTAAACCTAACACTAATCCTAATCCTTAACTTATCCCAAAACCTACTGTTTATCCTAACATTAATCTTATTCCTAACACTAAGCCTAACCCTACCCTAAAACCTAACCCTAACCGCAACACTAATCCTAAACCTAACCCAATTTTAACATTAACACTAACCCAAAACCTACTACAAACACCAACAATAAACCTAAACCTAACACTAACTCTACATTTAATCCTAACCATAACCATAACACTATTCCTAAATATAACACAAACCCTAACCTAACCCTAACCCTAAATGAAACCCTAACCCTAACACTAACCTTAACACAAATCCAAACCCTAACTCCAACACTAAACCTAACCCCAACCCTAACTTTATCACTAAAACTAACCCAAACCTAACACTAAACTTTTCACTAACCCTAAACCTAACCCTTAACCCAAACACTAACACTAACCATAAGTCTAACCCTAACTTATTAGTAATACTAACCCTAACCTTAAACATAAATGTAAACTTAACACAAACCCTAACCCTAACCCTTACCCTAAAACTAATCCTATCCCTAACCCTAACTTTAACACTAACCCTAAAGCTAACCCTTAACCTAACCCTAACCCTAATTCTAACACAAAACCTAACCCTTACCCTAAACCCACCCCTAACACAAACCCTAAACCTATCCCTAACCTTAACAGTAACCCTAAACCTAAACCTTACCATAACTCTAACTGTAACCCTAACCCTAAAACTAACCCTAACCTAACCCGTACCCTAACACTAACACTAACCCTAAACCTAATCCTCACTCTAATCCACACTGTAAACCCCACCCTAATACTAACCCTAACTCTAACACAAACCTAAAACTAAGCCGAAAACTCACCTTAACCTAACCCTAACACTAACTCTAACCCTAAACATAACCCAAACCTGAACACTAAACTTAACTTAAACCTAAAACTAAACCTAACCCTCAACCTTATTTTAATCCTAACCCTAACCTGAGCCGCAACCCTAACTCTAACACTAACCCTAACACTTACTCTAACACTTACCTTAAAACTAACACTAACCCTAAATCTTACCCTAACCTAACCTTAACAATAAACTTAAATCTAACCCTAACCAGAACCCTAACCCTACTCTTACCCTAACACTAACACTAACCCTAAAACTAACCCTATCTGGAACCCTAAACCTAACCCTAACCCTAACCCTAAATGTAACACTAAATCTAAAAGTAACACTAACCCTAATACTAACTCTAACCCTAAACCTATCCCTAACCTTAACACTATCCCTAACCGTAACCCTAATGATAACCATAACCATAAACCGAAACCTACCCTTAAACCAAACCCTAAACCTAAGCCTACCAACAATCATAAACCTAAACAAAAATTTAACACTAACACTAACCCTATCCCAGTTACCTAACCCTAACCCTAATCCTTATACAAACTCTAACCCTAATTTTATCCCTAACACTAACCCTAACCCTAACCCTTACTTTAACCCAAACCCTAACCCTAACCCTAACCCTAATTCTGTCCTAACATTAACCCTACATCTACCCCAAACCTAAACCTAACCCTAACCCAAACGCTAATACTAACCCTAAACCTCACCCTATCCCTAACCCTAACCCTAAAACTAACACTAAACGTAACACTAATCCTAACCCAACATTAATCCTAACCCCAATCCTAACTGTAACACTAACCCTAAACCTAACCCTTACCCTAAACCTAACCCCTAATATTAACCTCAATCCTACCTCTAAACCTAACACTAACCCAAACCCTAAACCTAACCCTAACCCTTACCATAACACTAAACCTAACCCTAATCCTAGACTTTATGCTAAACTAATCATAACCATAAACAGAATCCTAATACTAAACCTAACACTAAACCTAACACTAAAGCTAAACCTAACCAAAACACATAAACTGTAACCCACACCATAACTCTAATCCTAACCTAACTCTAATCCTTACTGTAGCCCTAAACCTAACCATAACCCTATCCCAAACACAAACAGTGACACTAAGCCTAACCCGAACACTAACACTAAATATAACCCAACCCTAAATCTATCACTAAGCCTAACCCTAACCCTAATCCTAAACCTAACACTAACCCTAATAATAAACCTAATGCTAATCCTAACCCTAACTCTGACCCTAATCCTAACCATAACCCTAACCCTAACCCTAACTCTAACCCTAACCCTAACACAATCACTAAAGGTGATCGTAACCCTAACACAAATCACAACCAGAAACCTAACACTAACACTAAAACTAACCTGAAACCTACACCTAATTCTAAAACTAACCCTAACCCTAACTCTAACACTAAACCTAAACCTAACTCTAACCCTAACACTTCACCTAACACTAAACCTAACCATAATCCTAAACCTAGCCCTAACTCTAAACCTAACACTATCCCTAACCCTTACATTAAACCTAACCCTAAACCTAAACCTAACCCTAAACCTAAATCTAACCCTAAACCTAAACCTAACCCTAACACTAACCAAAACATGAACCTAACCCTATAACTAACACTAACCCTAACCCTAACACTATCACTAAACCTAACCTTAAACCTAATACTATCCATAACATTAACCCTAACCCTAACCCAAACACTAACCCTAACCCTAACCCTAAAAATAACCTTAAACCTAACCCTAACCTTAATATTAACTCTAACCCTAACACTAACCCTAACTCTAACCCTAACCCTAACACAAACCCTAACTTAATCCTAATCCTAACACTAACCTCAACCCTAACCTTAACCCTAACACTAACCCGAACTTTAACCTTAACACTAACCTAACCCTAACCCTAAATCTAACTGTAACAGTAACCCTAAACATAACCCTAACAATAACCCTTACCCCAACCATAACCTTCTCACTAACCCTAACTCTAACACTTCACCTAAACCTAAGCCTAATCAAAACCCTAACACTAACTCTAACCCTAACTAAAACCCTAATCCTAAAACTAACCCTTACCCTACCCGTAACCCTAAAACTAACCCTCAACCTAACTCTAAACCTAATCCTAACTGTAACACTAACCTTAACTCTAAACCTAATGCAAAACCTATCCATAACACTAAAACTAACAAAAACGATAACCCTAAACTTAACATTACCCTAACCCTAAAAGTAACCCTAACACTAACCCAAAACCTAACCGTAATCTTACACTAAACCTAACCCTAACCCCAACCCTAAACCTAAACCTAACACTAATCCAAATCCCAGATCTAACCCTACACTTAACCTAACACTAAACCTAAACCTAAACCTAACTTAGTGCTAATGCTAAAACAAACACGAACCATAAACAGAACCCTGATACTAAACTTAACACTAAACCTAACACTAAACCTAAACCTAACTGTAACCCTATCCCTAATGCTAACCCTAAACCTAGCCCTAAACTTAAGCCTACACCTAACCCTAACATAAACCGTAACCTACACCATAACCCTAAACCTAACCTAAAACTAATCCTAACCCTAACCCTATCAATAACACAAACAATGACACTAACCCTAACCCTAAAACTAACACTAAACCTAACCCCATCCCTAACCCTATCACTAAGCCTTAACCCTAACCCTACCCCTAAACCTAATGCAAACTTTAACACCAACCCTAATGCTAATCTTAACCCTAACTCTAATCCTAATCCTAACCATAAACCTAACGTAACTCTAACTCTAAACCTAACACAATACCTAACCCTTACCATAACACTAACACAAATCATTACCTGAACCCTAACACTAACCTTAACACTAATCTTAAACCTACACGTAATTATAAAACTATCACTAACTCTAACCATAACACTAACCCTAACCCTAACACTAACCATAACCCTAACACTAATCTCAAACCTAACCCTAATACTAAATCTAACACTAACCCTAAACCAAACCCTAACCCTAAACACTTAACCTAACACTAATCCTAACACTAACAGTAATCCTAAACCTCACCCTAAACCTAACCCTAACCTAACACTAACCCTAGAACTAAACATAAACCTAACTCTAAATCTAACTCTAACATACACACTAATTTTCAATCTAAGCTTAACCCTAATAGTAACACTTACCTTCACCCTAACTCTATACCTAAACCTAACCCTACATTAACCCTAACCCAAACCTAAACCTAACTCTATTACTAACACTAACCCCAACACTACACCTAATTCTAATTTTAACCCTAAACATAAATCTAAACATAATCCTGTTACCCTAACACTAACCATAACACTAACCCTAACACAAAAAGTAACCCTTACTCACACCATAACCTGAACCCTAACACTAACCCTAACACTCACCTTAAACCTATGCCTAACTCTAAAACTAACCATAACCATAACCCTAACTCTAACCTAATCACTAACCCTAAACCTTACCCTAACCCTAACAGTTACACTAACAGTAATCCTAACCATAACCTGAACCCTAACCCTAAGGCTAACCTTAACCATAACACTAACATTAACTCTAACCCGAACACTAAACTTAAAACTATCCCTAAGCCTAACAGTATTCCTAACCCTAACCCTAACACTAACACTAACAGTAACCCTAAACCTAAGCCTAAACCTAACACTTAGGTGAACCCTAAACCTAAACCTAACCTAACCCCCAAAATAAATCTAACCCTAACCCTAACCCTAATACTAACACTAAACCAACCCTAAAGCTAACACTAAACCTAAACCTAACCCTAAACCTAAACCTTACAATAACCCTAACCCTAACCCATCACAAAACCTAACCCTAACATTATCACAAACCCTAACCCTAAAACTAACCCTAACCCTAACACTAACCCTAAACCTAACCCTAAACCTAACACTTTCACTACCCATAAACTTAACCCTACACCTACTAATGCTAATCCTAAACCTAAGCCTACCCCTAATCGTATCTGTTACCCTAAAACTAACCAAAACTGTAAAACTAACACAAAACTTAACCCTAACCCTTACACTAAACATAAACCTAACTCTAACACTAACATTAACCCAGTCTTCAACACTAACCTTAAACCTAACCCTAACCCTAACCCTAAACCTAACCCTAACCCTAACACTAACCCAAACACTAACCCAAACCCTAACCCATCTGTTAACCTAACACTAACCCTAAAACTAACCCTAACACTAACCCTAAACATAACCACAAAACTAACACTATTCATAACCCTAACCCTAACCCTAACCCTAACACTAACCATAACCCTAACACTAACACTAACCCTAAACCTCACCCTAAACCTAACCCTAACCTAAATTAACTTTGACATTAACCATAAACCTAACTCTAACCCTAACCAAAACAATAATTTTAAACCTAAGCTTAACTCTAACCATAACTCTAAACCTAACCCTAGCCCTAAACCTAAACCTTTACCTTACCCTATCTCCAACCCTAAACCTAACACTAAACCTAACCCTAAGCCTAATCAAACACTATTCCTAACCCTAACTGTAACCATAACACTAACACCAACAGGAAACTTAACCCTAATCCTAACCTTAAATATGACCCTAACCCTAACCGCAATCCTATCCCTAACAAAAATTTTACTGGAAACCATAATCCTAAACCTAACCTAACCCTGACCCTAACCCTTAGTTCACCCTAATCCTAAACCTAATTTTAACACTAATACTAATCCTAAAACTATCACTAACCCTAAGCCTAACCCTTACAGTAATCCTAATACTAACCCTAACCCTAAAACTAACAGTAACATTAACTCTAAACTTAAACTTAACCCTAAACTTAACCCTAACCTTAACCCTAACATAAACACAAACCCTAACCCTACCCTAACCCTAACACAAACCCTAACTTTAAATTTAAAACTAATCCTAACCCTAAACCTAACCCTTATCCTAGCTCTAAAACTAACCCTAAACCTATTCAGAAACCTAAACCTAACCCTAACTTTTACTTAACACTAAACCTAACCATTACCTTAAACCTAAAACTAATCCTAAATCTAACCCTAACCCTTACCATAAAACTAACCCTAATCCTATCTCTAAGCCTAACACTAACCCTAACACTAAGCATAACACTGACTCTAAACCTATTCCTAACCTTAACACTATACCTAACCCAAACACTAAACTTATCCCTAACCGTAAACCTAACCCTAAAACTTTCACTGAAACTAATCCTAACACTAACCCTAATCCTAACATTAAGAGAACCCTAAGTTCTAACCCTAAACCTAACATAAACCCTAATCCAAACCATAACACTAACCTTAACATAATCTTAACGCCACACATTACCTAACCCTAATCCTAAACCTAACACTAACCCTAACACTAAACCTAAAACTAACCATAAACCTAACTATAACCCTAACCCAAACACTAATGCTAACCCTAACCTTAACCCTAATCCGAACACTAACACAAAACACAATCAAAACCGTCAACTTAATCTTAACAGGAACCCTAACCCTAATCCTAAAGGTAACTCTAACACAAAGCCTTACCCAAACCCTAACCTGAAAACTAACCCTAACCCTAACCCTAACCCTTACCCTAACACTAATCCTAACCATAACCCTAATACTAACACTAACATTAAAGCTCACCATAAACCTAACCCTAACCCTAACACTAAATCTAATCCTTACCCTAACACTAACCCCAAACCTAACTCTAACCCTAACCAATCTTAAACCTACCCCTAACCCAAACCTAACACTAACCCTAACCCTAACCTTAATCCTACACCTTACCCTAAAACTAAACCTAACTTTAACCCTAACATGAGTCCTAACCTTAACCCTAACTGTAACCCTAACACTTACCCACATCCTAACAATAACCCTAACACAAACCCTAACTTTAACCCTAAACCTAACACAAACCCTAACCCAAACCATTACCCTAACCCTAACCTTACCCTAAATTTAACCCTTAACTAACCCTAACACTACCCCTAACACTACACCTAACCCTAAGTATAACCCTAAATCTAACACTAACCATAACCCCAATGATAAGTCTATAACTAACACTAAACTTAATCCTAAACCTAAACCTAACATTAACCCTAAACCTAACACTATCCCTAAACCTAACCATAACTCTAACTGTAACACTAACATTAACTGTAAACCTAACCCTAACACTAACCCTAACCCTAATCCTAACCATAAAAATATCCCTAAGGCTAACCCGAAACTTAACCCTAACAATAACCTTAACCCTAACCCTAACACTAACCCTAACATTAATCCGAAAACTAACCCAAACCCTAACTCTAAAACTAAACCTAACCCTAACCTGAACCTTAACCCTAACCCTAACCCTATCACAAACACTAACCCTAAACCTAACACTAACCCTAACCTTAAGCCTGACCCTAAAACTAATCCTAACGCTAACTGTAACCCTAATCTTACATGTAACCCTAAACCTAACAAAAAACCTAACACTAACCCTAACTATAAACCTAACCCCAACCCTAACACTTATTTTAACACTAACCATAACCCTAACAATAAACCTAACCCTAGCCTTATTACCCTAACACTAACCCTAACCCTAAACCTTTATCTAATGCTAACCTTAACCTGATAACTAATACTCACACTAACACTAACCCTAATCCTTACACTTACACTACCCCTAACCATAGCACTAACCCTTAACCTAACTATAACCCAAACCCAAACACCAAATATAACCCTAACCTTAACTGTAATACTTAACCTAACCCTAACCCTATCTCTAACCCTGTCCCTTATCCTAAGCCAGACCCTCACCCTAATGCTACCCTAGTCCTAACCATAATTCTTAGCCTACCCCAAAAACTACCTCTATTACTCGTCCTAAACCTAGCTCTCATTCTAGCTTTAAACCTAACCGTGACACTTATTCTGACCCTAACATTAACCCTAGATCTAAACCTGACCCTAACCCTAAGCTGAACCCTAACACTATGTCTACCAGTAAACCTATACCTAAACCTAACAGAAACACTAGCACTACACCAAACCTAATCCTAAATAGAGTCATAAATCTAGTGATAGCCCTAAACAAAAACCTAGCATTAGCCCTAACAATAACCCTTAACCTAACGTAAAGTCTAAACCTATCATTAGACTCAATGCTAGTCCTAATTGTGTCTCTAATCCTAAAACTAAACCTAACCCCACAATGACCCTTAATCTAATAAAAACCGTAGCTCAAAACCTTATCCTAAGCAAAAACCTCACCCTAACACTAGACTTTTCCATAACCCTGACCATAAAACTAGTCATAACCATATCCCTCGCTCTTACATTACCAAAAGCCCTAACGTTAGCCCTAAACATCACAAAAAACATAGCCCTTATCCTAGCCCTAATCATAACACTAACCATAACCTTAGACCTAACCCTAAGGCTAACCCTCGCCCTAGCCCTAACCCTAGCTCAAACTCTAATCCATAGCCTAAAGATAACCCTAACCCTAAACCTAACATTAGCCCTGACTCAAAACCTAACCCTCGCCCTAGCCCTATCCCTAGCTCAAATGCCTACACTTACCCTAAACCTAACCCTAACATTAACCCTAGGCCTAACCGTAACCCTAACCCTAATTCTAACCTTAACCCTATCCCTAACCTTAGTTCTAACCTTATCCATTAACTTAAAGAAAAGTCTAACACAAATGCTAACCCTAGGCCTAACAATAATCCTATTTTAACAATAACCCTCTCCATTTCTCTAAACCTAACTGGAACCATAAACCTAATTCTATCCATTACCCTAACTCTAACCAGAACCCACTGCTAATTCAAGCATTAACCTTAAATCTTAACCTAAACCAAACTCTACCCAGACTCTGACCCTAATAATACACCTAGCTCTATACTTGACCCTTACACTGCACCCAAACCTTACAATAGACAAAGCCATAACCTAACACTAAAACTAATACTAAGCATAAACCAAGACCTGACATTAGCCCTAGCTGTAATCCTAGCTCTAGCCCTAACACAAACCTCAGCCTAGACCTAAACCTAGCTTTATTCAAAACCCGAATCCTAACCTAGCCCTAACGCTAATTCTAAATCTCACCCTGTCCCTAAACCTAGCAATAACCCCACCCCTTTCCCTAAACCTAACCCTATCCCTAACACTAACCCTAAACCTAACCCTAGCCCTAACTCTAACACTAACCCTATCGCTAATCCTAGCCTTAATTTAGCCCCAACATTAAACCCACCCTTAACAGTAGCCCTAAGACTAACTCTAACTCTTGCCCTTGCCCTATTTCTTGTTCTAACCCTATCTGTTATCATAACCTCCACCATGCGGCCTGCGCATTGGTTTCATTAATGAGGTTCTTGGCATAAAAGTTAGCTAGCAGAGATCGAAATAAAACACACAGACTCAGTTACCTTTTTCTATGACCAGGTCCGAGACGGCTCCCCTCTCTGGCTCCAACCTCGAACCACCCGTAGGGCAGCAAGGATTACTCAGGGCTAGCAGGAGAGAGAGAGAGAGGGAGCACGCCAGGGAGTAGCCTTTTATTGGGGAACAAGAAATTCAGGGGAGAATTCCATCCAATGAAGGTTGGGGGGGGCGCACTCCAAGGTCAGGGTCAGTGATTTGGCCCCTGGGATCAGTGGTCAGTCACACCCCCACACAGACGGGTTCTCTCATCAGGAGAGGGCCAGGAAAGTTCCGACACAGCCAGAAGCCTCAGACCCAAACCGGGAGTCACCCAGTCACACGTGAGAATGGCTCTCCACATATTCCCCCTTTCTATTCTTAAAAATGAGGCGGCGGTTCACTCTTTGGAGTTTCTGTATTCTTGTTCCGAAGACTCGCCATCCTATAATTACAACACAAAAGAGAATTAACAGCAAATAGAATAATCCAATAATGTACCAGGCCAAGTATTTAAGAATATTTCCAGGGTTGAATCCATTCAACTCCTTCAATATTTGGTTTGCCAAAGAAGAAGGATCTGAAAAATCAGCTCTATTATTTTGAATGTCTTGGATATGGTGATGAAGTTCCAGAATATATCCAAGCTATTATTACTATTTTGCCAAATACAAATGGTTTTTAACCTTCTCCCAATCCCAGAGAGAAGCCTTGTACTTGGCAGCTGTAACACAAACATACTTATAATTGGCATGGCATTTAAGCCTTTCCTTAAATTTTAAGGCTGAAAGTTCATTACCTATGTCTGTAACAGTCGCCTCTAAGGCATTTAATTTAGTTTCAATCCTTTCATCAATATTTACTTGATTACACAGAGCCTTGGAAGTATTTTGAGCTAAATTATTAAGAAATTTTGCATGCTGAATATTCTGAGACAATTTCAGAGATGCAGAGACAGTTGAGGCAATAAAGGAGACTAGCGCCAAAACACCAACAATTATAACTCCAATAGCATGTTTAGGTCTTGCTAACTGGGCATGAATTTGCTGCAAGACTTGTAAACCAGTATCAGCATACCATGGCTCTGAAATATTAGCAGGCAATAAAACGAAAGAGGGCTGATGTAGTATCAGCACTCCTTTTCCTCCATTATACCTAGTAATACAATTGGTTAGGTTACATTTATTACAAGTAACAATATATCTGTCATCTATCCATTTAACCTTTACATTTCCAATAATTAAAACATAAGGAGATTGGACACAGGCTCGTAAGCCATAGCAAGATCCCTCTTTACAGTTCTTTTCAACAAATTTTGGTAAAGGTTTGTCTGTAAAATGTAAGGATTCTGAGGCAGCAATTAAACGCCAAACATCCTTTTGAACACCACCTTCACTATAAGTTAAAATATTACTAACAAATCCTGCAGGTGTCATAGCAGAATTTCTTCATAATTGTCTCTTATCAATTTTTGGAGACCAGTCTAAAACATACCCACTACCTTTAGACACCTTATGTTGTACAGGAAAGGTATTTACACAATCCATCCATCTAGGAAAGGTGCCAATCTCAATTGTAGAACTATTTGGACAGTGATGTATCTGTGGAGGTTTTGCAGAAATGACTGGCTTGTTATGGGAAAGTCCCATCTTAATTACTGATCTAGTATAAGGTCTTAAGTCCCCATAAATAGAATTATTTGTCAGCCTAGGTCTACCAATCGCTGTCTTTTCTTTGAATGATTCTTTCAGGCAGCCAGCATGTTTATCGTGTGACCAACACAAAGGTAATTGGGCACTGTAGCCAGAATAATTGAATCTAGTCACATGATTGGGAGTAATATGAGTATTTGTAAATCCTCCCATCATGAATGAGTCATTAGTAAATACTGGAATAGATTCTCCAGTCCACACAGCTGGGTGTACCAGGGGTGGTGGATCTGGGAAATATGTCCAGTAAGTGTCTACTTGATCCCCCTTTACCTGACAGCCCAACAGGGCAATTACTGTTGTTACCATCATCACTGGGGTCCTGTTCTCTCCTAGGTGTTGAAGTATTTGGGAAGCCTTGATTGTTAGCTTCTTCATATCTTCCCATGAAATCAGCTTTTCGGCTAGGTCAATTTGGTCTTTCTTCATCCTTTTCTGATATCTCCTCCTTCTGGATAGGGGCTCCTCCGGGTCGATCCTCAGTCGCTTGAATCTGGGTTCTAGCTCTTCCATGTCTGATAGCACATTCAGGTACCCAAATAGGACGAAAAGTGCTTACTGGGAAAATACAAGCATGACCTCTGCCCCACATAAGCACCGGATCTGGGACTTTCCACTGACCAGTCTGTAAATCTTTCCACAAAACTCTGCCTAAAGGGCCTGTTACTGAGGGAGACATTTGCCTCTCAGCAGCAGTGTGACCTTCTGTGTCACAGTTTAAAAAACTTAAAACAAACAAAGCATGATTAAGGCTATTTTGGGGAGTCACAACCCTATTCCCCCCTTTTAATTTTTGTAATTGAAGCTTAATAGGTAAATGAGCTCGTTTCACAATACCTTGGCCTTGGGGGTTATAAGGAATTCCTGTTTTATGATTAATGTTAAACTCTTGGCAAAATTGTTGCAAAGAAGAGCTTACATAAGCTGGAGCATTATCTGTTTTAATCTGCATAGGGCACAATAGAACAGAAAAAGCTGCTAGGCAATGAGAAATTACATGTTGAGTATTTTCCTTAGTACATGCTGTGACAAAAATAAATCTAGAATAAGTGTCCACTATGACATGCACATAACACTGCTTACCAAATTGAGGAATATGAGTTACATCCATTTGCCATATTTGATTTGGTTTTAATCCATGGGGATTTACCCCTGATGGCAGAGCTGGAGTGTGAATAACACACTTAGGACACTGGCTTACAATCTGACGAGCTTGTTCTCTAGTAATATTAAAATTTTTACATAAGCTGGAAGCATTTTGATGATGCAAGGAATGGGAAGATAGTGCACAGTCATATGAAGACATCTGTTGACCAAAAGTTACTAATTTATCAATCTTGTCATTACCTGAAACTAAGGGTCCTGGAAGATTAGTATGAGCCCATATGTGCCCTATGAAACATGGGTACTTTCGCATTAGCACTGTCTTTTGTAAATTATGAAATAATTCAAATAACTCCTGTGATGAAGTATACCCAGTAACTGAAGTTTCAATGTTTTTAGTACCTCTGACTGCATATAAGCTGTCAGAATAAATATTAATAGGCTCATTAGAAAAGTAATTTAAGGCACAAATCAGAGCTTGAAACTCTGCTCTTTGGGCAGAAGTATAAGAAGTTTGTATTACCTCTGTGTGAACATGACTATAAAAACATGCTTTACCTGAGTTAGAACCATCCGTGAACATGGATAAAGCTTCATCTCTAGGATGTGCATGTACAATCTTTGGAAAAATAATTGACGTTAATGATGCAAATTGTATAATCTTATCACGAGGTTAATGGCTATCTATCTGGCCAGAAAAATCAGCAAAAGCTATCTGCCATGAGATAGAAGTTTGAAAAAGCCAATTAGTCTGCTGAACAGAAAATGGAATGATTATGGTATCATGCTCAGATCCAATTAATTGTAAAATCCTAGTTCTGCCCTTAATTACTAATTGAGCTATAGAATCATGAAAAGGAATTAATGTTTTTTGAGGAGAGTGGGATAAATAAATCCACTCAATAACTCCTAATCTTTGCCATATGGCTCCTGTTGGAGTATGCTCAGTTGGAAATATTAACAAATACACTATTTCTTTAGGATCAACTCTAGTAAGCTGTGCAATTTTAATTGCATGTTCAACTCTCCTTAAAGCCATTCTAGCCTCTAAGATCAGCTGACATGGAGAGGTTGGAGAAGGATTTCCTTGTAATATCTGAAATAAAGGATTTAACTCAGAAATAGTTAGTTTTAAGGATAGCCTCAGGCAATTAATATCTCCTAATAGCTTTTGAATATCATTAAGTGTATGTAACTCCTTAACTCTTATCTGAAGATTTTGAGCACGGACTGTATGTCCTTGAATTATCTGACCTAGATATTGAAAAGGAGGCACCTTTTGAACTTTTTGAGGGGCTATGCATAAACCCATTGCTGTAAGCAAAGTCTCTAACTGAACAAAAATTTCTGAAATTGCCTCTGGATTAGCATGAGCCAATAATATATCATCCACAAAATGAATAAATATACGCATCAGGAAAGCTATTTCTTATGGGATCTATCGCCTGGTCTACATATTTTTGGCACAGGGTAGGACTATTATGCATCCCCTGGGGGAGTACTTTCCAGCAATATCTTTTAACAAGTTCCTTAAAATTAATTGCTGGGACAGTGAAGGCAAATCTCTCACAATCTCCAGGATGTAACCTTATAGAGAAAAAAACAGTCTCTTAAATCTATTACCATCAAGCTATAGTCTAAAGGGATGGCTCTGGGGGAGGGAAGTCCTGGCTGTAATGATCCCATAGGTCAAATTGCATGATTTATTGCACTTAAGTCCTGTAGCAATCTCCAATTTCCTGACTTTTTCTTAATAACAAAAATAGGTGTGTTCCAAGGACTAAGCATTGGTTAAATATGACCAGCCTGAAGTTGTTCCTCAACTAACCTATGAATTATTTTAAGATTTTCCCCTGAGATGGGCCACTGAGAAATCCATATAGGCTCCTCTGTGAGCCAGGTGATTTTTTCAGCTGTCTTAGGGATCGGGGAAGTACTTAGGGCCCCTAGTAAAAATTTTGGCTTGGAGCATTTACTAATCTTTGTCGTGAAGACTGGTTTGTAAACAGATACTCTTTCTGAAGGGTCTCCTTATCATCTCCAGGAAAATACCTCTGATTAACTTCCTCAACTGACCTTATAGAGTTTGGAGTAACTAATAATAATCCCATCTTGGCTAAAATATCTCTTCCCCATAGGTTAGCTGGTAAAGACCCTAACACATAAGGCCTAAATACTCCACTATTCCCATCGGAATCTTCCCAACGGAGATAGTTGGCACTTTGAGCAGGCTGTGAAACCTGTCCTATTCCCTCTAGGTTAGCTGGTGCTACATGTAAAGGCCAGCTTCTAGGCCAGAATCTACTAGAAAAAACAGATATATCAGCCCCTGTGTCTACAATTCCGAGGAACATTTTATTATTAATTTTAAGCTATAATAAAGGGCATTCTTGTCTCACTAGCTGTGACCAGTATACTCTGTCCAGCGGTTTAGAAACTGAATCTACTGGTGGGTGTCTCCCTGAATCACAAGGCAATAAAATTAATTGGGCAAATGTATCCTTTGGAGTGAGCCTTAGGGCATAATTGGACGTTAGGGTAACATTTAATTGTCCTTTAAAATTTGAATCTATCACACCGGGTGTCACCTCAATGGCTCCCTTTAAATTATTGTGTCCCAAAATTAAACCTATAGTATTATCAGGAAACGGCCCAAAAATCCCAGTAGGGATTTGTTCTGGCCCTGTTTCAACTGTCCTTGAAGGTCCTAAGAAAACTGTCTGCGATCTATATTCCGATAAAAATAGCAGGCTGTCCTGGTCGGCGCCAGTGACGTCACACCGTGCGCCCTCTCCTCGAATTCCCCGTATTGTTTCTTGGCCTGGGGAGGGGCCGACTGGAAGTTTTTTGTCCTCCCGCTAGGAGGAAATGATGGCAAGAAGGCGGGCTGATCCGCGCCATCTTGACTCACCACATGGGGTTGAGTCCTGCAATATCTATTATTACCAGTAGATGGAGCCCTGAACTTAAAATTGTGCATGCGACACTCCCGAGCAAAATGATTATTTCTCCCGCAAATGTAACATTTCCCATGGGGTTTTCGTACTAAATCCTGTGGTTTCAAAGTTTCCTTTAGTGCCCCGGCTAGGGCTACTGTCTGCAAATGGGTAGAGTCTATGTCAGAACATAAGAGAATAAACTCAGAAATTGTCCCTTTTTTACGCTGTGGTCTAAGAACATCTTGACAATACTTATTTGCATTTTCAAATGCCAATTGCCTAACAATGAACTCACTCGCTCCCGGGTCCCCGATCGACTTGTTTGCAGCCTGGTACAATCGGGCTACGAAATCTGAGTAAGGTTCACTCGCACCTTGCCTGATTTTGGTAAAAACTAAATTGGATTGGTCCTTAGGGACAATCTGCCTCCAGGCACGTTTCGCACAATCTGTTATTTGATTGTATACTACAAATTCATAATTTAACTGTCTTTCTATGTCAGTAAATTCACCTATCCCTAGAAACATTTCTACTGGCATTTCTATATCCTGTCTTTTGTTCTTTTCTGCCTGTTCAGTACAAAAATCAGTCCAATAAGTTCTCCAGAGTAAGAAATCTCCCCCACTCAGACAAGATCTGGCTAAAGAAATCCAATCGCTAGGAGGAAGGGGCTGCAAGCAAATATTTTCTATCAGACTCTGTACAAAAGGCGAATTTGGACCATACGTCTCACATGCATTTTTTAGTTCCTTAATGGTTTTAAATGGGATTAAGGCATGAACTCTAACTCTCTGATCTTGCTCATTAACTTGCTCAAAATCTGGAAAAAGTTGAAAACCTCTAGTATCCTCCTCCCCATCTTCCTGTGCTTTCTTAATACCTCGCTGGAGCAGGTAAGAAAAGTCATTGTTAATGCAGCGTACATGTTAAATTTTGTCCTTTTAGCAGGTATTGGCTGAATTCGAATAGCCTGGGCAGGCGGTGTTAAACGCAGCCTGTTAAGATTTCTCTGTAAGTCCTGAATTTCAACGTCTGATTCTTCTCCCTCAGACTGCGAGTCATGGTCAGACTCTGCACTGTCGCCATTTTGAAATTGGGCTTCTAAGCCACGTGGCTGAGAAGAACTCTGAGACCCTCTAGGAATCTCTTCTGGATTTTCCTCCCCAGGAAGATCCTCTACCTCTTCCAGAGGGCTTTCTAGGATTTCAGAGGTTTCTTCTGTATGATATTCATCCCTATAATCTCCCTGCGGGCTAGCCTGGTCTTGAAAGTTTAAGGTCACATTCCTAACTTTTGGTTTGGCCCTTAGCTTCTTTGTTTTTAAAAGGCTTAATGGAAAGGGAATTAATTTAGCTTCAGGTGGATTTTCCATTTGAATAGACTTAATAGCCCTCTGCATGCCTTTTAACAGGTCTTCAGGGGGCCACAACTTTGGCCCATATACTCAAAAAGACAAACTTCCAGAGCCTTCCAAGTTTTCTGAATACTTTCTATGCCTCCAGGTAGTTCATTAGAAAGATAAACCTTTTGTAACTTTCTTCCTAATTTCTCCCAAGTAGATAAATTTGGAGACTCTTGTTCACAAAACCAAGGACAATATTCACCTACAATCTTTAAGAATTATAATAACTGAGCTTTCTTTATCTGTTTTCCTTTCTGATTAAATATACTGTCTAAAATAGTCAGATACATTTCCTTATCCGTAGAAATTGAATTTCCCATTTTAATTAATTTAATGTCTCTTTTCTTCAATATCTCCAGGTACTTTTGTGACTCTAAATTGTCACCACTTCCTTTATCTTATATTTATAGCGTGCTCCCACTCAATCTAGCTAATCTAGAATGCCCCCCTCGTGGGCGCCAATTCCACCATGCGGCCTGCACATTGGTTTCATTAATGAGGTTCTTGGCATAAAAGTTAGCTATCAGAGATCGAAATAAAACACACAGACTCAGTTACCTTTTTCTATGACTAGGTCCGAGATGGCTCCCCTCTCTGGCTCCAACCTCGAACCACCCGTAGGGCAGCAAGGATTACTCAGGGCTAGCAGGAGAGAGAGAGAGGGAGCACGCCAGGGAGTAGCCTTTTATTGGGGAACAAGAAATTCAGGGGAGAATTCCATCCAATGAAGGTTGAGGGGGGGCCGCACTCCAAGGTCAGGGTCAGAGATTGGGCCCCTGGGGTCAGTGGTAAGTCACACCCCCACACGGAAGGGTTCTCTCATCAGGAGAGGGCCGGGAAAATTCCAACACAGCCAGAAGCCTCAGACCCAAACCGGGCATCACCCAGTCATGCGTGAGAATTGTTCTCCACAATAACCATAACACTAGACCTAACTTTAGCCCTAACAATAGCCCTAGCCCTAAACCTAGATCTAAGCATAACAATAAATGTAAGATTAAACCTCACCTTACTACTAGCCCTAACACTTTTGCTAATCCCAAAACTAGTCCTAACCCTAGCCTTAGCTCTAAAACAAAACTGAGCCACAGCCCCAACTCTAACCGTATCCTAAATTTAACCCTACCTGACGTTAATGCTATCCCATATTCTTACTGTAATGCTAATACAAATCCTAACCCTACACCTAGCCTTAACCCTCATCGTAATTCGAGTCCTATCCCTAATCCTAAAAGTAACAGTAATCCTGACTCTGACCTTAACACTTCCCTATCTTTAATCATTCCCCTAACACTAAACCTAATATACACACTAGACCTAATCCTAATGCTAACGCTTATGCTACCCATAATCATAACCCTAGTTCTTACATTAGCTGTAGTCCTACACAAGCCCTGACCTAACCCAAAACCTAGCCCTAATCTGAGCCCTAACTCTAATTTACTCTAATTTTAATTGTAGCTCTAACCCTATCCCAAGCCTTAACACTTCACCTAAACCTAACCCTAAATATAAACATTGTCCTAACCCGAAACTTAAACCGAACCCTAGCCCCATTCCTAAGCATAACACTAGCCCTCAACCTAGATATAATTTTAATCATTACCCTAACCATAACCCTAAGCAAATTCTAACCCTAGGTCTAACCCTAACCATAGCCCTAACCTAACCATAACCTCAGTCCTAACTGTAGCTCTAATTCTGTCCATTACCTGATCCATATCTTTAAACAAAATATATCCCCAGGCCTAATTCTAACCCTATGCCTTACCCTAACCCTGTCCATTATACTAAAAATAACCTGAACCTGAAACCTAACCATATCCATTACCCTAACCCTAATTCAAATTTTAGCCCTAATCATAAACCTTAATCTAACCCATACCCTAACTCTGACTCTGACCCTAATAATACCACTATCCATTACCCTAACCCTAATCCTAACACACCACTAATTCAAGTATTAACCCTAAATCTTAACTTAATCCAAAACCTACACAGACCCTGACCCTAATAATACACCTAGCTCTAAACCTGTCCCTACCCTAAACCTAATTCTTAC
This sequence comes from Marmota monax, assembly GCF_021218885.2. NCBI lineage: Eukaryota > Metazoa > Chordata > Mammalia > Rodentia > Sciuridae > Marmota > Marmota monax. The sequence goes on along the minus strand of NW_026692704.1, from coordinate 1,555,159 downwards.
ACTAGACATAGCAATATTTTAAGACTAATACTAATACTAACCATAAACCTAGACCTGACATTAGTCCTAGCCCTAATCCTAGCCCTATCCCTAACATAAAGCCTCAGCTTAACACTAAAACTAGCCTTAATCCTAACCCAATCCCTAAGCTTATCTGTAATTCTTATTCTATCCCCTGCAATAGCCCTAAAGCTAGCTATAACCCTATCCATTCCCCTAAACCTAATCCTTACCCTTACACTACCACTAACCCTAACCCTAGGCCTAACCCTAGTGCTAATCTTAGCCTTAATTTAGCCCTAATCCTAAACCTACTTCTAACCCTAGCCCAAAGACTAACTTGAACTCTTGGCCTAACCTTATTTCTATTTCTAACCCTATCCATTATCGTAACCCTAACCCTAAACTTAGTCCTAACCATAGCCCTAAACCTAAATATAACCATAACAATAAATCTAAGACTAAACTTCACCCTAACACTAGCCCTAACACTATTGCTAATCATAAAACTAGCCCTAAACCTGGGCCTAGTTTTAAAACAAAACTGAGCCATAGCCCTATCCCTAATCCTAGTCTAACCTTAAACGTAGACATGTCACTAGACCTATCCCTAATCTTTGTTCTAAGCCTAGCCTTAATCCTAACCCTAACATTAATCCTAGTCCTAACCCAAATTTTATGCTTTGCCCTAGCCCTAAATATAGCTGTAACATCATACCTTACATTAACCTTAATGCTAACCTTAACCCTAGCCCTAAACCTAGGCCTAAACCTACCACTAACCATAGCTCTACTCTAGCCCTAGTTTATCCCTAACCCTAAACCTAACACTATCCCTAGCCCTATGAATGTCTCTAAATCTCTACCTAGCTCTATCCCTAGTTCTAAAATTATTTGTTATCATAACCCAAACCCTATCCCTATTCCTAGCCCCAACCCTAGCTGTAACCTTCACCTTAGGCCTAAACCTGGATCTACACCTAACCTTAAGCCTAAAGCTTACTCTAACACTAGGCTTAACCCTAATGCTAATTGGAAAACTAGCCCTAACAGTACCCTAGCCCTAAAACAAAATCGAGCCATTACCCTAACACTAACCCTTAACATAAACCAAACCCTAACCCTACACCTAGCACTAAACATAGCCCTAATTTGAGTCCTAACCCTAACACTAGAAGTAACCCTGACTCTTACTTGGACCCTAACAGTAAACCTAACTCTAAATATTGACCTAATGCTAACCCTAAAACTAGCCCTAATCAGAATTCTAGTTCCTTCATTAGCTGTACCCTTAATGCTAACACAAATCCTAGCCCTATTCCCAGCCCTAAGCCTAGGTTTAACACCAAACCTAACCCTAACCCTAACTCTACCTCTAAATCTATCCCTTACCTTAAGCAAAACCCTCACACTAATGCTACCCTAGTCCTAACCATAATCCTTAGCCTACCTCAAACCCTATCTCTATTACTAGTCCTAACCCTAGCCCTCATTCTAGTTCTAACCTTAACTCTAATCCTTAACCTTATTCTGACCCTAACACTAACCCTAGGTCTAAACTTGACACTAACCCTACCACATCCGGTAAACCTATATGTAAACCTAACAGTAACACTAGAACTAGACCAAACCTAATCCTAAATAGAGTCATAAATCTAGCCTTAGCCCTAAACAAAAACCTAGCACTAGCCCTAACGATAACTGTTAACCTAACGTAAAGACTAACTATATCCCTAGACCCAACTCTAGTCCTAAATCTGGCTCTCACCCTAAACCTAACCCTAACCCGAACAATGACCATTACCCTAAAACAAACTCTAGATCTAAATCTTATCCTAACCCAAAACCTAACTAGAACACAAGACTTATCCATAACCTAACCCTAAAAATAGCCATAATCATATCCCTAGCTCTTACATTATCCATAGCCCTAATGCTAGCCATAAACCTCACACAAAACTTAGCCCTTTTCCTAGCCCTAAACCTAGCCTATTTTACCCTTAACCATAAGCTTAGACCTAACCCTAATTCTAGTTCAAACTCTAACCTTAATCTAAACATAAGACTAACCCTAACATCAACATTAGCCCTGACTCTAACCCTAACCCTCAGGCTAGACCTAATCCTAGCTCGAACGCTAACACTTACCACAAACCTAACCCTGACACTAACCCTTGGCCTAACGCTTACCCTAGTCCTAATTCTAACCTTAACCTTAGTGCTAATCCTATCCATTACCCTAAAGATAAGCCTAACTCAAATGCTAACCCTAGGCTTAATGCTAACACTATTGCTAACACTAACGCTATTCATTACTCTAAACCTATCCTGAACCTTAAACCTAACCCTATTGATTACCCTAACCCAATCCCAAACCATATCCTTAATGCTAATTTAAGCCTTAACCCTAAATCTTAAGCTAAAACAAACCCCATTCGTACCCTGACCCTAATAATACACCTAGCTTAAAACCTGACCCTTAACCTAAACCTAAAACTTACACTAGACCTAGCCATAACCTAGTCCTAAAATTAACCATAACCACACACACAGACCTGACATTAACCCCAGCCCTAATCCTAGCCCTAGTCCTAACACATAAACTAGTTTTCATCTTAGGGCAATACTTAGCTATAATACTAACCCAAAACATAACTATAGCCCTATCTCTAATTTTAACTCTTGGCCTAGACCTGAACTTAAGTATAACCATATCCTTTCCCCTAACCCTATCACTAACCCTAAAGCTAACACTAATCATGTCTATAGCCCTAACCATAGGCCTAACCCTAACACTAACTTTAGCACTAATCCTAGCCCTAATTTAGCCCTAACCCTAACTCTACCCCTATCCTTGGCCTAAGACTAACTATAAATCCCATTCAGCCCTATTTCTAGTACTAACACTATACATTAAAATAAACCTAGCACAAGCCCTAACCTTAGCCCTAAACCTAGCCCTAGACCCTACCCTAGATCTAACCATAACTCTATATTTGACCCTAACCCTAAGCCTAATCCTCAACCTATCACTAGACCTGCATTATCACTAATCCTAAAACTAGCTGTAACCCTAGACTTATCTCTTAAACAAAACTAAGCCATTGACCTAACCCTAAATGTTAACCTAAATCAAACCCTAACCCTAAACCTAGCCACAACCTTCTAGCTCTAATTCATGTCCTGGTCCTAAAATTAACCCTGAACCTGACTTATATTCTAACACTAACCTTAGTTATAAATATCACACTAACACTAAGGATAGCGCTAACACTAGATCTATATCAAATTCTAACTCTAATCATAACTTTAGTTCTTATGTTAGCCATAGCCTTAACCCTAGCCCTAAACCTAAGAGAAAAACTAGCCCTAATCCGAGCCCTAACCCTAGAAGTAAATCTAAACCTACACCTAACTTTAGCCCTAACCCTAACCCTAAACCTAGCCCTAAACTTAGCTCTAACTCTCACTTACCCTTAGCCAAACCCTATCCATAATGCTAACCTTGGTCCTAATCCTAATCCATAGCCTAATCCAAACCCTAACCCTATTACTAGTCCTAAATCTAGCCCTCATTCTAGCTCTAACCCTAACTCAAATCTTTACCCTAACACAAACCCTCAGTCTAAATCTGACCCTAATCCTAAACCAAACACTAAAACTAGCCCTACCAGTAAACTTATACCTAAACCTAACCCTAACTCTAGCCTTAGACTTAAGACTAATCCTAAATAGCCATAATCTAGACCTAGACCTAAAAAACCCCTGAGCCCTAGCCCTAACATAATACTTAAACTAAAGTAAACTCTAAACCTATCCCTAGACCTAACTCAAGTCTTAATTCTGGCTTTTACCTTAACCTAACATTAACCTGAACACTGACCCTGACACTAACAATAAACCTAGCTGTAAGCCTGAACCTAACCCAAAACCTAAACCTAACACTAGACATAGCCATAACTCTAACCCTAAAACTAGCTCTAAGCAGAACCTTAGGTATTATATTACACATAGCCTTAAACCTGGGCCTAAACCTAACACAAAACCTAGTCCTAATCTGAGGCCTAAACCTACCCTAATCATAACCATAATCTTAAATGTAGCCCTACCCTTTACCCTTGCCTTAAACATAACCCTAGCTCAAAGCCTAACCCTTAGCCTAAACATAACCCTAGACCCATTCCTAAACATAAACCTAACCTTAGCCCTAATCGTAACTTTAACCCTAGTACTAACAATAGCTCTAACCCTAACATTACCCTAACCCTAACCCTAACCATAATAATAACCCTAGCCCTAAACTTAACCCTATCCCTATCCCTAATCATAAACCTAACCCTCGACCTATCTCTAAATCTAACCCTTGCAATAAACTTAACCCTTACCATAAATCAAAACTAAACCTATCCCTAAACCTAAATTTAACCATAACTTAAACTTAACACTAAACCTAATATTATATCAAATCTAATACATTATTCAAAAACTAACCCTAATTCTAGAGAAACCCTAGAACTAACCCCAACCCTAACCATAACCATAACCATAACCATAACCCAGACCTAACACTAAACCTAACACTCCCCCTAGCCATAACCATAGCTTAATCCCAAACCCTTACCCTAACCCTAACACTAGCCCTGTCCCTAACCATAATGCTAACTCTAGCCCTATACCTAACACTAAACCTAGCCCTTATCCTAGCCCTAATTTAGCCCTATTCCTAACCCTAACCCTAACGCTAACCCCAGAATTAAGACTAACTATAATTCTCACACAATACCTATCCCTACTTCTAACCCTATCCCTTACCATAAACCTAACCCAAGCTCTAAACCTAGTCATAACCCTTGCACTATCCTTAGCTCTAGCACTAACTCTAGATTGAAAACTATCTCTAAAACTAACCCTAACCCGATGCCTCAGCCTAACCCTGAAACAAGCTGTAACTCTAATTTTGATCCTAAAGTAAGCCCTAAACGTAGCCCTAGCCCTAAAACAAAACTGAGCCATACCCCTAACTCTAACCCTCACACTAGACCAAACCCTAACCCTACACCAGCCCTAACCCTAGCCCTAATTTGAAACCGAACCCTAATTGTAAACATAATCATTACCCTGACTCATATCCAAACACTAAACCTAGCTCTAACCATCACCCTAACCTTAATCCTAACCTTTACACTAGATCTAGCCCTAAACCTAACCCAAAAATTAACCCTAATCATAATCCCAGTTTTTACAATAGCCAAAACCATAACACTAGCCTAACCATAATAAAAAACTAGCCCTAATCCAAGCCCTAAGAAGAGCATTAACCCTAATCTTAACCCTAACCCTGTTCCTAACCCTAGCTCTAACCCTATCCCTTACCCTAAGCCAAACCATCACCCTAATGCTAACCGTATTCTTAGTACTAATCTGTAGCCTAAGCAAAACCCTAAATCTATAAATAGTCCTAGCCCTAGCCTTCATTCAAGATCTAATCATAACCCAAACCCTAACCCTATCCCTGACCAGTATTCTGACCCTAACACTAATCTTAGGTGTAAATCAAAACCTAACTATAAACTGAACCCTAACTTTAGCCCTACTGGAAAACTTATACCTAAACCTAAACCTAATATCAACCCTAGACCTAAACCTAATCTCAAATGTAGCCATAACTATTGCTCTAGACCTAGACAAAGTAGACCTAGCCTTAACAATAACCCTTAACCTAACCCAAACTCTAACCGTACTTCTAGACCTAAACCTAGTTCTAATTCTGGCTTTGACCCTAACCATTACCCTACCCAAACACTGTCCCAGACACTAACAGTAAACCTAGCTCAAAACTTCTCCCTAACCCTAAAGCTAACCCTAAAACTACACCTAGCCCTAGCATTAACCATAAAACTAGTCCTAATAATTACACTAGTTCTTACATAAGCCATAACCCTTACCTATCGCAAAACCTAGCCCTAATCCAAGCCCTACCTTAGCTTTAACCCTAAAGGAAACTCTAACAATAACCCTAGCCCTAACCATAACCCTAAGCCTAAGCCTAGACCTAATCCTAACCATAAATCTAGCCCTAACCCTAGCTCAAACCCTATTCATTACCCTAAGATAAGTATAATCCTTATGCTAACCTTAGGCGGAACCCTAATTTTAGCACTAGCCTTAATCCTGTCCATTAACCTACACCTAACCTGAACCCTAAATCTAACTGTGACATTACCAGATCCCTAAACATAAGACTAATTTCAGCCCTAAACCTAAACCTTAGCCTAACCCAAACCCTAATCTTGACCATGACTAAAATAATTCTTATAGCTCTAAACCTCACCCAAACAAGAAACCTAAACTTTACAATAGACCTAGCCATGAGTCTAACCCTAAAACTATCCCTAACTATACCCTAGACCTGGCATTAGCCCTAGCTCTAATCCTAGCCCTAACCCTAATACAAAACTTACCCACATCCTAGCCATGAACCTCGCCTTAATCATAACCCTAACCCTAATATTAACCCTAACCATGATACTAATTCTCACACTAGTCCTAAAACTAGCTATATTCCCATCCCTTACCCTAAACCTAACCCTAACCCTAAACCTAACAGTAATCCTAGCCCTAATCCAAGCCCTAATTTAGCCCTATCCCTAACACTAACCCTAGCCCTAAGACTAACTCTAACTCTCCCACTAGCCCTATACCTAGTTCTGACCCTAACCCTCACCATCACCATACACCTAGCCCTAAACGTAGCCCTACCCTAACCCTATACTTAGCTCTATCTCAAAACCTAGATCTAAACTTAACTCTAAATTTAACCCTAACCCTAAGACTAAATCTAGCCATAATTCTACTCTCATCCATAATACTTAACCTAAGACTAAATCTCAGAATTACACTAGCCCTAACACTAAGACTAATCTTAAGATTATCCCAAACCTACCTCTAGCCCTAAAACGAAACCAGTCATAGCACTAAACTTAACCCTTACCTAAATCAAACCCTAATTCTACACCTAGCCCTAACCCTATCCCTAATTATAGTCTAACCCTAACCTGAAAACTAACAATGACCCTGGCTGTAAACATCATCATCACCGTAAACCTCAACGTAACACTAGGACTAGCCCTAACCCTAACGTTATAACTATCGCTAATCATAACCCTACATCATACATTATCTGTAGTCTTAACCCTAGCCCTAAACTAACCAAAAATCTAGCCTTAATCCAAGTCCTAAACCTAGCTTTAGCCCTAAAATTAAACTTAACACTAACCCCCAAACTAGCCTTAATCCTAAACATAACCCTAGCAGTAATCTTAGGGCTAACCCTATCCATTACCCTAATGATAACCCTAACCCTTCTGATAACCCTAGGCCTAACCCTAACCCTATACATTACACTAAACCAAACCTAAACCCTAAACCTAACCCTGTCATTACCCTAACCCTAAATCTAACACTAATTCCGAGCCCTGCACCTAAACAACAACTTAACCCAAACCCTAAGCCTCACCCTGATTCTAAAAGTAACCCTAGATCTAATCCTGACCCTAACCAAAAACTTAACCATTACACTGGACCAAGCCATAATGCTAACACTAAATCTATCCCTAACTGTAACCCTAGACCTAAAATTAGCCATAGCCCTTATATTATTCCTAACCCTAAAACAAATCCTAGTCCTCATCATAGCCCTAAACATAGCCTTAATCATAACCCTAACCCTAACCCTAATACTAACATTTGCCCTTGCCCTAATCCTAGCTATAACCACATCCTTACCCTAAACTAAACCCTAACTCTAACCCTAACCCTAATGGTAACCCTTGCCTTATTCTTAGCCCTAGCACTAACTCTACATCAAAACCTAACTCTAAATCTAACCTTAACTCGATGCCTAAGCCTAATCCTAAATCTACCCCTAACCCTAGCCCTAACATAACCCTAGCCATAATTTAGCTGTATCACTGAACCTAACAATAACCCTAGCCCTAAGACTAACTCTCTCACACTAGCACTATCACTCGTTCTAACCCTGTCCCTTACCCTAACCCTAACCTTAGCCCTAACCCTTATGCTAACCATTTCCCTATTCTTATCCCTAGAACTAATCTTAGGAAAAATGTAACCTAAATCTAGCCTAACCTGAAGGAAAAGCCTAACCCTAACACTAGCCCAAACAATAATGCTAATCTTAGAATGAGCCCTAACCCTAGCCCTAGCCCTAAAACAAAACTTAGCCATGGGTCTAACCTTAAACATTAACCTAAACCAAACTCTAACCTTATGCCTAGACCTAACCCTAGCCCTAATTTCAGTTGGAAGCTTAACTCCAAAACTAACCATGAACCTGACACTGACCCTAACACTTCTAGCTTTAAACAACACCCTAACCCTAAACCTAACCCTAATATTAAACCTAGCCCTAAAACCCTGAAACTAGCCCTATTTGTAAACCTAGTACTTATATTAGCTGTAACCCTAACCCTAGCCCTAACATAACCCCAAACCTAGCCCTAATCAGAGCCCTAACCCTAGCTTAAACCTAACATAACCTTAACACTAGCCCTAATTGTAACCACAACTCTAGCCTTAAACTGATCTCTAACTCTATCTATTACCATAACCATAACCCTAAACATAATGATAACCCTAGACATAAATTTAACCCTATCCTGAATCCTAAACCTTTTATTACCCTAAACTGAACCTAAATCCTAAACCTAACACTATCATTACCGTAACCCTAATCCTAAAACTAATTCAAGCCCGAATCTGAAACCTTAACCTATCCCAAACCCTAACCCAGACCTTGATTCAAATAACAGCCCTAGCTCTAAACTTTACCTTAAACCAACACCTAACCTTTAGCCTAGACATAGCCTAATCCTAAATCTATCTTTAACCATAATTCTGGACCTGAAATTAGCCCTGTACCTAATCCTAGCCCTAACCCTAATAACACTTCTAGCCCTCATCCTAGCCCTAAACCTAGCCTTAATCATAACCCTAACTCTAGCCCTACACCTAACCCTAATTCTAACCCTCACCCTACCTCTAAACTTAGCTATAAAGTCATCGCTTACCCTAAATTTAAACCTAACCCTAAACCTAACCCTAAGCTTAAGCTAAACACAAAACCTAGCCCTAATCCTAGCCCTAATTTAGCTCTATCTCTAACCCTATCCTAACCCTAGCCCTAAGACTAACTCTAACTCTTGCCCTAGCCCTATTGCTAGTTCTATCCCTATCCTCTACCATAAACCTAACATTAGCCCTAACACTTGCTCTAAAGTTGGTCCCAGCCCTAACCCTATCTCTAAATCTAACCTTAAACCTAAGCCTAAACCAAACACTAACACTAGCTCTAACCCTAATTACAATTGTAAAACTAGCCCTAACTCTAATCCTAGCAGTGAACCAAAACTGAACCATAGCCCTAACCCTAAACCTTAACTTAAACCAAACACTAACACTACACCTAGACCTAAATCTAGCCCTAATTCGAGTCCTAAGCCTCACCTTAAAACTAATCCTGAAGCTGACTCACATTCAAACACTCACCCTAGCTCTAAACACCGCCGTAAATTCAAACTGAACACTAATATTAATAGCGCTAATTCAAGTCTTAACAATAACTTTAAAACTAACCCTGACCCTGAATCCTATAATAACAAGAACCGTAGCTATAAATATTAACCTAACTTTAAACCTAATCAAAGCTCTCAACCCAACCCTAACCTTTACCCTAAAACTAACCCTAATGGTAACCCTAGTTCTTACATTAGCCATTGCCCTAATCCTAGCCCTAACCCTAAAACAAAAACTAGTCCTAAACCAAGCCCTAAACCTTGCTTTAATGCTAACTCTAACCCTAACCATACCCCCAACCCTAGATCTAAATCAATCACTTACCATAATAGAAACCCTAAACCTAAGAGTAACCCTAGATCTATCCCTAGTCCTTAGACTAACAAAAACTCTGACACTATTAATAGTCCTAACCCTAGCCTTCATTTTAGCTCTAACACTGTGCCAAACCCTAACCCTAACACTGACACTTATTCTGAACCAAACACTAAACGTAGGTCAAACCCTAACCCCAAACCTAACCCAAAGTTTACCATAATCTTATCCCTAGAAATATCTCTGAACCTAACTCTCAGCCTAGTCCTAATAATAGGTCAGAACCTAACCCTTACGCTAAACATAACCCTAAGCCTAATCCGAGTTCTAACCCTCAAATTAACCCTAAGACAAGACCTAATCCTAAGTATAACCCTAGCCCTAACCTTAACTCTAACTGTATCCTTTACCCTAAACATAACCTTTACCATAATATTAACCCTAGGCTTAACCCTAACCCTATCACTTTACCCAAACCTATCAATTACCCTAAACCTACCCTGAACCGTAAACCTAACACAATCATTACGCTAACCCTAACCCTAATGCTAATTCAAGCCCTAACCTAACCTCAAACCTAAACCAAACCCTAACACTGACCCATGACCCTAATAATTCCCCTAGCTCTAAACCTAACTCTTACCCTACATAACCCTTACACCACACTAAGCCATAAACCTAACCTAAAACTATTCATAACCTTAACCCTAGACCTGATATTAACCCTAGCCTTAATCCTAGCCCAAACACTAACACAAACCCTAGTCCTTATCCTAACCCTAAACATAGCCTTAATTTTATCCCTAACCCAAACCCTAGGCCTAACCCTAACACTAATGCTAGCCCTAATCTTAGCCCTAATGTAGCCCTATCACTATCCCTAAATCTAACTCTGGCCCAAAGAGTAACTGTAACTCTCACCCTAACCCTAAACCTAGTTCTAACTCTATCCCTTACTAGAACCCTAATCCTAGCCATAACCCTTGGTGTAGCCCTAGCCCTATTCATAGCCCTGGCCATAACCCTAGATCTAACACTAAATCTAAATCTAACCCTAATCCTAATCCTAAACCTAAACCTAACATTAGCCGTAATTCTAACACTCATTCTAAAAGTAGCTCTAACACTAGCTCTAGCCCTAAAACAAAACCAAGTCATAGCCATAACCCTAACCCTTAACCTAAACAAGACCCTTACCCTACACCTAGCCCTAAACATATCCCTAATTCTAGTCCTAACACTAACCCGAAAACTAAACCTGACTCTGAACCTAACACTAACCTTGGCTCTAAACATCATCATCACTGAAATCCTCAACCTAACACTAGACCTAGCCTTAACCCTATAACTAGAGCTAATCATAACCCTACTTCATACATTAGCTGTAGCCTTAACCCAAGCACTAACCTAACCCAAAAACTATCCTTAATCCGAGTCCTAAACCTAGCTTTAATCCTAAACTTAAAACTAACCCTAACCACAAACTAGCACTAATCTTATACATAACCTTAGCCCTAAACTTAGGTCTAAACCTATCCATTACCCTAACAAAAACCATAATCCTTAATATAACCCTAGGCCTAACTCTAACCCTATACATTACACTGAACCAAACCTAAACCCTAAAACTAACCATGTAATTACCCTAAACCAAACCCTAAACTAAGTCAAACACTAACCCTCATCATTACCCTAAAAATAACCTTAAATATAAAAGTGAATCTTACCCTAATCCTAATCCTTACATTGGACCAAGCATAAACCTAACATTAAATGTAGCCCTAACTATAACCCTAAACCTGACATTTGTCCTATCCCTAATACTATCCCTAACCCTAACAAAAACCCTGAACCTCATCCTAGCCATAAACGTAGCCTTAGTCATAACCCTAAGCCTAACTCTAGCCCTAATCCTAATAGTAACACTTGCCCTAGCCCTAAACCTAGCCAAAACCACATCCCTTACCCTAAATATAACCCTAACTCTAACCCTAACCTTTCTCGTCACAATTGCCTTATCCTTAGCCCTGGCTTTAATACTAGATCAAAACCTAACTTTAAATGTAACCCTAACTCGATGCCTATGCCTAAAACTAGCTCTGACCCTGATGCTAATTCTAAAAAGTAGCCTTAACCCTAGCCCTAACACTTACCCTATCCATAATTTAGCCCTATCCTTAACCCTAAACCTAAACCCTAGCCCTAAGAATAACTCTGTCTCTCACACTGGCCCTATCACTCATTCTAATCCTATCCCTTCCCATAAACCTAACCTAATCCCAAATCCTAGTCCTAACCTTTGCTCTATCCTTAGCCCTAGCACTGACCTTAGATTAAAAACCAAACTCTAAATCTAACTCTAAACCGAAGCCTAAGCCTAATTCTAAGACTAGCCCTAACCCTAATACTAATCTTAAAAATTTCCCTAACCCTGACCCTAGCCCTAAAACCAAACGGAGCCAAAGCTCTAACCCTAACACTTAATTAAACCAGGCCCTAAAGCTACACCTAGCCCTAACCCAGCCCTAATTCGAGTTTTAATCCAAACTCTAAAACTAACCCTGACCCTTACTCTGACCATAACACTAACCCGAGGTCTGAACATCACCCTAACCCTAAAAATAAACCTAACTCTAAACCTAGCATTAAAACACTAAAATTAGCTGTAATTATAACCCTCATACTTACATTAGCCATAACCCTAACCCTAGCACTAAGTTAACCAAAAACCTAGCCCTAATCATAACTGTAACCCTAGCCCTAAACTGATTTCAAACTGTATCCATTACCATAACCATAACCCTAAATCTAATGCTAATCTGAGCCCTAACTTTAAACCTTAACCTATAACAAACCCTAACCCAGAACTTGACCCGAATAATACCCATAGCTCTAAACCTGATGCTAACCCTAAACCTCACCCTTGTACTAGACCTTCCCATATTACTAACCATACAACTATCTTTAACCATAATTCTTACCTGAAATTAGCCCTAGCACTAATCCTAGCTTTAACTGTAAAAAAAAAAAAATAACCTAGCCCTCATCCTAGTCCTAAACCTGGCCTTAATCATAACCCTAACTCTAACCAGAGCCCTAACCTTAATTGTAACCATCACCCTACCTCAAAACCTAGCTACAAAGCCATCCCGTACCACAAACTTTGCAGTATATCTAAACCTAAATACTAAACCACAACTCTAAACTGTAACCCTAACCCTAACACTTACCCTAACACTAGGCTTAAAGTAAACACTAAACCTAGCCCTAATCCTAGCCCTAATTTAGCACTATCTATAACCCTAACCATAACCCTAGTCCTAAGACTAACTCTCGCCAAAGCCCTATCCCTAGTTCTAACCCTATCCCTTACCATAACCTCAAACCTAGCCATAACCTTGCCCTATCCTTAGTTCTAGCCCTAACCCTATATCTATCCCTAATTCCATATTTAACCCCAACCCTAAGCCTAAGCCTAACACTAAAACTAGCCCTAACCCTAACCCTAGGACTAAAACAAAACCAAGCATTAGCCCAAATCCTAAACCTTAACTTAAACCAAACCCTAACACTACAGCTAGACCTAACCCTAGCACTAATTCGGATCCTAATCGTAACTTTAAAACCAACCATGACCCTGACTCATATCCTAACACTCACCCCAGCTCTAAACACCACCCTCACCTTAAACTGAACCCTAATAGTAAACCTATCCCTAATTGGGGCCTAACTCCAACCCTAAAACAAAGCCTGACTGTGACTTCTATCCTAACACAAACTCTGGCTATAAATATCATCCTTACCTTAAACCTAAACCTAACACTAAACCTAGCCCATACCCTAACACTAAAACTAAACCTAATGGTAACGCTAGTTCTTACATTAGCCATTTCCATAACCATAGCCCTAAACCTAACACAAAACCTAGGCCTAATCCGAACCCTAAACCTAGATTTAACCCTAAATTTAACCATAACCATAGCTGTAACCCTAGCTCTAAACCAATCCCTTACCCTAAGCAAAACCCTAAACCTATGGGTAACCCTAGACCTCTCCCTAGTCCTTAGGCTAACTCAAACACTAACCTTATTAATAGCCGTTACCCTTGCCCTCATTCTAGATCTAACCCTATCCAAAACCCTAACACTAGCACTAAAACTTTTACTGACACTACCACTAATCCTAGGTCTAATCCTAACCCTAACTCTAACATAAAACCTTCCGTAATCCTATCCCTAGACCTAATCCTGAACCTATTTCTCAGCCTAGTCCTAACCATAGCCCAGAACCTTACCCTTACACTAAACAAAACCTTAACCTAACCTTAGTTCTAACCCTCACACTAACCCTAAATCACGTCCTAATCTCTACCGTAATTTTAGCCCTAACCATAAGTCTAAATGTATCATTACCTTAAACATAACCCTTACCCTAATGCTAACCCTAGGCCTAATGCTAAACATATCACTATCCCCAAAATTATCAATTACCCTAAACCTACCCTGAATCATATGCCTAATCCAATCATTACCCTAACCCTAACTCTAATGCTAATTCGAGCCCTAACCCTAAACTCAAACCTAAATCAAATCCTAACACTGACACTTACCCTAAAAATTCTCCCAGATCTAAACGTCACTCTTACCTTATACTTAACCCTGACACTAGACCTAGCTATAAAACTAACCCTAAAGTATCCCTAAGCATAACCCTAGACCTGATATTAGTCCTAGTCATGATATTCACCCTAACCCTAATATAAACGCTAGCCCTTATCCTAGCCCTAAACATAGCCTTAATTATAACCCTCACCGTAACCATAGGCCTAACCCTAACACTAACCTTAGCCCTAATCTTAGACTTAATTTAGCCATATCCCTAACCTTAACCCTAACCCTAGCCCAAAGACTAACTCTAATTCTCACCTTAGTCTTAACCCTAGTTCTAACCCTCTTCTTTACTGGAATCCTAATCCTATCCCAAACCTTAGGCCGAACATAGCCCTTTCATAGCCCTAGCAGCAACCCTAGATCTAACCCTAACTCTAAATCTAAACTTTACCCTTAGCCTAAACCTAAACCTAACACTAGCCTTAACCCTAAGGCTAATCCTAAAACTAGCTCTAACCCTAGCCCTAAAACAAAACTAAGCCATAGACTTAACCCTAACCCTTAATATAAACTAAGCCCTTACCCTACAATTAGCCATAACTCTATCCCTAATTCGAGTTTTAAGCCAAACCATAAAACTAACCCTGAACCTGACTCTGAACTTAACACTAACCTCAGTTCTAAACATCACCTTAACCCTATACCTAAACCTAAAAATAGACCCAGCCCTAACCTTAACCCAAAAATTAGCCCTACTCGCAACCCTGGTACTTAAATTAGCTGTAACCCAATACCTAGCCTTAACTTAACCCAAAACTTAGGCTTATTCCAAGCACTATCATTAGATTTACCCCTAACTCTAACCCTATCACTAATCGTAACTATAAGCCTAGCCATAACTCTAGATTTAACCTTAATCCTAACCCTAAGCCTAACCCTATCAGTAATCGTAACAATAACCCTCGCCATAGCCCTATCTCTAACCCTATCCATTACCCTAATCATAACCCTAACCCTAATGCTAAACCTGGGCCTAAACTTAACTCTATCCCTAATCCTCACCCTATCCATTACCCTAAACCTAACCTGAAACCTAAACCTAATACTATCTTTGCCCTAATCCTAACTCTAATGCTGATTTGAGCCCTAATATTAAACCTTAACCTTTACAAAACACTAATCACAACACTGACTCTAATAGTACACTTAGCTGTAAACTTGACCCTTACCCTAAACCTAACCCTTACATTAGACATAGCCATAAACCTAACCCTAAAACTATTTTTAACCATAACACTACACCTGAAATTAGCCCTAGCCAAAATCCTAGCCCCAAACCTGGGCTTAATCCTAACCAGAACCATGAACCTAGCCCTAACCCCAATTTTATTCCTCACCCTAGACTTAAACCTACCTATAACCTCATCCTGTACCCCAAAACTAACCATAACCCTAAACTTAACCCTATCCATTGCCCTAAATTAGGCCTAACACAAATCCTAGTGCTAATCCTAGCCTTTTTAAGTCTTATCCTAACCCTAAACCTAGCCATAAGACTAAGTCTAATTCTTGCCCTAGCCGTAGCCCTAGTTCTATCCTTAGCATTAATCCTAAACCTAGATCTAAGCCTAAGTCTAAATCTAAACCTAAATTTAAATTTAACTGTAAAAGTAAGCCAAACCAAACCCTGACATTACCCCTAACCATAATGCTAATCCTAAAACTTGCCCTAGCCCTAGCCCTAGCCATAAACCAAAACCAAACCATAGCTCTAATCATAAACCTTAACCTAAATCAAACTCTAACCCTACAACGAACCCTAAAACTAATTCTAAAACTAACCCTGACCCTGACGCTGACCCTAACATTAATCCTAGCTCTAAACATAACTCTAACCTTAAATTAACCCTAACACTGTATCTAGCCCTAACTTAACCCTAAACCTAGCCTTAATCATAACCCTAGTTTGTACATTAGTCATTGTCCTAACCGTAGCCCTAACCCTAACACAAATTCTATCCCTAATCTGAGCCCTAACCCTAATACTAGCCCAAAGCATAACCCTAAAAATAGCCCTAACCCTAACTCTAAAGCTATTCCTTGCATGAAGCCAAACCCTAACACAAATGCTAACCCTAGTCCTAATCCTAAACCTTAGCTTAACTTAAACTCTAACCATATTACTAGTCTTAACCCTAGTGTCATTCTACCTCTAAACCCAAACCTGACCCTCATCTGACCCTAAAAGTAACCCTAGGTCTAAACTTGACCCTATCCCTAAACCAAACCCTAACACTAGCCCTACTGGTAACCCTATACCTATACCTAAGCCTAACACTAGACCTAGACCCAAAGCTAATCCTAAATATAGCTATAACTCTAGCCGTAGACCTAAACAATAACCTAACACTAGCTCTAACAATAACCCTTGAACTAAAATGAACACTTACCCTACCCCTATACCTAAACCTAGTCCTTATTCTGGCTCTAACCCTAAGCCCAACTCTATTCCCCAAACTGACCCTGATTCTAACACTGAATCTAGCTTTAAACCTGACACTAACCCAAAACCTCTACCTAAAACTTGACCTAGCCATAAACCTAACCCTAAAACTAGCCCTAACATAACCCAGCTGTTACATTGTCCATAATCCTAACACTAGCCCTAAACCTAAAACAAAACCTAGCCCTAATCCTAGGCCTAAACTTAGCTCTAATCATAACAGTCAGCCTAACCGTAGCCCTAAACCTAGCCCTAACCTAAGGCTCGCCTTAGACCTAACCCAGCTCCAAGCCTAGCCTTTACACTAAAAATAAACATAGCTCTATCCTAAACCCTAACACTAACCCTAGCCATAATCCTAACGTTAAACTTAGCCTGAACTTTAGCTCTAACCATATCACTACCCTAACCCTAACCCTAACTCAAATTAAAACACTATCCCTAACAATAAACCTAACTCTAACTACAAATGTAAACCTAGACCAAAACCTAAACCTAAACCTTGCCCTAGTCCTAACCCTAGCTCAAAAACTAACCGTTACCATAACCTAATCATAACCCTAGCCCTAAAACTAACTCTTACCCTAACCCTAAACCTTACCCTAAATCACACCCTATCACTATCCCTAAACCTAGCCCTAATCTTAGACTTAATCCAAACCATAAACTAGCCCTAACCCTAGCTCTAAAACTATCCATTACACTAAACATAACTGTAACCCTAATGCTAACACTAACCCGATCGCTAAACTTAACCCATCCATTACCCTAAACCTGAACTAAAACCTAAACTAAACCTTATCCATTACCCTAACCCTAAACCTAATTCTAATGTTAATTTGAGTCCTAGACCTAGACCTAGACCTAGACCTAGCCATAACCAAAACAGAAAACCTAGCCCTTAACCTAGCCCTAAACCCAGCTTTAATCATAAACTGAACTATAACCCTAGACCTAATCCGAATTCTAACACTCACCCTAACCCTAAAGCTAGCTATAACCCCACTTGTTCTCTTAAACTTAACCTTAACACCAATACTAACCCTAACTCTAGCCCAACACCTTGGTGTAAACTGAAAAATAACCCTAACCTTAATACTAGTCCTAATTTAGCTCTAACCCTAACAATAACCCTAGCCTTAATCCTAGCCTAATTTAGCCCTAACCCAGCCCTAATCCTAGCCCTTATTTAGCCCTATTCCTAACCCTAACCCTAATACTATTACTCAGACTAACTCTAATTCTCACCCTAGCCATATCCCTAGTTCTAACCATATTCATTACCGTAACCCTAACCCTCGTCCTAACCCTAGCTCTAGCCCTAGCCCTAACCCTAGATCTAAACCTAACTCTAAATCTAACCCTAACTCTAACCTAAACCTCAACCTAACACTAGCCCTAACCCTGATGATAATCCATAATCTAGCCATAACCGTAGCCCTAGCCCTAAAACAAAACAAACCTATATCCCTAACCCTTAACCTAAACCAAATCCTGACCATACAACTAGTACTAAATTTAGCCCTAATTCGAGTTCTAACCCTAACCCTAAAACTAACCCTGACTCTGACACTTTCCCAAAAAATAATTCTTGCTCTAAACATCACCTTAAACCTAAACCTAACCAAAGTACTAGACCTAATTCTAATCCTAACCCTAAAACTATCACTAATTGTAACAGTAATTCATACATTAGCCATAGCTTTAACCCTAGGCCTAATAAAACCCAAATCCAAGCCTTAATCTGAGTCTTAACCCTAGCTTTAACCCTAACCCTAAACCTCAAACTAACCAAGAACCTAGCCCTAAACCTTACCCTAACACTAGCCGGAATTCTAACCATAACCCTAGCCCTATCACTAGCTCTAAACATATCCATTACCCTATCAATAACCGTAACTCTAATGGTAAATGTAGGCCTAACTCTAAACTTATCCCTAACCATAAACTATTTCATTAAACTAAACCTAACCTGAATCCTAAACCTAACTCTATCATTACCATAACCCTAACTCTAACGCTAATTCGAGCTCTGACCCTAAACCTTAACCTGACCCAAACCCTAACTCTGACCCTTTTCATGATAATATACCTAGCTCTAACCCTCAACCTACTCCTAAACCTAACCATTTTACTAGACCTAGCCATAAACCTAACCCTAAAACTATCCCTAACCATAACCTTAGGCCTGACATTTGCTCTAGCCATAATTCTAGCCCTAAAATTAATACAAACCAAACCCATAAACCTAAATGTAACTCTAGCCCTAATCCTATCCATAACACAAGCCCTAAATTTAGCTCTAAATCTATCAATTACCCTGAACATAACCCTAAATATAATGGTAACCCTAGGCCGAAATCTAACCCTATCCCTCACCATAACCCTATCCATCATGCTAAATCTAACCTGAACACTAAAC
Source organism: Marmota monax (assembly GCF_021218885.2). Lineage (NCBI taxonomy): Eukaryota > Metazoa > Chordata > Mammalia > Rodentia > Sciuridae > Marmota > Marmota monax. Next base: position 1,535,715 of record NW_026692704.1, on the reverse strand, counting down.
CAAACCCTATCATTACCCAAACACAAATGTTAATGCTAATTTGAGCCCTAACCCTAAACCCTAACCTAAACAAAACCCTAAAACTGACACTGACCCTAATAATACCCTAGCTCTAAATTTGACCCTTACACTAAACCTAACACTTACACTAAACATAGCCATGAACCTAACCCTAAAACTATCCCTAACCATAACACTAGACCTGACATTTACCCTAACACTAATCCTACCCTAACCTTAACACAAACCCTAGCCCTCATCCTAGCCCTAAACCTAGCCTTAATCATAACTCTAATGAAACTCTAGCCCTAACCATAATTCTAAACTTAACCCTACCCCTATCCCTAGCTCCAACACCATTGCTTACCCTAAACCTAACCATAAGCCTAAAACTTATGCTAGGCCTAAACATAAACATAAACCTAGCAGTATTCTAAGACCTAATTAAGCACTATACTTAAAGAAACACTAATCTTAGCTGTAAGACTAACTCTCACACTCACCCTAGCCCTATTCCTAGTTCTAACTGCATCCCTTACCATAACTCTAATCCTAGCCATAAACCAAGACATAACAATAGCCCTATACTTAGCCCTAGACCTAACCCTAGATTTAATCCTAAATCTAAATCCAACTTTAACCCTAAGCCTAAACCTAAACCTAACACTAGCCCTTAACTTAATGTTAAGTGTATAACTAGCCATAACCATAACCCTAGCCCTAAACCAAAACCAAGCCATAGCCCTAACTTTATAACTTAACCTAAACCCAAACCTAATCCTTCACCTAGACCTAACCTAGCCCTGATACAAGTCCAAATCCTAACCTAAAACTACCCCTGAAATCACCCTAACGTTATACCTAACCCTACCACTAGAACTAGTCCTAACCCTAATCCTATAACTAGCCAAAAATCATAACCCTAATCCATGCATTGGCCATAACTCTAAAACTAGCCCTAACTCTAACCAAAACCTAGCCTTAATGCAAGACCTAACCCTAGCTTTAACCCTAAACTTAAACCTAACCCTAGCCCTAACCCTACCCTAAAACATAGCCTAAACCCAGCTCTAATACTATCCCTTATCCTAAGCTAAAAATAACCCTAATGCTAACCCACGGACTAACCCTAATCCTTAGCCTAACCCAAATCCTAACCATATTACTAGTCCTAACCTTAGCCCTCATTCTAGCTCTAACACTAACCCAAACACAAACCCTAACCCTTACACTTATTCTGAGCCTAACACTAACTCTAGGTATAAACCTGATCCTAACCTGAAACCGAACCCTAACATTTTCCCTACCAGTAATCCTATACTTAAACCTAAACCTAACAATAGCCCTAGACTTAAATCTAATCCTAAATCTAGCCATACCTCTAGCACTAGACCTGAAAAACCACCTAGCCCTAGCAATAACCCTTAACCTAACCCAACCACTATCCCTATCCCTAGACCTAACCCTAGTCCTAATTCAGGCACTAACCCCAACACTAACTGTAACCTGAACACTGGCTCTGACCCTAAAATAATCCTAGCTCTAAAGCTCACCCTAATCCAAAACCTAAACTTAATACTAGACCTAGCCATAACCCTAACCCTAAAAGTAGCCCTAATCATAACCCTTAACTCTTACAGAACCCATGGCCCTAACCCTAGGCCTAAACTAACACAAAACCTAGCCCTAATCCTAGGCCTGAACATAGCCCTAAGTGTAGCCCCAAACCTAACCCTAGCCCTAACCTAACCCTAAGCCTCCCTTTAGACTGAACCCTAGTTCAAAGCCTAATATTTACCCTTAACATAACCCGAGCACTATGCCAAACCCTAAACTAACACTAGCCCTAATCCTAACCTAAACCATATCTCTAACCATAACTCTAATTATATCCACTAACATAACCCTATCCCTAATCCTAACCATAATCCTAGCCCTAACCCTAGCTTTAATTCTATCCATTACCTTAACCATAATCCTAAAACTAATGCTAACCCTAGGCTTAATCTGAACCCTAATGTGAATCCCTAAACCTATTCATTATCCTAAAACTAACCTGAACCTTAATCCTAACCCTACTCATTACTCTAACCCTAACTCTACCCTAATGCTAATTTGATCCCTAAACCTAAACCTTAATCTAAACAAAACCTTAAGCCATAAACTGAACCTAATAATACACATAGATGTAAACTTGACCCCTACCCTAAATCTAACCCCTACACCAGACCTAACCATAAACATAACCTGAAACCTATGCCTAACCATAACCCTAGACCTGACATTAGTCCTTGCCCTAATCCTAGCCTTAACCCTAACATGAACACTAGCTCTCATCTTAACCCAAAACCTAGCCTTAGTCATCACCCTAACTGTAATTCTAACCCTTTCCCTAGCCCTAAACCTAATTATAACCCCATCACTTTTCCCAAACCTAAGCAAAACTCTAACCCTAACACTAACCCTAGCCCTAATACTAAACCTAACCCTAACCCTAGCAATAAGACAAACTATAACTCTCTCCCAATCCCTAGCCCTAATTCTATCCTTATTACTTACCATAACCTTATTCCTAGCCATAGCCTAGAATAAACCTAGCCCTAACCTTACACCTTGCCCTAACCCTACATCTGAACCTAACTCTAAATCTAACCCTAATTCTACACCTAACCCTAACCCTAACACTAGCCCTAAGTATAACGCTAATCCTAAAACTAGCCCTAACCCTAGGCTTAGCCCTAAAGCAAAACTGAGCCATAACACTAACCCTAAACTTTTACCTAAACCAAAACTTAATCTTACATCTAGACCTAAGGCAAACCCGAATTTGAGTCCTAATCTTAACCCTAAAACTACCCCTGAACCTCTCTCTGACATTAAAACTATTCCTAACTCTAACCATCAACCTAAACCTAAACCTTACCCTAACACTAGACCTAGTCCTAACTATAATTCTAAAACTAGTTCTAAGAATAACCCTAGATAATACATTAGCCGTAACCTTACACCTAATGCTAACTGAAACCTAGCCCAAATCTGAGACCTAATCCTAGCATACACCCTAACCTTAACCCTAACACTAGCCCTAACCCTAACCCAAACCCTAGCTCTAACCCTAGCTCTAACCTTTTCCTTTACTCTAGCCAAACCCCAACCCTAATGCTAACCCTAGTCCTAAAACTAATCCTTAGTCTAACCCAAACCCTATCCCTATTACTAGTCCTAACCCTAGCCCTCATTCTTGTTTTAACCATAACCCAAATCCTAATCCTAACCCTGACCCTTATTCTGACCCTGAACGTAAACCAAACTCTAACACTAGCCCTAAACATAAACCTATATATAAACCTAACCCTAACACTAGCTCTAGATTAAACCTAATCCTAAATCTAGCCATATCTTTAACCAAGACATAAAAAAAAAGACATAGCCTGAGCTCTAATGATAAACCTTAACCTAAGCCAAACACTAACTGCCGCAGTCTGGCTGGGCACAATCAGGAGCCACTTGTCAAAAGAAACTAACTTTATTTTTAGAACCACACACGCCAAACAAAACAGCCTCTCAGGAAAAACCATCAGAGCCTCAACTGCCACCACCGGCTTTCCACAAGCCTCTCTCTCCCACACCAGCTTCTCTCCACCTCCCACAATCCTCCTGCTCTTGAGGCCGATTGGCTGGGTCACGTGGGCGGAGCCAAAAAAGTCCCCCAATGAGCAGCTCCGTGGTCTGAAAGGGCAGGGAAACAGTCCAATAAGCATCACCGCAGAGGAGCCAATCACCTAGATGTTGCTGGGGCTGAGGAGCCAATCAGCTAGATGTTGCTGGGGCCGCTGTGAGCCAATCATCAGCCAGCAGCTGGAAGTTTGCTGGCAGCTGGAAGTTTGCTGGGGCCCCTCAGGCTGTGGCTCTCAACATCTCCCCCTCTATGTTTAAACAACAAGCATGTGGCTTAGGGACAGTGTCTGTTAGGCAGTCCAATTCAACATATGGTCCTTACCCGTCATCGGATGAACTGACCTCTAGGCATCAGCCTCCTGTCTTAGGTTGGTACCACTGCAATTGGATCATACCCATCACTGACTACCGGTCCAGTATAGAGCTATACTTGTGGATAGGCCCTTGCACCAGTGGGGGGGTGAGGTTCTTTGCCTCACCTCTGTTGGCCCCCAAATTTTAGACCATCACTAGTAGAGGAGGATGCAAAATGCCATGACAGTAAGCCAATTGAGGGCTCCTTTGAAAAATTGTACCACCGGTGACATCATCAGCAAAAATACCCCAACACTACTACAAGTCGCTGCACCAACAGATAGTTCACAATGCATACAGGTGAGCTCACAATGTGTCCAGGCAAGTTCTGCAAGCAGTTCAGTGATGGCTATTGTAGAAGCTGTAGATTAGTTTTATCTTTGACTTCACCAGCACTGGGATGAAGATAGGAATTCTGGCAATAATGGCTAAAGAAAAAATTATGTAACATTCCAGAAGGCACTAAAAGAAAACAATTTTCTTAACAATTTACATTATCTTTAAGAGAATTATTAAATATAATGAAAAGGAAAGGTGAAAGTAAACAAACAGATCTGTTAACCTTCTTTTGTGTTCACATATTAAAACAATACTCAACAGCTGTTTACCCAATTAAATTAAACCATTTAAATCACGTGAATTAAAAAAAAATATTTGGATCCATTTTTTCATGAGCGCTCATCATATATGATATATGGACCTACATACATTCAAACATATAACACAAAACACAAGTGTGCACACATAATATAATACATACAACACATAACATTATAGTAAAGGCCTTATAACTTTTTACAGGTGAAATCTCCATTGCAATGTTTAAAAACTCTATAGTCAAAAAATAGAACTGATCAGCAAAACATTAACCTAGGTCTGTATGAGCTCAAAAAACAAAATAGAACTTCATGATATGGCAAAGGGCAATAATAAAATAGATATTGAATAAAGCATCCTGGTTCTGTTGCAGATGTAAGAATAGCCAAACTGGAGTTTTGGATATCAGTTGTTATGGATTTGAGCCAAATCATCTTCTTTTTGGTCTGTAGAAATCGCTTTAGTTAATCTTTCTGGAATCCAAATCGGCTGCTCTTCTCCCTGTGGAAACACACAAACAGACCCCCGACTAAAGACAATTACTGGGTCAGGACCTTTCCATTGTCCTGTTAGAATATCCTTCCAAAGTACCTTGGGCTTATGCACATTTTTTGGACACATATGCCTTTCCGCAGCACTAAGTCCTGATGAATCCAAATTTAAAAAGTTTAGAGTAAAAAGGGTTATTTTAAGTTTATCTTTGGGGAATATATATATCCCTTCCCAATTCCTTCTTTTTCTTTAATAAGTACATTTTAATAGTTTGATGAGCTCTTTCAACTATGCCTTGTCCCTGTGGATTGTATGGGATTCCTGTTATATGAGTAATGCCAAATGTTGAGCAAAATTGCTTAAAAGAGGTAGAAGTATAACCAGGGGCATTATCTGTTTTTAACTGTTTTGGAACACCCACAGTGGCAAAATTTTGTAAGCAATGAGCTATAACATCTTTAGTTTTTTCTCCGGCATGAAGGGAGCCCATCAAAAATCCAGAAGAAGTATCAACTGTAACATGCAAATATTTTAATTTTCCAAATTCTGGCAAGTGTGTGACGTCCATCTGCCAAATATGGTTAGGTATCAATCCTCTAGGATTGACTCCAAGATTAACTTGTGGTAAAAAGGTCACACAATTTTGACATCATTTTATTATTTGTCTAGCTTGTTCCTTAGTTATTTTAAAACGCTTTTGTAAAATATTAGCATTGACATGGAACTTTTTATGAAAATTTATAGCTTCTTCTAGTGTAGAGAAAATATGTATGTCATGTGTAGTTTTATCTGCTAAATCATTGCCCAAACTAAGGGCTCCAGGCAATCCTGTATGTGCCCTGATATGTCCTATAAAGAATGGATCTTTTCTGTCCCAGATTAGACTTTGTATAGTGGAAAGCAAAGAGAAAACAGTAGAAGAAGGGGAAATCCTACCAGCATCTTCAAGAGATACTATAGCATTAACTACATACTGACTATCAGAAAATAAATTAAATACAGAATCTTTAAACATCACAAAAGCTTGTAAAACTGCATTAAGCTCTACCTTCTACCTTTTGAGCTGATTGTTTGGGTACTAAAAATGTAAAAGTTTGATCAGGGGTAACTACTGCTGCTGTACCATTATTTGACCCATCAGTGTATATATTTGGAGCATTCATGATAGGTGTTTTTCTTGTCATTTTTGGAAAAATTACAGAATGCAATGACCAAAAAGACAATAAAGGATTAGATGGTAAGTGGTTATCAAATGAAACATTAGATTTGCACATGATTGTTGCCCAAGTATTTAACTCATTAGCTAACTCATCAATTTGATTCATAGTATATGGAGTAATAATTTTATTGGGAGAAATTCCAAACACTCCCTTTGCTGCTTTTATTCCTTTGAGTATTAATTGTCCTACAGCCTCAGGATACCGAGTAAGAATAGTGTTAGGAGAAGAAGATAAATGTATCCATAATAATGGACCTTCTTGCCAAAATACTCCTGTAGGAATATTTTTTGTCGGTAGTACAATAACTAATAAAGGCAAACTTATATCAATTCTATCCAAATGCATATTTTCCATATATGTTTCAATGATTTTTAATGCCTTTCTTGCTTCAGGCATTAACATTCGGGGTGAATTTGGATCTGATGGACCTTTTAGGATATCAAATAAAGGTCCCAACTCTCCTGTTGGTATACCTAAATAAGGCCTTATCCAATTTATGTCTCCTAATAACTTTTGAAAGTCATTAATTGATTTGAGTTGATCTACTCGTATTTGAATTTTTGGTGGACAGACCATGGTTGAGGATAATAGAACTCCTAAATAATTAATTGGAAAATTTAATTGTACTTTATCTATTGCTATCTCTAGATTATAATTTTTTAATAAGTTTGTAAGTGTGGCATAACATTCTAGCAATGTGTTTTTATCTTTGTGTGCTAATAATACATCATCCATATAGTGAAATATTTGTAGTTCAGGATTTTGATTTCTAAGTGGCTGGATTACTTTGTTAACATAAATTTGACACATAGTTGGGCTGTTAGCCATCCCTTGAGGGAGTACTTTCCATTCATATCTCTGATCAGGACCTTCATGATTCAATGCAGGGATAGTAAATGCAATGGAGCCCGATGCCTTTCTCCATGGTATCGTGGATAAACACCTGGTCCTTGTTCGTTTTTTGATAATGGAGTACCCTCTATGGTGGTTTGAGAACGGCATTCATTAGCCCAATGTCTCCCTCTATGGCATCGTGGGCAAATACCTGGTATTCTACTCCTTTGATACCTAGTTTTGTTAAACCCTCCTCCAATGGGGCAATTCCTTTTAAAATGTCCTGTTTGTTCACAATTGTAGCATGTTCTTGGCCTGGCATCTAAAGCCTGTTTTACTGCAGCTGCCACAATTTGCCCTTGTTCATTAATGTCTCTGGCATCTAAAGCCTGTTTTACTGCAGCTGCCACGACTTGCTCTTGTTCATTAATGTCTCTACATAATTTAATATATGTGTTTAAATCTTCATGTTTCCATGGTCTAATGATATCTCTGCACCTATGATTCGCTTGCTCATAAGCCAGGTGTTTTAGTAATGGCATTGCTTGTTCTGTATTCCCAAAAACTCTGGTAGCTGTTTGAATAAGCCTATCTACAAATTCAGCATAAGGTTCATTAGCTCCTTGTATTACCTTAGATAATTGACCTTGTAAACCTCCATGTCCTTGTAAAGTCTTCCATGCCTTAATTGCATCTGCAGCAATTTGTGCGTATACGCCAGGATCATATGCAATTTGTTGCTGCTGATCCTCATAAGGTCCCTTTCCTAACAACATATATAGATTTCCCTGAGGATAACCAGCTGCTGCATTTCGCCTAGCCGTCTCCTTGCAAAATTCCTCATTGGCAACCTTCCATAACAGGTATTGTCCTCCATTTAGCACAGCTTTACACATATTAGCCCAATCTGCTGGTGTCATGTTCAAGTTGTTAATGGATTCGACCATGCTTACAGTGAAGGGTGCTTGAGGACCATAGGTTGTTACAACCTCTTTTAGCTGCTTCACTGTTTTGAAATTGAAAACTTGGTAAAATCTCTGCCCTCCTGCCTCAAATACAGGGCATGTTAATATTTGAGATCTTGTCTCAGGATCCCTTCTATCAACTGCGGGGGTTGGGGACCTCCCAGCATATGGAGGTGGCCTTGTTAGTTGGAAACTTACGTCCTCTGGTGATAGAAAGGTGTTAGTAGCAGTCTCCTGTTGTAACTTTCCCCTGATGGCTTTTTCTGTTTTACACTTTCTTTCTCTGTCTGACTAGCTTGAGAGGCCTTCTCTTTTACTTGAATCTTTTCCTCTGTCTGAATAACTTGAGAGACCTTCTCTTTTACTTGAATCATTATGTCTTCTTCATTGTCTGAACTGAAGGCTTTGGACTAAGCAAACAAGATATGAACGTCCACAATGGCAATGTGCCAACTGGCAGAGTCCCTGGGCTTTTCTTTTCTATTCTTTTTAAATCTTCACCATGATGGTTCCATTGTGATATATTTAACAACTCCTCCTTAAAAAGCCATGGGCTACATTTTTGTATTGTATCAACGTATGCCCTGATTGTTCTTGATTTTACTGAGATGCCTCCTTCCTCTAACAATTTACTTAACACTCTTTCAGTTTGTTTTTTACTAATTTCTGATCCTGTATTTCTACTATAATACAACCCAACAAGATAACGCCTAACAAAACTGAAACAGAGTGAAACAAAATTGGAACAACACAAAATCATTATAATAGCCTCCTGAAATTTCAATCCGTCCTTTCTCCCTATCTGTTCCTCAGATGTGAGCGGTTTTTCTTCCATCTTACACATCTCCAGGGACAGGCAACTTAAAACAAAAGTGAAACAAAATATCAAAGAAGAATGTTAAAATGGCTACCCATCCTCTCGCCCTGCCCTCAGGGGCGAGCAGTTCACTTACCCTAAGTCGCTCCCCGTACGGGCCACCAAATGCCGCAGTCTCGCTGGGCACAATCAGGAGCCACTTGTCAAAAGAAACTAACTTTATTTTTAGAACCACACATGCCAAACAAAACAGCCTCTCAGGAAAAACCTCAGAGGCTCAACTGCCACCTCCGGCTTTCCACAAGCCTCCCTCTCCCACACCAGCTTCTCTCCACCTCCCACAATCCTCCTGCTCTTGAGGCCGATTGGCTGGGTCATGTGGGCGGAGCCAAAAAAGTCCCCCAATGAGCAGCTCCGTGGTCTGAAAGGGCAGGGAAACAGTCCAATGAGCATCACCGCAGAGGAGCCAATCAGCTAGATTTTGCTGGGGCCAAGGAGCCAATCAGCTAGATGTTGCTGGGGCCACTGTGATCCAATCATCAGCCGGCAGCTGGAAGTTTGCTGGCAGCTGGAAGTTTGGTGGGGCCCCTTTGGCTGTGGCTCTCAAGACTAACCTTACCTATAGGCCTAACCAATCTGATTCTTGCTTTATCCCTAATCCTAACCTAATCCAAACACAGACCCTGACACTAACACTAACCCTAGCTATAATACAGACCGTAACCAAAACCTAAACCTAACACTAGACCTAGCCATAACTGTAAACATAACCCCCACATTACCATAGCACTAAAACTAGCTCTAAACCTAACTCAAAACCTAGCCCTAATCCCAGGCCTAAATCTAACCCAAAGTGTAACCCTAACCATAATCTAACCTTATCCCTTACCCTAAGCCTAACCCTCACACTAATCCTAACCCTCGCCTTAGACCTACCCTAGATTAAACCCAAAACTGAACCCTAAACATAACCCTAGTCCTATTCCTAAAACTAATCTTAGTAATAGCCCTAATCATAATGTTAACACTAGCCCTAATACTATCTCTAAAATTATCCATTACCCTAAACCGAACCTTAACCCTAATGATAATCCTAGCTCTATTCCTAAATGTAAACCTTATCCCAGATCTAACCCGAAACTTAACCCCCATTGTAGCCTTAAACCTAGATAAAAACATAACCCTTACTCTAACACTAACCCTAGCCCAAACCCTAACACTAACCCTAAACCTAATACTACCACTAACCCTAACCTGACATCTAACCCTATCCATTAACCTAACTCTAAATAACCTTAGCTCAAACCCTAACACTAACCCTAACCTTAACAGTAAATCTAACCCTAGACATAATCCTAAACCTAACCCTCACCCTAGCACTAACCCTAGTTCAAAATTTAACCTGTACCTATCCAAATCCTAACCGAAACCCTAACCCTAGCCCTATCCCTAACCCTAATCCTAACTCTCTAGCCCTAATCCTATCCAAAATCCTAGCCCTAACCCTAGCTCTAATGCTATTCATTACCCTAACAATAATTCTAACCCAAATGCTAACCCTAGGCCTAACCCTAATCCTATCACTAACCCTGAACTATGAATTACCCTAATCTTAACCTGAATCCTAAACCTAAACCTATCCATAAACCTAACTCTAAATCTAACCCTAATGCTATTTTGAGCCCTAACCCTAATAATTTACTTAACACAAACCCCAAATCTGACCCTGACCGTAAAAATACACATTACTCTTAACCTGGCCCTTACCCTAAACCTAATATTAGACCTAGCCATGAACCTAATCTTATAACTATCCCTAGTGGTAACCTTAAACTTCATATTATCCATATCCCTAAAAGTTGCCCTAACCCTAACACAAACCCTAGCCCTCATCCTAATCCCAAATCTAGCCTTAATCATAAAACAAACCTAACCCTAGACCTAAACCTAATTCTAATAATCGCCATAACCTAAACCTAGCTATAACCCCATCCCTTCCCATAAACCTAACCCTAAACCTAATCATAAACATAGCCCTAACCCTAGGCCTGACCCTAACACCAATCCTGAACATATTCTTAGCCCTAATTAACCCCTAAACTTAACACTAATTCTAGCCTTAAGACTAACTCTATCATTCTAGCTCTATTCCTAGTTCTAAACCTACCCCTTAATTCAACCCAAATACTAGACTTATCCTTAGCCCTAACCCTAGCCATAGCCCTAGCCCTATAATTAACCATAACTCTAAAGGTACCCCTAAGCCTAAATTCACCCTATCACTAGCAATCACACTAACATTAATCATAAAACTACCCTTAACTTTAGCCTTAGCCCTAAAACATAACGAGCCATAGCACTAACCCTAAACCTTAACCTAAACCAAATGTACACCCTACATCTAACCCTAAACCTACCCCTATTTCGAGTCCTATCCCCAACCCTAAAACTAACCCTGACCCTGACTCTGAAACTGACACTAACCCTAGCTCAAAACATCACGGCAAACTTAACCCTAACCATAAATTTAGAATTAGCCCTAACCATAACCCTAAAATTAGCCCTAATCATAACCCTAGTTTTACATTAGTTGTATCTCTAACACTAGCCCTAAAGTAACCCAAAATCTAGCCCTAATGCGAGCCCTAACCCTAACTTTAAACCAAACTCTAAACCTAAACCAAGTCCTAAAACTTACCCTAAATCTAACCCTAAATTTAATCCTTGCACTAACCCTAAACCTAACACTAACCATAACCCTAGTCCTAACCCTAGCTTTAACCCTATCCATTACCCTAACCCTAAATCTAATCCTAATCCTAATGCTAACCCTCGTCCTAACCCTAACACATTCGCTAACCCTACCCTATCCATTACCCTAAACTTAACCCTAAACCTAAACCTAACCAAACACTAAACCTAGATGTAACACTAAACCTAAAACTAGCCCTAATTGTAACCCTAGCTCTTATACTAGCAGTATTCCTAAAGCTAACACAAAACCTAGACCTAATCCGAGCCCTAATGGTAGCTTTAACTATAAACTTAGCCCTAACCCTAACCCTAACCCTAAACCTAAGCCTACCCCTTACCCTAGCCCTAACCCTAGCACTAACAATATCACTTTCCCAAAGCCAACTCTAATGATAAAGCTACCCTAGTCCTAAACTTAATCCTTAGTCTAACTCAAACCCTAACTCTAGTACTAAAACTAACTCTAGCCCTCAATTTAGCTCTATCCCTATCCCAAACTCTAACACTAACCCTGACCCTTATTCTGACCCTAACACAAACCTTCCATCTAAACCTGACCCTAAACTTAAACCAACCCCTAACTTTGGCACTACCTGTAACCCTATACCTAAACCTAACCATAACACTAGACCTAGACCTACACTTAATCCTTCATCTAGTGATAACTCTAGGCCTAGCCCTAAAAAACTTAGCCCAGTTCTAATAATAACCCCTAACTTAACCCAAACACTAACCCTACCCCTGGACAAAACACTGGTCCTAATGCTGGCTCTAACAATAAGCCTAACCCTAACCCGAACACTGATGCTTACCCTAACACAAACCCTAGCTCTAAACCTTATCCTAACAAAAAACATAACCCTAACACTAGACCTAGCCAGATCACTAACCCTGAAACTAGCCATCACCATAGGCCAAAATCTACCTCTAACTCTTTCCATTACCCTAACCCTAACCCTAACCCTAATGCTAACCCTAGCCCTAACCTTCACACTGACTCTAACCCTAATCCTCATCCTAGGCAAAATATTAGCTCAATCCCTAACCATTAAACTTAACCTAACCCTAACACTAACCCATGGCCTAAACCTAAACTTAAACTTAACCCTAGCCCTAATCCTAACCTTAACCCTATAACTAACCCTAGCTCTAAACCTACATATTACCCTAACTCTAACCCTAAACTTAATGATAACCCTAGCCATAACCCTAGCTCTAACCCTACCCATTACCGTAACCCTAACTCTAACCCTGATGATAACCCTAGCCCTTACCCTAAATCTACCCTAACCCTAGACATAACAATAAACCTAACCCTTGCCATAGAGCTAAACCTTTCTTGAATCCTAACCATTACTCAAAATCTAACCCTAAACCTATCCCTAACCCTAACTTTAAGCCAAAACTGAACCCTAACCCTAACACTACATCAAACCCTATACAATACCCTAAACCTAATGATAACCCTAACCCTAAACTTAACACTAACCTTGACCCTAACCGTAACTCTTACCTAGATCTAATCCTTCACCTAACAATTGCCCTAGTGCTAATGATATTTCCAACTCTAAACTGTACCCTAAACCTAAACCTAACCCTAACCCTACACCTAACCCTTACTCTAGCCCTAATACTAACCATAACACTAGCCCTAACTGTATCCATTATCCTAAGCACAATCATAACCCTAAGGCTAACCCTAGGCCTAACCCTAACCCTTTTGCTAACTCTAACCCTGTCAATTACCCTTCTCCTAATATGAACCCTAAACCTAAACCTATCATTACCCTAACCAAACCCTAATGCTAATTCAAGCTCTAAACCTAAACCCTAACCTAAAGCAAACAAGAAACCCAATTCTAACCCTAATAATACCCCTAGCTCTAAAACTGACCCTTACCCTAAACCTAACCCTTACACTAGGCCTAGCCATTAATCTAACCCTCAATCTATCCCTAATGTAAGCCTAGACCTGACACAATCCTTATCCCTAATTCTTGCCATAACCCTAAAACTAAACCTAGCCCTCATCCTAGCCCAAACCTAGCCTTATTACTAAACCAAACCATAAATCTAACCCTAACCAAAATTCTAACGTTTGAACTAGCCCTAAAACTAGCTCTAACCCTATCCTTACCAAAACTAGCTCTAACCCTACCCTTATCCCTTCTCCTAAACCTAAACCTATACCTAAACCTAAGCCTAAGCCTAAAACTAGGCCTAACCCTAACACAAACGCTAGACCTAATCCTAGCCCAAATTTAGCCCTAAACCTAACCTAACGCTATCCCTAATACTAACTCTAAAACTTGCCCTAGACCTATTCCTAGTTCTAACCCTATTCCGTACCATAATCCTATCACTTGCCTTACATTAGCCTTAACTCTAGCTCTAGCCCTAATTATATATCTAACCCTAACTCTAAATCTAACCCTAACCCTAAGCTAAACATCTCACTAACACAAGCTGTAACATTAATGCTAATCCTATAACTAGCCCTAAACTAGCCCTACGAACAACCGAGCTATAGCACTAACCTTAACTTTAACAAAAACCAAACTCTAAGCATACACCTAGCCTTAAACCTAGCTTTAATTTGAATGTTTTCCCTAATCCTAAAACAAAATCATACCCTGACTCTGACCCTAACAATAACCCTAACTCTAAACATCACTCAAAACCTAAACCTAAACTTAACCCTAGACCTAGCTTTAACCCTAACCCTAAAACCAGTTCTAATGTTAACTCTGGTTCTTACATTGGTTGTAGCCCTAAACCTAGCCCTAACCTAACCCAAAACTATCCCTAATCAGAGCCCTAACCATAAACATAAACTTTAACCCTAACCCCATAAACATAAACTTTAACCCTAACCATAACCCTAATTCTAGGTCCAACACTTACCCTAAACATAACCCTAACCCTAACCCTTGCCATAAACCAAAACCTAACCCTAACTCTAGCCTTAATCCTAACCATAAACCTAGACCTCAACCCAGGTGTAAGCCTATCCATTACCCTAATCCTCATCCTAACCGTAATGCTAAACCTAGGATAACCCTAAACCTATTCCAAACCCTAAACCTATACATTACCATAAACCTAACCTGAACCCTAAACCTAAACATATCCATAAACTTAATCCTAACCCTAATAATCTTAACCCTAAAACTATCTCTAACCATAACCCTAAACCTGACATTAGCCCTAGCCCTAATGAAGCCCTAACCCTAAAACAAATTTGATCCCTAATCCTAGCCCTAATCATAACCTTAATCTTAAACCTAACCCAAACCATCAACCTAACCCTAATTTTAACCCTCACCTTGGTTCTAAAGCTAGCTATAACATCATACCTAACCATAACCATAACAATAACCCTAGCCATAAACATAGGCTCAGCCTTAATACTAAACCTAGCTCTAATCGTATCCCTAATTAAGCCCTAATTTTAACCCTAAATCTAATCCAAACACTAAGACTAACTCTAACTCTTTCCCTAGCCCTATCCCTAATTCTAACCCTATACCTTATGATAACTCAAACCCTAGACCTAACCCTAGCCCTAAACGTTGATGTAGCCCTAAACCTAGATTGAACCCTATCTCTAAATATAAACCTAACCCTAAGACTAAACCACACCCTAACACTAGCTCTAACCCTAATGCTAATTTGAAAACTAGCCCTAACCCAAGCCCTAACCCTCAAGCAAAACTGAGCCATAGCACTGACTCTAACCTTTAAACTAAACCAAACCCAAACCCTACACCTAGTCATAATCGTAGCCCTAATTTGAGTCCTAATCCTAACCCTAGAACTAATACTAACCCTGACTCTGACCTTAACACTAACCCTAGCTCTACACATCACCTTATCCCTAAACCTAATCCTAACACTAGACCTCGCCCTAAACCTAACCATAAAACTAGCCCTAATCGTATGCCAGTTCTTAAATTAGCCATAGCACTAAACTTAACACAAAACATAGCCCTAAACCCAGGCCTAATCCTAGCTTTAACCCTAATCCTAACCCTGGCCTTAACCCTAGTCCTATCCCTAGTCCTAATCCTAGCTCTAATCCTATTTCTTACACTTAGTCAAACCCTTACCCTATTGCTACCCTACTACAAACTCTAATTCTATGGCTACCACAAACACTAACTATATTACTAGTCCTAACCGTAACCCTCATTCTAGTTCTAAACTTAACCCAAACCCCAATCCTAACCTGACCCTTATTCTGACCATAACACTAAACCTAGATTTAAACCTGACCCTAACCCTTATCTGAAACATAACACAAGCCCTACCAGTAACTCTAACAATAAACCTAACAGTAACACTAGCCCTAGACCTAAACCTTACCCTAAATATATCCATAATCCTAGCCTTAGCCCTAACAATAACCCTTAACCTAAACCAAACACTAATTCTACCCCTAGACTTAATCCTAGTCCTCATTATGGACCTAACCCTAAACCTAATCCTAACCTGAACCCTGACACTTACCCTAAAATCAACCCTAGCTCTAAACCTTATCCTAACCTGAAAACTAACACTAACACCAGAATAACTCTAAATCTAACCATAACCATAACTCTAGCTCCTACATTACCCATATACCTAACAATAGCCCTAAACCTAAACACAAAACCTAGCCCTAATTACCGCCCTAAACCTAAACCTAAGCATAACCCTAACCCTAAACCTAGCCCTAATCTTAACCCTAACCCTCATTCTAGCCCTAACCCTAGCTCAAACCCTAAACATTACCCTAAAAATAACCCTAGCCCAAACCCTAAACCTCACCCTAACTCTAGCCCTACTCCTAACTGTAACCATAGCTCAAACTTTGGCTCTAACTCTATCCATTACACTAACCATAACCCTAAAAATAATGCTAAACCAAGCCCTAAACCTAACCCTAACCATATCCTAGTACTGACTTAACCCTAAACATTGTGCTATTTGCAAACTCAGCTTTAAATCTGACCCTTTTCCTAAACTTAACAGTTTAATTTGTCCTAGCCATAAATCTAAACCTAAAAATATCACTAAATGTAAACCTAGACCTGACATTAGTCCTAGCCCTAATTCTTGCCCTAAACCTAACACAAAAAATAGCCCTAATCCTAGCATTAAATCTATCCTTAGTTCTAAACCTAAACATAACCCTAGCCTTAACCCTAAAGCTAATCATAAAACTAGCCCTAACCCTAAGGATAGCACTGAAACAAAACCTAGCAACAGGCCTAACACTAGCCTTCACTTAAACCAAACCCTAGCACTACACCTAGATCTAACCCTAACCCTAATTCGAGTCCTAAACATAAGCTTAAAAATAACCTTGAACCTGACTTATATCCTAACACTCATCCTAGCTCTAAACACCACCCTAGACTTAAACTGAAAACTTAAACTAGCACTAACCCTAAACTTAAACTAGCCCTAGCCCTAATTTGATTCCTAATTCTAACCCTAAAACTAACCCTGACCTGACTGATATCTTAACACTAACCCTAGTTATAAATATCACCCTAAACTTAAACCTAAACCTAACACTTGACCTACCCTTAACCCTAACTCTAATTTTAACCCTAGTTCTTATATTAGCCATTGCCCTAAGCCTAGCCTTAAACCTCACACAAAAATTAGCCCTTATCTGAGCCCTAAAACTAGCTTTAAACCTAACAATAAACCTAATCCTAGCCCTAAAACTATCCCTTACCCTGAGCAAAACCTTAACCTTAAAGGTAACCCTAGACCTATCTATAATCCTTAGGCTAATCAAATGCTAACCCTATTAATAGTCCTAATGCTAGATCTCATTCTAGTTCTAACACTATCCCAAACCCTAACCCTAAACCTAAACCCAACCCTGACCCTTATTCTGACCATAACATAAACACTAGGTCTAAAACTGACCCTGACCCTAAAGCAAACCCTAACACCAGCCCTACTTGTAACCTTATATCTAAACATAACCCTACCACTAGCTCTAGACTTAAATCTAGCCTGAACTCTAGCTCTAGACCTAAACAAAATCTTAGCCCTAGCCCTAACAAAAACCTTTACCTAACCAAAACACTAACTCTACACATAGACCTAAACTTAATCCTAATTCTGGCTTTAACTATAAGTTTAACTCTAACCCAAACACTAACTCTGCCTTTAACACTAAACCTACCTCTAAACCTGAAACTAACCAAAATCTAAACCTAATTCTAGACCCAGCCATAACCCTAACCCTAAAATTAGCCCTAATCCTAACCCTAGATCTTACATTACCCATAGCCCTAACCCTAGGTGTAAACCTAACACTAAACACAGAGCTAATTTTAGGCCTAAACCTAGCCCTAAGCATAACCCTAACCATAACACTAGCCCTGTACTTAACCCTAGCCCTCGCCTTGGTCCTAAGATAGCTCAAAGCTTAACCCTTACCCTAAACATAAACCTAGACCTATCCCTAACTCTCACCCTAACCCTAGCCCACATCCTAAACATAACCTAGCCCTAAACTTACCTCTAAACCTACACATTACCCAAAACCTAAACATAAACTTATTGATAATCCTGGCCTGAACTCTAATCTTAACCCTAACCCTAACCGGAAAAATAACCATAGACATAACCCTAAAATTAAAAATCAGCATAGCCCTAACTTTACATCAAACCATAAACCTTACCATAACCCAAAACATAACTATAGGTCTAATCCTAACCCTATCACTAATTCTAAATCCAAACCAAAATCTAAACCTAACCTAACCCTATCCATTACCTTAACCCTAGCCCTAATGTTAATGATTACCCTAGTCCTAACTCTAACCCTATCTCTAAACCTAATATAATCCTATCCGTAGACCTAACCCTAAACCTAGCCCTATCCCTAGCTCAAAACCTAACTTTTATGCTAAATATAACCCTAAACATAATCCTAACCTTAGTTCTAACACTAACTGTAACCTTAACTCAAGGCATATTCCTAACCATAACTCTACTTCTAACCTAAGCTCTAACATTATCAAGTATCCTACACATAACCCTTACCCTAATGCTAACCCTAAGCCTAATCCTAGCCCTATCACTAACGCTAACCATATCAATTACGCTGAACCAAACCTGAACCTTAAAACAAACTGTAACTATACCCTAACCCTAACCCTATGCTATTTTGAGCCGTAAATCTCAATCCTTACCTAAGCCAAATCCTAATACTAATAATTCCCCAACCTCTAAATCTGACCTTTACCCTAAACCTAACACTTACACTAGACGTAGCCATAAGCCTAACCATAAAATTATCTTTAACAAATATCCAAGACCTGATATTAGCCCTAGCACTAATCCTACCCCTGAACCTAAAACAAACACTAGCCCTCATCCTAGCCCTAAACCTAACCTTAATCATAACCCTAAACCAAACTCTAGCCCTAACACTAACTCTAACCTTCACCCTACGTCTAAACCTAGCTATAATGCCATTCTTTATCCTAAACTTAAACCTAACCCTATCCCTATCACTAGGCCTAAGCTGAACACTAAACCTAGCCTAATACTAGCCCTAATTTAACCCTACCCCAAACCCTCAATCTAATTTTAGCCCTATCACTAACTCTAACTCTCACACTAGCCCTATCCCTAGTTCTAACCCTAAACATTAATATAACTCTAACCCTGGACCTAACCCTTGTCCTATCCTTAATCCTAGCCTAATTAAACCTAACTATCAATATAACCCTAACCCTAAGTCTCAGTCTCACACTAACACTAGCCCTAGCCCTAATACTAATCGTAAAATAGTCCTAACCCTAACTTAGGACTGAAAAAAAAAAAAAAAAAAAAAAAACGAGCAATAGACCTAACAAAAACCTTAGCTTAAACAAACCCTAAACTACTCCAAGAACTAATCCTAGTACTAATCGAGTCCTAACCCTAACCTTAAAACTAATGCTGACCCTGACTCATATCCTAAAACTCACCCTAGCTCTAAACATGACGCTAAACTTAAACCAAACCCTAACAATAAACCTAGCCCTAATTCGAGTCCTAACTCAAAACCTAAAACTAACCTGACCCTGACTCCTATCCTAAAAACAACTCTAGCTCTAAATATCACCCTAACCTTAAATCTAACACTAACACTAGAACTACCCCTAACCCTAACCCTAAAGCTAACCCTAATTGTAACGCTGGTTTTTACATTACCTGTTTCCCTAACCCTAGCCCTAACACTAACAAAAAACTAGCCTAAACTGAGCCCTACACCTAGCTTTAACCCTAACCCTAACCCTAACCCTACCCCTAACACTAGCTCTAACACTATCTCTAACCCTAAGCAAAACCCTAACACTAATGGTAAGTCGAGACCTATCCATAATTCTCAGGCTAATCAAAACTCTCACCATATTAACAGTCCTAACCCTAGCCCTCATTCTAGCTCTAACCCTACCTCAAACCTTAACCCTAATGCTGACCCTTATTCTGACCATAACACTAACCTAGGTCTAAACCTGACCCTAACCCGAGACCAAACCGTAACACTATCCCAACTACTAACCTTATACCTAAACCAAACCCTATCACTAGCCCTAGATCTAAACCTAATCCTAAATCTAGCTTTAACTCTAGTTCTAGACCTAAACAAAAACCTAGCCTTTGCCCTAAAAATAACTTTTAACTTAACGGAAAGACTAACTGTAACCCTAGACATAAACCTAGTCTCAATTCTGGCTTTAACCTTAACTCTGTCTAACCTGAACATTGACCCTGCCTTTACCACTAAACCTATCTCTAAACCTGACCCTAACCAAAAACCTAAAGCTAACACTAGACATAGCAATAAACCTAACCATACAACTAGCCCTAGTCATAATCCTATCTCTTACATTACCCATAACCCTAACTCTATGCCTTAACCTAACACAAAACCTAGAGCGAATTCTATGCCTAAATCTAGTCCTAATCATAACTCCAACCCTAACCCTAGCCCTAACCCTAACCCTAAATGTAAGCCTAGGCTTAGTCTCAAACCTTACACAAAGCCTAACCCTTAACATAAATATAAACTTAGACCTATACCTTACTCTAAACCCTAACCCTAGCCCTAATCCTAAACTTAACCCTATCCCTAAACCTAGCTCTAAACCTACAACTTACCTAACCCTACAAATAACTGTATTGATAACCCTAGCTTTAACCCTTAACCATAACCCTAACCCTAACCAGAAAACTAACAATAGACCTAACCCTAAAACTAACAATCGCCATAGCCCTAACCCTAGCTCAAAACCTAACCCATACCATAAACTGAAACATAACCATAGCCTTAACATTAACCCAAAAACTAAATCTAACCCTAAACCTAAACCTAAATGTACATCTAACCATATCCATTATATTAACCCTTAACCTAACCCTAATGATAACTCTAGCCCTAGCCTTAACCCTAACCCTAAATCTACCATAATTATGTCCCTAGAACTAAGGCTGAACCTAATCCTCGACCTAGCCCTAGCACTAACACTAGCTCAAACCCTAAACATAACAATAGCCCAAACCCTAACCCCAATCCTAGCCCTAATTCTAACCATAACTATAGCCCAAACTTTAGTTCTAACTCTATCTATTTCCCTAATAATAAGCCTAAACCTAAGGTAAAACCTAGCCCTAACCCTAACTCTAACCCTAACTCTCTCCCAAGCCCTGATTCTAACCTGAAGCCTCAACATAGCCCTAACACTTACTCAATCCTTTAACCTTACCTTTAAACTAACCATAAGAAAATGATAAGCCTAACCTAACCCTAACCCTAGCCCTAATCCTAAACTTAAAACTCAATGTAACCTTAGCTCTAAAACCACCCATTACCCTGACCCTAAATATAAATGTCATGATAACCCTAGCCCTAACCCTAAACCTACTCTAACCCTAACTGTAAACCTAACCCTAGACCTAATCATAAACCTAACCCTAGCTCAAACTCTAACAATTATGCTAAACATAACACTAACCCTAGTCCTAAACCTAAACCTAACCCTAACCCTAACCTGACATCTAAACCTGTCCATTACCTTAACCCTAATGATAACCCTAATCCTAACCCTAGACCTAATCCTAAAACTAATTCTATTCTTAGTACTAACCCTAGCTCAAACTCTAACCCATTCCTTAAATCTAACCCTAGACTTAACCCTAAATGAATCCCTAACTCAAGCCCTAATCCTAAACATAAGCCTTGCCCTAATCCTAGCTCTAACCCTATTCATTACCCTAATGATAACCATAAATCTAATGCTAAAACTAGGCCTAACCCTAACCCCATGCATTACCCTAAACCTAACCTGTGCCCTAAATCTAAACTGAAGCCTAAACCTAACCTTATCTATTACCCTAACCCTAACTCAAGCCTAATGCTATTTTGAGCACCAAACCTAAACCTCAACCTAACCAAAACCCAAAACCTGACTCTGACTATTATAATATCCCTAGCTCTCACCTTGAACATCACCCTAAACCTAACTCTCGACACTAGACCTAGCCAGAAATCTTACCCAAAAACTATCCCTAAGCATAACCCTAGACCTGATATTAGCCCTATCCCTAATCCTTGCCATAACCCTAACACAAATGCTAGCCCTCATTCTAGCCCTAAACCTAGCCTTGATCCTAACCCCAAACCTAACTCTAGCCCTATCTCTAATTTTATCCCTCGCTCTAGTTCTGAATCTTTCTATAATCCCATCCCTCCCCCCAAATCTAACCCTAATTATAATCCTAGAATTAACCCTTACACTAATCCTAGACCTGATCCTAGCCCTAATTTTGTTCTAACCCTATCACGAGAACTAAGACTAACTCTGACTCTTGCCCTAGCCCTTTTCCTAATCCTAACCCTATCCCTTACCATAACCCTAACACTTGCCCTAACCTTAGCCATAACACTAGCCCTAGCCCTAACCCTAGAAATAACCATAACTCTATGTCCAAACCTAACCCTAAGCCTAAACCTCACACTAACTCTAGCCCTAACACTAACACTAATCCTAAAACTAGCCCTAATCTAGTTAAAGCCCTAAAACAAAACCGAACCATAGCCCTAACCCTAACCCTTAACCTAAAGCAGAACTTAACATTAAACCTAGCTCTAACCTTAGCCCTAATTCCACTCCTAACCTAATCCTAAAACTAACCTTGAGCCTGACTCTGACCTTACACTTACCCTAGCTCTAACATCATCCTAAAAGTATACCTAACACTAAAACTAGTTCTAGCCCTAACCGTAATCCTAAGAGCTGTCCGAATCATAACTCTAGTTCTCAAATTAGCCATAGCCCTAATCCTAGCCCTGACCTAACCCAAAACCTAGCTCTAAACTGAGCCCTACACCTCGTTATAACACTAACCCTAACTCTAGCCCTAACCATTACCATAAACCTATCACTAACCCTAAAACTGTCCCTAAACCTAACACTATACTTAATCCTAACCAAAATCCTAGCTCTAACTCTAGCTCTAACCCTATCCATTACCCTAAACATAACCTTAACCCTAATCCTAAACCTATCCCTAAACTTAACCCTATTCCTAAACCTAGACCAGACACTAACCCTGTTGCCCTAGCCCTAACCACAGTTCAAACCCTAATCATTACCCTAAATCTAACCTTAACACTAAACCTAGGGCTAACCCTAACCATAAACCTAGCCCTAATCCTAACCAAAATTCATCCCTAAACCTGTCCATTACCCTAAACCTAAGCCTAAACCAAACACAGCTCTAAACATTGCTCTAACCCCACCCATTACCCTAACCCTAACTGTAAACATCATGATAACACTAACCCTAAACCTACTCGAAACCTAACTCTAAACTTAACAATAGTCCTAACCCTAAACCTACTGTAACCCTAACTGTAAACCTAATCCTAGACCTAACTGTAAACCTATCACTTTCTGTAGTCCTAATCCTAGTTCAAACCTTAACAGTTACTCTAAATCTAACACTAAACCTAGTCCTAAACCTAAAACTAACCTGATCCTTTTAACCTAACCCTAAACCTATCACTAAAACTAACCTTATCCATTTCCTAAACCTAACCTGAACCCTAAACCTAACCCTATCAATTTCTCTAACCCTAACCCTAATCCTAACACTAATGCTAATTCGAGCCCTAAAACTAAACAAAAATCTAACCCAAACTCTGAACAAGACAATGACTCTAATAACATACCTAGCTCTAAACCTGACCCTTACCCTAAACATAACCTTTAAACTAGACCTAGCCATAAAACTAACCCTAACAGTATCCCTAACCAAAAACCTAGACCTGACATTAGCACCGTACCTAATTCTTGCCTTAAACCTGACAAAAACCCGAGCCCTCATCCTAGCCCTAAAACTAGCCTTAATCCTAACCTGAACCCTAACCCTAGCCCAAACCCTAATTTCAACACTCACCCTAGTTCTGAACCAAGGTATAACCACATCCTTTCCCCTAACCCTAACCCTAACCATAACATTATCACTAACTCTAACCCTAGCCCTAACCCTAGGCCAAATCCTAAGACTAACCATAGGTCTAATCCTAGGGCTAATTTATTGCTAACTGTAATCCTAACTCTAACCCTAGCCTTAATACTAACCCTAACTCTAGCCTTAGAACTATTTCTACTACAAAACTTATTTATTGCCTAACCCTAATACTAGCCCTAACTTTAGTCCTAACCCTAGGCCTAGTCCTAAACCTAGAACTAACCCTAACTCTAAATCTAACCATAACTTTAAACCTCAACCTTACTCTAACAGTAGACCTAACCCTAATTCTAATTTGAAAACTAGCCCTAACCCTAGCAATAGCCCACAAAAAAAACTGAGCTACACCCCTAATCCTATCCCTTAACCTAAACCGAATCCTAACACTACACCTAGTCCTAACCCTATCCCTACAACTAATGCTGACCCTGACTCTGACCCTAAAACTACTTCTAAACATCACCCTAACCCTATACTTTACCCAAACACTAGACCTAGCACTAATACTCACCATAAAACTATCCCTAATTGTAAAGCTAGTTCTTACAATAGCCATAGCCCTAACCCTAACAACAAACCTAGCCCTAATCTGAGCCTCAACCCTAGCTTTAACCCTAACCCTAACCCGAACCCTATCCCTAACACTAACTCAAAACCTAGCCCTAAACCTATTCCTTACCCTAAGCCAAACTCTCACTCTAATGCTACCCTAGTTCTAACACTAATCCTTAGCTTACCCCAAACCATAATTATATTAATAGTCCTAAACCTAGCCCTCATTCTATCTCTAATCCTAAACCAAAGCCCAAGCCTAACCCTTACTCTTATTCTGATGATAACACTAAACCTAAGTCAAAGACTGACCTTAACACTAAACCAAAACCTAACACTAGCCCTACCAGTAAAACTATACCTAAACGTAACCGTAACACTAGCACTAGACATAAACATGATCCTAAATATAGTCATTACTCTAGCCCCAGTCCTAAACAAAATCCTAGCCCTAACTAAAAAAAACAATTAACCTAACACAAAGACTAACTCTACCCCTAGACCTATCCCTATTTCTAATTCTGGCCCTAACAATAAACCCAATGCTAACCTGAACACTGAGGCTTACCCTAACACAAACCCTAGCTCTAAACCTTATCCTAACCCAAAACATAAACCTAAAACTAGACATATCTGTAACCCTAACCCAAAAAACTAGCCATAACCATAACCCTAGATCTTACATCACGCATAGCACTAACACTAGCCATAAAGCTCACACAAGACATAGCCCTAATACATCCCTAAAACTAGACCTAAGCATAACCCTAACCCTAATCCTAGCCCAAAACCTAAACCTAATGCTTGCCCTAGCCCTAACCCTAGCTCAAACTCTAACCCTTACCCTAAACATAACCATAGCTCTAACCCTAACCCTAACCCTATACCTAATCCTAACTGTAACTATACCCCAAAACCCAGCTCTAAATTTATCCATTACCTTAAACATAAACCTAACCCTAATGCTAACCCTAGCCCTAAGCGTAACCCTAACCCAAACCGTAGCCCTGATTCTATTCCTAACAATTGCCCTAGCACTAGCCCTAGCTCAAACCCTAACATTTACCCTAAACCTAATGTTAACACAAACCCTAGGAGTAACCCAAACCCTAGCACTAATCCTAACCTTAACCTAAGCCCTAACACTAGAACTAAGCCTATCCATTACTCTAAACATATCTAAATCAAATGCTAATCCTAGGCCTAACCCTAACCCTATCCCCAATACTAACCCTATACATTACTCTAAACATAACCTGAACTGTAAATCTAACTCTATCCATTACTCTAACCCTAACCCTAACCCTAATGCTAATTTGAGCCCTAACCTTAAAACTAAACCCAAAGCAAACCCTAACCCAGACTCTGACACTAATAATTACCTAGCTCTATATCTGATCCCTACCATAAACCTAACTGTTACACCAGACCTAGCCATTAAACTATTCCTAACACTATCCCTAACCAAAACTCTAGACCTGATATTAGCCCTAACCCTACTCCTAGCCCTAACCCTAACACAAACCCTAGCCCTCATTCTAGCCCTAAACCTAGACTTAATCATAACCCTCACCCTTACCCTAGCCCTATCCCAAATTATAAACGTCTCCCTAGAACTGAACCTAGCTATATAACCCTATCCCTTCCCCTAACACTAACCTAACCCTAGCCCAAACCATAGTCCTAACTTTAACACTAATCATAGCACTAATACTAGCCCTATTTGAACCCCAATATTAACCCTACCCATAACCCTAGCTCTAAGACTAACTTTTACTCACACCCTAGTCCTATTTCTATTTATAACCCTATTCATTACCTTAACCCTCACAATAGCCCTAACCTGAGACCTAACCTTAGCCATAGCCCTAACCCTAGATCTAACCATAACTCTAAATCTAACCCTAATCTTAAGCCTAAACCTCATTCTACCATTAGCTCTAACACTATTGCTAATCCAAAATCTAGCCCTAATCCGAGCCCTAGCCCCCCCCCAAAAAAAAAAAACTGAGCCATTGCTCTAACCCTAAACCTTAACCTAAACCAAAACCTAACCCAAAACTAGTTATAACCTGAGCTCTAATTCGAGTCTTAGGCCTAAAACTAACCCTCACCCTGAATCCCATCCAAACACAAACCCAGCTCTAAATATCACCCTAACACTAAAACTAATGCTAATACTAGACCAAGCCGAAACTCTAACCCTAAAAATAACCCTAATCATAACCATAGTTTTACATAGGCCTTAGCCAAACCCTAGCCCTAACTCTAACACAAAAATAGTTTTAACCTGAGCCCGAAGACTAGATTTAACCCTAACCCTAACCATTAAAAAGCCCTAAACCTAACTCTAATCCTAGCCCTAACCCTAGCTCTAATCCTATCCATTACTCTAAGCCAAACCCTATTCATACTGTTAACTCTAGTCCTAATCCTAATCCTTAGCCAACCCCCCAAAATAACCCTATTACTAGTCCTCACACTAGCCCTCATTCTAGATCTAACCCTAACCCAAAACCTCACCATAACCTTCACCCTTATTCTAACCCTAACACTAATTATAGGTCTAAACCTGACCCCAAAGCAAAACCAAAATCTAAAACTAACCCTACCTGTAACCTTATAATTAAACCTAACCCAAACATTAGCTCTAGACCTAAACCTAATCCTAAATCTAGCTATAACTCTAGCCTTTGTCATAAACACAAACTTAGTCCTAGCCCTAACAATAACCTTTAACCTAAACCAAACATTAACCCTACCACTAGACCTAATCCTAGTATTATTCTGGCTTTCACCCTAACCCTACCTTTAACCTGAACAATGGTCCTGACATTAACATGAAACCTAGCTCTAAACCTCACCCTAACCCCAAACCTAAAACCAACACTAGACCTAGCTGTAACCCTAATCCTAAAACTAGCTCTAATCAGAACCCTAGATCTTACATTACACATAGCACAAACCCTAGGACTAAACCTAACACAAAACTTAACCCTAATGGAGGCCTAAATTTATGCAAAGCATAACTCTAATCCTAACCCTAACCCTAGTCTTAACTTTAACCCTAACCCTTACCTTAGTCCTAACCCTAGCTCAAATCTTAACCCTTAGCCTAAACATGACCCTAACACTATCCCTAACCATAACCCTAACCATAGCGCTAATCCTAACCTTTACCCTAGACCTAACATGAGCACTAACCCTAGCCATTACCCTAACTCTAACCCTAACCATAATGATAACCCTATCCCTAACCCTAACTGAAACCCCAACCCAAAATATAAACCTAACCCTAGACCTAAACCTAAACCTAAACCTTGCCATAGCCTTAACCTTAACTCAAACCCTAACCCTTATCCTAAAACCAAAAGTAAACCTAGCCCTAAAACTAAACTTAAACCTAAACCTATCCTTAACCATAAAGCTAACCTTACATCTAACCCAATCTATTACCCTAAACCTAATCCTAACCCTAATGAAAAACCTAGCCCTAACCCTAAACTTAACCCTGACCAAAACACTAAACCTAAACCTCGTCCTAGACCAAACCCTACCTCAAAAGCTAACTTTTACCCTAAATCTAACCCTAACTTTACCCTAAGCTAGGGTTAATAACCCTAACCCCAAACCTAACCTAACTCTAGCCCTAATCCTACCCTACCCTAGCCCTAACCATAGCTCTAACCTATATATTATACTTATGATAACCCTAATCCTAATGCTAACCTTAGGCATAACCCTAACCCTTTTGCTAACCCTAAAGCTCTCCATTGCCGTAAACCTACCCTGAAACCTAAACCTAACCCAATTAATTACCCTAACACTAATACTAACCCTAATGCTTATTTGAGCCCTATCTCTAAACCTTAACCTAAAACAAACCCTAACCCTGATCCTGACCCTCAAATTACACCTAGCTCTAAACCTGACCCTTACCCTAAGCCTAACACTTACACTAGACCTAGACACAAACCCAACCGTAAATCTACTCCAAAATGTAACACTATACCTGACATTATTCCTAGCCCTAATTCTAGACCTAACCCGACCACAAACCCTAGCCCTCATCCTAGCCCTAATCCTACCCTTAATCATAACCCTAACCCCAACCCTAGCCTAACCCTAATTCTAACACTCACCCTACATCTAAACCTAGCAATAATACCATACTTTACCTTAAAATTTTCTCTAACCCTAGCCATAATATTAGGCCTAACCTGAACACTAACCCTAGCTCTAATCCTTGCTTTAACTTAGCTCTATCCCTAAAACTAACTGAAACCCTATGCCTAAGACTAACACTAACTCTCACTCTAGCCCTAAACCTAATTCTAACCCTATCTGTTACCGTAATCATTACCCTAGCCCAAACACTTGCCCTATAGTTAGACCTAGCCCTAATCCTAAATCTAATGTTAAATCCAAATCTAACCCTAAACCAAAGCCTAAGCCTAACACTAACACTAGCCCTAACCCTAATGCTAATCTTATAACTAGCCAAAACTCTAAACCTAGGACTAAAACAAAACTGAGCAACAGCCCTAACCCTAAATCTTAACTTAAACCAAACACTAACACTACACCTAGACATAACCCTAGCCCTAATTCGAGTCCTAACCCCAACCTTAAAACCTACCGTGCCCCTGACTTATATCCTAACACTGATGCTAGCTCTAAACACAGCCCTCACTTAAACCGAACAATAACAGTAACCCTAGCCCTCATTTGAGTCCTAACTCTAATCCTAAAACTAACCATGATCCTGACTCATATCCTAATAATAACCCTACCTCGAAATATTACCCTAACCTTAAACCTAAAACTAACACTAGACCTACCCCAAACTCTAACCCTAAAACTAACCCTAATTGTAACCCTTGCTCTTACATTAGCCAATGCCCAAATCTAGCCCTAACCCTAAAACAAAAATTACCCCTAATCTGACCTCTAAACCTATATTTAACACTAACCCTAACCCTAACTCTAGCATTAACCTAGCTTGAGGCTATCCCTTAACCTAAGGAAAACCCCAACCCCTAATGGTAACCCTAGACCTATCTCTAATTCTTAGGCTAACAAAAACCCTAATCCTATTAATAGTCCTAATCCTAGAGCTCATTTTAGCTCTAACCCTATCCCACACCCTAACACTAACCCTGACCCTTATTATGACCCTAACACTAATCGTAGGTCTCAAACTGACCCTATGACTTGACCAAACACTAACACTAGCCCTAGACCAAAACCAAATTCTAAATCTAGCCACAAATCTAGCCCTAGACCTAAACATAAATCTAGACCTAACAATGATCCTTAACCTAACTCAAACACTAACCCTACCCCTAGACCTAAAAATATTCCTAATTCTGGCTATAACCCTAACAATAACTCTAACCCAAACACTGACCCTACCTTTAGAGTAAAGCTATCTCTAAATATTACCCTACCGAAAATCTAAACCTAACAACAGACCTAGCCATAAACCTAACCATACAACTAGCCCTCAACATAACTCCATCTCTTACATTACCCATAGCCCTAACCCAAGGCCTAAACTTAACACAAAATCTGGAGTTAATCCTAGGCCTAAATCAAGCCTTAAGCATAACCCTAATCCTAACTCTAGCCCTAGCCTTAACTTAACCCTCGCCTTAGTCCTAATCCTAGCTCAAAACCTAAACATTACTCTAAAAATAATCCTACACCTATCCCTCAATCTAACCCTAACTCTAGCCCTAATTCTAACCTTAAACTTAGCCCTAAACCTTGCTCTAAATCTACCAATAATTCTAAACCTAAACCTAACCTTATTCATAATACTAGGCTTAACGCCAAACCTAATCCTAATTGGAAAACTAACCATAGACATAATCATAAACCTCACACTTGCCATGTACCTAATCCTACCTAAAACCCTAACCCTTACTATAAACCTAAACATATCTATAGCACTAACTCTAAGCCTAAACCACAGTCTAACCTTAAACACAGCCCTATATCTACATCTAATCAAATACATTACCCTAACCCTAACCCTATCCCTAATAATGTCCCTAGCCCTAATCCTAACACTAACCCTATGACAACTATAATCATATCCCTAGAAGTAACCCTAAACCTAACCCTCATCTAGCCCTAAACCTAGCTCAAAACCTAAACCTTACGTTAAACATAAACCTAAACCAACCTTAGTTTTATCACTAACCCTAACCCTTATTCAAGACCTATTCCTAACCATAAACCTAGCCCTAAACTTAGCACTAATTCTATCCAGTTATACTAACCATAACCCTTACCATAATCCGAACCCTAGGCCTAACCTTAATCCTATCACTAAACCTAATCCTATCAATTACCCTAAACCTAATGCAAACTCTAAACAATATCCTATTATTTATTACTCTAACCCACACACCTGAACACTGGTCCTGACACTAACATTAAACCTAGCTCTAAACCTGACATAACCCAAAACCTATACCTAACACTAGACCTAGCCGTAACCCTAACCCTAAAACTAGCTCTAATCAGAACCCCAGATTTTATATGACACATAGCACTAAATCTAGGCCTAAACCTAAAACAAAACTTAACACTAATGGATGCCTAAACCTATGCTAAGAATAACTCTCATCCTAACCCTAACCCTAGTCCTAACTCTAACACTTACCTTACTCCTAACCATAGTTCAAAGCCTAACCCTTAGCCTAAACATAACCCTGGCACTATCCCTAAAAATAACACTAAAACTAACCATAACCCTAATGCTAATTTAAGCCCTAACCCTAAACTCTAACCTTAACCAAACTCTAACACTGACCCTGATCCTAATAAACCTCCTGGCTCTAAAGCTGACTTTTACACTAAACCTAACCCTTACACTAGACCTATCCATAAACTAATCCTAACACTATCCCCAACTGTAAGCTTAGACCTGACATTAGCCATAGCCCTAATCTTAGAACTAAACCTAACACAAACCCCACCCCTTATCCTAGTCCTAAACCTAGCCTTAATCCTAACTCTTAACCTTATATTAGACCTAAACCCAAAACTAACTCTACTCCTAATCTAAGCTCTAATTTAGTCCTATACCTGACCCTAGCCCTAACACTAGCCCTACGCCTAACTCTAACTCTCACCCTAATCCCATCCCTTGTTCTATCCCTATCCCTTACTGGAACCCTAATCCTAGCCTTAAATCTAGCCTTAAC
Source organism: Marmota monax (assembly GCF_021218885.2). Classification (NCBI taxonomy): domain Eukaryota; kingdom Metazoa; phylum Chordata; class Mammalia; order Rodentia; family Sciuridae; genus Marmota; species Marmota monax. Next base: position 1,503,698 of record NW_026692704.1, on the reverse strand, counting down.
CCTAGCCCTATAATTAGCTCTAGCCCTAACCTTCATCTAATTTTAACTCTAAATTAAACCCTAACCCTAAGGCTATCCCTAACCTTAACCCTAACTCTAAATCTAACGTTAACACTAGCGCTAAAACAAAACCAAGCAAAGCCCTAAACCTAACCCTTAACCTAAACTAAACCTTAAACCCAACCCTAACCTTATCTTTAATTCTAGTTTTAAGCTAAAAACTAGAACTAACACTGACTCTGACTCTGACCGTAATGCAATACTAAACCTAGTCTAAACATCACCCTAACCTTAAACTTAAAACAAACACTAGACCTACCACTAACTCTAAACCTAAATTTAACCCTGATTTTAACCCTGGTACTTACATTAGCCTTAACCCTAACCCTAGCACTAACTTAACCCAAAACCTAGCCCTAATTCAAGCCCTAACCCGAGTTTTAACCTTAGTCCTAATCAAAACCATAACCTTAGCCCTAACCCTAGCTGTAAACCTATCCATTGCTAAAACCATAACCCTAGGCTTAAACCTAACCCTATCCCTAATCCTAAACCTATGAATTACTCTAAAGCAAACCTAAACCCTATATCTCACCCTATCATTACATTAGCACTAACCATAATGCTAATTTGAGCCTTAAGTTTAAAACTTAACCTATCCCAAACGTCTAACCCAGAACTTGACCTTAATAATACCCCTAGATCTAAACCTGACCCTAACACTAAACCTAACCCTTACATCACATGTAGCCATAAACCTAACCCTAAATCTACTTTAACCATAATCCTAGATGTGATATTAGCCCTAGCCCTAATCCTAGCCCTAACCCTAAAATGAATTGTTGCCCTCATCCCAGCCCCAAACCTAGTCTTAATCATAACCCTAACCCTAACCATAGCCCTAACCCTAATTGTAACTCTCACCCTATCTCTAAACCTAGCTATAATGTCATTCCTTACCCTAAACTTAACCCTTAACGATACCCTAACACTAGGCCTAAGGTGAACACTAAACCCTAGCCCTAATTCTAGCCCTATTTTAAACCTATCCCTAGCCCTAACCCTAATGTTAGCCCTAAGAGTAACTTGAACTCTCATACTAGCCCTATCCCGACTTCTAATCCTATCCATTACCATAATCATAACCCTAACCCTAACCCTAGCCCTTAAACCTAGCCATAATCATTGCCTAATCATATTCCTAGTCCCAAACCTATATCTAACCCTAACTCAAAATCTAACACTAACTCTAAGCCTAAGCCTAACATTAACATTAGCCCTATCTCTAATGCTAATCATAAAAGTAGCCCTAAACCTAACATCTGTAGTAAAACAAAACCGAGCAATAGTCCTAACCCTAAATGCTAACTTAAACTAAATATTAACAGTACACCTGGACCTAAACCTAGCCCTAATTCGAGTTTTAATCTTAACCTTAATACTAACCCTAACTCTGACTAATATCCTCATACTCACCCTAGCTCTAACCACCTCCCTAACCTTAAACTGAATTTTTACTGTAACACTAGCCTTAATTCGATTCCTAACCCTAACCCTAAAACTAAACCTGACCCTGACTATTAACCTAACACTAAAACTAGCTCTTAATTTCAAACTAACCTTAAACTTACTTCTAACACTAGAGTTTTAACCCCTAACCATAACCCTAAAACTAACCCAAGAAATCCTAGTTCTTACTTTAGCCATTGCTCTAACCCTAGCCATAAACCTAACACCAAAACTAGCTTTAATCTGAGTCCTAAACCTAGCTTTAAGCCTAAACCTAGCCCTAACCCTAGCTCTAACCCTAATGCTTACCATATACCAAACCCTTAACCTAATGCTAATCCTAATCATAACTCAAATCCTTAACCTAACCCAAACCCTAACCTTATTACTACTCCAAACCCTAGTCCTCATTCTAGCTCTAACCATAACCCAAACCCTAACCCTAACCCTGACCCTTATTCTGACCCTCACACTAATCATAGGTCTAAACCTGAACCTAACCCTAAACCGAAATCTAACACTAGCCCTATGGTAACATTATACCTAAAGCTAAACCTAACACTAGCACTAGACCTATACCTAATCCTAATCTACTCGTAACATTAGCCCTAGACCTAAAGAAAAACCTAGCCCTAGCCCTAACAATAACATTTAGCCTAAAGCCAAACACTAACCCTTCCCCTAGACTTAACCCTAGTCCTAAGTCTGGCTTTCACATTAACCATAACCCTAAACTGAACACTGACCCTGACACTAACACTACCCTAGCTCTAAACATCACCCTAACTCTAAACCTAACCCTAAAACTATACTTAGCTCTAACATTAAACCTAAAACTAGCCCTAATCATAACAAAATTCTTACATTTGCCATAGCCCTAACCTATTGCAAAACCTAGCCCTAATGCAAATCCTACCATAGATTTAACCCTAAAGCTAACTACAACCCTAACCTTAGCCCAAAACCTAAAACTAAGCCTAACCCTAGACCTAATCCTAAGCATAACACTAGCCCTATCACTAGCACTAACCCTATCCAATACCCTAATGATAACCCTAACGCTTCTGCTAACCCTAGGCCAAACCCTAATCCTATACCTAACCCTATCCATTACCCTACACCTAAACTGAACTCTAAACATAAAACTATCATTAACCTATCCCTAACAGTAATGATAACTCGAGCCTTAAACCTAAACCTTAATCTAATAAAAACCCTAACACTGACCCTGACCCTAATAATACCCATAGCTCTAAACCTGACCCTAACAAGAAACCTGACCCTTACAATAGACCTAGGTGTAAACCTAACCCTAAAACTTTATCTAAATATAATCCTAAACCTGACATTAGCCCTAGTTCTAATCCTCGTCCTAATCATAACACAAACCTTAGCCCACCCTAGCCATAAACCTCACTTTAATCATAAATGTAACCAAACCATTAGCCTAATTCTAATCCTCACCTAGTCCTAAAAGTAGCTATAATCCCATCCCTTCACCTAAACCTAACTCTAACAGTAAACCTAACCTTAGCCCTAAACCTAGGCCTAACCCTAACACTAACCCTAGTAGTTAACTCAGCACTAATTTTGCCCTATCCCTAACCCAACACTAACCCTAGCCCAGAGACTATCTCAAACTCTCACTCTAGCCTTATACATAGTTCTAACATTATCTGTTACTATTATCTTAAACGTAGCCCTAATTCTACCCCTATCCTTACCCCTAGCTCAAAGAATAGATCTAAACCTAACTCTAAATCTAACCCTAAACCTAAGCCTAAACCTCAAACTAACACTAGCCCTCATCCTAACATTAATCCTAAAACTAGCCCTAACTCTACACCTAGCCCTAAAACAAAACCAAATCATAACCCTAATTCTAACACACCTAAACCAAACCCTAACCGTACACCTAGTCCTAATCCTATCTCTAATTCTAATCCTATCTCTAATTCTAGTTAGTTTCACTAACCTGGAAACTAAAACTAGAATTAGCCTCTGACATTAACATTAAACCTAGTTCTAAACATCATCCTAACCATAAACATAACCCTAGCAATAGATGTAGCCTTAACTCACACCCTATCACTAGCTCTAATCATAATACTACTTCATATATTAGCTGCAGCCTTAATCCTATCCCTAACCTAAACCAAAACCTAGCATTAATCCGAGTACTAAACCTCATTTTTTATGTTTATTTTTTAGTTTTCAGTGGACACAACATTTTTATTTTATTGGTATGCTGTGCTGAGGATCGAACCCAGTGCCCCACGCATGCCAAGCAAGCACACTACATCTTTTGCCACATCCCCAGCCCCTAACCCTAGCTTTAATACTAAATGTAAACCTAAACCTAACCCAAACAAAAGCCCTAATGCTATACATAACCCTACCCCTAATCTTAGGTCTAAGCTTATCCATTACCCTAATGTAACCCAACTCTTATACTAACCCTAGGCCTAACCCTAACCCTACCTATTACACTAAACCACACCTAAACCCTAAACCTAACACTTTCCTTACCTTAACATAAACCTAATGATAATTCAAGATGTAAACCTAAACTCTAACCTAACTTAAACCCTCACCTTGATCCTGACCCTAATAATAACCCTAGCTCTAAAACTGACCCTTAGTATAAACCAAACCCCTACACTGGACCAAGCCATTAATATAACAGTAAATCTATCCCTAACTATAACCCTAGACCTCACATTAGCTCTAGTCGTAATACTAGCCCTAACCCTAACACAAACATTAGCCCTCATCCTAGCCCTAAACCTAGCTATAATCATAACCCTAAACTTAACCCTAGACCTAACCCCAATAGAAACCCTTGCCCTAGCCCTCAACCTAGCTATAACCCAATACCTTAACCTAAATTTAACCCTAAGTCTAATGCTAAGCCAAGGCCTAAACCTAACACTAACACTAGCCCTAATTTAGCCCTATCCCTAAACCTAACCCTAACCCTAGCCCTAAGGCTAACTCTAACTCTCATACTAGCCCTATCAATAGGTCTAACCCTATCTCTTATCATAACCCTAAAACAAAACCAAACCCTAGTCCTAACCCTTGCCCTATCCTTAGCCCTAGCCCTAACCATAGATCAAAATCAAACTCTAAATCTAACCCTAACTTGAAGCCCAAGCCTAACCATTAAATACATTAATATTTAGATTCTGTGTCTACAGATGTTGGCTTCAATTATTATTTAGAATATAGTCATTAGTTTCATAAAAGTCATACCATTTCTGGTGGTGTACAGAGAACTGAGGGTCACGGGTAGGATGTTATGTTAAGGGGGAAAAGAATGAGGGTATGTGATTAATCTAACTTAGCAACTTTGGAGGAGAAATCTAATGAATAGACAGGGGGAATTTATGGAAGAGGTATAAATTCAAACTCCTTATCTGTATTCATAAAATTACCCTATGTATAAATAACAAAATTAGGAGGCTGAAAGTGGAATAGAGGGAAAATAAAATGAAGAAAAAATAACAAGGAAAGAAAGAAAGAGAGGGAGAAAGAAAATAAGAGCAAATAAAGGAGTGGTGAGCTGGGGCCTATGCAATTCCTCTATATTATACTATTCTAGTGATTTACTTCTTAAAGTCCAATTTCATGGAAAGTTCTTGGTTTCACATATGTTGCAGTTGTGAGGACCACAGGGGGAAGAGTAGAGCAGAATGGATGAGAAGAGTAAAAAAGAAAAGTAAGAAAGAAAAAAAAAGTCTCTCAGAACTCTGTTTTCTTTTCTTTCAGTAGGTGGAGTTGTCTATTCCTAGCTTGAGTCTCTGTGCTTAGGGTGGTGGAAGTAGACAGGGTGAGAGGGTTTGAGCTTCTACCTAGAGCCTCCCTACTCTTAGTCTCTGAATTGGAAACCAGGTGCCTGTTCAGTTGCTGTTCTGCATTGATAGCTACACCACCAAAAGCTTGTGAGAAAAATCTTGAGTTATCACAGCTGGAGGTAGGGGAGTTGGAAACCAGGTACCTGATAAGCTGCATAACCCAGCTGGTAGCCACACCCACCAATGGATGATGAATAAGGTTTTGCAAGATGGATTCCATCTATTACCCATGTATGGTGTTTGGTGAGGTGGGTGGTTCTGGAGTGACCTTGTGCTGTGTCCATAGCTAGGTCTGGTGACTTGGAAGCAAAGCCTCTGTGTTCTGTGCTGCCTTTCTTCTGCACAGAGAGCACCCATGTGGCTGATACTGCTGTTGCACCCAGAGAAACTGCTCAGATTTGCCTTCCATCTGTGTTGAGAGCACCCATGTGGCCCCATTTTTTTTCAAATTTTTATCATACTGGGCAGGATTCATCTTTTACTTAGCCTTACTATGCTCCGCAGGTTTGGGCCTTCTCGGTTCAATAGTTCACTTTCAGGAACAGTTTGTATTTTAAGGTTTCCCTTCATCATGGCTTATTGATGTGAATGAAAATTGAGCTGGAAATCAAACAGGGTTGGCAGGAGGTGCTTAATACTTCACACAATCAGTTCTCAGTGGGCACTCCCTGGTTTCTTTCTTTTGAAGGTAGGCCAAAGATGAAGCATGCAAAAGCAACAGTATCTGAGAGCCCTTAAGGAGAAAACAGAGAAACATGTATGTACTGAAAAAAGTCTCTCCAACAATTTGATCTGATTTCTTTGATACTGAGCAGTAATCATCTTTAGCTTGCTCCACTAAGCTCCCCAAGGTTGGCACTTCTAGTTGGCACTTCTAAACAGGTACGTTTTAATGTTATGGTTAGGGTTAGGGCTAGCTTTAGAGCTAGTGTTAGGATTAGAGAATTTTTTTGTTCAAATTTCTTTAATACTGAGAAGGTTTATATTTTACCTAGCTTTACTATGTGCCCCAGTTTGGGGCCTTCTCATCTCAATGGTTCGCTGTTGGGAATAGTTTGTTTTTAATGTCTCACTTCATTTTGACCTATATGGGTAAATGAAAATGGAAATGGAAATCAGATGGTTGGTGCTAACTGGTTGAAACTTCACATACTCAATCAGTTCTCTGGGGGCACTCTCTGGTTTCTTCCTTGTCAAAGTAAGCATAAGCTGAGGCATGCAAAACAAGTTTATCCAAGAACACTTTAGGAAAAAAAAATAGGGCACTATATATGTACTGAAATACCTCTCCAGATTATTTGGTCATATTTCTTTGATACTGTGCAGGATTCATCTGTAAGCTTGGTCCACTTATCTCCCCAAGACTTTTATGATCAAAGCTCTCTTAACAGGTTAGGCTTAGGGTTAGGTTAGAGTTAGGGCAAATGTTAGAACTAGTGTTAGGGTTAGAGTTAGTTTTTTTCAAATTTTTGTATACTGTAAAGGATTTATCTTTTTCCTATTCTTATTAGGCTCCCCATGTTTGGGCCTCCTAGGTAAAAGGATTTGCTCTCAGGAGCAGTTTTAATTTTCATGTTTCAATTCATTTTGCCATATAGGGGTGAATGGAAATGGAGATGGAACTCAAACAGGGTTTGTGCTAGCTGCTTGAAGCTTCACACACTCAATCAGTTGTCAGTGCAAATTCTCTCATTTGTTTCCTGTGGTAGTAGCCCAAAGCTGAATTACAAGGAAACAGCTTTATCTGTGAGCACTTTAGGAGCAAGCTTCGATTCTTTTTGCATGGATTACTTTGATATTGTACAGGATTCATCCTTTTCCTATTCTTAGTATGTCCCCAAGTTTGGGTTTTCAAAGTTTTCCAGTTCACTGTCAGGGACAGTTTGAATTTTTAAGTCTCACTTTATTATGGCCTATAGATTTTAAAGAAAATGGATGTGAAATCAAACAGAATTAGTACTAGCTGGTTGAAACTTCATACACTCAATCAGCTCTCTGTAGGCACTCTCTGGTTGTTCCTTGTGAAAGTACCTTAAACTAAAGCATGAAAAAATAATTTATCCAAGAACACATTAGGAGAAAACAGGGAAATATGCACGTACTGAAATATCTCCCCCAATTATTTGTTCAGATTTCTTTGATACTGCACAGGATTTATCTGTTAGATTGCCCCACTGGGCTCATTTACTTGGGGACTACTATGATCAATGGTTCTCTAAATTGGTAAGGTTAGATTCAGTATTAGGTTATGGCTAGTTTTACAGCTAGTGTTTTGTTAGATTTAGTTGTTTTTTTTTTTTTTTTTTTTTTTTTTTTTTTAAATGTCTTTGATACTGGGCAGGATTCAACTTTTACCTAATCTTACTATATTATCTAGTTTGGTTTCTCTAGGGTCAAGGGATTGCTCTCCTGAACAGTTTGTATTTTAAGTTTTCATTTCATTTTGACATATGTGTGTAAATGGAAATGGAGCTGGAAATCAAACAGGGTTGGTGCTAGCTACTTCAAACCTCACACACTCAATCAGTTTTTTATGGGCATTCTTTGGTTTATTTTTTGTAAAAGTAGCCCTATGCTAAAGCATGCAAAGCAACTTTATGTAAGAGCACTTTAGAATAAAACAGGGAAATATGCATGTGCTGAACTAACCCCCCCCCCCCAATTATTTGGTCAGATTTCTTTGATATTATAAAAGATTCATTTGTTAGCCTACCCAACTTGGATCCTCAAGTGTGGTACTTCTAGGATCAAAGGGACTCAAAACAGGTTAAGGTTAGTGTTAGGGTTAGTGTTAGGACTAGGATGAGACCTAGTGTTAAGATAAAAGTTAGTTTCGTTTTCAAATTTCTATGATACGGTGCAGGATTCATCTTTTTCTTATTTTGACTATACTCCAAACGTTTGAGCCTCCTACATAAAGGGTTTGCTTTCAGGAACAGTTACAATTTTCATGTTTCTCTTCTTTTTGCCCTATAGAGGTGAATGGAAATGAAGCTGTAAATCGAACAGGGTTTGGGCTAGCTGCTTGAAACTTCACACACTCCATCAATTTTCAGTGAGCATAATCTGGAGTTTGCCGTAGAAGTAGACCTAAGATGAAGTAGAAAAAAAACAGCTTTATCTTTCAGTGGTTTAGGAGCAAGTAGAATACACCTGTACTGAAAAAGCTTAAATTTTTTTTGGTTAAATTAATTTTATACTGTACAGGATTCATCCTTCACCTAGCCTTAGTAGGCTCCCCAAGTTTGGGACTTCAATGTTCAATCGTTCAGTGTCAGGAACAGTTTGAATTTTTAGGCTTCACTTCATTATGGCCTATAGGTGTGAATGGCAATGGAGCTGGAAATCAAACAGTGTTGGTGCTAGCTTCCTGAATCTTCACACACTCAATCAGCACTCTGTGGGCACTCTTTGATTTTTCTTTGTGAAAGTACCTTAAGCTGAAGCATGAAAAACAATTTATCCATGAACACTTTAAGAAAAAAAAAGCAGGGAAATATGAATGTACTGAAATACCTCCCTCAATTTTTCATCAAATTTCTTTGATACTGCACAAGATTCATTTGTTAAGTTGCACCACTAGGCTCCCCAAATTTGGGACTACTATGATCATAGGTACTCTAAACAGGTTAGAATGAGGTTAGGTTTGGGTTAGATCTAGTGTTAGAGTGAGTTTTGTTCAAATTCATTTGATACTTGGCATAATTCATCTTTTACCTAGCCTTACTATTTTCCCCAGGTTTGGGCCTTATTTATTCAATGGTTTGCTGTAAGAAACAGTTTGTATTTTAAGATTTCCTTCATTTTGACCTATAAGGGTAAATGAAAATGAAACTTGAAATCAAACAGTGTTGGTGCTCGCTGCTTTAAACTGCACACACTCAATCAGTTCTCTGTGGGCACTCTCTGGTTTCTTCCTTGTGAATGTTTCCCAAATATGAAGCATGCAAAAACATCTTTATCTGACAGTACTATAGGAGGCAACAGGGAAATATACATGTACTGAACTACATCCCCAAATTATTTGGTGAGATTTCTTTGATACTGCACAAGATTCATCTGTTAGCTTGCTGCACTAGGCTCCCTTAATTTGGAAATTCTATGATAAAAGGTTCTCTAAACAGATTAGGGTTAAGTTTATGGTTAGGGTAAGGGTTAGGTTTAAAACTAATTTTAGGGTTAGAGTCAGTTTTGTTCATGTATCTTTGATACTGGGAAGGATTCAAGTTTTACATAGCCTCACAATATTCCCTGGTTTGGGCCTTCTCCATTCAACAGTTCACTGTCAGGAACAGTTTGTATTTTAAGATTTCACTTCATTTTGAAATATTTTGTTGAAGAGAAATGGAGCACGAAATCAAACAGGGTTGGTGCTAGCTGCTTGAAACTGTACACACTCAGTCAGTTCTCTGTGGGCACTCTGGTTTGTTCCTTGTGAATGTTAACCTCAGCTGAAACACACAAAGCAACTTTATCCCAGAGCACTTTTGGAGAAATCCAGGAAATATGAATGTACTGAAACACATCCCCCAATTATTTGTTCAGATTTCTTTGATACTGTTGAGGATTCATCTGTTAGCTTTCCCCACTAAGTTCCCTTAGTTTGGGACTTCTATGATCAAAGGTTCTCTAAGTTAGGTCTATTGTTAGGGTTAGAGTTTGTCTTGTTCAAATTTCTTTGATACTGAGCAGGATACATTTTTACCTAGCCTTATTATGTTCCCCAGGTTTCAGCCTTCTCGGTTCAATTCTTTGGTGACAGAAACAATTTGTATTTTACGGATTCACTTCATTTTGACCTACATGGGTAAATGGATATGGAGCTGGAAATCAAACAAGGTTGGTGCTAACAGCTTGAAACTTCACACACTCAATCAGTTCTCTGGGGGCACTCTTGGGTGTGTTCCTTGTGAAATTAGTAATAAGCTGAAGCATGCAATACAAATTTACCTGAGAACACTTTAGGAGAAAACAGGGAAATATTCATGTATTGAAATAGCTCCCCCAAATATTTTTCAGATTTCTCTGAAGCTCCCCATGATTCATCTGTAAGCTTACTTCACTAGACTTCCCAATTTTGAAACTTCTAAGATCAAAGGTTCTCTAAACAGATTAGGTTTAGGGTTAGACTTAGGGTTAGAACTAGGTTTAGACCTAGTGTTAGGGTTACAGTTATTATTGTTTTAAATTTCTATGATACTGGGCAAGTTTCACCTTTCTCCTATTTTGACTATACTCCAAGATTTTGGTCCTCCTACGTAAAAGGGTTTTCTCAGGAAAAATTTCAATTTTCATGTTTCTCTTATTTTTGCCCTATGGGGGTGAATGGAAATGAAGTGAGAAATCAAACAGGGTTTCTGATAGCTGCTTGAATCTTCACACACTCAATCACTTCACTGTGGGCATACTCTTGTTTATTCCTTGTTACAGTACCTTAAGCTAAAGCATGAAAACACAATTTATCCAAGAGCACTTTAGGAGAAAACAGGGAAAATAGGCATGTACTGAAACACATCCCCCAATTATTGGTCAGAATTTTTTTATACTGGGTAGGATTCATATGTTACTTTGCCCTACTAGGCACCCCAAGTTTGGGAGTTTTATTATTAAACTCTATAAACAGGAAAGGCTTAGTGTTAGGATTAGGGTTAGAGGTAGGTTTAGAACTAATATTTGGGTTAGAGTTAGTTTTGTTCAAATTTTTTTGATACTGGTTAGGATTCATCTTTTTCCTTGAATTTCCATGTTTCCCAGGTTAGACTTTATCAGTTCAAGTTTTGCTGTCAGGAACAGTTTGTGTTTTAAGATTTCATTTTATCTTGACTTCTATGGGTTAGGATTAGTTTTAGTGCTATGGCTTGGTTTTGTTTTAGGCTAGGGCTAGGGTTATGGCTAGATTTTGAATTAGTGTTAGGGTTAGTGCTAGTGTTAGGGTGAGGTTTAGGCTTAGGTTTAGGGTTAGATTTAGAGTTAGTGTTAGATCCAGGGTTAGAGTTAGTGCTACGGTTAGTGTTACTCTAAGAAATAGGATTAGAACTATGGAAACGACTAGGATGAGAGTTAGATTTAGATTTAGGCCTAGGCTTACATTTATGGTTTGGGTTAAATCTAAATTAGGGCTAGGAATAGGGCTAAGGTTTGTGTTAGGGTTAGGCCTAGGGGTAGGGCGAGGTTCAGGATTAGCATTGGGGTTAGGATTAAGTTTAGGGGAATGGGTGGGGTTATAGATAGCTTTAGGGCTAGGGTGAGGGTTAGAATTAGGATAAGGGTTAGGGTTAGTGTTTAGGTTAGGATTAAGGCTTGGCTTATGGTTGGAGTTTCTGTTAGATTCAGGGCTAGAACTAGGACTAGGGCTATGTTTAGTTTAAGGGTCAGGTTTAGAGTTAGAGGTATTATTGTGATTATGGTCAGGGTTAGCATTTGTTTTAGGTCAAAGTTTAGGGTTAGGGCTTAAATAGTGTTAGGTTTAGGCTTAAGGTTAGGGTAATGGGTAAGGTTAGGTTTACGTTTCAGTTAAGCTTTAGGGTAAGGGATGGGTTAGGTTTAGCAATAGGGTTAAGATTAGCATTTGGTTAGGATTATGTTTAATATAATGGATAGATTTAGAGCTAGGGTTAGGGATAGATTATGGTTTGGATTAAGTCAAAAATTAGAGTTAGGTTTAGGGATAGGGATAGGTTTTGGTTTACAGTAAGTGTAAGGTTTAGGGCTAGGGTTATGGTTAGGTTGGGGTAAGGGTTAGTGTTTGAGCTAGGGTTAGGGCTAGCGTGAGAGTTACTCTTATGTTTAGGTCTAGGGATATTTTTATGGTTAGGGTTTGGTTTAGTTTTCGAGTTATGGTTAGAGTGTTCAGTACAGTTAGGGTTAGGTTTAGGATAATGGATAATGTTAGATTTAGGGTTAGGGTTAGGGTTAGGTTTAGGGTATGGATTAAGGCTAGTCTTAGGATTAGGTTTAGTGTAAGGCTTAATGTTTGCACTAGGGTTAAGGCTATGGTGAGGTTTAGGTTTAGGTTTAGGTCTTGGGATACTTTTATGGTTAGAGTTATATTTAGTGTTAGGGATAGGGTTATAATTAAGGTTATGGTTAGGGTAATTGGCAGGTTTAAAACTAAAGTTTGAGCTAGGGTTAAGTTTAGGATAAGAGCTAGGGTTAGAGTTATGGTTTAGGATAGGGCAAGGTTAATGTTTAGTGTAAGGGTTTGGCTTTGAGCTAGGGTTAGGTCTAAGGCAAGGGTTAGGGTTAAGGTTAGTGTTAGGGCTAGGGTTAGGGTTAGGGTTATGCTTAGGGCTAATTTTAGGCTTAGGATTATGGCTAGGTTTTGTGTTAGGTATAGGGCTAGGATTAGGACTATGGTAGTGTTAGGGTTACTGTTAGGGTTAAGATTAGGGTTAAAATAGGGTTAGGGCTAGCGTTATGTTTAGGGCTAGTATTAGGTTTAGGGTTATGGCTAGGTCTATTGTTAGGATGAGGTTTTGGGTTAGGGTCACGTTTAGAGATAGGTTAATGTTAGTGTCAGAGTCAGTGTTCCAGATAGGATTAGGATTAGAGTTAGAGCCAAATTTAGGACTAGTGTTAGGTCTATGGGTATGGTAAGTGTTTAGTTTAGGTTAAGGTTTATTGTTAGGGCTAGAGCTAAGATTTTGTTTAGGTGTAAGGCTAGAATTATAGCTATATTTATGATTAGTTTTGAGTCTAGATCTAGTATTAGGGTCACATATAAGTATAGGATTACCTGTAGGGCTTGTGTTAGGGTTTGAATCAGGTTTAGACCTACGGTTACTGTTAGTATCAGAATAAGGGTCAGGTTTAGGGTTAGAACTAGAATAAGGGCTAGGATTAGGACTAGTAATACTGTTAGTGTTTAAGTTAGATTAGGGTTAAGACTAGGGTTAGCATTTGGTTTAGGGTTTGTCTTAGGGTAATGGATAGGGTTAGAGCTAGGAATAGGGATAGGGTTAGATTGAGTGTTATGGCTAGTGTTAGGGTTAAGATTAAGGTTTAAGCTTGGGATCAGGCTAAATCAGGGGTAGGATTGGTGTTAGGATTAGGGCTAGGGTTATGACAATGACTAATGTACGAACTAGTTTTACGCTTAGGGCTAGTTTTAGGGTTAGGGTTAAGGCTAGGTATAGTTTTAGGGTTAATTTAAGGTTAGGGTGTTGTGTAGAGGTAGGATAAGTGTTAGGATCAGTCTCAGGTTCAGGGTTATTTTTAGAATTAGGGTTAGGGCTAGGTGTAGGTTTATGGTTTGGTTTAGGTTAAGGGTTAGGGTTAGGGATATGGCTTGGTTTTGTTTATGGCTAGGGCTAGGGCTGAGGAAAGTTTTAGGATTAGCATTATTGTTAGGGCTAGTGACAGAGTTTGTGTTAGGATTATGTTTATAGTTAAATTTAGAGTTAGGCTTAAATTTAGATTTAGGTTTTGATCCAGGGTTGATCTAGGGCTAAGGACACAACTAGGGATAGGGATAGGGCAAGAGTTAGAGTTAGTCTTAAGGCTAGGTTTAGGTTTAGGATAGGACTAACTTAGGGTTAGTGCTAGGTTTAGTGTTAGTTTTAGGCCTAGGGTTAAGGCAAGGTTTATGGTTAGGTTTCAGATTATGGTTAGGTTTAGGGTTATGCTTAGTTTTAGGGTAAGGGATGGGGTTATAACTAGGTTTAGTGCTAGGGCGAGCGTTAGAATTAGGGTTAAACCTCAGGATATGTTTCAGGTTAGGATTAAAGCTAGGTTTAGGGCTAGGATTAGGGATAGGGCTAATTTCAGGCCCAGCTTTACAGTAAAAGGTAGTTTTAGGGTTAGGTTAGATGTAGTGTAATGGTTAGGTTTATGGTAAGGTTCAGGTTTAGAGCGAAGGGTATTGTTTGGGTCAGAGTGATGATTAGTGTTTGGGATAGGTTAAGGTTTAAATTTAGGGCTCAAGTTAGCATAGAGTTAGGATTAGGGTAATGATATAGTTAGGTTTGTATTTCAAAATAGGTTTACGGAAATGGAGAGGGTTAGGATTAGGAATATTTAAAATTTTAGGCCTAGGGTTAGCATTAGGGTTAGGATTATGGTTAGGGTAATGGATAGGGTTAGAGCTAGAGTTAGAGCTAAGGTTATGGTTATTATTAATGCTAGGTTTAGGGTTATGGTTAGGGTTAGGGTTAAAGCTTGATTTAGGGTTCAGATTAGGTGAGGTTTTGGGTTAAGTTAGGGCTAGGGTTAGGGTTATTGCTAATGTAAGTACTAGGGTTTCAATTATGGCTATTTTTAGGGTTAGGGTTAGGGTTAGGGCTAGGTCTAGTGTTACGTTTAGGCTTATGTTTAGGGTGATGTTTAAAGCTAGGGTTAGTGTTAGCATCATAATCAAGGTTAGGGTTAGTTTTAGAGTTCTTTTTAAAACTCAAATTATGGCTAGGGTTACGGCTAGGTTTAGGGTTATGGTTTGGTTTAGGTTAAGGGTTAGTGTTAGAGCTATGGCTTGGTTTTATATTAGGGCTAGGGCTAGAGTTAGGGCTAGTTTGAGGAGTAGCATTAGGGTTATGGTTATGGTTATTGTTAGGTTTAGGCTTACACTTTGCAATAGGGTTAGATTTACAGTTAAGTTTAGATCTAGGGTTAGGACTAAGGGTAAGGAAATGGCTTATGTTAGACCTAGGGTTAGGGCTAGATTTAGAGTTCCAGTAAGGGATAAGGTCAGAACCAGTTTTAGGGTTAGAGAGAGAGTTTGACTTAGATTTAGGACTAGGGGTATGATTAGGGATAGGGTTAGGGATAGGGCTAATTTAGGTCTAAGCTTAGTAATAAGGTTGGTTTTAAGTTAGGACTAGGTTTAAGGTTAGGGTTTTTCTGCTGCCCTTCCTCTCTTGTTGTTCTTTTTCCTTTCCCCTTACTTCCTCTCATATGTAATTTTGTGTAACAATGAGGTTCTCCTTCCATTTCCATGCAATTTCCCTTCTCTCTCCCTTCTCTCATGCCTGTTTAATGGTGATCTTCTTCTCATGCTCTTCCTCCCTGTTCTGTTCTTAGTTGCCCTCCTTATATCAAAGAAGACATTTGTCATTTGTTTTTTAGGGATTCGCTGGCTTCACTTAGCATAATCTGCTCTACTGTCATCCATTTCCCTGCAAATGCCATGATTTTGTCATTTTTTAGTGCAGAGTAATACTCAATTGTGTATAAATGCCACATTTTTTATCCATTCATCTATTGAAGGGCATCTAGGTTGGTTCCACAGTCTAGCTATTGTGAATTTTGCTGCTATGAACATCGATGTAGTTGTTTCCCTATAATACACTCTTTTAAGGTCTTTTGGAATAGACCGAGAAGGGGGATAGCTGGGTAAAATTGTGGTTATATTCCCAGCTTTCCGAGGTATCTCCATACTGCTTTCCAAATTGGCTGCATCAATTTGCAGTCCCACCAACAATGTACAAGTGTACCCTTTACCCCACATCCTCACCAGCACTTGTTATTGTTTGACTTCATAATGGCTGCCAATCTTACTGGAATGAGATGGTATCTTAGGGTGGTTTTAATTTGCATTTCTCTGACTGCTAGAGATGGTGAGCAATTTTTCGTGTACTTTTTGATTGATTGTATGTCCTCCTCTGAGAAGTGTCTGTTCAGGTCCTTGGCCCATTTGTTGATTGGGTTGTTTGTTTTCGCATTGTTTAATTTTTTGAGTTCTTTGTATACTATGGATATTAGGGCTCTATCTAAAGTGCGAGGAGTAAAAATTTGTTCTAGGATGTAGGCTCCCTATTTACCTCTCTTATTGTTTCTCTTGTTGAGAAAAAAACTTTTCAGTTTGAATAAGTCCCATTTGTTGATTCTTGTTTTAAACTCTTGTGCTATGGGTGTCCTATTAAGGAATTTGGAGCCTGACCCCACAATATGTATATTAGAGCCAACTTTTTCTTCTATCAGACACAGAATCTCAGTTTTTATATCAAGCTCCTTGATCCATTTTGAGTTAACTTTTGTGCATGGTGACAGAAAGGGATTCAGATTCATTTTGTTGCATATGGATTTCCAGTTTTCCCAGCATCATTTGTTGAAGATGCTATCTCTTCTCCATTGCATGCTTTTAGCAACTTTGTCAAATATAAGATAGTTGTAAATTTGTGGATTTGTCCTCTGTGTCCTCTGCAGAATACAGCATACGCTAGTATGTAAAAAAGTGGATGTGTAACTGATGTGATTCTCCAAACTGTATACGGGGTAAAAATGGTAGTTTATAATTCAATTGAATCAAATGTATGAAATATGATATGTCAAGAGTTTGTAATGTTTTGAACAACTAATAATAATAAAAAAGAACAGATTTTACTATTTGAATTCAAAATATTTTTATAAATCTATGTTATACATAAACTATCAACAATTTTCTGGTAGGATTATGATAAATATAATGATTATGACTTGGCCAAATTCTTCTTATAATTAGACCGTTGCTTAACATAGATTGAAGATTAGTTGGTAAGCACAAATAAATTCATAATTTGTGTTTTTAGAGTATATTATTTGCACTATACAAAACAAAAAGTTCATTATATAATGTACAATTTAAAAAAAATATTAGGGTTATGATTAAGGCTATGTTTAGGGCTAATATGGGCTAGGGTTTGTGTTCGGGTTAGGGCTAGGATTATATCTAGGGCTAATGTCAGGTCTAGGGTTATGGTAATGGATATTTTAGGGTTAGGTTTTGGCTAGGTTTAATGTAAGGATTAGGTTTAGGGTAAGGGTTAGGTCAGAGCTAGGGGAATTATTAGGGTCAGAGTCATGGTTAGGGTTTCTTTTAGGTTTGAGTTTAGGGTAAGGGCTCAAATTAGCATTAGGGTTATTTTTAGGGTAATGATAGGGTTAGATTTAGGGTTCAGGTTAGGTTTAGGGTAATTGATATGGTTGGGGTTAGTGATAGGTTTAGGGTTAGGCCTGGGGTTAGCATTAGGAAAAGGGTTATGTTTAGGGTAATGGATGCAGTTAGAGTTAAATTTAGGGATAGGGTTATGGTTAGGATTAAGTCTTCAGATAGGTTTAGGCCGAGAATTAACATTAGGTTATGGGTTATGATTAGGTAATGGATACAGTTAGAGGTAAGGTTACAACTAGATCTATGGTTAGGATTAGGTCTTGAGTTAGTGTTAGGGTATGGGTTAGAACTAGGATTAGGGTTAGTATTATGTTTAGTGTAAGAGTTAGGTTCTGAGCTATGATTAGGGTTAGAGCAAGGGTAAGTTTAGGGTTATGTTTAGGGATAGGATTAGCGTAGTTTTAGGGTTAGGGTAAGGGTTAGGAAAATTGTTATAATTAAGTTCAGAGTTAGGGTTAGGGTAATAAATATGCTTAGATGTAGATTTTGGGTAGGGAACATGGTTAGATTAAAGTTTAGGGTTAGGTCTTTGGTTATGTTTAGGTTTGTGGTAAGTGTTAGGGTTTGATCTATGTTTAGGGCTATAGTGAATATTAGTTTAGGGTAAGTTTTCTGATTAGGTTAGGATTATGGTTAGGTTTAAGGCTAGTGTTACAATTAGGGTTAGGCTTATGGTTAGAGTAATGGGTAGGTTTAGAGCTAGGGTTAGGGCTAGGGTTAAGGTTAGGATCAGGACTAGGTTTAGGGTTAGATTCAGGGATAGTTCTAGGTTTATGTTTATAGTAAGGGTTAGATTTTGAGCTAGGGTTAGGACTAAGGCAAGGGTTAGGTTTGGGTTAGGGCTAGGGTTAGGGTTAGGGTTATGCTTAGGGCTAGGTTAATGCCTAGGATTAGCTCTGGGTTTTGTGTTAGATTTAGGCCTAGGGTTAAAGCTGTGGGTAATGTAAGAGCTAGGGTTATGATTAGTGCTAGTTTTAGTGTTAGGGTTATGCCAAGGTCTAGTGTTAGGTTTAGATTTTCAGTTAGGGTCAGGTTTAGAAGTAGGTTTACCGTTAAAGGCAGAGTAAGTGTTTGGGTTAGAGTTCAAGTTAGGGTTACAGTGAGGATTAGGATTAGGTTTATGTCTAGGGATCGGGTTAGTGTTTGTATTAGGATAAGTGTTATTTTTAGGCCTACAACTAGGTTTTTGTTTAGGTCTAAGGCTAGAGTTAAGGCTAGATTTTGGATTAGATTTAGGTCCAGGGGTAGTGTTAGGTTTCAGTATAGTGATAGGGTCAGGTTTAGAACTAGGGTTTGTGTTAGGGTCAGGATAAGCATCA
The DNA here is from genome assembly GCF_021218885.2 of Marmota monax. NCBI lineage: Eukaryota > Metazoa > Chordata > Mammalia > Rodentia > Sciuridae > Marmota > Marmota monax. The sequence goes on along the minus strand of NW_026692704.1, from coordinate 1,485,150 downwards.
GGGTTAGTGTTCAGGTTCAAGATAGGATTAATGCTAGAATGAGGGCTAGGGTCAGGACTATTAATAAGGTTAGGATTTTGGTTAGCCTAAGGATTATGCATATGTTTAGGGCTACCATTATGGTTAGGGTTATTCATAGGGTAAGGGATAGCCTTAGAGCTGGGGTTAGGGCTAGAGTTAGGGTTAGGGTTAAATCTAGGTTTAAGGCTTGGATTAGGGCTAGTTTTTGTGTTAGGGTTAGGGCTAATGTTAGGGCAATGGTTAATGTAAGTACTAGGGTTGCAATTACAATTAGTTTTAGGGTTAGGGTTAGGGGTAAGTCTAGTTTTAAGGTTAGGTTTATGTTTAGAATGATATTTAGAGCTAGGGTTAGTGTTAGGATATGAGTCAGGGTCAGGGTTAGGGTTAAGACTCGAATTAGGAATAGGTTTACTTTTATGTTTCAGTTTAAGATTAGGAGGGTGTTTAGAGCTAGGGTGAGTGTTAGGATATGGGTCAGGTCAGGGTTAGATTTAAGGTTAGGTTTAGGACTCGAATTAAGTCTATGATGAGGTCTAGGAGAAGTGTTGGGGTTTGGTTTAATTTAAGGTTTATGGTTAGAGCTATTTCTCAGTTTGTTTTACTGCTAGGGTTAGGGTTAGAGCTAGTTTTATGATTAGCAATAGGATTAGGTCTAGTTGTGGTGTTAGGCTTAGGTTTAGGGTTTGATTTCGAGTTAGGGTTAGATCCAGTTTTAGGGCTAGGACTAAGGTTAGGGCAAGGGTTAGGGCTAGGGTTAGGGTTATGGTAATGGATAGGCTTAGAACTAGCGATAGGGATAGTGTGAGAGTTAGAGTTAGTCTTAGGGCTAGGGCTAGGGTAAGATTTTGGTATAAGTTAGTGGTATGGCCAGTGTTAGGGGTTGCTCTAGGTTGAGGGTGAGTTTTAGACCTAGGGTTTTTGTTAGGTTCAGAATAAGGGTCAAGGTCAGCATAAGGGTTTGGGACATGATTAGAACTATAATGAGGGCTAGAGACAGGACTATTAATAGGGTTAGGATTTTGGTTAGCCTAAGGATTAGGGATAGGTCTAGGTTTACCATTAGGGTTAGGGTTTCACTTAGTGTAAGGGAGAGAGTTAGAGCTAAGGTTAGGGCTAGAGTTATGCTAGGTTTAGGGTTAAAGTTAGGTTTAGTGTTTGGATTATGTCTAGTTTTGTGTTAGGGTTAGGAGTAGGGTTAGGGCAACCGTTAATATAAGAACTAGGGTTACAATTAGGGTTGGTTTCAGGGCTATGGTTAGGGGTAGGGGTAGTTTTAGTATTAGGGTTTAGTTTAAGGTTAGGTTGATATTTAGAGCTACGGTTAGTTTTAGGATATGAGTCAGGGTCAGGGTTAGGGTTAGGACTCAAATAAGGGCTAGAGTTATGGTTAAGTTTTGGTTTAAGTTTAGGATGGTGTTTCAAGCTAGGGTGATTTTAGCATATGAGTCAGTGTCAGGTATACTTTTAAGGTTAGGATTAGGACTCAAGTTAAGACTATGTTTAGGTCTAGATGTAGTGTTCAGGTTGGTTTTAAGTTAGATTTAGGTTTAGGGCTAATGCTTGGTTTTGTTTTACTGCTAGTGGTAGGGTTAGGGCTAGTTTTATGATTAGCATTAGGATTAGGTTTAGTGTTAGTGTGAGGCTTAGGCTTAGGGTTAGGGTTAGGACTAAGGATTGGGCAAGGGATAGGGCTAGGGTAAGGGCTATGTTAAAGGATAGGATTAGAACTAGTGATAGGGATAATGTGAGAATTATTGCTAGTCTTAGGGCTAAGGTTAGGGTTAGGGTTAGAGATAGAGCTAAATTAGGACTAGGATTAGGTCTACGGTTATTGTTCAGCTTAAATATAGAATTAGGGTTAGATTTAGGATTTATTTTAGGGTAAGGGATGGTGTTATACCTAATTTTGGAGGTAGGGTGTTGTTTAAAATAAGGGTTAGGATTAGGGATATGATTAAGGCTAGGTTTAGGGCTAGGATGACAGCTAGGGTTTGTTTTAGGGTTAGTGCTAGGATTAGGAGTATTGCTAATTTCAGCTCTAGAATTATGTGTAAATATAGTTTTAGGGTTAGGATTATGGGTGCGTCTAGTGTAAGGTTTAGGTTTAGGGTTAAGGTCAGCTTTAGGGCTAGGGGTATTATTAAGATGAAGGTCTGGGTTAGGGTTTGGAATAGGTTAAGGCTTAAATTTAGGGATTGAATTAGCATTAGGGTAAGTGTTTGGGTAGTGATAGGTTTAGAATTAGGGTTCATGTTAGGTTTAGGGAAATGGATAGGGATAGAATTAGAGATAGGGTTAGGTTTAGACTTAGGGTAAGCATTAGGATTATGGTTATTTTTATGTTAATGTATAGGGTTAGGGATAGGTTTATGGTTATGATTAGGGCTAGGGCTAGAATTCGGGTTAGGGTTATGGTTAAAGCTCTGGTTAGGGCTTGGATTAGGGTTAAATTAGTTAAGGCTTACGGCTAATGTAAGTACAAGGGTTACAATTAGGGCTAATTTTAGGGTTAAGATTAGTGCTAGATTTAGTGTTAGGGTTAGTGTTAGGATTAGGGTAATGTTGAGAGGTAGGATTAGTGTTAGTGTTAGAGTTAGTGTCAGGGTTGGTTTTAAGGTTCGGCTTTAAACTCGAATAAAGGCTAGGGTTAGGGGTAGGTGTATGGTAAGGTTTTGGTTTAATTTAAGGGTTATGGATAGAGCTTATGGCTCGGTTTTGTTTTAGGGCTAGGGCTGGGATCAGGGATTGTTTTAGAATTAGTGTTAGGTTTAGGGCTAGTGTTAGGGTTAGGCTTAGGCTTCGGGTTAGGGTTAGATTTAGAGATAGATTATGATATAAAGTTAGTGCTTGGGCTATTGATAGGTCAAGGGTTAGGAATAAGTTTAGGGCTAGGGTTACGGTTATGGTAAGGGATAGGTTTAGAACTAGTGAAAGGGCTAGTGTGAGAGTTAGATTTATTCTTAGGTCTAGGGTTATGTCTAGGTTTAGGGATAGGGTGAAATTAGGGTTAAGATTAGGGCTAGAGTTAGTATGGGGTTAGAGCTTGGATTAGGCTTAGGGTTACAATTAATCTAGATTTAGGGATAGGATAAGGGCTAGTGTTTTTGTTAGGGTTAGGGCTAGTATTAGGGCTAGGGCTAATGTCAGTTGTGGGGTTACTGTTGAGGAGAGGACAGTTTTAGGATTAGGATTATGGCTAGGTCTAGTGTAAGGTTTAAGTTTAGGGTTGAGTGTCAGGTTTATTGCTAGGGGAATTATTAGGGTCAGCATCAGGTTAGAGTTTGGTTGAGGTTTGGGTTTAGGGTTAGGGCTCAAATAACCTTTAGGGTCAGGGTTAGGGTAATGACAGGTTTTTGCTTAGGGTTCAGGTTAGGTTTACAATAAGTTGATAGGGTTAGGCTTAGCGATAGGTTTAGTGTTTGGCCTAGGGTTAGCATTAGGGTAAGAGTAATGGTTAGGATAATGGATAGGGTTAGAGCTCAGTTTAGGGCTAGGGTGTTATGGTCAGGGATAGGTCTTGAGTTAGGGTTGAGGTTACAGTAAGAACTAGGGTTAGTGTTAGTGTTATGTTTAGCATAAGGGTGAGGTTTTGAGCTATGGTTAGGTTTAGAGTTGGGTCTAGGGATATGATTAGAGTATGTTTAGGGTTAGGGTTGGATTAGGGCTAGCTTCATTATTAGGGTTAGGGTTAGGGTTAGAGTAATGGATATTTTTAGATGTAGGCATAGGGTTATAGTTAGTGTTAGAATGAGGTTTAAGTTTAAGGTTAGAGCTATGGTTATGTTTAGGTTTGTAGTAAGGGTTAGAGTTTGAGCTAGAGTTAGGTTTATGGTGAGTGTGAGGTTTAGAGTTAGATCTAGTGTTAGATTTAGGGCTAGACTGATGGCTGGGGTATAGACAAGTAATAGGGTTATTGTTTGATTTAGGCTAAAGATTATGATTAGGACTAAAGTTAGCATTATGAATAGGGTTTGGCTTAAAATAAGAGATAGGGTTAGAGCTAGTCTTAGAGCTAGCATTAGGGTTAGGTTTAGGGCTACGGTTCGGGTTAGGATTATTGTTAAATCTAGTTTTAGGGATCCAATTAGGTCTATTTTTGTTTGGGGTTAGGGCTAGGGTTAGGACTATGGCTAATGTAAGAACTAGGGTCATTATTAGGGTTAGTTTTAGGGTTAGGATTTGGGCTAGGGATGGTGTTAGCATTTGTTTTATGTTTAGGATGATATATAAAGAGCTAGGGTTAGTGTTTGGATATGAGTCAGGGTAAGGGTTAGTTTTAGTCGAAGGAATCGAATTTGAACTAGAGTTATGGATAGTTGTAGGGTTAGGTTTGGTTTATGTTATAGTTAGGGTTACACTTAGGTCTAGGTTAGGGTTACACTTAGGTCTAGGTTTAGGTTTAGGGTAGTGGCTCGGGTTTTTTATAGTTAGGGCTAGGGTTAGGTTTAGTTTAATGATTATTGATAGTGTTCAGCTAGTTGTAGGGTGAGGTTTAGGCTGAAGGTTAGGGTTAGATTTAGAGTTATGGTAGATATAGTGTTAGGGCTAAGGTTAGGGCTAGTGTTAGGGTTACGGTAATGGACAGGTTCAGAAATAAAAATAGGGCTAGGGTGAGAGTTAAGAGTTATTCTTAGGGCTAGAGTTTGGGGTTTGCTTACGGTTAGGTCTAAAGTAGGGCTGGATTAGTGCTAGGTTTAGTTTTAGGGTTAGGCCCATGGTTAGGGCTAGAATTAGGGCTAGTGTTAGTGTTAGGGTTATGGATAGTTTCAGGGGAATGGATGAGGTTATGTCTAGGTTCAGGGCGACGGCAAGGGTTAAAATTAGGTATTCAAATACGGTGAGTGTTTGGGTTAGGATTAAGGCTAGGTTTAGGGCTAGGATGAGGGCTAGGATTTTTGTTAGGGTTAGAGCTAGGATTAGGGCTAGGGCTAATGTCAGGTCTAGGGTAATGGTTAGGAATATGTTAACTTTAGGTTTATTGCTAAGTCTAATGGAAAGTTAAGTTTAGGGTAAAGGTCAGGTTTAGATCTAGGTGTATTATTATGGTCAGAGTCCAGTTTAGCATTTGGTTTAGGATAAGTTTCAGGGTTAGGGCTAAAATTAGCATTAGGGTTAGGGCTAAAGTAATGGATAGTGTTAGGTTTAGGTTCAGGTTAGGTTTAGAGTAATAGATAGGTTTAGTGTTAGTGATAGGATTAGGGTTAGGCCTAAGGTTAGCATTTGGGTTAGGTTTATGTTTAGGGTAAAGAATAGGATTAGTACTAGTGTTAGGGCTTTTGTTAACATTATGATTTTGGATAGGTTTAGAGATAGGCCTACGGTTAGTGTTAGTGTTAGGTTTAGCAGAAGTGTTAGGGTTTGAGCTAGGGTTAGAGCTAGGGTGAGGGTTAGGTTTAGAGTCAGGGCTACGGTTATGGTTAGGGTTATGGCTTGGGTTAGCATTAGGATTAGGGTTATGTTTAAGGTAATGGATAGAGTTTGTGCTAGGATTTGTGCTATGTTTACACTTAGGATTAGGGCTAGGTTTAAGGTTAGGTTGAGGTTTAGGGCTATTGTTATTTTGGGGGTAAGGATTAGAGTTTGAGTAAGGTTAGGGCCAGGGCCAGTTTTAGGGTTAAGGTTAGTGCTAGGGATAGATATAGTTAGGGTTACACTTAGGTCTAGGTTTAGGGCTAGGTTGTGTGTGAGGTTTAGGGCTTGTGTTAGATATATGGGTAATGTAAAAACTAGGTTTATGGTTATGGAGATATTTAGGGTTTTTCTTCTGTTAGGCTTAGTTTTTCGGTTAGGATAAGGTTTAGAGCTAGGGTTTGTGTTAGGGTAAGTGTCTAGGGTTAAGTCTAGGGTTACAGTTAGGGGTAGATTTAGGGTTATGTTTATGATTACGTCTAGTGTAAGGGTTAGATTTAGGGTAAGTGTCAAGTTTAGAGCTAGAAATATTATTCAGGTCAGGATATGACTTACAGTTTAGTTTAGGTTAAGGTTTAGGTATAGTTCTTTAATTAGCACTGGGGTTAGAGTTAGGGTTAGGGTAATGAATAGGTTTAGGATTAGGGTACAAGTTAGTTTTAAGGTAATGGATAGCTTTAGGGATTGTTTTAGGGTTAGAGTTAAGCCTAGGGTTAGCATTAGGGTTAGGATTACCGTTACGATATTGGATAGGATTAGAGCTAGAGTTAGGGATAGGGTTATGGTTAGGATTAGGGGTAGGATTAGGGTAGTGTATAGAATTAGAGCTATTATTAGGGCTATGGTTAAATTTAGGATTAGGGCTAGGGTTAGGTTAAGGTTTGGGATAGGGCTAGGTTTATGTTTAGGGTGAAGGTTAAGCTTTGAGCTAGGTTAGGTCTAAGGGGAAGGTTAGTGTTAGGCTTAGGGAAAGGGTTAATTTAGGGTTACACTTAGGACTAAGTTTAGGCCTAGAATTATGGCTAGGTTTTGTGTTAGTTTAGGCCTAGTTTTAGGGCCATGGGTAGTTAAGAGCTAGGGTTATGATTAGGGCTAGTTTTAGTGTTAGGTTTATGGCTAGGCGTAGTGTTATTATTGGGTTTTGAGATAGAGTGAGCTTTGGAGCTAGGTTTATGTTAGGGTCACAGTGTTCAGGTTAGAGTGAGTGTTGGGGTTAGTGCAAGAATTATGACTAGGATTAGGTCTAGAAATAGGGTTAGTGTTTGGGTTATATTAAGGGTGATTCCTAGGGCTAGGGCAAGATTGTTGTTCAGGTCTAGGGCTAAAGTTATGGCTAGATTTAGGATTAGGTTTAGGTGTTGGACTATTGTTAGGTTTAGGTTTAGCTATAGGATTATGGTAGGGCTAATATTAAGGTTTTGATTCGGGTTAGGGTCAGGTTTAGACCTACGGTTAGTGTTAGGATCAGTATAACTGTCAGGGTTAGAATTGTAGTTTGAGTCATGATTAGATCTAGAATGAGGGCTAGGGTTAGGACTAGTAATAGGGTTAGAGTTTGGCTTAGGCTATGAATAAGGGTTAGGACTAGGGTAGCATGAGGTTTATGGTTTGGCTTAAGGTAACAAATAGGATAAGATCCAGGGTTAGGACAAGGGTTAGTGATTGGCTTATGGCTAGTGTTAGTGTTAGGGTTAAAACTATGGTTAGCGCTCGGATTAGGGCCAAGTTTGGGGTTATGTTAGGGATAGTGTTAGGGTGACAGCTAATGTATGAACTACTCTTATGATTAGGGCCAGTTTTGGGGTTAGTGTTATGGCTAGGACAAGTGTTACGGCTAGGGTTAGTGTCAACGTGATGTTTAGAACTAGAATTAGTGTTAGGGTCAGGGTCAATGTTCAGGTGAGAGTTAGCTTCATGGTTAAAATCAGAATTATCATTGGGGTTAGGTCTAGGTGTAGGGTTAGTGTTTGTGTTAGGTTAAGGTTTACTATTATGGCAATGGCTAGGTTTTTGTTTAGGTCTTGGTCTATAGATATGGCTAGATTTAGGATTAAGTTTAGGTCTAGGGCTAGTGTTAGGGTTAGGTTTAGAAATAGGTTTATTTCTAGTGCTAGTGTTAGGGTTCAGTATAGGGTTTGGGTCTGGGTTAGACCTACAGTTACCATTAGGGTCAGAATAAGTGTCAGGTTTGAGTTATGGTTAGAGATAGAATGAGAGATAGGGTTAGTACTAGTAATAGGATTAGGGTTAGGACTAGGGTTTGGATTAGGGTTAGGGTTGGCTTAGGGTAAGAGATAGGATTAGACCTATATTTAGAGGAGGGTTAGGGCTAGTGTTAGGATTAGGTTTAGGGTTAAAGCTAGGGTTAGTTTCAGAAGAGGGCTAGGTTTTATTTAGAGTTAGGGCTAGGTTTACAGTTACAGCCAATGTTTGCAGTAGAGTTACGATTTGGGATAGTTATGAGATTGGGGTTAGGACTAGGTCTAGTGTTAGTGTTAGGTTTAACTTTAGAGTGATGTTTAGAACTAGGTATAGTGTTAGGGTCAAAATTAAGGTCAGGGGTAGTTTTAGGGTTAGAGTTTGGACTCTCATTAAGGCTAGGTTTAGGGCTAGGTGTAAGGTTAGGTTTTGGTTTAGGTTAAGCTTTAAAGTTAGGGCTATGACTTAGTTTTGTTGTAGGACTAGGGCTATAGTTAGAGCTAGTTTTAAGATTAGCATTAGGTTTAGGACTAGTGTTAGGATTAGGTTTAATCTTAGGTTTAGATTTAGATTTAGAGTTAGGATTATATCTAGGGTTTGGTCTAGGGCTAAGGATATGGCTAGCATTAGTTCTAGGTTTATAGCTAGAAATAAGGTTATAGTAAAAATAGGGTTAGAACTAGGAATAGGGCTAGTGCAAGAGTGAGAGTTAGTCTTAGGGCTAGGCTTAGGGTTTGGTTAGGTACAGAGCTTAATTAGGTCTAGGAATAGGGCTAGGCTTATGTTTATGTTTAGACCTAGGTTTAGTTTTGGGATTAGACTTAGGTTTAGTGTAAATTATGGAGTTAGAGCTAGATTTAGGGCTAGGAATGAAGGTTAGAATTAGGGTTAGGGCTAGGGTTTAGTAAGAGTTATGATTAAGACTAGGTTAAGGGGTGGGATGAGGGCTAGTATTTGTGTTTTGGTTAGAGCTAGGATTAGTGTTATGGCAAATGTCAGTTCTAGGATTACGGTTAGGGATAGTTTTAGGGTTAGGTTTATTGTTATGTTTAGTGTAAGGGTTAGATTTAGGGTAAGGATTAAATTTAGATCTAGGGGTATTATTAGGGTCAGGGTCATGTTTAGGGTTTTGTTTAGGTTAGGGATTAGGGTTAGGTCTTCTATTAGCATTAGGGTTTTGGGTAATGTTAGGATTAGGTTTTGTGTTCAGGTTAGGTTTAGCAAAATGGATAGGGTTCCAGTTAGGCATAGGATTAGTTTTAGAATTAGGGCTACATTTAGGGTAATTGATAAGGTTAGAGCTATGATTAGGGATAGGGTTATGGCTAGGTCTAGTATAAGGGTTAGGTTTAGGGGTAGGGTCAGGGTTAGAGCTAGGTATATTTTTACAGGAAGGGACAGATTTAGGGTTTGGCTTAGGTTAAGTTTAGGTTTATGGTTCAAATTGGCATTAGGGTTAGGTTTAGGGTAATGATAGGGTTAGGTTTATGGTCCAGGTTATATTTTGAGTAATGAATAAGGTTACGGTAAGCGATAAGTTTAGGGTAAGGCCTAGGGTTACCATTAGGGTTATGGTTATGGTTAGGGTAATGGATAGGGTTAGAGCTAGTGATAAGGCTAGGGTTATGGTTAGGATTCTGGCTAGGGTTAAGGTAAGGTTTAGGGTTAGGGTTAGGGTTTTGTGTAAGTTTTAGGTTTAAAACTAGGGTTAAGTCTCAAATAAGTGCTAGGTTTTGGGTTTGGTTAGGGCTAGGGTTAGGGCTATGGCTAATGTATGAACTAGTGTTACAATTAGTGCCAGTTTTAGGGTTAGGGATAGGGTGATGTTTAGAGAAGGGGTTATATTTAGGTTCAGTGTCAGGGCCAGGGTTAGTTTTAGTGTTAGGTGTAGGACTCGAATTATGGCTAAAGTTAGTGCTAGGTGTAGGATTAGGTTTTGGTTTAGATGAAGGGTTGTGGTTAAGGCTATGGCTCAGTTTTGTTTTAGGGCTATGGCTAGGGATAGGTTTAACCCTAGATTTTGGATTAGGTCAGGGTTAGGGCTAGTGTTACAGTGACGTTTACGCTTAGGGTTAGGGTTAGATTTAGAGTTAGGTTTGATCTAGTTTTAGGGCTAGTGTTAGGGTTATGGTACGGAATATGGTTAGAATTAGACATATGTTTAAGATGAGAATTAGAGTTATTCCTAGGTGTAGGCTTAGGGTGAGTGTTAGTGTTAGGGCTAAATTAGGGCTAGGATTAGGACTAGGGTTAGTGTTAGGTTTAAGGCTTAACACTAGAGTTAGTTTTTCCACTGGGGTTAGGGTTAAGTTTAGGGTAATGGGTGGGGTTATAGCTAGGTTTAGCGCTAGGGTAAGTGTTAGAATTAGGATTAGACCTAGGGTTATGATTCAGTTTAGGATTAAGGCTAGGATGAGGTCTAAGATGAGGGGTAGGTTTTCTGTTAGGGTTTGGGCTGGGACTAGGGCTAGGGATAATATCAAGTCTAGGGTTGTGGTTAAGCATAGTTTTAGGGTTAGGTTATGGCTATGTCTAGTGTAAGGTTTAGCTTTAGGTTACAGGTCAGCTTTAGAGCTATGGTTATTATTAGTGTTATGGAAAGGGTCAGGGTTAGCGTTTGGTTTACATTACGGTTAAGGGGTTAGGGCTAGAATTTGCGTTAGGGTTAGGTTTAGAGTTAAGGTAATGGAAAGGTTTACTTTAGGTTTTAGTTAAGGTTTAGGGTAATGGATGGGTTAGGTTTAGCAATCGGGTTAGGGTTAGCATTAGGGATAGGGTAATGTTTAGTGTAATGGATATTTTGAGAGCTAGGGTTAGGGCTAGGTTATGGTTTGAATTAAGTATATGATTAGTTTAGATTTAGGGATATGGCTAGGATTTGGTTTAATGTAAGTGTTAGGGTTTGGGTAAGTGCTACTTTATGGTTAAGGTTATGGTTAGGTTAGAATAAGTGTTAGTGTTTGAGCTAGGGCTAAAGCTAGTTCGAGGGTTAGGTTTAGGTTTAGTTCTAAGTTCATGATTATGGTTAGAGTTAGGTTTAGTGTTAGATAGCATTTTATTTAGAGTTAGGGTTAGGGTTAGGGTAATGGATATGGCTAGAGCTAAAGTTTGTGATAGGTTTAAGGTTAAGATTAAGGCTTGGGTTAGGATTAGGATTTAGGATAAGGCTAGCACTATGTTTAGTGTAAGGGTTAGGCTTTCAGCTAGGATTAGGTCTAGGGAGAGGGTTAAGTTTAGAGTTAGGGTTTGTGTTAGGGCTAGGCTTAGGTTTATTCTTAGAGCTAAGTTTAGGCCTAGGATTAGTTCTAGGTTTTGTGTTAGGTTTAGGGCTAGGGTTAGGGTAATGGGTAATGTAAAAGCTAGCGGACTTTTAGGGCTAGTTTTAGGTTTAGGGTTATGGCTAGGTCTAGTATTAGGTCTAGATTTTGGGTTATTGTCAGGTTTAAAGCTAGTTTATGTGTTAGGATCAGGGTCAGTGTTTGGGACAGGGTTAGGTTTAGGGTTAGAGCCAGAATTAGGACTATGATTAGGTCTATGGATAGGGTAAGTGTTTGGTTTAGGTTAAGGGTTATTGTTAGGGCTAGTACTAGGATTTTGTTTAGGTCTAGGGATAGAGTTATAGCTATATTTAAGATTAGCTTTGGGTTTAGGTGTAGTGTTAGGCTTAGGTATAAATACAGGGTTACCAGTAAGTCTAGGCTTAGGTTTTGGTTTAGGTATAGGGTAAGGTTTATACCTAGGGTTACTTTTAGGGTCAGATGAGGGTCAGGGTTAGGTTTAGAGGTAGAATGACACTAGGGTTAAGACTAGTAATATGGTTAGAGTTGAAGTTAAGCTAAGGATTAGGGTTAGGACTAGGGTTAGCATTTGGGGTATGGTAAGGGATAGGGTTAGAGCTAGTGTTAGGGCTAGGGTTAAGGATAGGACTAAGGATAGGGAAATGGTTAGGGCTAGGAATAGGGTTATGGTAAGGGATAGGTTTAGTTCTAGGGATAGGTATAGGGCAAGATTTAGAGTGAGTCTTCGGGGTAGGGTTAGTGTTACGGTTAGAGATATGGCTAAATTAGTGTTAGGATTAGGGCTAGGTTTATTGTTTGGCTTAGGGTTAAGTTTAGGGTAAGAGATAACATTATAGCTAGGTATAGAGGTAGGGTGAGTGTTAGAATTAGGGTTAGGTGTAGGGTTAGTGTTAGGGTTATGATTAAAGCTAGGTTTAGGGCTAGGATGAGGGCCAGGGTTTGTTTTAGGTTTAGGACTAGAATTGGGGCTAGGACTAATTTCAGGTCCATAATTATTGTTAAAATAAGTTTTAGGGTTAAGATTATGGCTACGTCTATGTTAAGGGCTAGGTTATGGTTTAAAATTAGGGCTCATTTTATGTGTTTAGTGTTAGGGTTAGGGTAATGATAGGGTTAGATTAAGGTTCAGGTGAGGTTCAGGGTAATGGATTGGGTTAAGATTAGGGATAGGTTTAGGTTCATGCCTAGAGTTAGCATTAGGCTTAGGGTTAAAGTTATGGTAATGGGTAGAGTAAGAGAACGGTTTAGGGCTAGGTTTATTTTTAAGAATAGTGCTAGGATTAAAGCTAGGATTAGGGCTAGGTTTTGGGTTAAGTTAGGGATAGGGTTAGGGTTACAGCTAATGTAAGTAAAACCTTAGTCTTCAGGTTAGGGCTCAATTTAGAGTTAGGTTTTGTCTAAGGTTAGTGCTAGGGCAAAGGATAGGGCAAGGATTAGGACTAGGGTTAGGGCTAGGATTAGGGTTACAGTAAGGAATAGGGTTAGAATGAGTGAAAAATCTAATATGAGAGTTGGAGTTAGTCTTAGCTCTAGGGTTAGAAATAGGGCTAAATTAGGGCTAAGATTAGGGCTAGGGTTAGAGTCAGGTTTAGGCCTAGCATTTGGATTAGGGTTATAATTAAGGCTATGTTTAGGGCTATGGTTTGTGTTAGGGTTAGGGCTAGAATATGGCTAGGGCTATGTCAGGTCTAGGGTCACAGTTAGGGAGAGTTTTAGGGAAAGGTTTATGGCTAGGTCTATTTTAAGACCTAGATATAGAGTAGTAGTCAGGTTTAGAGCTACGGAATTCATAGCACCAGGGCCAGTGTTAGGTATTGGTTTATGTTTGAGTTTAGGGTTATGGCTCAAATTAGAGTTAGTGTTAGTGTTAGGGTAAAGATAGGGTTAGGTTTAGGGTTCAGATTATGTTTAGGGAAATTTATGGTTTTGGGGATAGTGATAGGATTAGGGTCAGTCCTAGGGTTACCATTAGGATTAACTGTTATGTTTAGGGTAATGGATACAGTTAGAGTTAAGGATAGGGCTAAGTTTATGGTTAGGATTAGGTCTTGGTTTAGGTTTAGTGTGAGGGTTAGGATTAAGGCTAGGTTTACTGCTCGGATGAGGGTTTGTGTTAGGGCTAGGGCTAGGATTAAGGCTAGGGCTAATGTCAGGTCTAGCATTATGGTTAAGTGTAGTTGTAGGATTTGCTTATGAATAGTTCTACTGTAAGGGTTAGGTTTAGAGTAAAGGTCAGGTTTAGAGCTAGGTGGTCAGGATTAGGGATTGGTTTCAGTTAATGTTTAGGGTTATGTCTTGAATTAGTATTAGGTTTAGGGTAATAAATATGGTTAGGTTTAGGGTTCAGGTTAGGTTTAGGGTTTTGAATAGCCTTAGGAATAGCTATACAGCTAGGTTTAATCCTATTGTTAGAATTTGTGTTAGGCTTATGTTTAGGTAAAAGATAGGATTACAGCTAGGGTTAGGGCTACATTTATGGTTAGGATTAGGGCTAGTGATTTAGGGTGAGGGCTAGGGTTAGAGAAGGTCTTGTGTAAATTGTAGGGTTAGAGCTATGTTTAGCATTAGGGTTAGAGTTAGAGTTATGGTAATGGATTGAGTTAGAGCTATGGTTTGGGCAATGGTTACCATTAAAATTAGGGTTAAAGTTAGGGTTAGGTATAGGGCTATTATAATGTTTAGGGTTAGGATTCGGGCTCAGTTTAGAGGTAGTGTTATGGTTAGAATTACTTTATTCAAATTTCTTTGATACAATCCAGGATTCATCTTTAACTAACCTTACTCTGTTTCCCAGGTTTAGGCCTTTTGGTTCAACTGTTTGGTGTCAGGAACAGTTAGTATCTTCATTTTACTTCATTTTGACTTTTACAAGTAAATGTAAATGGATGTGAAAATCAAACAGGGTTTATGCTAGCTGATTGAAGCTGCACACACAGTCTCAATTCTTTTGGGGGGACACTGTAGCACATTTCTTATGAGTGTAAACCTAAGCTGAAGCATGCAAAAACAACATTATATTAGAGCCCTTTAGGAGAAAGCAGGGAATATGCATGCACTGAAATTTCTCCCTTAATTATTTTGTCAGATTTGTTTGATACTGAGTAGGATTCATTATTTAGCTTGCCTCAGAAGGCTCTCCAATGTGGGACTTCTAGGATCAATGGTTCTCTAATTAGCTTAGGGTTAATGTTAGGTTTAAGTTTAGGGCTAGGGTTAGATGTAGTGTTAGGGTGACAGTAAGTTTTGTACAAATTTCTTTGATACTTGGAAGGAGTTCTCTTTTATCTAGCCTTAATATGCTCCTCAGGTTTGGGACTTCTGATTTCAATGGTTTGCTAACAGGGACACTCTGTATTTTAAGGTTTCACTTTATATTGACCCATATAGGTAAATGAAAATGAAGGTTGAAATCAATCGGGTTGGTGCTAGCTGCTTGAAACTTCAAACACTGATTCAGTTCTCTGTGGAAACTCTCTGGTTTGTTCCTTGTGAAAGTAGCCCTAAGTTGAAAATGGCAAAAACAACTTTATTCAAGAGCCTTTTAGCAGAAAGCAGAGAAATATGTATGAACTCAAACACCACCTCAATTATTTGATTATATTTCTTTGATACTGCATAGGATTCATCTGATAGCCTAGCCCACTCCCAAGTTTGTAACTTCTAGGATCAATAATTTTTCAAACATGTTAGGGTTTGTGTTAAGGTTAGTGTTAGGGCTAGTTTTAGAGCTAGTATTAAGGTTAGAGTTAGTTTTCTTCAAATTTCTTTGATACTGGGCAGAATTCATTTTTCTCCTATCCTTACTATAATCCACATGTTTGTGCCTCCTATGTTTAATAGTTCACTGTAAGGAACAGTTTTTATTTTAAAGTTTCAGTTTATTTTTTCATATACAGGTAAATGGAAATGGAGCTGGAAATTAAACAGCATTGGTGCTAGATCCTTGAAACTTCACACTCCATCAATTCTCCATGAACACTCTCTGGTTTGTTCTTGTGACAGTATGACTAAGCTGAAACATGTAAAAACAATTTTACCCAAGAGTCCTTTAAGAGATAACAGGGAAATACGCATGTACTGATATACTCCATCAACTTTTTGGACAGATTTCTTTGATACTGCACAGCATTAATCCCTTAGCTATCCCTACTATGCTGCTCAAGTTTGGATATTCTATAGTCCAATGCTTCATAAAAATGTTAGTGTTATGGGAAGAGATAGGGTTAGAGCTAGTGTTAGGGTTAGAGTTTGTTTTATTCAAAATTATTTGATACTTGGCAGGATTTATCTTTTATCTAGATTGACTCTGTTCCCCAGGTTTAGGCCTTCTCTGTTCACAGATTTGCTGTCAGGAACAGATTTTATTTTGAGATTTCACTTCATTTTGACCTATACAGGAAAGTTAATGCAGTTGAAAATCAAACAAGTTTGTGCTAGCTGCTTGAAACTTCACACACTCCATCAGTTCTCTGTAGGGACTGTGGTATGTTCCTTGTAAAATATGCCTATGCTTAAGCATGCAAAAACAACTTAATCTATGAGTCTTCTGTGGGAAAACAGGAAAATATGCATGTACTGAAACACCCCCATTATTATTTGGTCAGATTTGTTTGATGCTGCATAAGATTCATCACTTAGCTTGCCCCACAAGGCTCCCCAAGTGTGGGAATTCTGGGATCAATGGTTCTCTAATCAGGTTAGGGTTAATGTTAGGTTTAAGGTTATGGCTAGGGCCGGGGTAGGGGTAATGTTGGGGAGAGAGATAGTTTTGTTCAAATTTCTTTGATACTGGGCAGCTGTCACATTTTATCTAGCCTTAGTATTCTCCCAAGATATATTCTTCACAATTCAATTGTTCACTATCATGAACACTTCATATTTTAAGGCTTCACTTCATTTTGACACCTATGGGTAAGTGCAAATAAAATAGGCATCCCTTCCCCTAAACCTAACCATAAACCTAACCATAAACATAGCCCTAATCCTAGGCCTAAGCTTAAAACTAAACCTAGATCTATTCCTAGCCCTAATTTAGCCCTAACCTTATCCCTAACTCTAGCATTAAGACTAACTCTATCTCTTGACAGAGCCCTATTCCTAGTTCTAACCCTATCCTTTACCCTAACCCAAACACTAGCCCTAATCTTAGCTCTACCTGTTGCCATAGCCTTAACCCTAGAATTAACCATAATTGTAAATCTATTCCTAAGCCTAAACCCACCCTATCAGTGGCAAAAACACTAACATTAATCATACAACTACCCTTACTTTAGCATTAGCCCTAATCAAAAACCAAGCCATAGTACTAACCCTAACCCTTAACCTACACCATATCCTAACCCTATATTTAGCCCTAAGCCTAACCTTAATTCAAGACCTATCCCTAACCCTAAAATGAACCTTGACCCTGATTCTGACACTAACACTAACCCTAGTTCAAAACATCACCCTAAACTTAAACCTAATCCTAAAACTAGACTTAGTCCTAAATGTAACCCTAAAACTAGCCCTAATCCAAGACCCAACCCTAGTTTTAACCCTAATTCAAACCTTAAACCTAGCCCTGACCTTACCTTAAACCTAACCCTAACTTTAATCCTTGCACTAAACCTAAACCTAAATTAACTGTAACCATAATCCTAGTCCTAACCCTCATTCTAACCCTATCCATTACTCTAACCCTAACCCTAATGCTAATCCTCAGCCTGACCCTAGCACTATCCCTAAACCTAACCTATCCATTACACTAAACATAATCTGAACCCTAACCCTAACCATATCATTACCCTAACTCTAACCTTAACCCTAATGCTAACTTGAGCCCTAATCCTAAACCTTAACCTAAACCAAATGATAACTCTGACCCTTACCATAATAATACCCCTACCTCTAAACTTGACCCTAACCCTCATTCTATCCCTTATATTATACATAGCCAAAAACCTATCCCCAAAACTATCCATAATCATAACCCTATACCTGACATAAGCCCTAGCACTAATGCTAACCTAACTTTAACACAATCCCTAGTCCTAATCATAGGCCTAACGCTAGCTCTAAACCTAAACTTAAACTTAACCATATACCTAACCCTAATTTTAACCATCACCCTAGCCATAAAACTAGCTGTAACATCACACCTTACACTTACCCTACCCCTACTCCTAACATTAGATCTAACACTATCCATAACTGTAAGCAAAACCCTAACCCTAATGGTATCCATAGACCTATCCCTAATCCTTAGGCTAATCAAAACACTAACTGTATAAATAGTCCTAAGGCTAGCCCTCATTCTACCTCTAACCCTATCCCAAACCCTACCATAACCCTGACCCTTATTCTGACTATAACACTAACTGTAGGTATAAACCTGACCCTAGCCCAAGACCAAACCCTAACACTATCCCTATCAGTAACCTTATACCTAAACCTGACCATACCACTAGCCCTAGACATAAACCTAATCCTAAATCTAGCCTTAACTCTAGCACTAGACATAAACAAAAACCTAGCCCTAGCCCTACCAATAACCCTTAACTTAAAACAAAGACTAACCCTACCCTTACACATAAACTTAGTCCTAATTCTGGATTTAACCTTAACTCTAACCTGAACACTGACCCTGCATTAAACACTAAGCTATCTCTAAACCTGACTGTAACTAAAAACTTAAAACTAACACTACACCTAGCCATAACCCTAAACCTACAACTAGCCCTAATCATAATCCTAGTTCTTACATTACCCATAGCCCTAACTATAAACCTTAACCTAACAAAAAAGTTAGAGTGAATCCTAGGCCTAAACCTAGCCCTAAGCATAACCCTAACCCTAACCTTAGCCCTGATCCTAACCCTAATCCTAGTCTTAGTCCTAAACCTTACTCAAAGCCTAACTCTTACCCTAAATATAAACTTAGACCTATCCCTAACTCTAACCCTAACCCTATCCCTAAACATTAACTTAAGCCTACCCCTAAAACTAGCTCTAAACCTACATATTACCCTAAATGTAAACCTAACCTTATTGATAACCCTAGCCGTAACCCTAAACCTAACCCTAACCATAACTGGAAAACTAACCCTAAACCTAAACCTAAATTTACCACTCACCATAGCCCTAACCCTAGCTCAAACCCTAACCAATAAAATAAACCTAAACATAATCATAGCCTCTCACTAACCTGAAAACTAAATCTAACCCAAATATTAAACTTAAACCTACAACTAAAAATATCCATTACCCTAACCCTTATCCTAACCCTAATGATAAGCCTAACCCTAACCCTAACCCTAACCCTAACCCTAACCCTAAAATTACCATACTCCTATCACTAAACCTAATGCTGAACCTAACCCTTGACCTAGCATTAGCCATAACTGTAGCTTAAACCCTCACCCTTAAAGTAAACATAACCCTATGCAAACATAACCCTAACTCTAGCTTAAACCCTCACCCTTAAAGTAAACATAACCCTCATCGTAACCCTAATCCTAACTGTAACCATAGCACAAAGCCTAGCTCAAACTCTATCCATTTTCCTTACCATAGACCTAAACCTAATACCACACCTAGCCAAAACCCTTACCCTCACTCTATCCCTAGCCCTGATTCTCACCCAAAGATTCAAGCAAGCCCTACCACTTACTCAATCCCCGAATCTTACCCTTAACCTAATACTAGATTAAAACCGAACCCTAAACCAAATGCTAAACCTAGCCCTAATCCTAAACTTAACCCTAGCCTTAACCCTAGCTCTAACCCCACCCATTACCCTAACCCTAACCATAAACCTCATGATAAACCTAGCCCTAACCCTAAATATACTCTAACCCTATACGAATACCTAACTCTAAACCTAACCATAAACCTAACACTTACCATAGTCCTAAACATAGCTCAATCCCTAACAGCTACGCTAAACCTAAGAGTAACCCTAGTTCTAAACCTAAACCTATCCCTGACTCGACATCTAACCCTGTCCATTACCCTTACCCTAATATTAACCCTAGGCCTAACTCTAACACTAACCCTAATACTAGACTTAACCCTAAACCTAACCCTATTCTTAGAACTAACCCTAGCTCAAACCCTAAACCATACCCCAACCCTAACCCTAGCCTAAACCCTAACACTAACCCTACCTCTAGCCCTAAGCCTAAACATAATCCTAGCCTTAAACCTATCCATAACTCTACGGATAACCATAAATCTAATGCTAACTCTAGGCCTAACTACAAACCTATACTTTACCCTAAACCTAAACTGAACCCTAAAACTAACCTGAAGCCTAAACCTAACCCTATTCATTACCCTAACCATAACTCTAAACCTAAAGCTAATTTGAGCACTAACCCTAAACCTTAAACTAACCCAACCCCAAAACCTGACCATGACAATTATAATTCCCCTGGCTTTAAACCTGAACCTTACATTAAACCTAACTCTGAAACTAGACCTAGCCATAAATATTACCCCCAAAGTATCCCTAACCATAACCCTAGACCTGATATTAGCCATAGCCCTAATACTTGCCATAATCCTAACACAAATGCAAGCCCTCATCCAACCCTAATCTAGCCTTGATCCTAACCCAAACCCTAAATCTATCCCTATCCCTAAATTTATCCCTTGCCCTAGTTCTGAACCTTGCTATTACTCCATTCCTTCCCCTAAATCTAACCCTAGACTTAATCCTTACACTAATCCTAGACTTACCTGATCCTAGCCCTAATTTAGCCCTAACCTTAACCCTAACACTAGCAATAAGACTAACTTTAACTCTCGCCCTAGCCCTATTCCTGTTTCTAACCCAATACCTTACCATAACTCTAAAACTTATCTAAGCTTATCCCTAAAACTAGCCCTAGGCCTAACCATAGATCTAACCATCACTCTAAATCTAACCCTAAACCTAAGCCTAAACCTCACACTAACACTAGCCCTAACACTAATGCTTATCTTAAAACTAGCCCTAACCTAGTCGTAGCCCTAAAAAAAACTGAGCCATAGCCCTAACCCTAACCCTTAAACTAAACCAAAACCTAACACCTACACCTAGCCTAATTTCAGCCCTGATTCCAGTCCTACCCTTACACTAAAACTAATGTTGACCCTGACTCTGACCCTAACACTAACCCTAGCTCTAACAGCACCCTAAATGTATACCTAACACTAAAACTACACCTAGCCCTAACTGTAAACCTAAAAGTGGCCTTAATAATAACTCTAGTTCTTACATTAACCTTAGCCCTGATCCTAGCTGTAACCTAACCCAAAACCTACCCCTAATCCAAGCCCAACACCTCTTTTAATCCTAAACATAACGATTATCCTAAACCTAACCCTAAATCTAAAACTTGCCTAACCCTAAATCTAACCCTAGCATTAATCCTAACCATAATCCTAGCCCTAACCCTAGCTGTAACACTATCCATTACCCTAACCCTAACCCTAACCCTAATGCTAACTCTAGGACAAAACTAACCCTATCTCTATCCTAACTTTATCCATTATCCTAAACCTAACATGAACCCTAAACCTAACCATAAACATTACCCTAACTTTAACCCTAACCCTAACACTAATGAAAGCCCTGACCCTAAACATTAACCTAACATCAACCTTAACAATGACTGTGACCCTAATAATAACCCTATCTCTAAACCTGACCCTAACCTTCAACCTAACACTTACACTAGCCATAAAACGAAAGCAAAACTAATCCTAACTATAAACCTATACATGAAATTACCCCTAGGCCTAATCATACCCCTAACCCTAACACAAAACCTAGCCCTAATCCTACCCTTAAACCTCACCCTAATACTAGCCCTAAACACAGGCTTAATCCTCATCCTAACCCTAACCCTAACACTATCCGTATTTGGACCCTCACCCTAAACCTAGCTATAACATCATACCTTACACTAATCCTAACCCTAAACCTAGACATAAACCTAGGCCTAGCCCTAACACTAACCTTAGCCTTAATCCTAGAACTAATTTAACCCTCACCCTAACCCTAAATCTAAGCCTAAAACCTCATCCTAACACTAGTCCTAATTCTAATGCTAATTGGAAAACTAGCCCTAACTTTAGGCCTATCACGCAAATTAAACTGAGTCACAGGCTTAACAATAATGCTTAACATAAACCAAAACCTAAGATTATACCTAGCCCTAACCTAGCCCTAATTCAAGTTCTAACCCAAATTCTAGAACTTAACCTCATCCTGACTCAGAACATATCACTAACCCTAGCTCTAAACATCACCCTAAACCTAAACCTAAACTGAACACTAGACATAGCCCTAAATCTAATCCTAAAACTAGCCCTAGTCATAATGTCAGTTCTTACATTAGCCATAGTCCTGTAATAACAGAAAACCTAGCCCTAATTCGAGACCTACACCTAGCATTAAACCTAACCCTAACCTTAAGCCTAGCCCTGTCCCTAACCCTAACACTAGCCCTAATCCTAGCTCTAAACTTATCCCTTACCCTAAGCCAAACCCTACACCTAATGCTACCCTAGTCATAAGCCTAATCCTTAGCCTACCCCAAATCATAACTCTAATAGTAATCCTAACCCTAGCCGTCATTCTAGCTCTAACCCTAACCCAAACCCTAACCCTAACCCTGACCCTTATTCTGACCCTAACTCTAAACCTAGGCTGAAACCTGACACTAACACTAAACCCAAACCTAACACTAGCCCAATGGGTAACCCTAGCTGTAATCATTATACTAACCCAAAATCTAGCAATAACCCTAACCCTAGACCTAACCATAATCCTAACCCTAGCTCTTACATTACCCATAGCCTTTACACTAGTGCTAAGCCTCACACAAAACATAGCCCTAATTCTAGCCCTAACCCTAGCCCTATGTGTAACCCTAACCCTAACTCTCACCTTAGCCCTAACCGTAGCTCAAACACTAAATCTTACCATAAACATAACCCTAGCTCTAGCCCTAACCCTAACCCTAATCCTAGCCCTAATCCTAACCATAACCAAGGGCAAACCATACTTATAACTCTATTCATTACTCTAAACATAACCCTAAACATAATGCTAACCCTAGCGCTCAACTTTACATTAATCCTAAACCTAGACCTGACACTAACCCTAACACTTGCCCTAGCCCTAACCATAGCTCAAATCCTAACACTTACCACCTTACCCTAACAATAACCCTAGGCCTAAACCTAACCCTAACCCTAACCCTAACCCTAAACCTTCCAATAATCCTAACCATAAACCTAGCCCTACACCTATCCTGTTACCATAAATATAAGCCTAACACAAATGCTAACCCTAGGCTTAAACCTAAACCTATTGCTAACACTAACCCTACTCATTACCTAAACCTAATCTGAACAGTAAAACTCAATCTATCAATTACTCTAACCCTACCCCTAACCCTAATGCTAATTTGAGCCCTAAACCTAAACAATAACCTAAACCAAACTCTAAACAAGACACTGACTCTAATAGTACATCTAGCTCTAAACTTGGCCCTAACCCTAAACCTAACCCTTACACTAGACCTATCCATAAAACTAAACCTAACAGTATCCCTAACCATAACCCTAGACCTGACATTATCCCTCTACCTAATTCTTTCCCTAAACCTAACAGAAACCTGATCCCTCATCCTAGACCTAAACTTAGCCTTGATCCTAACCTGAAGCCTAACCGTAGCCCAATTCCTAATTTCAACCCTCACCTTAGTTCTGAACCTAGGTATAACCACATCCTTTCCCCTTCCCCTAACCCTAACCCTAACACTATCACTAACCCTAACCTGAACCCTAACCTTAGGCCTAACCCTAACACTAACCCTAGGTCTAATCCTAGCCCTAATTTAGTGTTAATTGTAACCCTAACTCTAACCCTAGTCCTAAAACTAACTCTAACTCTCACCCTAGATCTATTTCTAGTACTAACCTTATCTGTTACCATAACCCTAACAATAGCTCTAACCTTAGCCTTAACCCTAGCTCTAACCCTAGAACTAAGCATAACTCTCAATCTAACCCTAAACCTAAGCCTAAACCTAACTATACCACTAGCCCAAACACTATTGCTAATCCTAAAACTAGCTCTAACCGAAGCCTTAGACCTAAGACAAAACCCAGCCATTATCCTAATGCTAATCATAACCTAAACATAACCCTATACCTGACATTAGCGCTAGTCCTAATTCTTGTGCTAACCTTAACACAAAACCTAATGATGCACCTAGCCTTAATCCTATCTCTAATTTAAGTGTTATCCCTAACCCTAAAACTAACACTGACCCTGACTTTGACCCTAACAATAACCTCATCTCAAATCTTCACCCTAAATCTTAACTTAACCCTAATACTAGACCTAGCCCTAACTCTAGTCATAAAACTAGCCCTAATTGTAACCCTAGTTTTTACATTAGCTGTAGCCCTAACCCTAGCCCTAAACTAATCTAAAACTTAACCCTAATCTGAGCCCTAACCCTAGCTTTAACCCTAACACTAAACCTAGCCTTAATCCTAACCATAACCCAAGCCCTAACTCTAGCTATAATCCTATCAATTAGCTTTATCTAACTCTATCCCTAATGTTAACCCTAGGATAACCTGAACCCTATCCATAACCCTAACCCTATCAATTACCTTAAACCTAATCTGAAACCTATACCTAATCATATCCATTACTCTAACCCTAAATTTAACAAAAAAGCTAAATTGAGCCCTAACCCTAAACCTCAACCTAAACAAACCCTGATCCTGATCCTGACTCTAATGATACTGCTAGCTCTAATGCTGACCCGAACCCTCAACCTAAACCTTTCACTATACGTAGCCAGAAACCTAACCCTAAGACTATTCCTAACCATAACCCTAGAGCTGACATTAGCCCAATCCTAATGCTAGCCCTATCCCTAACAAAAACCAAAGCCCTAATCCTGGCCCTAAACATAGCTTTAAATCTAATCCTAATTCTAACACTAGCCCTAACCCTAAATTTACCCCTTGCCCTATGACAAAACCTTGTTATAACATAATACCATACCCTAACCCTAATCCTAAACCTAGCCCTAATCCAAGGCCTAACCCTAATACTAACTAAAACTCTGATCCTAGCGCTAATTTAGACCAAACCCTAAACTTAATCATATCCCTAGTTCTAAGACTAACTCTAACTCTTGACCTATCCCTCTCCCTAGTTCTAATCTTACCCCTTACCAAAACCCAAAGCCTATCCCCAACCCTAGCACCAACCTAGCTCAAAACTTAGCCCTAGCCCTACATCTAAATCTAACACTAACTCTAAATCTAACCTTAAATCTAAACCTAAACCTCACCCTAACACTAGCCCTAACCCTGATACTAATTTGAAAAGTAGCCCTAACCCTAGCCACAGACCTCAAACTAATTTTAGCTGTAGCCCTAATCCTAACCCTTAACCTAAACCAAATCCTAACTCTACCACTCGTCCTAACCCTATCCCTACAACTAATACTTACCCTTACTCTGACCCTAAAACTAACCCCAGCTCTAAATATCACCTTAACTCTAAATGTAACCCAAACAGTAGACCTAGCCCTAAACATAACCATAAAACTAGCCCGAAATGTAAAGCCAGTTCTTACATTAGCCATAGCCCTAACCCCAACACAAAACCTAACCCTAACCTGAGCCCTAAACCTAGTTTAACCCAAACCATAAATATAACTGTAGCTCTAACCCTAATCAAAACCCTAACCCTAGTTCTAACCCTATCCCTTAGCCTAAGCCAAAACCTCACCCTAATGCTACCAGAATTCTAACACTAATCCTTAGCCTACCCCAAACCTGAACCCTATTTCTAGTCCTAATCCTAGCCCTCATTCTATCTCTAACCATATACCAAAGCCTAAGCCTATCCCTGACCCTTATTCTGACCCTAATACTAACCCTTGGTCCAAGCCTGAACCTAACTCTAAACCAAACCATAACACTAGCCCTGCCAGTAAACCTATACCTAACCAATGCATAATACTAGCACTATACCTAAACCTAATCCTAAATCTAACCATAACTCTAGCCCTATCCCTAAAAAATACTAGCCCTAGCCCTAACAATAACCATTAACCTAACATAAAGTCTAACCATACACCTAGACCTAAACCTAGTTCTAATTCTTGCCCTAACCCTAACACCAATGCTATCCTGAACACTGAACTTTATCCTAATAAAAACCCTAGCTCTAAACCTGATCCTAACCCCAAACCTAAACCTAACTATAGACCTATCCATAACCCTAACCCTAACCCTAGCCATAATCATAAACCAAGGTCTTTCATTACCCACAGCCCTAATTCTAGCCATAAATCTCAGGCAAAACCTAGCCCTAACCCTAGACATAAGCATAAACCTAACCAGAAGCCTAGACCAGACCCTAACCCTAACACTTATCCTAGCCCTAAACATACCTAAAACTCAAAAAATTACCCTAAACATAACTCTAGCCCTAAACCTAACCCTAAACCTAGCACTAATCTTAACTGTAACCAAAGCCCAAATCTTAGATCTAACTTTATCCACTGTCTTAAACAGAGACCTGAACCTTAGGCTAATCCTAGCACTAACCATAATCCTAACCCTAAACCTCGCCTTAGCCCTAACCCTAGCTCAACCCCAAACACTTACCCTAAACTAAACTTATTGCTAACACTAACCCTATGCCTAACCATAACTCCAGCCCTAATCCTAAGCTCACACCAATCCCTAACACTAGCAGTAACACTATCCATTATCCTAAACAGAAGCCTAACCCAAATGCTAACCTTAGGCCAAACCCTAACCCTGTCCCTAACACTAACCCTATAAATTACTCTAAAACTAACCTGAATCTTAAACCTTACCCTATCCATTACTCTAACCCTAAAACTCACCCTAACTCTAACCATAAAACCAACCCTAATTGTAAAGCCAGTTCTTAACCCTAACGCTTATTGTAGCACTAACCCTAAAACTTAACCAAAACCAAACACTAACCTGACTCTGAACCTGATAATACACCTAGCTCTAAACCTGACCCCTACATTAAAACTAACACTTACCCTAGACCTCGCCATAAAACTAACCCTAACACTACCCCTAAACATAACCCTACACCTGACATTAGCCCTATCCCTAATCCTATCCCTAAACCTAACACAAAACCTAGCCCTCATCCTAGCCCTAAACCTAGCCTTTTTCCTATCCAAAATTTTCACCCTAGCCCTATCCAAAATTTTAAAGCTCGTCCTAGCCATGAACCTATCTATAAACCCATCACTTTCCCTAAAAGTAACTCTAAACCTAACAATAACAGTAACCCTAACCCTAGTCCTAACCATATACCTAACCCTAACACTTGCCCAAACAATAATCCTAGACCTAATTTAGCCCTAACCCTAACCCTACCCCTAACCCTAGCCCTAAGACAAACATCACCCTAGCCCTATTTCTATTTCTAACCCGATGCGTTACTGTAACCCTCACAGTAGCCTTAACCTTAGCCCTAACCCTAGCCATAGCCCTAACACTAGATTTAAACATATAACTCTACAAATACCCTAATCTTAAGCCTAAACCTCAACATACCACTAGCCCTGACACTATTGCTAACACTAAATCTAGCCCTAACAATAGCCCTAGCCCTAAAACAAAACTGAGCCATTGCTCTAACCTTAAATCTTACCCTAACCATAAAACTACCACAAATTTAAAGCCATTTGTTACATTAGCCATAGCTATAACCCTAACACAAAACCTAACCCTAATCTGAGCCCTAATCCTAGCTTTAACACAAACCCTAAATATAACCCTAGCTCTAACCCTAACCAAAACCCAACCCCAGCTCTAACCCTATCCCTTACCCTAAGCCAAACCCTAACCATAGTGTTACCCTAGTTTTAACCCTAATCCTGAGCCTACCCCAAACCCTAACCCTATTACTAGTCCTAACCCTAGCCCTTATTCTATCTCTAACCCTATCCCAAAGCCTAAGCCTAACCCTGATCCTTATTCTGAACCTAACAAAAACCCTAGGTCTAAGCCTGACCCTAAATCTAAACCAAACACTAACTCTAGTCCTCCGGTAAATCTATACCAAATCTAACCATAATACCAGCACTAGGCCTAAACCTAATCCTAAATATAGCCATAACTCTAGCCCTAGCATTAAAAAAAATCCTAGCCCTAGCCCTAAAGATAACCCTTAACCTAATGAAAAGTCTAACCATAGGCCTAGCCCTAATACAAAACTGAGCCATTGCTGTAACCCTAAACCTTACCCTATAGCAAACCCTACCTCTATAACTAGCTATAACTGTAGTTACAATTTGAGTCCTAGGCCTAAAACTAACCCTGACCCTGAATCTTATCCAAACACTAACCCTAGCTCTAAATATCACCCTAACCTAAAGCTAATGCTAGCATCACTCCTAGCCAAAACCCTAACCCTAAAACTAACCCTAATCATAACCCTAGTTCTTACATTGGCCATAGCCCTAACCCTAGCCCTAACCCTAAAACAAAAATAGCTCTTTTCCAAACCCTAACACTAGATTTAACCCTAACCCTAATTCTAGCCCTATATCTAACCCTAAGTTTACACATAACCCTAGCTCTAATCCTATCTCTTACCCTAAGCCAAACCCTATCCATAATGATAAACTTAGTCCTAATCCTAATCCTTAGACAAAACCAAACACTAACCCCATTATGAGTCCTAACCCTAGCCCTCATTCTACCTCTAACCATAACCCAAAATCAAAATCTAAACTTCATCCATATTCTGACCCTAACACTAATTATAGGTCAAACCTGACCCTAACCTAAGCTGAACACTGAAACTTATATCTAAACCTAATACTAACACTAGCCCTAAACCTAAACCTAATCTTAAAACTAGCAATAACTCTAGCCCTAGACCTAAGACAAAATTTAGCCCTATCTCTAACAGTAACCCTAAACTTATTCCAAACACTAACCCTACCCCTATACCTAACCTTGTCCTAATTCTGGCTTTTACCCTAATCCTAACTCTAACATGAACCCTGACTCTGACACTACACTAAACCAAGCTCTAAACATGACAATAAACCAAAATCTAAACTTAACACTAGACTTGGCCATAACCCTTACCCTACAACTAACCGTTAATTAGAACCCTAAATCTTACATTACCCATAGTACTAAACCTAGGCCTAAACATAAGACAAAACCTAGCCATAATCTGAGGCCTAAACCTACCTTAAGAATAACCCTCACACTAACCCTAGCTCTAAACCTAACCCTAATTCTCACCTTAGTCCTAACCCTACCTCACAGCTAACCCTTAGTATAACCGTAACCCTAGCACTAATCCTAACGGTAACACTATCTTTAACCCTAGCTCTATCCCTAGCCATTACCCTATCTCTAATGCTAAATGTAATGATACCTCTAGCCCTACCCCTAACCAAAACCCTAACACAAAACATAAACCTAACCCTAGACCTAATGCTAAACCTAACCTTTGCTTTACCCTAAATCTAACTCAAAACCTAACACTTACCATAAACCCAACAGTAAACCCAACTTTAAAACTAAACTTAACCCTAATCCTAAGCTTAACCCAAAAGCTAACCTTACATCTAACCCAATCTATTACTCTAAACCTAACACTAAACCTAATGAAAACCCTACACCTAACCCTAAACCTAACCCTGACCATAATCATAACATTAACCCTAGACTTAACATTAAACCTAACCCTCACCCTATGACTAACCAAGCTCAAAATCAAACATTTACCCTAAACCTAACACTAACATACCTTAATCTAGGTTTACTAGCCCTAACCCAAACCCTAACTCTAACTCTAGCCCTAATCTTAACCATAAACTTAGCCCTAACACTAGCTCTAACCCTATACATTATCCTTATGATAATCCTAATCCTAATGCTAACCCTAGTTTTAACTTTAACCCTATTGATATCCTGAAACGTTTCCATTACACTAAACCAACCCTCAATCCTAAAACTAACCCTATGCATTACCCTACGACTGACCCTAACACTCATTTGAGCCCTACCCCTAAACCTTAACCTAAAAGAAATCTTAAACCTGATCCTGACCCTAAAAATACACCTAGATCTAAATCTAAACCTTACACTAAGTCTAACACTTATACCAGAGCTACACACAAACCTAACCCTAAATCTACCCCTAACTGTAACACTAGACCTGACATTAGCCCTAGCCCTAATTCTAGACTTAACCCTACAACAAACACTAGCCCTCATCCTAGCCCTTAACCAAGCCTTGATCATAACCTTAACTCTAAATCTAGCCCTAACTCTAATTCTAATCCTCACCCTATTTCTAAACCTAGCTATAACAACATCCTTAACCCTAAAAATAACCATAACCCTAGTACCAATGCTAAGCCTAAACTGAACTCTAACCCTAGCCCTAATCCTAGCCCTATTTCAGCCCTATCCCAAAAACTAATGATAACTCTAGCCCTAAGACTAAATCTAACCCTCACCTTAGTCCTATCCCTATTTCTAAATGTACCCATTACCGTAACCCAAACCCTATCGCTAGTCCTTGCCTTATTCTTAGACCTAGCCATAACCCTAGATCTAATGCTAACACCAAATCTAAACCTAACTCTAAGCCTAAGCCTAATAATAACACTAGCATTAACCCTTATGCTAATCATATGACTAGCGCTAACCCAAAACCTATGACTAAAACAAAACTGAGCAATACCCTAACACTAAACCTTAACTTAAACTAAACCCTAACAGTACACCTATACCTAATCTAGCCCTAATTCGACTTCTAACTCTAACCTTAAAATTTACCCTGACCCTGAATCATATCTTAATAATTACCCTAGATCTAAACACCACCCTAAAATTAAACAAAACTGTAACTGTTACCCTAGCAGTTATTTGAGTCCTAACCCTAACCCTAACACTAACCCTGACCCTGACTCTGACCATTACCCTAACCTTAGCACTAACTTAACCCAAAACCTAGCCCTAATCTGAGCCATAACCCGATTTTAAACCTAATCCTAACCCTAAACCTAACCCTAATCATAACCATAAACCTATCCCTAACTCTAGGTCTATACCTATTCATTGCCATAACCATAACCATAACCCTAATGCTGACCCTAAGCCTAAACCTAACCCTATCCCTAATCCTGAAACTATCCATCACCATAAACCAAACTTAAACCCTAAACCTCACACTATCATTACCCTAAAACTAACTCAGCATATGTTGTCTCCATAGGCAGCCTCCTGTTGTAACTTTTCCCCTGATCACTTTTTCTGCTCTAAACTTTCTTCCCCTTTCTTACTATCTCAAGAAGCCTCCTCTTTTTCCTGATCTAATATGTCTTTTACCATAATCTGAACTGAAATATTTGGACTAGGCAAACAAAATCGTAGCATCATTCTCAATGGCAATGTGCCAACTGGCAGAGTTCCTGGGTTTTTCTTTTCCCTGTCCCTTAAATCTTCACCATGATGGTCCCATTGTGATATATTCAACAACTCCTCCTTAAAAAACCATGGGCTACATTTTTGTATTGTATCAACATATGCCCTGACTGTTTTTGGTTTTACTGGGGTGCCTCCTTCCTCTAACAATTTACTTAACATTCTTTCGGTTTGTTTTTTTTTGCTAATTTCTGACCCAAATGTTTCTGCTACAAGGATAACACAACTCAAACAGATAACTCAAAGCAGAACAGAAGCAAAATGAAACAAAAACAGAGCAAAAAATTGTTGTATCATTATGGCTCAGTGGTAGAGCGCTCGTCTAGCATGTGTGAGGCCTTGGGTTTGATCCTCAGCACCACATAATGATAAATAAAGATATTGTGTCCATCTACAAATAAAAAAATATTTTTTTTAAAAAAAATTTCCTATTTTTTTTATATGTATATTCGTGGTCTATCTCTATCTCTTCCTCAGGGCCAAAAATCTTCAAACCTTGAGCCAACAATTTTTCCCAGTTTGCCTGAGAAAGTTCTAGGGATAGGAAACTTGAAACAAAAACAAAACAAATCAAAACAAGAACACATTGATTTTTGAAATGATCACCCATTCTCTCTCCTTCCCTCAGGGGTGAGCAATTTCACTTACCTCTGAGCTTCAGGCATTCCCCCACAGACCACCAAATGCTGCAGTCTGGCTGGAAAAGAATAACTGAGCCACCACAAATCCTTGTAGGTTCAAACAGCAACTACTTTATGTCAACTCTCACTGGCACTGCACACGCCCTTTTCTGCCAATGCCACCCACGCAGCCCCTCCAGCAAACTCCCACACCGGAAATCCCTCCTCCAGCATTTCCCCAACCAATGGGAACTCTCCGGGAATCCCTGCAAGAACTCCAAAGTAGTGGGCGCCTGAGGCAGCAAGAGCCATCTCATTGCCAGACAGTAAAGGTCAAATACACAATACAATCAATCCATCATCACAGCAATTATATATAGCTTAACTCAAATCATCATCTCAATGGTTCCCTGGCATCACCTTTCAAACAGTCCTTCTGTCAAATGCCAGGCATCATTCTGACCAGCCAAGGCTCTCAATAGTAGCCCTAAGCAGAGGCAAGGAAAATACACCTTCATTTTAAAGCGTTTACAGAGCTTCTAGAGAACTCGGAGTTTTCTGGAATCTCAGCAAATATTTTTTTTCACCTGATCTTGTTGATACTTTGCAGGATAGATGAGTATTCCAGTTTCACTTGGCTACCCAAATTTTGGTCTTCTAGGTTCTAGATTCCTTTGCAGGAAAGCATTGAATTTTTAGGTTTCACTTCATTTTTCCCTATAATGAAACATGCTTTTGGAACTCTAAATCAAACATGCCTTGTTCTAGCTGCTTGAAACCTGACCAACTCAATTAGTTCTCTGTGTTCTCTCTGTGCTTTGTTCCCTGTTGATGTAGCCATATGCAGAGGCAAGAAAAATACACTTTCATTTGACAGTATTTGCCGAGCTTCCACTGAACTCCAAGTTTACTGGAATCTCAGCAAATATATTTTCAAATGATCTTGTTGATACACGGCAGGAACGATGAGTATAACAGTTGAACTTGGTTGCCCAAGTTTTGTTAATCTAGGTTGAAGTGTTACTTGGCAGGAACACTTTGAATTTGTAGGTTTAACTTCATTTTCCACTATAGGGATAAAGACATTTAGAAGTCTAAATGAAACACGGATTGTGCTGGCTGCTTGAAACTTGACTCAGTCAATTAGTTCTTGCTGTGACCTCTATACTTTGTTCCCTGTTGAAGTAGCCCTAAGCAGAGGCAAGGAAAATACACTTACATTTGAAAGCATTTGTATAGCTTCCACAGAACTCTGAGATTACTGGAATCTCACCAATATTTTTTCACCTGATCTTGTTGGTACTTGGCAGGAAATAGGAGTATATGGGTTGCATTGTCTGCCCAAATTTCTTTCTTCTATGTTGAATCATGTGTTTGCAGGAACACTTTAATATTATTATTATTATTATTATTATTATTATTATTATTATTATTTTAGGTTTCACTTCATTTGCTCTTATAGAGATACAGGCATTTGGAACTCTAAATCAAACACACTTTGTGGTAGCTGCTTGAAACCTCACTAAATAAGTTCTCAGTGTGCTCTATATTCTTTGTTTCCTGTGGAAACAGCCCTAAGCAGAGGCAAGGAAATACACTTTCATTTGAAAGCATTTGCAGAGCTTCAAAAGAAGTCCAAGGTTACTTGAATCTCAGCAAATATTTTTTTTCACCTGATCTTGTTGACACTTGGTAGGAAAGATGAGTATTCCAGTTGCACTTGACAGCCCAAATTTCGTTCTTCTAGGTTCTAGCATTCGTTTGCAGGAACACTTTGAATTTTTTGATTTCACTTCAATTTTCCCTATAGCGATACAGGCATTTGGAACTCTAAATCAAACACACCTTGTTCTGGCTGCTTGAAACTTGACCAACTCAATGAGTTCTCTGTGCCCTCTCTATGCTTTGTTTCTTTTGAAGTAGACCTAAGCAGAGGCAAGGAAAATACACTTTCATTTGAAAGCATTTGAAGAGCTTCCACAGAAATCCGAGTTTACTGGAAATTAAGCAATTACTTTTTCACCCAAACTTGTTGATACTTGGCAGGGAAAATGAATATATGAGTTTCACTTTGCTGCCCAATTTTTTTCTTCTAGGATTAAGCATTCCTTTGCATGAAAACTTTGAATTTTAGGTTTCACTTCTTTTTGTTATTTAAGGAAACAGGTATTTGGAAATCTCTATCAAACACGGTTTGTGCTAGCTGCTTGAAACTTGACTAACTCAATTAGTTCTCAGTTCGCTCTCTATGCTTTGTTCCATCCAGAAGTAACCCTAAGCAGAGGCAAGGAAAATACACTTTCCTTTCAAACCTTTGCAGAGCTTCTACAGATCTCCAAGTTTACTGGAGTCTCATCAGATTTTTTAAACCCTAAATTGTTGATACTTGGCAGGAAATATAAGTATACCAGTTGCACTTGGCTACCAAATTTCATTCTTCTAGGTTCTAGCATTTGTTTGCAGGAACACTTTGAATTTTTAGGTTTCACATCATTTTTTTTCTATAGGGATACAGGCTTTTGGAACTCTAAATCAAACACGTCTTGTGGTAGCTGATTGATACTTGACCAACTCAATTATTTCTCAGTGCACTAACTATGCTTTGTTCCCTGTTGAAGTAGCCCTAAGCAGAGGCAAAGAAAATACATTTTCATTCAAAAGCATTTGCAGAGCTTCTACAGAACTCAAGAGTTTACTGGAATCTCAGAAACTATTTTTTTCCCACAAACTTCTTGACACATCACAGTAAAGATGAGTATATCAGTTGCACTTGGCTGTCCAAATTTTGTTCATCTACATTAAAGCATTCCTTGGCAGGAACACTTTGAAACTTTAGGTTTAACTTCATTATAACCTAGAGGGATACATGCATTTGGAATGCTAAATCAAACACTGTTTGTGTTTGTTGCTTGAGGCTTGACTTACTCAATTATTTTCCAGTGCACTCTCTATTCTTTGTTACTTGCTGAAGTAACACTATTTGAAGCAAGGAAAATACACTTTAATTTGAAAGTGTTTGCAGAGCTTCCACAGAACTCCAAATTTACTGGAATCTTAGCATATATTTTTTCACTCGATATTGTTGTTACTTGGTAGGATAGATGAGGATACCAGTTGCGCTTGGCTGCACAAATTTCGTTCTTCTAGGTTCTAGCATTTGTTTGCAGGAACACTTTGAATTTTTAGCTTTCACTTATTTTTTTTTTTCCTAAAGCCATACATGCTTTGGAACTCTAAATCAGTCACACCTTGTTCTAGTTGATTGAAACTTGACCAAATGAATTCGTTCTCAGTGCATTCTCTATGCTTTGTTCTCTGTTGACATAGCCCTAGGTAAAGGCAAGGAAAATACACTTTCATTTGAAAAAATTTGCAGAGCTTCCACAGAACTCCAAGTTTACTGGAATCTCAACAAATATTTTTTCAAACGATCTTGTTGATACATGGCAGGAACGATGAGTATACCAGTTGCACTTGGCTGTCCAAATTTTGTTAATCTATGTTGAAGCATTCCTTGGCAGGATCACTTTCACTTCATTTTTCCCTATAGGGATACATGCATTTGGAACTCTAAATCAAACATGGTTTTTGGTAACTGCTTGAAACCTGACTCACTCAATTAGTTCTCAGTGTGCTCTCTGTCCTTTTTTCTCTGTAGAAGAAGACCTAGGCAGAGGCAAGGAAAATACACATTCATTTGAAAGTATTTGAAGAGCTTCCACAGAACTCCTAGTTTACTGGAATCTCAGCAAATATTTTTTCACCTTATCTTGTTCATACTTGGCAGGAAAGATGTGTATACATGTAGGACTTGGCTCCCCAAAATTTTGTTCTTCTAGATTGAAGCGTTCATTGGCAGAAAAACTTTGAATGTTTAGGTTTCACTTTGTTTTTCAATATAGTTATACAGGCATTTGGAACTCTAATTCAAGCACTGCTTGTGCTAGCTGCTTGAATCTTGACTCACTCAATTAGTTCTCAGTGTTCTCTCTATGCTTTGTTCCCTGTTGAAGTAGACCTAAGCAGAGGCAAGGAAAATACACATTCATTTGAAAGTATTTGTAGAGCTTCCACAGAACTCCTAGTTTACAGGAATCTCAGCAAAAACTATTTCACCTGATCTTTTTGATACTTGGCAGGAAAGACTAGTATACCAGTTGCAATTTGTTGCCCAAATTTTGTTCTTCTAAAAAGAAGCACTCCTTTGCAGTAACACTTTGAATCTTTAGATTTCACTTCATATTCCCCCATAGGGATACAACCATTTGGAACTCTAAAAATCCACCATTTGTGGTATCTGCTCTAAATGTGAACAACTCAATTAATTCTCAGTGTGCTTTATGCTTAGTTCCCTGTTGAAGTAAACCTAAGGAGAAGCAAAGAAAATACACTTTCATTTGAAAGCGTTTGCAGAGCTTCCACAGAACTCCGAGTTTTGTGGAATCTTAGCAAATATTTTTTCACCTGCTCTTTTTGATACTTGGCAGGAAAGATGAGTATACCAGTTGCACTTGGCTGTCCAAATTTCATTTGTCTAGGTTAAGCATTCTTTTGCAGGAACACTTTGAATTTTTAGGTTTCACTTCATTCTTGTCAGTAAGCATACAGGCATTTGGAACTCTAAATCAAACAAGGTTTGTGCTAGCTGCTCGAAAGTAGACTCACTCAATTAGTTCTCAGTGTGCTCTCTATGGTTTCTTCCCTGTTGAAGTAACCCTAAGCAGAGGCAATGAAAATACACTTTCCTTTGAAAGCATTTGCAGAGCTTCCATAAAACTCTGAGATTACTGGAATATCAGCCAATATTTTTCCCCAATCTTCTTGATAGTTGTCAGGAAAGATAAGTGTACCAGTTGCACATGGCTGCACAAATTTCACTCTTCTAGGTTGAAGGGTTCATTGGCAGGAACACTTTGAATTTTTACATTTTACTTCATTTTCCCCTTAAGTGATACAGGCATTTGGAACAATAAATGAAACATAGTTTGTTCTAGCTGCTTAAAACTTGACCCACTCAGTTAGTTCTCAGTGCACACTCTCTGCTTTGTTCCCTGTTGACATAGCCCATATCAGAGGAAGGAAAATAGACTTTTATTTGTAAGTGATTGCAGAGCTTCCACATAACCCTGAGTTTCCTGGAATTTAAGGAAATACTGTTTCACCCCATAGAGTTGGTACATGGCAGGAAAAATGAGTATACAGTTGCAATTGGCTGCCCAAATTTTGTTCTTCAAGGTTGAAGCATTCATTGGCAGGAACACTTTGAATTTTTAGGTTTCACTTTGTTTTCCCCTACAGTTATACAGGCATTTGGAACTCTAAATCAAACAAGGTTTGTGCTAGCTGCTTGATACTTGTCCCAGTGAATTAGCACTCAGTGTGCTCTCTATGATTTGTTCCTTGGTGAAGTAGCCCTATGCAGAGGCAAGTAAAATACAATTTCAATCAAAAGCATTTGTAGGGCTACCACAGAATTCCGAGGTTACTGGAATCTAAGCAAATATTTTTTCACCTGATCTTGTTGATACTCACAGAAATGATGAGTTTACCATTTGTACTTTTCTGCCCAAATTTCGTTCTCTAGGTTGAAGCATTCATTGGCAAGAACACTTTGAATTTTAAGGTTTTACTTCATTTTCCCCTATATGGATACATGCTTTTGGAACTCACAATCAAACACGGTAGGTGCTAGCTGCTTGAAACTTGACTCACTCAATTATTTCTCAGTGCGCTCTCTATGCTTTGTTTACTCTTTAAGTAGCCCAAGGCAAAGGCAAGGAAAATACACTTTCATTGGAAAGCATTTGCAAAGCTTCTACATAACTCCGAGTTTACTTTAATCTCAGGGTGTATTTTTTCACCTTATCTTGTTGGTACTTGGCAGAAAAGATGAGTATACCGGTTGCACTTGGCTGACCTAATTATGTTCTTCTAGGTTGAAGCGTTTGTTAGCAGGAATACTTTGAATTTTTAGGTTTCCCTTCGTTATCCCCTATAATGATACAGGGATTAGAAACTCTAAATAAAACACGGTTTATTATAGCTCCTTGAAACTTGACCCACTCAATTAGTTCTCAGTGAGCTCTTTATGCTTTGTTCCCTGTTAAAGTAGCCCTAAGCAGAGGATAGGAAAATACATTTTCATTTGAATGCATTTCCACAGTTTCTACAGACGTCCGAGTTTACTGGAATATCAGGAAATAATTTTTCACTCAATCTTGTTGATACTTGGCAGAAAAGATGAGTTATTTCAGTTCCACTTGGGTGCCCAAATTTTGTTCTTCTAGCTTGAAGTGTTCGTTGGAAGGAACACTTTCAATTTTTAGGTTTCACTCATTTTCCACTATAAGCGTATATGCATTTGTAACTCTAAATCAACATGGTTTGTGCTAGCTGCTTGAAACATGACTCACTCAAGTAATTCTGAGCGTGCTCTCTATGCTTTGTTCCCTGTAGAAGTAGCCCTAAGCATAGGCAAGAAATATACACTTTAATTTGAAAGTGTTTGCAGAGCTTTCACAGAACTCCAAATTTACTGGAATATCAGCAAAAATTTTTGAATCGATTTTTTGATACTTGGCAAGAAAGTTGAGTATATGAGTTGCATTTGACCCCCACATTTTGTTCATCTAGGTTGAAGGGTTTGTTCGCAGCAAAACTTTGAATTTTTAGCTTTCACTCATTTCCCCCTATATGAGTATATGCATTTGGAACTCTAAATAAAACATCTTTTGTGCTAGGTGTTAAAAACTTGACTCACTCAATTAATTCTCAGTGTGCTCTCTATGCTTTGTTCCCTGTTGAAGTAGCCCTAAGGAGAGGCTAGAAAAATACACTTTCATTTGAAAGCATTAGCAGAGCTTCCACTGAACTCTGAGTTTACTGGAATTTCAGCAGATATTTTGTTACCTGATATTTTTGATGCCTGGCAAGAAAGATGAGTATACGAGTTGCACTTGAGTGACCTAATTTCGTTCTTCTAGGTTGAAACATTCATTGGCAAAATTCTTTGAATTATTAGGTTTCACTTCATTTTGCCCTATAGGGATACATGCATTTGGAACTCTTAATGAAACACGGTTTGGGCTAGCTCCTGGAAACTTCAACCACTCAATTTGTTCTAAGTGCACTCTCTATGCTTTATTCCCTTATGATGTAGCCCAAAGGAAGTGCAACAAAAATGCACTTTCATTTGAAAGCATTTGCAAAGCTTCTACAGAACTCTGTGTTTACTGGAATCTAAGCAAATACTTTTTCAACCGATCTTTTTGATACTTGGATAAAAAGATGAGTTTACCAGTTGCACTTGGCTGCCCAAATTTTGTTCTTCTAGGTTGAAGCATTCGTTGACAGGAACACTTTGAATTCTAAGGTTTTACTTCATTTTCCTCATAGGGATACATGCATTTGGAACTCTAAATCAAACATGTTTTGTGCTAGCTGCTTGAAACTTGATTCACTCAATAAGTTCTCAGTGCGTTCTCTACTTCCTTCCCTCTTTAAATAGCCCTTAGTGGAGGCAAGGAAAATACACTTTCATTTGATAGCATTTGCAGACCTTCCACAGAACTTCAATTTTCCTGGAATCTCAGCATATATTTTTTCACCTTATCTTGTTGATACTTGTCAGGAAAGATGAATATACCAGTTGCACTTGGCTGCCCAAATTTTGTTCTTCTAGGTTGAAGTGTTCATTGGCAGGAACACTTTGAATTTTTAGGTTTGAATTCATTTTGCCCTATAGGGATACATGCATTTGGAACTCTAAATCAAACACGGTTTGTGCTACCTCCTGGAAACTTGAACCACTAAATTAGCTCTAAATATGCTCTCTATGCTTTATTCCCTTTTGATGTAGCCCAAAGTAGAGGCATGGAAAATACACTTTCATTTGAAAGTATTTACAAAGCTTTCACACAACTCCAAGTTTACTGAAATCTAAGCAAATATTTATTCACCCGATGTTGTTGATACTTGGCAGGAAAGATGAGTATACAAGTTACACTGGGCTTCCCCAAATCATTCATATATATGGAAGCATTCGTTGTCAGGAACAATTTAAATTTTTAGGTTTCACTCGTGTTCCCCTATAGGGATACAAGCATTTGGTACTCTAAATCAAAAAAAGATTTTTTAAAAGCTCCTTAAAACTTGACCCATTCAATTATTTCTGAGTGCAATCTCTATGCTTTTTTTCGTGTTGAAGTATGCCTAACAGAGGAAAGGAAATTCCACCTTTAATTGAATACATTTGCAAAGCTTCCAAAGAACTCTGAGTTTACTGAAATCTAACAAATATTTATTCACCCAATGTTGTTGATACTTGGCAGTTAAGATGAGTATACCTGTTGTACTTGGCTGCCAAAATGTCATTCTTCTAGGTTGAAGCGTTCATTGGCAGAAACACTTTGAATTTTTAGGTTTCACTAGTTTTCCCCTATAAATATCCAGGCATATGGAACTCTAAATCAAATAATTTTTGTGCTAGAAGCTTGAAAATTCACTTATTCAATTAGTTATCAGTGCACTCTCTGTGCTTTTTTCCCTGTTGAAGTAGCCTTAAGCAGTGGGGAAAAAATACACTTTTATTTTAAAGAGTTTCTGGAGCTTCCACAGAACTCCGAGTTTACTGGAATATCAGCCAATATTTTTTCACTGGATCTTGTTGAAACTTGGCAACAAAGATGAGTATATGAGTTGCACCTGTTGGCCCAA
The DNA here is from genome assembly GCF_021218885.2 of Marmota monax. Classification (NCBI taxonomy): domain Eukaryota; kingdom Metazoa; phylum Chordata; class Mammalia; order Rodentia; family Sciuridae; genus Marmota; species Marmota monax. The sequence continues at coordinate 1,445,366 of NW_026692704.1, read as the reverse complement.
ATTTCATTCTTCTAGGTTGAAGCATTCATGGCAGGAACACTTTGAATTTTTAGGTTTCACTTCATTTCCCCCCTGTGTGGATACGAGCATTTGGAACTCTAAATCACACACGGTTTGAGCTAGCTTCTTGAAACTTGACCCACTCAATTAGTACTGAGTGCGCTCTACATGCTTTGTTCCCTGTTGAAATAGTGCTAGGCAGAGGCAAGGAAAATGCACTTTCATTCGAAAGCATTTGCAGAGCTTCCATAGAACTCAGAGTTTACTGGAATCTAAGCAAATATTTTTTTTTTATCCTATCCTGTTGGAACTTGGATGAAAAGATGAGTTTACCAGTTGCACTAGGCTGCCCAAATTTTGTTTATCTAGGTTGAAGCATTTCTTGGCAGGAACACTTTGAATTGTTAGTTTTAAATTCGTTTTCCACTATAGGGATAAAAGCATTTTGAGCTCTGAATCAAATAATGGTTTGTGCTAGCTGCTTGAAACTTGACCACCTCAATTTATTCTCAGTGCACTCTCTACGCTTTGTTCTGTGTTGAAGTAGCCCTAAGCAGAGGTAAAAAATACACTTTCATTTGGAAGCATTTCCAGAGCTTCCACTGAATACTTAGTTTACTGGAATCACAGAAAATATTTTTTAACCCAATTCTTTTGATGCTTGGAAGGAAAGTTGAGTATACCAGTTGCACTTGGCTGCCCAAATTTCATTCTTCTAGGTTGTAGTGTTCATTGGCAGCTTCAATTTGAAGTTTTAGGTTTCCCTTCAATTTCGTCTATAGCTATACAGGATTTTGGAACTCTAAATTAAACACAGTTTTTGCTAGCTGCTTGAAACGTGTCCAACTCAGTTAGTTCTCAGTGCAGTCTCTATGCTTTGTTCCCTGTTGAAGTAGCCCAAAGCAGAGGCAAGAAAAATACAGTTTCATTAGAAAGAGCTTGCAGAGCTTCCACAGAACTTTGAGTTTATTGGAATCTAAGCAAATATTTTTTCATGCAAATGATCGAAAAGATGACTTTACAAATTGCACTAGGCAGCCCAAATTTTGTTCTTCTAGGTTGAAGTATTCTTTTGCAGGAACACTTTGAATTTTTAGGTTTCACTTCGTTTTCTCCTATAAAGATGCAGGCATTTGGAACTCTAAATCAAACATGGTTTGTGCTAGCTGTTTGAAAATTGACCCACTCAATATTTCTCAGTGTGATCTGTATGCTTTGTTCCCTTTTGAAGTAGCTCTAAGTAGAGGAGAGGAAAATACACTTTCATTTGAAAGCTTTTGAAGTACTTCCACAAAACTCTAAGTTTACTGAATGTCAGCAAACATTTTTTCACCTGATCCTGTTGATACATGGAGGAAAGATGAGTATACTAGTTACACTTAGCTGCCCACATTTCATTCTTTCAGGTTGAAGCATTCGTTGGCAGGAATACTTTGAATTTTAAGGTTTCACTTCATTTTCCCCTATAGGGATACATGCATTTGGAACTCTAAATCAAACAGGGTTTATGCTAGCTGCTTGAAACTTGACTCACTCAATTAAAATCAGTTTTCTTTATACTTTGTTCCCTGTTGAAGTAGCCCTAAGCAGAGGCAAGGAAAATACACTTTCATTTGACAGCATTTACAGGGCTTCCACAGAACTCTGAGTTTACTGGAAACTCAGCAAATATTTTTTCACTGAATATTGTTGATACTTTGCAGAAAAGATGAGTATACCAGTTGCACTTGGCAGCCCAAATTTCGTTACTCTAGTTTGAAGCATTCATAGGCCAGAACACTTTGAATTTTTAGGTTTCACTCGTTTCCTCTTGTAAAGATACAGGCATTTGGTCCTCTAAATCAAACACGGTTTGTGCTAGCTGCTTTAAAGTTGACTTGCTCAATTAGTTATCAGTGTGCTCTCTATGCATTGATCCCTGTTGAGGTAGCCCTAAGCAGAGGGAGGATAATAAACTTTCATTTGAAAACTTTTACAGAGCTTCCACAGAATTCCGAGTTTACAGGATTATCAGAAAATATCTTTTTCACCTGAACTTGTTTATACTTGGCAGGAAATTTGAGTACACCTGTTAAACTTGGCTGACCTAATTTTGTTCTTCTAGTTTGAAGCGTTCATTGGCAGAAACACTTTGAACTTTTAGGTTTCACTTCATTTCCCCCTATACTGATACAGGCATTTGTAACTCTAAATGAAAAACAGTTTGTGCTAACTGCTTGAAACTTGACTCATTCAAATAATTCTCAGTGTGCTTGCTTTGCTTTGTTCGCTGTAGAAGTAGCCCTAAGGAGAAGAAAAGTAAATACACTTTCATTTGCAAGTGTTTCCAGAGCTTCCAGAGAACTCAAAGTTTACTAGAATATCAGCCAATATTTTTTAACTCAATCTTGTTGATACTTGGAAGCAAAGATGAGTATGCCAGTTGCACTTTGCTTCCCAAATTTCATTCTTCTAGGTTGAAGCATTCATTCAGAGGAATACTTTGAATTTTTAGATTTCACTTTGTTTTCCCCTATAGAGATACATGCATTTGAAACTCTAAATCCAACATGTTTTGTGCTCGCTTTTGGAAACTAGACTCATTCAATTAGTTCTCCGTGCACTCTCTATGCTTTGTTCCCTGTTGAAATAGTCCTAAGCAGAGGCAATGAAAATACATTTTCATTTGAAAGTGTTTGCAGAGCTTACACAGAACTCTGAGTTTACTGGAATCTCAAGAAATATTTTTTCCACCCAATCTCGTTGATACTTGTCAGAAAAGATGAGTATACCAATTGCACTTGGCTACCCAAATTTTGTTTCTACTTGGTTGAGGGGTTCATTTGAAGGAACACTTTGAATTTTAAGGTTTCACTTCATTTTCCCCTTTGGGGATACATGGATTTGGACACTAAATCAAGCACAGTGTTTGTTAATTGCTTGAAACTTGACCCACTCAATTATTTCTCAGTGTTATCTCTGTGCTATTTTCCCTGTTGAAGTGTGCCTAACAGAGGAAGGGAAAATACGCTTTCAATTGAAAGCATTTCCAAAGCTTCTACAGAACTCTGAGTTTACTGAAATCTAAGCAAATATTTATTCACCCGATGTTGTTGATATTTAGGAGTTAAGATGAGTATACAGGTTGCACTAGACTGCCCAAATTTCATTCTTCTAGGTTGAAGTGTTCGTTGGCAGGAACACTTTGAATTTTTAGGTTTCACTAATTTGCCCCTGTTGGTATATAGGAATTTTGAACTCTAAATCAAACACGGTTTGTGCTAGCTGCATGAAAGGTGACTCACTCAATTAGTTATCAGTGTGCTCTCTATGCTTTGTTCCCTGTTGCAGTATCCCTAAGCAGAGGCAAGGAAAACACATTTTCATTTTTGAAAGCATTTTCAGAGCTTCAGCACAACTCTGAGTTTACGAGAATCTCAGCAAATATTTTTTCAACTGATCTTGTTGATACTTGGCAGGAAAGGTGAGTATACTAGTTACACTTAGCTGCCCAAATTTGGTTGTTCCAGGTTTAAGCATTCATTGGCAAAAACACTTTGAATTTTAAGGTTTCACTTCATTTTCTTCTATAGGGATACATGCATTTGGAATTCTAAATCAAACAAGGTTTATTCTAGCTGCTTGAAACTTGACTCACTCAATTAATTATCAGTGTGGTGTCTATGCTTTGTTCCCTGTTGAAGTAGCCCTAAGCAGAGTCAAGGAAAATACACTTTCATTTGAAAGCATTTAAAGGACGTCCGCAGAACTTTGAATTCAATGGAATCCCAGCAAATATTTTTTCTCCCTAACTTGTTGAAACTTGGCAGGAAAGATGAGTATACCGGTTGCACTTGGCTGCCCAAATTTTGTTCTTCTAGGTTGAAGCGTTCATTTGCAGAAACACTTTGAACTTTTAGGTTGCACTTCATTTTCCCCTATAGTGGTACAGGCATTTGTAACTCTAAATGAAACACAGTTTGTGATAGCTGCTTGAAACTTGATCCACTCAAATAGTTCTCAGTGTGCTCACTATGTTTTGTTCCTTGTAGAAGTAGCCCTGAGCAGAAGAAAAGTAAATACACTTTCATTTGAAAGTGTTTCCAGAGCTTCCACAGAACTCCAAGTTTACTAGAATATCAGCCAATATTTTTTCACTCAATCTTGTTGATAATTGGCAGGAAAGATAAGTATATGATTTGTACTTGGCTGCCCAAATTTGGTTCTTCTAGGTTGAAGCGTTCATGGCAGGGACACTTTGAATGTTTACTTTTCACTTTGTTTTCCCCTATGGAGATACAGGAATTTTGAACTCTAAAGCAAACAGGGTTTCTTTTAGCTGCTTGAAACTTGACCCACTCAATTATTTCTCAGTGTCCTCTCTATGCTTTGTTCCCTGTATAAGTAGCCATAAATAGAAGCAAAGAAAATACACTTTCATTTGAATGCATTTGCAGGTCTTCCACAGAACTCCGAATTTAATGGAATCTCAGCAAATATTTTTATTCAATCTTTTTGATACTAGGCAGGAAAGATGAGTATACCAGTTTCAGTTGACTGTCCAAATTTTGTTCTTCTAAGTTGAAGCATTCATTGTCAGGAAAACTTTGCATTTTGAGGTTTCACTTCTTTTTTCCCTATAATGATACAGGCATTTGGAATTCTAAATCAAACACAGTTTGTACTAGCTGCTTGAAACTTTATACATTAAATAAATTCTCAGTGTGCTCTCTATGCTTTGTTCCCTGTGGAAGTAAGCCTAATCAGAGACAAGAAAAATATCCTTTGATTTGAAAGCATTTTTACAGATTCTACAGAGCTTCGAGTTTACTGAAATCTCAGTAAATATTTTTTTCACCCAATCTTGTTGATACTTGGCAGGAAAGATGAATATATCAGTTGCACTTGGCTGACTTAATGTTGTTCTTCAAGGGTGAAGCATTTGTGAACAGGAACACTTTACATTTTTAGGTTTCACTTCCTATTCCCCTATAGGGGAATTTGAAACTCTTAAATCAAACAAGGTTTTTGCTATGTGCTTGAAACTTGACTTAATGAATTAGTTCTTAATACACTCTCCATGCTTTATTCCCTGATGAAGTAGCCCTAAGCAAAGGCAAGGAATATACACTTTAATTTGAAAGCATTTTCAGAGCTTCCACAGAACTTTCAGTAAACTTCGAGTTTACTGAAATCTCAGCAAATATGTTTTCACCCAATCTTGTTGAGTCTTGGCAGAAAAGATGAGTATACCAGTTGCACTTGGCTGCCCCAATTTCGTTCTTCTAGGTTGAAGCGTTCATTTGCAAGAATAATTTGAATTTTTAGGTTTCACATTGTTTTTCCCTATAGGGATACATGCATTTGAAACTCTAAATCAAATAAGGTTTGTGCTAGCTGCTGGAAACTTGATTTGCTCAATTAGTTCTTCCTGTGCACTCCATGACTTCTTCCCTGATGAAGTAACCATAAGAAGAGGCAAGGAAAATACAAATTCATTTGAAATCATTTCCAGAGGTCCCACAGAACTCTGAGTTTACTGGAAATACAGCAAATATTTTTTTTTTTTCCTGAACCTGTTGATTCATGGCAGGAAAGGTGAGTATACCAGTTGCACTGGGCTGCCCAAATTATTTTCTTCTGGTTAAAGCATTCATTGGCAGGAACACTTTGAATTTGTAGATTTCACTTTGATTTCCCCTATAACTATACAGGCTTTTTGAATTCTTAACCAAAAACGGTTTGTGGTAGCTGCTTGAAATTTGTCCCACTCAATTAGTTATCAATGGTATTTCTATGCTTTGTTCCCTTTTGAAGTAGTCCTAAGCATAGGGAAGGAACATATACTTTCATTTGAAAGCATTTGCCGAGCTTCCACAGAACTCCCAGTTTACTGGAATTTCAGCAAATAATTTTTCACCCAAACTTGTTGGTACTTGGCAGCAAAGATGAGGATACCAGTTGCACTTGGTGGCCCAAATTTCATTCTTCTAGATTGAAGCATTCGTTCACAGGAACACTTTGAATTTTTAGGTTTCACTTTGTTTTCCTTTATAAAAAATACATGAATTTGGAACTCTAAATCAAACACGGTTTGTGCTAGCTGCTTGAAACTTGACTCACTCAATTATTTCTCAGTTTGCTCTCCATGCTTTGTTCCCTGCTGAAGTACCCCTAAGCAGATGCAAGGAAAATACACTTCCATTTGAAAGCGTTTGAAGTGCTTCCAAAGAACACGTTATTTTCTGAAATCTAGCAAATATTTTTTCACCCAATTTTGTTGATACTTGGCAGGAAAAATGAGTATACTATTGCACATGGTTGCCCAAATTTTATTCTTCTAGATTGAGACATTCATCGGCATAAACACTTTGAATTTTAAGGTTTTACTTCATTTTCCTCTACAGTGATACATGCATATGGAACTCTAAATCAAACATGGTTTGTGCTAGCTGCTTGAAACTTGATTCACTCAATTAGTTCTCAGTGTGCTCTCTATGGTTTGTTCCCTGTTGAAGTAGCCCTAAGCAGAGCAACGACAACACTCTTTAATTTGAAACTTTTTCAGAGCTTCCACAGAACTCTGAGTTTACTGGAATCTCAGCAAATATTTTTTTCACCCGATGATTTTGATACACAGCATGAATGATGAGTATACCGGTTGCATGTGGCTGCCCAAATTTCATTCTTCTAGGTTGAAGTGTTAGTTCACAGAAACACTGTTAATTTTAAGGTTTCACTTCATTTTCCCCTATAGGAATACAGGGATTTGGAACTCTAAATCAAACACGGTTTGTGCTAGCTGCTTGAAACTTGACCCACTCCATTAGTGTACAGTGTGCTCTTTAAGCTATGTTCCCTGTTGAAGTATCCCTAAGCAATGGCAAGGAAAATACACTTTCTTTTTTAAAGCATTTGCAGAACTTCCTCAGAACTCTGAGTTTACTGTAATCTCAGCAACAACTTTTTCACCCAAACTTGTTGATACTTCTCAGGAAAGATGAGTATACTTGTTGCACATGGCTGCCTAAATTTCGTTCTTCAAGGTTGAATGGTTCGTTGGCAGAAGTACTTTGAATTTTTAGGCTTCTCTTCATTTTCTGCTATAAAGATACATGCATTTGGATCTCTAAATCAAACACGGTTTGTTCTAGCTGCTTAAACTCGACCTACTCGATTAGTTCTCATTGCGATCTCTATGCTTTGTTCACTGTTAAACTAGCCGGCAACAGAGGCATGGAAAATATAGTTTCATTTGAAAATGTTTGCAGAGCTTCCACAGAACGCCAAGTTTACTGGAATCTCACCAAGTATTTTTTCAACTGATCCTGATGATAATTGGTATGAAAATTGAGTATACCAGTTGCACTTGGCTGCCCAAATTTCATTCTTCTAGGATGAAGTGTTCGTTATCAGGAACACATTGAATTTTTAGGTTACACTTCGTTTTCCCTTTATGGATACAGGCATTTGGAACTATAAATCATACAAGGTTTGTGATAGCTGCTTGAAACTTAACTCAAAAATTAGTTCTCCGTGGGCTCTATATGGTTTATTCCCTGTTGAAGTAGCCCTAATAAGAGGCAAGAAAAATACCCGGTAATTTGAAAGTGTTTGGAGGGCTTCCACAGAAACCCGAGTTTACTGGAATCTCAGCAAATATTTTCTCACCCGAACTTGTTGATACTTGGAAGGAAAGATGAGTATATCTGTTGCAATTGGCTGCCAGAGTTTCGTACTTCTAGCTTGAAGTGTTCATTTTTAGAAAAACTTTGAATTTTTTGGTTTTACTTCCTTTTTCCTTAAAGGGATACATACAATTGGAACTCTAAATCAAACATGGTTTGTGCTAGCTACTTGAAACTTGATGCACTCATTTATTTCCAGGGCACTCTCTATGATTTGTTCCCTGTTGAAGTAGCCCTAAGCAGAGGCAAGGAAAATACACTTTCATTAGAAAGTGTTTCCAGACTTTTCAGAGAGCTCCAAGTTTACTGGAATCTCAGCAAATATTTTTTTTACCCGATCTTATTGATACTAGGCAGGAAAGATGAATATACAAGTTTCAGTTGGCTTCCCAAATTTTGTTGTTCTAGGTTGAAGCATTCATTGTCAGGAACACTTTATATTTTAGGTTTCACCTCATTTTCCCCTATAGGGATACAGACATTTGGAACTCTAAATCAAACAGGGTTTGTGCTACCTTCTTGAAACTTGACCCATAAAATTAGTTCTCAGTGTGCTCTCTATGCTTTGTTCCCTGTCGAAGTAGCCCTAAGCAGTGGCAAGATAAATAGACTTTCTTTTGAAAGCATTTGCAGTGCTTCCACAGAACTCAGAGTTTACTGGAATCTCAGAAACAACTTTTTCAACTGAACTTGTTGATACTTGTTAGGAAAGATAAGTATACAAGTTGCACTTGGATGCCCAAATATCATTCTTCATGTTTGACGTGTTTGTTTGGAGGAACACTTTGAATTTATGAGTTTCACTTCGTTTTCCAGTATAGGGATACATGCATATAAAAGTCTACATCAAACATGGTTAGTGCAAGCTGCTTGAATTTTGTCCCACTCAATTAGTGCTCAGTGCACTCTCTATACTTTGTCTCTGGTAAAGTATCCCTAAGAAGAGGCAAGAAAAATACACTTTAATTCAAAAGCATTTGTGGAGCTTTCCCAGAACTCCGTGTTTACTGGATTCAAAGCAAATGTTTTTTCACTCGATCTTGTTAATACTTGGCAGAAAAGATGAGTTTATCAGTTGAACTTGGAAGCCAAAATTTCATTATTCTAGGTTGAAGCGTTCATTTGAAAGAACACTTTGAAATTTTAGGTTTTACTTCATTTTTTCATTTAGGGAAGCAGGCAATTGGAACCCTGAATCAAACATGAGTTGTGCTATTTGCTTGAAATCTTACTCACTCTATTAACTCTCAGTGCACTCTCTATGCTTTATTCCATTTAGAAGTAGCCCTAAGCAGAGGCAAGGAAAATACACTTTTATTTGAAACCATTTGCAGAGCTTCCAAAGAACTCCAAGTTTACTGGAATCTCAGAAAATATTTTTTCACCTGATCTTGTTGATGCATGGCAGGAAAGATGAGTATACCAATATCACTTGGCTGCTCAAATTGTGTTCTTCTCGTTTGAAGCATTCATTGTGAGGAACACTTTGAAATTTTAGGTTTCACTTCATTTTCCCCTATAGGGATACATGAATTTGGAACTCTAAATCAAACATGGTTTGTGCTAGTGATTGAAACTTGACCCACTGAATTAATTCTCAATGTGCTCTCTATGCTTTGTGCCCTGTTGAAGTAGCCCTAAGCAGACTCAAGGAACATACACTTTCATTTAAAAGCATATGAAGTGCTTCCGCAGAACTTTGATTTTACTGGAATATCAGCAAATATTTTTTCAACCTATACTGTTGGTACTTGGAATAAAACAAGGGTACACCATTTACTCTTGGCTACCCAAATTTCATTCTTTTAGGATGAAGTGTTCATTGGCAGGAAAACATTGAATTTTTAGGTTTCACTTCGTTTTCCCCTATAGCTATACAGGCATTTGTAAATCTAAATCAAACCCGGTTGTGCTAGCTGCTTGAATCTTGACCCACTCAATTAGTTCTCAGTTTGCTCTCTATGCTTTTTCCCTGTTGAAGTAGCCCTAAACAGAGGCAAGGAAAATACACTTTCTTTTGAAAGCATTCATAGATCTTCCACAGAAATCCAAGTTTATGGGAATCTCAGCAACAGTTATGTCCCCCAATCTTCCTGATCCTTTGCTGGAAAGATGAGTATATCAGTTGCAATTGTCTGCCCAAATTTCGTACTTCTAGGGTGAAGTGTTCATTTTTAGGAAAACTTTGAATTTTTAGGTTTTACTTCCTTTTTCCTTATAGGGGTACATGCAATTGGAACTCTAAATCAAACAGGGTTTATGCTAGCTGCTTGAAACTTTACCCACTCAATTAGTTCTCAGTGCACTCTCTATCTTTTGTTCCCTGTTGAAGTAGCCCTAAGCAGAGTCAAGGAAAATACACTTTCATTGGAAAGCATTTGCAGAGCTTCCACATTTTTTCATCTGTTCTTGTTGATACTTGGCAGGAACAATGATTATACCAGTTGCACTTGGCTGCCCAAATTTTGTTCTTCTATATTGAAGTGTTCGTTGCCAGGAATACTTTGAATTTTAAGAATTATCTTTGTTTTATTCTTTTTTTATAGGGATGCATGCATTTGGAACTCTAAATCAAACATGGTTTGTGGAAGCTGATTGAAATTTACTCACTCTATTAGCTCTCAATGCACTCTCTATGCTTCATTCCCTGTTTAAGTAAGCCTAAGGGGAAGCAGGAAAATACACTTTCAATTGAAAACTTCTGCAGAGCTTCCACAGAACACTGAGTTTACTGGAATCCCAGCTAATGTTTTTTCACCTCATCTTGTAGATACTTGGCATGAAAGAGTATTATACCAGTTGTACTTTGTTGCCCAAATTTCATTCTTCTTGATTGAATCATTCGTTTTCAGGAACACTTTGAATTTTTAGGTTTCATTTCATTTTCCCCTAAAAGAATATAGGAATTTGGAACTCTAAATGAAACACAGTTTGTGCTAGCTGCTTGAAACTTCCCACTTAATTAGTTCTCATTTTGCTCTCTAGCCTTTTTTTCCTGTTGAAGTAGCCCTAAGTAGAGGCGAGGAAAATTCACTTGCATAAGTGAGCATTTGCACAGCTTCCACAGAAGTCCAAGTTTATTGGAATCTCAGCATATAATTTTTTACACGATCTTATTGATACAACCCATGAAAAATGAGTTTACAAGTTGATGTTGGCTGCTTAAATTTGGTCCTTCTAGGTTGAAGTTTTCCTTGGCAGGAACATTTTAACTTTTAGATTTCACTTCATCTTCCCCTATAGGGATACATGAATTTGGAACTCTAAATCAAACACGGTTTGTGCTAGCTCCTTGAAACTTGACCCACTCCATTAGTGTACAGTGTGCTCTCTATGCTTTGTTTCCTGTTGAAGTAGCTTTAAGCAGTGGCAGGGAAAATACACTTTCTTTTGAAAGGGTTTGCAGAGCTTGCACAGAACAATGAGTTTACTGGAATCTCAACAAATATTTTTCACCTGATCCTGTTGATAATTGGCATGAAAGATGAGTATACCAGTTGCACTTGGGTACCCAAATTTATTTTTTCTAGGTTAAAGCATTCATTGGAAGGAACACTTTAAATTTTAGGTTTGACTTCATTTTGCCCTACAGGGTACAGGCATTTGGAACTCTAAATCTAACACGGTTTGTGGTAGGTGCTTGAATCTTGACCCAGTCAATTAGGTTTCCATGTGCTCTCTATTCTTTGTTCCCTGTTGAATTATCCCTAAGCAGAGGCAAGGAAGATATACTTATTTTGAAAGCATTTGTAGAGCTTCTACTGAACTCTGAGTTTACTGGAATCTCAGCAACAACTTTTTCATTTGAACTTGTTGATACTTGGCACGAAAGATGAGTATACCAGTTCCCCTTGGCAGCCCACATTTCATTCTTCTATGTTGAATTGTTTGTTTGCAGGAACACTTTGAATTTTAACTTTAATTTTGTTTTCCCCTATAGGGATACAGACATTTGAAACTCTAAATCAAACAAGGTTTGTGCTAGCTGCTTGAAACTTGACTCAAAAATTCATTCTTTGTGTGCTCTATATGGTTTGTTCCCTGTTGAGGTAGCCCTCAGAAGAGGCAAGGAAACTACACATTCATTTGAAGGCGTTTGTAGTGCTTCCACAGAAATCTGAGTTTACCTGAATGTCAGCAAATATTTTTTCACCTGAACTTGTTTATACTTGGCAGGAAAGATGAGTATACCAGTAGAACCTGGCTGCCCACATTTCGTTCTTCTACATTGAAGCTTTCATTTGAGGAATACTTTGAAATTTTAGGTTTCACTTTGTTTTACCCTATAAGGATGCATCATTTGGAACTGTAAATCAACATGGTTTGTGTAGCTACTTGAAACTTGTCCCACTCATTTAGTTCTCAGTGCCTTCTCTATGAAATTTCCCTGTTGAAGTAGCCCTAAGCAGATGCAAGAAAAATACACTTTCATTAGAAAGCATTTCCAGACCTTCCACAGAACTCCGAGTTTACTTGAATCTCAGCAAATAGTTTTTACCCAATCTTATTGATATTAGGCACAAAATATGAGTATACAAGTTTCAGTTTGCTGCCCTTTTTTTTGTTCTAGGTTGAAGCATTCATTGGCAGGAACACTTTAATTTTAGGTTTAACTTCATTTTTCCCTATAGGGATACAGGCATTTGGAACTCTTAAATCAAACAGGGTTTGTGCTAGCTTTTTGAAACTTGCCCCACTAAATTAGTTCTCAGTCTGTTCTCTATGCTTTGTGTCCTGTTGAAGTAGCCCTAAGCAAAGGCAAGGAAAATACACTTTCTTTTGAAAGCATTTGCAGAGCTTCCCTAGAACTTTGAGTTTACTGAAATCTCAGCAACATCTTTTACAACCAAACTTGTTGATACTTGGCAGGAAAGATAAGTATACCAGTTGCACTTGGCTGCCCAAATTTCGTTCTTCAAGTTTGAAGCATTCGTTTGCAGGAACACTTGGAATATTTAGGTTTCACTTCGTTTTCCCTTATAGGGATACATGCATTTGGAACTCTAAATTAAACACGGTTAGTGCTAGCAGCTTGAATTTTGTCCCACTCCATTAGTGCTCAGTGTGCTCCTTATACTTTGTTCCCCAGTGAAGTAGCCCTAAGAGGAGGCAAGAAAAATAGACTTTCATTCAAAAATATTTGCAAAGCTTTCCCAGAACTCTGAGTTTACTGGATTCAAAGCAAATGTTTTTTCACTTGATCTTGTTAATACTTGGCAGGATAGATGAGTTTACCAGTTGAACTTGGCAGCCAAAATTTCGTTCTTCTAGGTTGAAGTGTTCATTGGCAGGAACACTTTGAATTTTTATGTTTCCCTTCCTTTTCCCCTATAGGGATACATGCATCTGGATATCTAAACCAAACATGTTTTGTGCTAGCTGCTTGAAACTTAACCCACTCAATTAATTCTCAGTGATCTCTCTGTGCTATATTCCCTATTGATGTAGCCCAAAGCAGAGTCAAGGAAAATACACTTTCATTAGAACATGTTTGCAGAGCTTCCACAGAATTCTGAGTTTACTGGAATCTAAACAAATATTTTTTTTTAACCCGAACTTATTGATACTTGGCAGAAAAGATGAGTTTTCCAGTTGCACTTGGCTGCCCAAATAACGTTCTTCTTGGTGGTAGCATTCGTTTGCAGGAATACTTTGGATTGTTAGGTTTCACGTTTTTTCCCATTTAGGGATGCAGGCATTTTGAACTCTAAATCAAGCAGGGTTTGTGCTAGCTGCTTGAATCTTGACCCAGTCAATTAGGTCTCTGTTCTCTCTGTATGATTTCTTCCCTATTGAAGTAGCCCTAAGCAGAGGCAAGGAAAATACACTTCCATTTAAAAGCATTTGCAGTGTATCCACATAAATGAGATTTTACTGATATATTACCAAATATTTTTTTCCTGAGCTTTTTGATACATGGAAGGAAAGATGAGTATACCAGTTGCACTTGGCAGCCCAAATTTCATTCTTATAGGTTGAAGCATTCGTTTTCAGGAACACTTTGAATTCTTATGTTTCACTTCTTTTTTTCCCTATAGGGATACATGCATTTGGAACTCTAAATCAAACACTGTGTTACCTTCTTCAAACTTGGCTCACTCAGTTAGTTCTCAGTGTGCTCTCTATGCTTTGTTCCCTGTTGAAGTAGCCCTAATAAGAGACAAGGAATATACAATTTCATTTGCACACATTTGCAGAGCTTCGAATTTACTGGAATCTCAGCAAATATTTTTTCACGCTATTTTGTTGATAATTGGCAGGAAAGCTGAGTATATTAGTTGCACTCAGCTGTCCATATTTCATTCTTCTTGGTTGAAGCATTCATAGGCAGGAACACTTTGAATGTTTAGGTTTCTCTTTGTTTTCACCTATAGGGATGCATGCATTTGGAACACTAAATCAAACACGGTTTGTGCTAGCTGCTGGATACTTGACTTACTCAATTATTTCTCAGTGTGCTCCCTATGCTTTTTTCCCTGTTGAAGTAGCCCTAAGCAGAAACAAGTTAAATACACTTTCATTTGAAAGCATTTGCAGAGCTTTCACAGAACTCCAAATTTACTGGAATCTCAGCAAATATTTTTTCATCCAATCTTGTTGGTACTTCACAGGAAATATGAAGACACTAGTTGCACGTGGAAGCCCAAATTTCATTAGTCTATGTTGAACCATTCATTTGAATGAATATTTTGAAATTTTAGGTTTCACTTTGTTTTCCCCAATAGGTACACAGGCATTTTGAACTCTAAATCAAACACGGTTTGTGATAGCTGATTGAATCTTACTCACTAAATTAGTTCTCACTGCAGTCTCTATTCTTTGTTCCCTGTTGAAGTAGTCCTAAGCAGAGCCAAGGAAAATACACTTTCATTTTAATGCATTAGCAGAGTTTCCACAGAACTCCAAGTTTACTGAAATCTCACCAAATATTTTTTTCATCTGATGTTATAAATATGTGGCAGGAAAGATGAGTATACCAGTTGCACTTGGCTCCCAAATTTCATTCTTCTAGGTTAAAGTGTTTGTTTGCAGGAACTCTGAATTTTTAGGTTTCACTTCATTTTCCCATGTAGGGATACAGACATTTGGAACCCTAAATCGAACACAGTTTTGCTAGCTGCTTAAAACATTACCCATTCAATTAGTTCTAAGTGCACTCTCTATGCTTTATTCCTTTTTGAAGTATCCCTAAGCAGATGCAAGGAAAATACATTTTCATTTGAAAGCATTTGCACAACTTCCACAAAACTCCAAGTTTACTGGAATATCAGCAAATATTTTGTCACCCGATCATGTTGATACTTGGCAGGAAAGATGAGTGTACCAGTTGCATTTGGCTGCCCAAATTTCATTCTCTATGTTGCAGCGTTCACTGGCAGGAACACTTTGAATTTTATGGTTTCAATTCATTTTCTCCTATAAGGATACAGGCTTTTAGAAATCTAAATCAAACAGGTTTTGTGCTAGCAGCTTGAATCTTGACTCACTCTATTCGTTTTTAGGGTGCTCCCAATGCTTTGTTCCCTGTTGAATTAGCCCTAAGCAGAGGCAAGAAAAATGCAGTTTCATTTGAAAGAATTTGAAGAGCTTCCACAGAAATCTGATTTACTGGAATCTCAGCAAATATTTTTTCACCCGATCTTGTTGATACTTGGCAGGTAATATAAGTATACCAGTTGCACTTGGTTGCCCATATTTCGTTCTCCTAGGTTTAAGCAGTCATTTGCAGGAATACTTTGAATTTTTAGGTTTCACTTCATTTTCCCCTGTAGGGACACATGCATATAGAACTCTAAATCAAACATGGTTTGTGGTAGCCACTGGAAACTTGACTCACTCATTTTTTTTCTCAGTGCACTCTCTATGCTTTGTTCCCTCTGAAGTACCCATAAGCAGAGGCAAGGAAAATACACTTGAATTTGAAAGCGTTTGTAGAACTTCCACAGAACTTTGAGTTTACTGGAAACTCAGAAAATATTTTGTCACCCAATCTTGTTGATACTTGGCAAGAAATATGAGTAAACCAGTTACACTTCTCTGCCCAAGTATCATTCTTCTATATTGAATCGTTAGGTTGCAGGAACACTTTGCATTTTAATCTTTCAATTCATTTTCTCCTATAAGGATACAGGCTTTTGGAAAACTAAATAGAACACAAATTGTGCTATCAGCTAGAAACTTAACTACTCAATTAGTTCACAACGTGCTCTCTATGCTTTGTTCCATGTTGAAATAGCTCTCAGCAGAGTCAAGAAAAATACACTATCATTTGAAATCTTTTGCTGAGCTTCCACAGAACTCTGAGTTTACTGGGATCACTGCAAATATTTCCCCCCCGTTCTTGTTGGTACTTGGCAAGAAAGGTGAGTATACAAGTGGCACTTGGCTGCACAAATTTTGTTCTTGTAAGTTGTAGCATTGGTTGTAGGAACACTTTGAATTTTATATTTCACTTAATTTTCCCTATAGGGATACAGGCTTCAGAATTCTAAATCAAACAAGGTTTGAACTAGCTGCTTGAAATTTGACCCACTCAATTAATTCTCAGTTCGCTCTCTATGCTTTGTTCCCTGTTGAAGTAGCCCTAAGCAGAGGCAAGAAAAATACACTTGTATTTGAAAGCGTTTTCTGTATATCCACAGAACTGAGAGTTTACTGGAATATTACCAAATTTTTTTTTATACCCGATCTTGTTGATATATGGCAGGAAAGATAGTATACCAGTTGCACTTGGCTGCCCAATTTATTTTTGTCTATGTTGAACCATTCATTTGCAGGAACACTTTGAAATTCTGGGTTTTACTTTGTTTTTCCCTATATAGATTCATGCTATTGGAACTCTAAATCAAACACGGTTTGTGCTAGCTGATTGAAACTTGACTCACTCAATTAGTTCTCAGTGCACTCTCTATACTTCATTCCCTGTTGAAGTAGCCCTAAGCAGAGGCATGAAAATACACTTTCATTTGAAAGCTTTTGCAGAACTTCCACAGAACTCCAAGTTTACTGGAATTTCAGCAAATATTTTTTCACCTGATCTTGTTGATATGTTGCGGGAAAGATGAGTATACCTGTTGTACTTGGCCCACCTTATTTTGTTCTTCTAAGTTGAAGCGTTCATTGTCAGGAACACTTTGAATTTTTAGGTTTCACTTCATTTTCCCCTATAGGTATACATTCATTTGGACCTCTAAATCAAACACGTTTGTGCTAGCTGCTTGAACCATGACCTACTCAATTAGTTCCCAGTGCACTCTCTATGATTTGTTCCATGTTGATGTAGCCCTAAGCAGAGGAAAGGAAAATACACTTTAATTTGAAAGCATTTGCAGAGCTTCCACAGAACACTGAGTTTAATGGAATGTAAGCAAAATTTTTTTTTCACCCGGTCTTGTTGATACTTGGAAGGAACGAGGAGTATACCAGTTGCACCTGGCAGCCCAAATTTAGTTCTTCTAAGTTGTAGTGTTGTTTGGCAGGAGCAATTTGAATTTTCAGGTTTCACTTTGTTTTCCCCTACAGGGATACATGCATTTTGAACTCTAAATGAAACACAGTTTGTGCTAGCTGCTGAAAAAAATGACTCAATTAATTATCAGTGCACCTCTATGCTTTGATCCTTGTTGAAGTAGCTTTAGCAGAGGCAAAGAAAATACACTTACATTTTAAAGTGTTTGCTGAGTTTCCAGAGAATTCCAGTTGATTCAAATCTTAGCAAATATTTTTTTTCACCCAATCTTGTTGATACTGGCAGAAATAAATGAATATACAAGTTTAACTTGGCTGCCCAAATTTTGTTCTTCTAGGTTCAAGCATTCAATTACAGGAACACTTTGAATTTGTCTGTTTCACTTCGTTTTCCCCTGTAGGGATACGTGCATTTGGAACTCTAAATCAAACACGGTTTTTGCTACCTGCTGGAAATTGACCTACTCAACTAGTTCTCAGTGTGCTCTCTATGATTTGTTACATTTTCAAGTAGCCCTAAGCAGAGGCAAACAAATACTCTTTCATTTCAAGTGCTTCCAGAGAACTCTGAGTTTACTGGAATCCCACAAATATTTGTTCATCCGATCCTGTTGATACTTGGCAGGAAAGCTGAGTACACCAGTTGCATGTGGCTTCCCAAATTTCATTCTTCTATGATGAATCATTCATTGGCAGGAATACTTTGAATATTTAAGTTTTACTTCATTTTCCCTTATAGCAATGCAGGCTTTTGGAACTGTATAGCAAACATGGTTTGTTCTAGCTGCTTAAAACTTTTCCCACTAAATTTGTTCTCAGTGTGTTCTCTATGCTTTGTTCCCTGATGAAGTAGCCCTAATCAGAGGCAAGGGAAATACATTTTCATTAGAAAGCATTTGCAGATCTTCCACAGAACTCCGAGTTGACTGGAATCTCAGCAAATATTTTTTTTTTTTTTTACCCAAACTTATGGATACTTGGCATGAGTATACCAGTTTCACTTGGCTGCCCAAATTTCGTTCTTATAAGTTGGAGTGTTTGTTTTCAGGAACACATTATTTTTTAGGTTTCACTTTGTTATCTGCTATAGGGATACAGACATTTGGAAATCTAAATCAAACATGAATTGTGCTAGCTGCTTGAAACTTGAGCCACTAAATTAGTTCTCAGTGTGCTCTTTATGCTTTGTTCGCTGTTGAAGTAGCCCTAAGCAGAGGCAAGGAATATACACTTTTTAAAAAGCATTTGCAGAGCTTCTACAGAACTCCGAGGTTACTGGAATCTCAGCAAAATTTTTTTCACCTGAATTTGTTTATACTTGGCAGGAAGATGAGTATGCCAGTTGCACTTGGCTGCTCAAATTTCACTCTTCTAGATTTAAGTGTTTGTTTGCAGTAACACTTTGAATTTTTAGGTTTCACATCTTTTTCCCCTGTAGGGATACACGCATTTGGAACTATAAATCAATCATGGTTTGGTGATAGCTGCTTGAAACTTGACTCTCTCAATTGGTTCTCCTGCACTCTATAGGGTTTGTTCCCTGTTGAAGTAGTCCTAAGCAGAGGCACGGAAAATACACTTCCACTTGAACGTGTTTGAAGAGCTTCCAGAGATATCTGAATTTTCTGGAATCTCAGCAAATATTTTTTCAACCGATCTTGTTCATAATTCACAGGAAAGATGAATATACTAGTTGCACTTGACTGCCCAAATTTTGTTCTTTTAGGTTGAAGCATTCATTTGCAGGAATATTTTGGATTTTTAGGTTTAATTCGTTTTCCCCTATAGGGTTACATGCTTTTGGAACTCTAAATCAAACACAGTTTCTGATAGCTCCTGGAAACATGACTCACTCAATTAGTTCTCAGTATTCTCTCTATGCTTTGTTCCCTTGAAAATAGCCCGAAGCAGAGGCAAGAAAAATAAACTTGCATTTCAAAGCATTTGCAGAGCTTACACAGAACTCCGAGTTTACTGAAATCTCAGCAAATATGTTTTCACCCGATCAAGCTGATACTTTGGAGCAAAGATGGGTGTACCACTTGCACTTGGCTGTCCATATTTTGTTCTTCTAGTTTGAAGTGTTCTTTTTCAGGAACACTTTGAATTTTTATGTTTCATTTTGTTTTCCCCTATAGGAACACAGGCATTTGGAACTCTAAATCAAACACAGTTTGTGGTAGCTGCTTGAAACTTGACTCACTCAATTAGTTCTCAGTGCACTCTCTACGCTTTGTTCCCTCTTTAAGTAGCTCTAAGCACTGGCAAGGAAAATACACTTTCTTTTAAAATTGTTTGCAGAGCTTCCAACAAACTCTCAGTTTACTGGAATCCCAACAAATATTTTTTTTCACCTGATCTTGTTGAAACTTGGCAGGAAGATGTGTATACCACTTGCACTTGGTTTCCCAAATTTCGTCTTCTAGTTTGAAGCATTCTTTTTCAAAAAAACTTTGAATTTTTAGGTTTCACTTTTTCTCTATAGGGATACAGCATTTGGAACTCTAAATCAAACATTGTTTGTTCTAGCTGCTTGAAACTTGACTCACTCAATTAGTTCTCTTTGTATTCATTAGCCCTAAGCAGAGGCAAGGAAAATACAATTTTATTTGTATGTGTTTGCAGAGCTTTGACAGAACTCTGAGTTTACTGGTATCTCAGCTAATATTTATCACCCAGTCTTGTTGATATGTGGCAGGAATAATCTGTAATCCATTCACACTGGGTCCCCTAAATTTCATTATTCTAAGTTGAAGCGTTCATTTGCAGGACCATATTGAATTTTGGGTTACACTTTGTTTTTCCTATATAGGGATACATGCATTTGGAGCACTAAATCAAACACGGTTTGGGCTAGCTGCTTGAAACTTGACTGATGCAATTAGTTCTCAGTGTGCACACTAAGATTTGTTCCGTGTTGAAGTAGCCCTAAGCAAATGCAGGGAAAATACACTTTAATTTGAAAGCATTTGTAAAGCTTCCACAGAACTTCGAGTTTACTTAAATCTAAAATATATATATATATATATATATATATATATATATATATATATATATATATATATATATATATATTCACATGATCTTGTTGATATTTGAGTGAATGATGTCTGGTACTCCATTCGCACTTGGTCCCCCAAAATTTGTTCTTCTAGGTTGAAGCGTTCGTTTTCAGAAACACTTTTAATTTTTAGGTTTCACTTCATTTTACCTATAAGGATACATGCACTTTGAACCCTAAATCAAACATGGTTTGAGCTAGCTGCTTGAAACTTGACTCACTCAATTGGTTCTCAGTGTGCTCTCTAGGCTTTCTTCCCTGTTGAAGTATCCCTAAGATGAGGCAAGGATAATACACTTTCATTTGAAAGCATTTGCATAGCTTCCACTCCGAGTTTACTGAAATCTCAACAAGTATTTTTTTTCACCTGACCTACTTGATACTTGGTGGACATGAGCAGTATTCCATTTGCACTTGGTCCCCCAATTTTTGTTCTTCTAGGTTGAAGCATTCCTTTTCAGAAACACTTTGAATTTTCAGGTTTCACTTTGTTTTCCCCTATAGAGATACATGCATTTGGAACCCTAAACCTATTGAATGCTAACTGCTTGAAACTTGACTCACTTAATTACTTCTCTGTGTGCTCTCTATGTTTTTCCCTGTTGTAGTAACCCTAAGCAGAGGCAAGGTAAGTACACTTTTATTTGAATGTGTTTGCAAAGCTTCCACAAAAGTCTGAGTTTACTGGAATCTCAATTATTATTTTTCACCTGATCTTGATGATACTTGGCAGGAATGATCTGTACACTGTTCACACTTGGTCATCCGAATTTTGTTCTTCTAGATTGAAGCGTTCATTTGCAGGAACACTTTGAATTTTTACGTTTCACTTCATTTTTCCTATATAAGGATACATGCATTTGGAACTCTAAACCACACACAGTTTGGGCTAGATGCCTGAAACTTGACTCACTCAATTAGTTCTAGTGCAATATCTATGCTTTCTTCCCTTTTATAGTAGCCCTAAGCAGAGGCAAGGAAAATACACTTTTATTTGAAAGTGATTGCAAAGCGTCAACAGAACTCTGTATTTACTAGAATCTCACTAAATACTTTTTCACCTGAACTTGTTGATACTTTTTGGGAATGACCAGTACTCCATTTGCAATTGGTCCCCCAAATTTTATTCTTCCAGGTTGAAGCGTTTGTTTGCAGGAATACTTTTAATTTTTAGGTTTCACTTCATTTTCCCATATAGGGATACATGCATTTGGAACTCTATATCAAACACGGTGTATGCTAACTGCTTGAAATTTGTCTCAATCAATTATATCTCAGTGTGCTCTTTATGCTTTCTTCCCTGTTTTAGTAGACCTAATCAGAGGTGAAGAAATCACACGTATATTTGAATGCATTTGCAAAGCTTCTACAGAACTCTGTGTTTACTGGAATCTCAGCTAAC
This sequence comes from Marmota monax, assembly GCF_021218885.2. Taxonomy (NCBI): domain Eukaryota; kingdom Metazoa; phylum Chordata; class Mammalia; order Rodentia; family Sciuridae; genus Marmota; species Marmota monax. The sequence continues at coordinate 1,423,768 of NW_026692704.1, read as the reverse complement.
ATTTTTCACCTGAACTTGTTGATTCTTGGAGGGAATGATTGGCACTCCATGTACTCTTGTTCCTCCAAATTTCGTTCTTCTAGGTTGAAGCGTTGGTTTGCAGCACACTTTGAACTTTTATGTTTCACTTCATTTTCCCCTATGAGGATATATGCATTTCGAATGCTAAATCAAACACGGTTTATGCTGGCTGCTTGAAACTTGACTCAATCAATTAGTTCTCAGTGCACTCTCTATGCTTTCTTCCCTGTTGAAATAGCACTACACAGAGGCAAGGAAAATGAACTAACATTTGGAAGCATTTGCTGAGCTTCGCCAGAACCCTGAGTTTACTGGAATCTCAGCAAATATTTTTTCAACAAAAATTGTTGATACTTGCAGGAATTATCTCTACTTCATGTGCAATTGGTCCCTGAATTTCTTTCTTCTCGGTTCTAGCATTCATTTGCATGAACAGTTTGAATTCCTAGGTTTCACTTCATTTTCCCCTATAGGGACACATGCATTTGGAACCCTGAATCAAACATGGGTTAGGGTAGCTTCTTGAAACGTGACTCACTCAATTTGTTCTCAGTGCACCCTCTATGATTTCTTCCATGTTGCGTTTGCCCTGAGCAGAGGCAAAAAAAAAAATACACTTTCATTTAAAAGTGTTTGCAAAGCTTCCACAGAATTCTGAGTTTACTGGAATTTCAGTAAATATTTTATCACCATACCTTGTTGATACATGGCAAGAATTATCAGTACTCCATTTGCATTTGTTCCCTCAAGTTGAAGCATTCTTTTTTGAAGCATTCATTTGCAAAAACTCTTTAATTTTTTTTAGATTTTACTTCATTTTTCCCTATATGGATATATGAATTTGGAACTCTAAATCAAACACTGTGCTAGCTGCTTGAAACTTGACTCACTCAATTAGTTCTCAGTGCACTCTCTATGCTTTGCTCACTGTTGAATTAGCCCTAATTAGAGTCAAGGAAAATGCACTTGTTTTTAAAGCATTTGCAAACTTCCACAGAATTCCGAGTTTACTGGCATCTCAGTAAATATTTTTTCAACTGAACATGTTGATACTTGGAGTGAATGATCGGTACTCCATTTGAACTTGGTCCCTCAAATGTTGTTCTTCTTGATTGAAGCATTCATTTTCAGGAACACTTTGTGTTTTTAGATTTCACTTTTTTTCCCCTATGTGGATACATGCATTTGGAACCCTTAATCAAACACTGTTTGTGCCAGCTGCTTGAAATTTGACTCACTCAACTAGTTCTCAATGCACTATCTATGCTTTGTTCCTGTTGAAGTAGCCCAAAGCAAAGGCAAGGAAAATACATTTTCATTCAAAAGCATTTGCAAAGTTTCCACAGAACTCTGATTTCACTATAATTTCAGCAAATATTTTTCACCGACTTTATTGATACTTGGCGAGAATGATCTGCACTCCATTTGCACTTGGTCCCCAAATTTCCTTCTTCTAGGTTGAAGCATTTGTTTGCAGGAACACTTTGAATTTTTAGGTTCCACTTCCTTTTTCCCTATATAGATACATGCATTTGGGAATCTAAATCAAACACGGTTTGTGCTAGATGATTGAAACTTGACTCACTCAATTAGTTCTCAATGTGCTATCTAAACTTATTTCCCTATTGAACATCCTTAAGCAGATGCAAGGATAATCAACTTTCACTTGAAAGAGTTTGCAAAGTTTCCAAAGAACACTGATTTTACTGGAAACTCAGCAATATTTTTTCACCCGACCTTGTTGATACTTGGAGGGAAGTATTGGTACTGTATTCACACTTGGTCTCCCAAATTTCGTTCTGCATGGTTGAAGTGTTCGTTTGCAGGAACACTTTGAATTTTTTGATTCATTTTTTTTTCTCCTATAGGGATACATGCATTTGGAACTCTATATCAAACAATGTTTGTACTAGCTGCTTGAACGTTGACTGACTCAATTATTTCTCAGTGAGCTCTCTATGCTTTGTTCACTGTTGAAGTAGCCCTAAAGAGAGGCAGGGAAAATACACTTACATTTGGAAGCTTTTGCAATGCTTCCACAGAAGTCTGAGTTTACTGGAATTTCAGCAAATATTATTTAACTCTATATTGTTGATACTTGGAGGGAATTACGGGTACTCCATTCTCACTTGGTCCCCCAAATATTGTTCTACTCGGTTGAAGCATTTGTTTGCAGGAACACTTTGAATTTTTAGGTTACACTTTGTTTTCCCCTATAGGGTTACAAGCATTTGGAACCCTAATCAAACACAGTTTGTGGTAGCTGCTTGAAATGTGATTCACTCAATTATTTCTCAGTGCATTCTCTATGGTTTGTTCCCTGTTGAAGTAGCTCTAAGTAGAGAAAAAGAAAATACACTTTCATTTGAAAGCATTTGCAGAGCTTCCTCAGAGTTCTGAGTTTACTGTAATCTCAGCAAATATTTGCTCACCTGATCTTGTTGATACTTGGCAGGAAAGATGAGTATGCCAGTTGCACTTGGTTGCTCAAATTTCGTTTTTCTAGGTTGAAGCATTCATTGGTAAGATCACTTTGAATTTTTAGGTTTCACTTCATTTTTCGCTATAGGGATACATGCATTTGGAATCCTAAATCAAACAGGGTTTGTGGTAGCTCCTAGAAACTTTACTTTCTCAGTTAGTTCTCAGTGCACTCTCTATGCTTTCTTCCCTGTTGAAATAGCCCCTAGCAGAAAAGGAAAATACACTTTCATTTCAAAGTGTTTGCAACACTTCCCCAGAACTCCAAGTTTATTGGAACCTCAGCGAATATTTTGTACCCAATCTTATTGATACTTGGAAGGAATTATTGGTACTGCACTCGCACTCAGTCCCCCAAATTTCGTTTTACTAGGTTGAAGCATTCATTTGCATGAACACTTTGAATTTTTTGGGTTTCACTTATTTTTCCGCTATAGGGAAAAATGCATTTGGACATCTAAATGAAACATGGCTTGTGCTAGCTGCTTCAAACTTGAATTACTCAATTATTTCTCATTTCACTCTCTGTTCATTGTTCCCTGTTGAAGTTGCCCTAAGCAGAGGCAAGGAAAATACACTTTCTTTTAAAAGCATTTGCAAAGTTTCCACAGAACTCCAAGTTTACCGGAATCACAGAAAATACATTTTCATCCAATCTTGTTAATACTTGGAGTGAATGATCGGTACTCCATTCCCACTTGGTCCCCAAAATTTAGTTCTACTTGGTTGAAGTATTCGTTTGCAGGAGCACTTTGAATTTTTAGGTTACACTTTGTTTTCCCCTATATGGTTACAAGCATTTGGAACCCTAATCAAACACGGTTTGTGGTAGCTGCTTGAAATGTGATTCACTCAATTATTTCTCAGTACACTCTCTATGGTTTGTTCCATGTTGAAGTAGCCCTAAGCAGAGAAAAAGAAAATACACTTTCATTTGAAAGCATTTGCCAAGCTTCCACAGAACTCCAAGTTTACTAAAATCTAATGAAGTATTTTTTCCACACTTCTTTTTCATATGTGGCAGGGATGATCGGTACTCCATTCATCCTTGGCATCCCAAATTATGTTCTTCTAGGTGGAAGCATTCATTTACAGAAAGACTTTTAAATTTTAGATTTCACTCCATTTTCACCTATAAAGATAGAGGCAGTTGGAATTCCAAATCAAACACGGTTTGTGCTAGCTACTTGAAACTTGACACACTCAATTATTTCTCAATGTGCTGTCTATGCTTTGTTTCCTTTTGAAGTATCCCTAAGCAGAGCAAGAAAACAAACTTTCATTTGAAAGAGTTTCCCAAATTCAACAGAACTCTGAGTTTACTGAAAACTGAGCAATATGTTTTCACCTGATGTTGTTGATATTGGCAGGAATGATGGGTACTCCAATCGCACTGGCCCCCCAATTTTCATTCTTCTAGTTTGAACCATTCATTTGCAGGAACATTTTGAATATTTAGGTTTCACTCCATTTTCCACTATAGGGATAGATGCAGTTGGAACTCAAAATCAAACATGGTTTTTCTAGCTGCTTGAAACTGGGCACAGTCAATTAGTTCTCAGTGGGGTCTCTATGTTTCATTCCCTGTTGAAGTAGCCATAAGCAGAGGCAAGAAAAAAAGCACTCTCATTTTAAAGTGTTTGCCATTTTTCCACACAACTCTAAATTTACTGACATCACAGCAAATATGTTTTTCCACAGATCTTGTTGATACATGGCAGGAATGATTGGTCGTCCAATCATCCTTTGCCCCCAAAATACGTTCTTCTAGGTTGAAGCGTTCATTTGCCAAAAGACTTTGATTTTTTTTATTCTATTTTTCATTGAAGGTATAGAGGGAGTTGAAATTCAAAATTAAACACGGAATTGGCTAGCTGATTTAACCTTGAAACACTCAATTTGTTCTCATTGCACTCTCTATGCTTTGTTTCCTGTTGAAGTATCCCTAAGCAAAGGGAAGAAAAAAAAAAACTCTTTAATTTGAAAGCTTTTGCCAAGCTTCCATAGAACTCTGAGTTTACTGAAATCTCAGCAAATACTGTATAACCCGATCTTGTTGATACTTGGCAGGAAAGATCTGTATTCCACTCACACTTGGCCCTCCAAATTTTGTACTTCTAGGTTGATGTGTTCGTTTTCAGAAACATTTTGAATTTGTATGTTTAAGTTTATTTTCCCCAAAGGGATAGATGCATTTGGAACATAAAATCAAACACGGTTTGTGCTGGCTGCTTGAAACTTGACAAATTCAATTAGATCTCAGTGTGCTCTCCATGCTTTTTTCCTGTTGAAGTGGCCCTAACCAGAGGCAAGGAAAAACACTTTCATTTGAAATCCTTGGACAAGATTCCACAGAACTTCCAGTTTACTGAAAACTCAGCAAATATTTTTTCACCCGAACTTACTGATATTTGGCAGGAATGATGGATACTATAATCACACTTGGCCCCCCAATTTTCATTCTTCTAGGTTGAAGCATTCTTTTGCAGGAACACTTTGAATTTCTAGGTTTTACTTCATTTTCCACTATAGGGATAGATGTGCTTGGAATATGAAATCAAACAGGGTTTGTGCTTGCTGCTAGAAACTTGACACACTCAATTAGTTCTTAGTTCACTCTCAATGCTTTGTTCCATGTTGCTGTAGCTCTAAGCAGAGGGAAGCAAAAAAAAAAAAACTCCTTTATTTTAAAGCATTTGCCAAATTCCAAATAACTCTGATTTTACTGAAAACTCAGCAAATATTTTTTCATTGATCTTGTGGATACTTGGCAGGAATGATGGGTAATCCAGTCGCACTTGGACCACCAAATTTCATTCTTCTTGGTTGAAACATTCGATTTCAGGAGCACTTTGAAATTTGAGGTTTCACTTCGTTTTCCCCAATAGGGAAAGATGCACTTGGAACTTCAAATCAAACACGGTTTATGCTAGCAGCTTGAAACTTGACACACTCAATTAGTTCTCAGTGAACTCTCTATGCTTTGTTTCCTGTTGAAGTATCTCTAAGCAGAGCTAGGAAAAAACACTTTCATTAGAAAGCATTTGTCAATCCTTCACAGAACTCTGAGTTTACTGAAAACTCATCAAATACTTTTTCACCCAATCTTATTGATACTTGGCAGGAATAATGGGTACTCCACTCGCACTTTGCCCCCCAAATTTTATTTTTCTAGTTTGAAGCATTAAGTTACAGGAACACTTTGAATTTTGTGGTTTCACTTCGTTTTCCACTATAGAAATAGATGCAGTTGGATCTGGAAATCAAGCATGGTTTGTTGTAGCTTATTGAAACTGTAAACACTCAATTAGTTCTCAGTGCACTCTCTATGCTTTTTTCTCTGTTCAAGTAGCCCTATGAAGAGGCATGGAAAAACACTTTAATTTTAATGAGTTTGCAAAGCTTCCATAGAACTCCAAGTTTCTGAAATCTCAGGAAATATTTTTTCACCCAATCCTCTTAATACATGGCAGGAATGATATGAACTCCATTTGTCCCTGGTCCCCAAATTGTGTTCTTCTAGGTTGAAGCATTTATTTGCAGGAAGACTTGGAATTTTTCGGTTTCACTTCATTTTCCACAATAGGGATAGATGCAGTAGTAACTCGAAATCAAACAAGTTTTTTGCTAGCTGCTTGAAAGTTGACACACCCAATTATTTCTCAGTGCTCTCTCTATGCTTTGTTCCCTGTTGAAGTAGCCCTAAGCAGAGGCGAGAAAAGAACTCTTTAATTTGAAAGCTTTTGCCAAGCTTCCACAAAACTCTGAGTATATTGTTATCTTAGCAATTTTTTTAAACCCAATCATGTTGATACTAGGTAGGAATTATTGGTATTCCTCTCATCCTTTGCCCCCCCCCCAAATTGCATTCTTCTAGGATGAAGCATTAATTTGCAGGAATACTTTGAATTTTTAGGTTTCATTTTGTTTTCCAATATATGGATAGTTGCAGTTGGAACTGGAAATCAAACATGGTTTGTGCTAGCTTCTTGAAACTTGACACACTCAATTAGTTCTCAGTGAGCTATTTATGCTTTTTTTCCATGTTGAAGTAGCCCTAAGTAAAGGCAACACTTTCATTTGAACATGGTGTGCCAAATTCCACAGTACTCTGAGTTTACTAAAACCTCAATAAATATTTTTTCACCCTTACTTCTTGATACTTAGAAGGACTGATGGGAACATCAATTGCAATTGGCCTTCCAAATTTAATTCTTTTAGGTTGAAGAATTGGTTTCAGAAACACTTTGAATTTACAGGTTTCACTTCATTTTCCACTATAGGGATAGATGCAGTTGGACTCAAAATCAAACACGGTTTGTGCTAACTGCTTGAAAAAATTAGTTCTCATTGTTCTGTCTATGCTTTGTTTCTTGTTGAAGTAGCACTCACTAGAGGCACGGAAAAACCACTTTCATTTGAAAGCCTTTGCAAGCTTCCACAGGACTCCAAGTTTACTGAAATCTCAGCAAATTTTTTCAACCAAGCTGTTGACACTTGGCAGAAATGATCGGTAATGCAGTTGCACTTGGCCCATGTTTCATTCTTCTAGATTGAAGTGTTCGTTTGGAGGAGCACTTTGAATTTTTAGGTTTCACTACATTTTCCCCTTAAGGATTGAGGCAGTTGGAGCTCTAAATCAATCATGGTTTGTGCTAGCTGCTTGAAATTTGATACATTCAATTAGTCTTTCATGTGCCCTCTATGTTTTATTTCCTGTTGAAAAAGTCCTAAGCAGAGGCAAGGAAAAAACACAGATTTGAAACTTTTGCCAATTTTCACAGAACTCTTGAGTTTACTGAAATCTCAGCGAATATTTTATTTTATTTTTTTTTTACCTGATCTTGTTGATACTTGGCAGGAATGATTGAAACTCAATCCTACTAGCCCCTCCAAATTTCCTTCTTCTAGATTGAAGTGTTTGTTTTCAGGAACACTTTGAATTTTTAGGTTTCACTCTGTTTTCCCCTATAAGGATAGAGACAGTTGGTGCTCAAAATCAAACATGGTATAGGCTAGCTGCTTGAAACTTGACACACTCAATTAGTTCCCAGTGCCCTCTCTATGCATTGTTCCCTGTTGAAGTAGCCCTAAGCAGAGTGAAGGAAAAACCACTTTCCTTTGAAAGCATTTGCCAAGCTTCCACAGAACTTCGGGTTTACTGAAGTCTCAGCAAATACGTTTTCTCCTGAAATTGTTGATACTTGGTGGGAATGATCAGTACTCCAGTTGTACGTGGCCCTCCAATTTCCATTTTTCTAAGTTGAAGCATATATTTGCAGAAACACTTTAAATTTCTAGGTTACATTTTTTTTTTTCTAATATAGGGATAGATGCATTTGGAACTCCAAGTCAAATACAGTTTTTGCCAGCTGCTTCAAACGTCTCAAACTCAATTAGTTTTCAGTGCATTCTCTATGCTTTATTCCCTGTTGAAGTAGCCCTAAGCACAGGCAAGTAAAAAAACACGTAATTTAATGCATTTGCCAAGGTTCTACAGAACTGTGAGATTACTGACATCTCAGCAAATTTTTTTTTTCCCAGGATATGGTTGATATGTGGCAGGAATGATTGGTTCTCCATTCATCCTTGGCCTCCCAAATTATGTTCCTCTAGGTTGAAGCATTCATTTTCAGGAACACTTTGAATTTTTAGGTTTCACTCTATTTTCCCCTATAGAAATAGCGGGATTTGGAACTCAAATTCAAACATGGTTTTGGCTAGGTCATTGAAACTTGACACCCTCAATTCATTCACAGTGTGGTCTCTATGCTTTATTCCCTGTTGAATTACCCCTACACAGAGGCAAGGAGAAACCCCTTTAATTTGAAAGAGTTTGCCAAGCTTCCACAGTACTCCAAGTTTAATGAAATCTCAGAAAATACTTTTTCTCCCAAACTGGTTAATATGTGTCAGGAATGATTGGAACTCCATTCGTCTCTGGTTCCACAAATTGCTTTCTTCTAGGTTGAAGCATTCATTGGTAGGAATACTTTGAATTTTTAGGTTTCACTCCATTTTCTCCTACAAGGATAGAGTCAGTTGGACCTCGAAATGAAACATGTTTTATGCTAGCAGTTTGAAACTTGACACAGTCATTTTGTTCTCAGGGCACTCTCTATGCTTTGTTTTCTGTTGAAGTAGCATTCAGAAGAGGCAAGGAAATACACTTTCATTTGAAAGTGTTTGCCAAGTTTCCACAGAACTTCGGGTTTACTGATATCTCAGCAATTTTTTTTTTCACTGATCTTGTCGATACTTGGCAGGAAAGATATGTACTCCAGTTGCACTTGGCTCCCCGAATTTTATTCTTTTATGTTTAAAATTCGTTTGCAGGAACACTTTGTATTTTTAAGTTTCACTTGGTTTTCCACTATAGGGATAAATGGATTTGTAACTCAAAATCAAACACAATTTGTGCTACCTGCTTGAAACTTGACACACTCAATTGGTTCTCAGTGCACACAATGTAATTTGTTTCCTGTTGAAGTAGCCCTAAGCAGAGGCATGAAAAAACACCTTCATTTGAAAGTGATTGCCATCTTTCAAAAGAACTTGAGCTTACTGAAATCTCAGCAAATATTTATTCACCAGATTTTGTTGATACTTGGTAGGAATGATCGATATTACAGTCGCACTTGTCCACCAAAATTTTGTTCTTTTAGTTTGAAGCGTTCCTTTGCAGGAAGACTTTGAATTTTTAGGTTTTACTTTGTTTTCCCCAGTGGGATATACACACTTGGAACTTGAAATAAAACACGGTTTGTGAAAGCTGCTTGACACTTGACACACTCAATTTGTTCTCAGAGCACTGTCTATGCTTTGTTCCCTGTTGAAATAGCCCTAAACTGAGGCAAGGAAAAAAACACTTTCATTTGAAAGTGTTTTTCAAATTTTACAGAACTCCATGTTTACTGATATCTCAGCAAATATTTTTCCCCCAATCTTTTGACACTTGACAGGAATAATCAGTACTTGACTCCCAACTGGCTGCCAAAAATTCATTCTTCTAGGATGATGTGTTCCTTTGCAGGACAACTTTGAATTTTTAGTTTTTACTTCATTTTCCTCAATACAGGTAGATTAATTTGGAACTTGAAAACAAACATGGTTTGTGCTAGCTGCTTGAAACTTGACACACTGAATTAGTTCTAAGTGTGCTCTCTATGATTTGCTGCCTATTGAAATAGCCCTATGCAGGGGCAAGGAAAAATCATTTTCATTTGAAAGTGTTTCCCAAACTTCCACAGATTTCTGAGTTTACTGAAATTTCAGCTAATAGTTTTTCACCCAATCTTGTTGACAATTGGCAAAAAAGTTCAGTACTCCACTAACACTTGGCCCCTAAATTTTGTTCTTCTAGGTTAAAGCATTAGTTTGCCGAAAGACTTTGAATTTTTAGGTTTCACTCCCATTTCCCAAAATAATAGATGCACTTGGAACTTGAAATCAAACATGGTTTGTGCTAGCTGTTAGAAACTTGAGACTCTCAATTAGTTCTCAGTGCATGCTCAATGCTTTGTTCAATGTTTATGCAGCCCTAAGCAGAGGCAAGGAAAAAAAATACTTTCATTTGAAATCATTTGCCAAACTTCCACAGAACTCCGAGTTTACTGAAAACTCAGCAAATATTTTTTCACCCGATCTTGTTGATAGTTGGATGGAGTGATGAGTACTCAAATCACACTTGGACCAACAATTTCATCCTTCTAGGATGAAAGATTCGATTTCAGGATCACTTTAAATTTTTAGGTTTCACTTTGTTTTCCAATATAGGGATAGATGAAGTTTGAACTCGAAATCAAACACTGTTTGTGCTAGCTGCTTGAAACTTCACACACTAAATTAGTTATAAGTGTGTTCTCTATGCTTTTTTCCCAGTTGAAGTAGCCCTTTAGCAGAGGCAAGGAGAAAACACTTTCATTTGAAAGCATTTGCCACGCTTCCAGAGAACTCTGAGTTTACTGAAATGTATGTGAATATTTTTTCCACAGATCTGTTGATCGGTACTCCATTCATCCTTAGCCCCCCAAATTACGTTCTTCTAGGTTAAATCATTCATTTGCAGGAACAATTTGAATTTTTAGGTTTTAGTCCATTTTCCCCTATAAAGATAGAGGCTGTTGGAACTCCAAATCAAACACGGTTTTGGCTAGCTGCTTGAAACTTGACACACTCAATTAGTTTTCAGTGTGCTCTCTATGCTTTGTTTCCTGCTGAAGTATTCCTAAGCAGAGAAAAAAAAAAGCTTTCATTTGATTTGAAAGAGTTTGCCAAATTCCACAGAACTGCAAGTTTACTGAAAACTCAGAAATATTTTTTCGCCTGATTTTGTTGATATTGGCAGGAATGATGGGTACTCCAATCGTTCTGCCCCCCTCCCCCCCATTTTCATTCTTCTAGTTTGAAGAATTCATTACCAGGAACACTTTGAATTTTTAGGTTTTCCTTCATTTTCCACTATAGGTATAGATGCAGTTGGAACTCGAAATCAAACATGGTTTGTGGTAGATGCTGGAAACTGGACACACTCAATTAGTTCTCAGTCAGGTCTCTATGCTTTCTTCCCTGGGGAAGTAACCATAAGCAACGGCAAGGAAAAAAACACTTTCATTAAAAAGTATTTGCCATTTTTCCACAGAACTCTGAATTTACTGAAATATTAGCAAATATTTTCCACAGATCTTATTGATACATGGCAGAAATGATCAGTATTCCATTCGTCCTTGGCCCACTAATTACTTTTTTCTAGGTTGAAATGTTCATTTGCAGAAACACTTGTGAATTTTTATATTTTACTCCATTTTCCACTAAAAGTAGAGAGGCAGTAGGAACTCAAAATCAAGCATGGCATGGGCTGGCTGATTTGACCTTGACACACTCAATTTGTTCTAATTGCGCTCTCTATGCTTCATTCCCTGTTGAAGTAGCCATAAGCAGAGGCAAGAAAAAAACTCTTTAAATTGAAAGCTTTTGCCAAACTTCCACAGAACTCTGAGTTTACTGAAATCTCAGGAAATATTTTTTAACCTGATCTTGTTGATAATTAGCAGGAATGATCGGTACTCCAAGCACACTTGGCCCTCCAAATTTTGTTATTCTATGTTGAAGTATTTGTTTTCAGAAACACTTTGAATTTGTACATTTCAGTTCATTTTTCCCAAAGGGATAGATGCATTTGGAACTCAAAATCAAACACAGTTTGTGCTAGCTTCTTGAAACTTGACAAATTCAATTAATTCTCAGTGCACTCTCTATGCTTTATCCTGTTGAAGTAGCCCTAACAAGAGGCAAGGAAAAAACACTTTCATTTGAAAGTGTTGGCCAAGATTCCACAGAACTTCACATTTCTGAAAACTCAGCAAATATTTTTTCACCCGAACTTGTTGATACTTGGCCAGAATGATGAGTATTCTAATTGCACATGGTCCCTTTATATTTATTCTTCTAGGTTGAAGCATTCATTACCAGGAACACTTTGAATTTTTAGGTTTTTCTTCATTTTCCACTCTAGGGATAGATGCAGTTTGAACTTGAAATCAAACATGGTTTGTTCTCACTGCTTGAAACTGGACACACTCAATTAGTTCTCAATGCACTCTCTATGCTTTGTTCCCTGTTGAAGTAGCCATAAGCAGAGGCATGGAAAAAACACTTTAATTTGAAAGAGTTTGCCAAGATTCCACAGAACTCCAACTTTAATGAAATCTCAGGAAATATTGTTTCTCTCAATAGTGTTAATATGTGGCAGGAATGATTGGAACTCCATTCTTTCATGGCCCCCCAAATTGCATTATTCTAGGTTGAAGCGTTCATTTGCAGGAAGACTTGGAATTTTAGGTTTCTTTCTGTTTTCCCCTAAAGGGATATAGGTAGTTGGAATTTGAAATCGAAATAGGTTTTGGCTAGCTGATTGAAAGTTGACACACTCCATTCGTTCTCATTGTGCTCTCTATGCTTTGTTCCCTGTTGAAATAGCCCTAAGTAGAGGCAAGAAAAGAACTCTTTAATTTGGAAGCTTTTGCCAAGCTTCCACAGAACTCCAAGTTTACTGAAATCTCAGAAAATAGTTTTTCACCCGATCTTGTTGATACTTAGCAGGAATGATCAGTACTCCATTCACACTTGGCCCTCCAAATTTTGTTTTTCTAGGTGGAAGTGTTCGTTTTTAGAAACACTGAATTTGTAGGTTTCAGTTCATTTTTCCCTAAGGGATAGATGCATTTGGAACTCAAATTCAAACACAGTTTTTGCTAGCTGCTCGAAATTTCACACTCAATTAGTTCTCAGTGTGCTCTCTATGCATTTTTCCCTGTTGAAGTAGCCCTAACCAGAGGCAAGGAAAAAAAAAAAACTTAGATTTGAATGCATTGGCCAAGCTTCCACAGAAATTCAAGTTTAATGAAATCTCAGGAAATATTTTTTTTTACCCAATCTTGTTGATACTTGGCAGGAATGATCAGTACTCCATTCACACTTGGCCCTCCAAATTTTGTTTTTCTAGGTGGAAGTGTTCGTTTTTAGAAACACTGAATTTGTAGGTTTCAGTTCATTTTTCCCTAAGGGATAGATGCATTTGGAACTCAAATTCAAAAACAGTTTTTGCTAGCTGCTCGAAATTTCACACTCAATTAGTTCTCAGTGTGCTCTCTATGCATTTTTCCCTGTTGAAGTAGCCCTAACCAGAGGCAAGGAAAAAAAAAAAACTTAGATTTGAATGCATTGGCCAAGCTTCCACAGAAATTCAAGTTTAATGAAATCTCAGGAAATATTTTTTTTTTACCCAATCTTGTTGATACTTGGCAGGAATGATGGGTACTCCAATCACACTTGGCCCCCCAATTTTCATTCTTCTAGGTAGAAGCATTCATTTGCAGGAACATTTTGAATTTTTAGGTTTCACTTTTTCTTTTTCCACTATAGAGATAGATGCACTTGGAACACAAAATCAAACATGGTTTGTGCTAGCTGCTAGAAAATTGACACACTCTATTGGTTATTATTGCACTCTCAAAGCTTTGTTCCATGTTGATATAGCCCTAAGCAGCCGGAAGGAAAAAAAAAAAAAAAACTCTTTCATTTGAAAGCATTCGCCAAATCCAGAGAACTTCGAGTTTACTGAAAATTCATCAAATATTTTTTCACTGATCTTGTTGACACATGGCAGGAATTATGGGTACTACAATGAAACTTTGCATGCCAGTTTTCATTCTTCTAGGTTGAAGCATTCAATTTCAGGAGCAATTTGAATTATTAGGTTTCACTTTATTTTCCTCAATAGGGAAAGATGCACTTGGAAATAGAAATCAAACACGGATTGTGCAAGCAACTTGAAATTTGAAACACTCAATTAGTTCTCAGTGCACTCTCTATGCTTTGTTGCCTGTTGAAATATCCCTAAGCAGAACAAAGAAAAAAATTTTCATTTGATAGCATTTGCCATGCTTCCTCAGAACTCTGAATTTACTGAATACTCAGCAAATATTTTTTCACCCGAACTTGTTGATATTTGGTAGTAATAATGGGTACTCCACTCGCACTTGGCCCCCTAATTTTTATTCTTCCAGTTTGAAGCATTCATTTGCAGGAACAAACTTTGAATTTTGAGGTTTCACTTCATTTTCCATGACAGTGATAGAGGCAGTTGGAACTCGAAATCAAACACGATTTGTTCTATCTGCTTAAAACTGGAAACACTCAATTATTTCTCAGTGTACTCTATATGTTTCTTCCCTGTTGATGTAGCCCTAAGCAGAGGCAAAAAAAATTACTTTGATTTGAAAGAGTTTGCCAAGCTTCCACAGGGCTCCAAGTTTACAGAAATCTCAGGGAGTATTATTTTTCACCTGATCTTGTTAATAAGGGCAGGAATACGTGGAACTCCATTCGACCTTGGCCCCCCTAATTACCTTCTTCTAGGTTGAAGCATTAATTTGTAGGAAGACTTGAATATTTAGGTTTCACTTTGTTTTCCCCTAAAGGGATAGAGGCAGTTGGAACTCAAAATCAAACATTATTTGCGCTAGCTAATTGAAACTTGACACACAAAATTCATCCTCAGTGCACTCTCCATGCTTTGTTCCCTTTTGAGGTAACCCTAGGCAGAGGCAAGAAAAAAACTCCATAACTTGAAAGCTTTTGCATTCTTCAACAGAACTCAGAGTTTACTGTAATCTCAGCAATTTTTTTTACCCTATCTTGTTGATACTAGGCAGGAATGATGGGTACTCCATTCGTCCTTGCCCCTCAAATTGCATTCTTCTATGTTGAAGCATTCGTTAGCAGGAAACTTTGAATTTTTACATTTCACTCCATTTTCCCACATAGGGATAGAGGCAGTTGATAACTCAAAATCAAACATGGTTTGTGCAAGATTCTTGAAACTTGATACACTCAATTAGTTCTCAGAGAACATCTATGCTTCATTCCCTGTTGAAGTACCCCTAAGCATAGTCAAGGAATAAATACATTCATTTGAAAGTGTTTCCCAAGCTTTCACAGAAATCCGAGTTTACTGAAATCTCAGCAAATATTTTTTTCCCTGATCTTGTTGAATCATGGCAGGAATGAATGGAACTCAAGTCGCAATTGGTCCCCCAATTTTCATTCTTCTAGTTTGAAGCATTCATTTGCATGACCACTTTAAATTTTTAGGTTTCACTTCATATTCCACTATAGGAATAGATGCAGTTGGAACTCAAAGTCAAATACAGTTTGTGCTAGCTGCTTGAAACTTGACACACTCAATTAGTTTTCAGTGAGTAAATATCTATCTATCTATCTATATCTATATCTATATCTATATCTACATTCGGATCTTGTTGATATGTGGCAGGAATGATCAGCACTCCATTCATCTGTGGCCCCCCAAATTACATTCTTGTTGGTTGAAACATTATTTTACAGGAAGACTTTTAATTTTTAGGTTTCACCCAGTATTCTCCTATAGGGATAGAGGCAATTGGAACTTGAAATCAAACACAGTTTGGGCTAGCTGCTTGATACTTGACATACTCCATTATTTCTCAGTGCACTCTCTTTGTTTTGTTCCCTGTTGATGTATCGCTAAGAAGAGGCAAGGACATAACACCTTAATTTGAAAGTGTTTTCCAAACTTCCACAGAACTCCAAATTTTACTGAAATCTCAGCAAATATTTTTTCACCTGCTCTTGTTGATACTATGAAGATATAATCGGTACTCCAGTCACACTTGGCACCCCGCATTTTGTTTTTCTCGGTTGAAGCATTCGTTTGCAGGAATACTTTGAATTTTTAGTAGCCCTAAGCATAGGCTAGGAAAAAATACTTTCATGTGAAAGTGTTTTCCAGTCATTCACAGAACTATGAGTTTACTGAAATCTCAGTAACTATTTTTTCTCCAATCTTGTTGATTCTTGGCAGGAATGATTGGCACATGAGTGACACTAGGTGCCCCAATTTTTATTCTTCTAGGTTTAAGAATTCATTTGAAGGAACACATTGAAATTTAAGGTTTCACCTCATTTTCCACTATAGGGATACATGCTTTTGAAACTCAAAATCAAACACATTTTTTTCTAGCTGCTTGAAATTTGACACACTCAATTAGTTCTCAGTGCACTCTCTATGCTTTGTTCCCTGTTGAAGTAGCCCTAACCAGAGGCAAGGAAAAACACTTTCATTTGAAAGCATTTGCCAATGTTCCCCAGAACTCTGAGATTACTGAAATCTCAGCAAATATTTCTTTCCCCGGATCTTGTTGATACATAGCAGGAATGATCAGTACTCCATTCATCCTTGTCTCCCCAAATTACATTCTTTTAGGTAGAAGCATTCATTTGCAGGAAAATTTTCAATCTTTAGATTTCACAACGATTTCTCCTAAAGGGATAGAGGCAGTTGGAACTCAGAATCAAACCAGGTTTGGGCTAGCTGATTAAACCTTGACACAATCAATTAGTCTTCAGTGCACCCTTTATGCTTTATTCACTGTTGAAGTAGTCCTAAGCAGAGGCTAGGAAAAAAAAAAAAAAAACATGTTCGTTTGAAAGTGTTTGCAAGCTTTCAGAGATCTACTAGTTTACTAAAATTTCAGCAAATATTTTTTTCACCCAATCTGTTGATACTTGGCAGAAATGATCAGTACTCCACTACCACTTGGCCTCGCAAATTTCATTCTTCAAGGTTTAAGGATTCGTTTGCAGGAACAATTTGAATTTTTAGGTTTTACTTGGTTTTCCACTACAGGGATAGATGCAGTTGGGATTTGAAATAAAACACAGTTTGTGATAGGTGCTTGAAACTGGACACACTCAATTAGTTCTCAGTGCACTCTCTATGCTTTTTTCCCTGTTGAATTACCCTAAGCATAGGCAAGGAAAAAGCACTTTCATTTGAAAGCATTTCCCAAGCTTTCACAGAACTCCAAGTTTACTAAAATCTCAGCAAATATTTTTTTCCACAGACCTTGTTGATACGTGGAAGGAATGATTGGTACTCCATTCGTCCTTGGCCCCCCAAATTATGTTCTTATAGGATGAAACATTCGTTTGTAGGAAGACTTTGAATTTTTAGGTTTCTCTCCATTTTCCCCTAAGGGATGGAGGCAGTTGGACCTCAAAATCAAATATGTTATGGGCTAGCTGATTCAAAATTGACACACTCAATTTATTCTCACTCCACTCTCTATGCTTTGTTCCCATTTGAAGTAGCCCTAAGCAGAGGCAAGGAAAAAACACTTTAATTGAAAGCATTTGACAAGGTTCCATAGAACTCTGATATTACTGAAATCTCAGCAAATATTTTTCCCCACATCTTGTTGATATGTGACAGGAACGTTTGGTACTCCACTCATCCTTGACCCCCAAAATTATGTTCTTCTAGGTTGAAGCATTTATTTGCAGGAAGTCTTTGTAATTTTAGGTTTCATCTCGTTTTCCCCTAAACAGATAGAGGCAGTTGGAACTCAAAATCAAAGAAAGTTTGGGATAGCTGATTAAAACATGACCCAGTCAATTAGTCTTCAGTGCACCATCTATGCTTTATTTCCTTTTGAAGTATTCCTAAGAAGAGGGAAGGAAAAAAAAATTCTTTCATTTGAAAGTGTTTGCCATGTTTCCACAGAACTCTGAGTTTACTGAAATCTCAGCAAGTATTTTGTCACCTACTCTTGTTAATGCTTGGGAAGAATGATCGGTACTCTAGTCTCACTTGGCACCTCAAATTTTGTTCTTCTAGGTTGAAGCATTCGTTTGCAGGAACACTTTAAATTTTTAGGTTTCACTTTGTTTTCCCCAATAGGGTTAGTGGCAGTTGGAACTCGAAATCAAACATGGTGTGTGCTAGCTACTTGAAACTGGACACACTCAATTAGTTCTCAGTGCACTTTCTATGCTCTTTTCCCTGTTGAAATAGCCCTAAGCATAGCAAGGAAAGAGTTTCATTTGAAAGAGTTTGCCAACTTCCACAAACTCCGAGTTTACTGAAAACTGAGCAGTATTTTTTCACCCGAACATATTGATATTTAGCAGGAATAATGGGTACTCCAATCTCACTTGGCTCCCCAATTTTCATTCTTCTAGTTTGAAGCACTCATTTGTGGAAACACTTTGAATTTTTAGGTTTCACTTCATTTTCCACTATAGGGATACATGCAAATGAAACTATTTCCTAGCACAAACCGTGTTTGCTTTCGAGTGCTAGGTTCTTGAAACTGGACACACTCAATTAGTTCTCAGTGTGCTCTCTATGATTTTTTTTTTCCCTGTTGAAGTAGCCCTAAGAAGAGGAAAGGAAAAAAAAATAAACTTTCATTTGAAAATAAATATTTACTGAAATATCTAACCAAATTATTTAGTCAGATGTCTTTGATACTGCACAGGATTCAACCCTTTTCTGGCATCACTATGCTCCACACTTTGGGTCTATTAATATCAATGGTTTTCTCAACAGTTTAGGCATAGTGTTAGGGTTAGTGCTAGTGTTAAGGCTAGGGATAGAGCCAGTTTTAGGTTAGAGTGACTTCTGTGCCAATTTCTTTGATACTGGGCAGGATTCAACTTTTACTTGGCCTAACAATGCCTGTCAAGTTTGGGACTTTTAGGTGCAACTGTTTGCTGTCAGGAACAGTTTGAATTTTCAGGTATCACTGCATGTTCACCTATAAGGGTGAATGAAAATCCACGTGGAAATGAAACAGGGTTTGTGTTAGCTGCTTGAAATTTCATACACTCAATAAGTTCTTTGCAAGCACTGTCTCTTTTTTTTTTTTACAAGAGGCCTAAAGGTGAAACACACAAAAACAAGTTTATCCAATAGCACCCTATAAGAAAACAGGAAAATACCCAGTTAATGAAATTCCTCCCCCAATTTATGGTCAGATTTCCTTCATATGGCACAGGAATTCATCTGGTTCCCAGCTCACTTATCTCCCCACATTTGTGACTCCAATTATCAATGCTTCTCTAAACAGTTTACAGTTAGTATCAGGGATTGTGTTAGTTTTAGGGCTAGGTCTACAATTTTGTGTAATGGTTAGAGTTATTTTTTCTAGTTTATTTGATACTGGGAAGAATTCATATTTACCTATCCTAACCATGCTTGCCAAGTTTGGGACAACTAGGTGCAAGTGTTCACTTTCAGGACCAGTTTCTATTTGCAGGTTTCACTGCATTTTTACTTATAATGATGATGGAAATCAAGCTGGAAGTCGAACACTGTTTGTGATTGTTGCTTGAAACTTCACACACTGAATCATATATCAGAATGCATTCTCCTGTTTCTTTCTTGTTAAAATAGCTTTAAGCTGAAGAATGCACAAACAGCTTAATCTGGGTTAATTTCTTTGATACTGAGCAGGATTCAGCTTTCACCTAGCCTTACTATGCTCGACAAGTTTGGGCCTTCTAGGTTCAACTATTCACTCTCAGGACAGTTTGCATTTTCAGGTATAAGTGCATTATGAACTATATGGGTGAATGGAAATCAGCTGGAAATTGAACAGGGTTGGTTCTTGCTGCTTGAATCATCACACACTCAGTCATGTCTCAGAATGCATTGTCTGGGTTGTTTCTTGAGGAAGAGACCCAAAGCTGAAGCACAAAATAAGTTAATCCCAGGACACTCTATAAGAAAACAGGGAAATACAAATTTACTGACATTCCTCCCCCAATTGTTTGGCCAAATTTTTTGCTAAGGCACAGGAATGCATCTGTTTTCGAGCCCACCAGTCTACTGAAACTTGGGACTCCACGGATTAATGGTCCTCTAAAGAGGATGTTGTTATTGTCAGGTTTTAGGGCTAATATTAAAGCTTGTGTTATGGTTAGAATTAGTTTTGGGCCGATTTCTTTCATACTGGGGAGGATTCAACTTTTTCATAACCTCACAATGCTTGACAACTTTGGGCCTTCGAAGTGCAACTGTTCTCTGTAAGGACCACTTTGTATTTTCAGGTTTCACTGCATTTTGACCTATACTAGTGAATGGAAATCGAGGTGGAAATGAAACAGTGTATGTGCTTGCTGCTTGAATCTTCACACACTCAATCATGTCACAGAATGCACACACTTATTTTTTGTTGTGGAAGTAGCCCTATCATGAAGGATCCAAAAAGAACTTAGTCAAAGAACACTGTATGAAAAAAACAAGAAAATACCTATTTATTGAAAAACTTAACCAAAGTATTTAGTCAGATGTCTTCGGTACTGCACATGATTCATCTGTTTGCTGACCCCACTCTGCTCCAAACTTTTGGGACTTTTAGAATCAATGGTATTCTACTGAATTTAGGGATAGTGTTAGGGTTAGTTTTTGGGTTAGTCCTAGGGTTAAAGATAGTATTAGGGTTAGAGAATTTTACCACTCAATATGTTCTCCATGACCACTGTCTGTTTCTCGTAGATGTGGCCCAAAGATGAAACACACAAAAACAATTTTATCAATGAGTCTTCAATAAGAAAACAGGAAAATATCCAGTTCCTGAAATTCCTCCATCAACTGTTCGGTCAAATTTCTTTGATAAGTTGCTGGAATTCACCTCATTGGTAGTCTATATGTTCCCCAAAATTGAGCCTCCAAGGATCAATGATTCTCTAATTCTGTTAGGGTTAGTGTCATGCTGTGTGTTAGTTTTAGGGCTAAGATGAAAAGATTGTGTTTTTGTAAGAGTTAGTTTGTGTCTAGTTTCTTTTATACTGGGCTAGATTCATCTTTTACATATCCTAACTATGCTCCCAAAGTTGAGGCCATCTAGGTGCAAGTGTTCACCTCCAGGAACTATATTTATTTTCAGGTATCACTGCATTTTTACCTCTATGGGTGATGGAAATAAAGCTGGAAATAGAACAGGGTTTGTGTTTTCTGCTTGAAACTTCACACATCAATCAGGTCTCAAAATGCATTGTCTTGTTTCTTTCTTGTTGAAGTAGCCCTAAGGTGAACTATGCAAAAACAACTTAATACAAAAACACTCTGGCCTCTCAGCGTCACCAGTTGCTGTGTGTGCTTGGAGGACCGAGCTAGCTCGCAATAAACACCTCTTTGCTGCTTACATCGATCTTGGTCTCTGGTGGTCTTTGGGGAGTCCTGAATTCGAGCATAACAGTTCTCCTGCTCTCTTCCCTTTCTCTCTCTTCTTCCTGCGTACAAGACCAGGTCCAGGAGACGCTCGGTGGTATGGTCAAAGGAAAATATTCAGTCTATAAGAAATTAATGGTCGGAGGTGGCGGAGAAGATGGTGGCGAGGGGAGTGCATTACCCCCGTGTGCTGCTTCACTGTGTGGGAGTATGACAAGTCAGGACGGCTAAAGGCAATCTTGTTAGGAATTTCCAGCAATAGTGGGGTACACCGGAACCTGGAGGAAGGATTTCCATCGCACGAGGATCGGCTACAGGGACTCAAACGCGAGAGGTTTGTCGCACGGAGGGTAAAACTGCTTATTCAGCAAATCGCCCCTCGGCTAGAGTCTGCAACGTGCGCTGGGATAGAGACGCAGGGTTACAGTGCTGCAGTTTCTGCCAGACGCACAAGCACCGCACTCAGGGCTGAATTCTGGGTTCGAGATGGGGGAAGGAAGCGGTCCATCTCGGTTCTCCACACCGGTCAGACCACAGAGGAGGCCAGCAGCCACCATGTTGGTAAACTGACGTCACCACACCTGTTTTTGACTGACCGCAGCTCATTCAGCCATAGAACATGTAATTTCAGGCTGCAATTCGCCTGTGGCTCGCAGACAGATTGCTAGGGTTCAGCGCCTGGGTGCTTCTTAAAATCTGATCTTATCGGAGTGAACACGGAGCGCGCGGCAGCCGAGTTCCGGCTCCCGGAACCGTCCCGGAACCGCCCTGGCTCAGGGCTGCGGAGCCTGCGGAGGCTGCTTCTTGGACCCTGCTACTATCAGAGCATACACCAAGCACCAAGAAGCCGAATTCCGGCTCCCGGAACTGAGCCCGCGGGGGCTGCTTCTTGGAGCTTACACTTATAGGAGCTTACACCGAGCACAGAGCGGCCGAGTTCCGGCTCCCGGAACTTCCCTGGACCGGGGCTAGGAGCCCGCGGAAACTGTGTCTCGGTCCGGGTCCTGCTGAGGTCTGGTCAGGACTCACCCGTTGCTTTGGTTGCCCGGCAAGGGGAACGAAATGCTGCCATTCGCATAGGATACCAACATGGCAGAGATCTGATGTCAGCAGAAAGTGGTGGAGGAGAGATCTTCATCAATACCAGCGGTGACATAAGCAGTTGGTCTCCTGGTAAGGGGGGTGAGGCTCAGTCACCCGAGTCTCCTCAATTTGTCCTCGAGCCAGAGGGAAGGAGCTGGGCCGCCGCCAGCCCCCGGAGCAGGCCCAGCGGCTCGCCAGCGTGGTGACCGCGTGACCCCAATTGGAGAGGGGGCGGAGTGGAGCCGCCACCCACACCCGCCAGGTGGGCAGACCCACGACCCAGTAGTACATGGGCGTGGTAGGAGGGGCAGGGCAGAGCCGCCCTTCGCGCTTGCAAGGTAAACAGACCTGTGACAGCCTGGCGGGTCAGGCCCAGTGGCCTGCCAGTGTGGTACACACGTCACCCCAACTCGAGTAGGGGCAGAGCAGATCCTTCTCCCACGCCCGGATCAGGCCCTGCCGGTGTGGTGGTCACGTGACCCGAATTGGAGTGGGGCAGAGCGGAACCGCCACCCGTGCCCGCAGGGTGAGCAGACCAGTGATCAACCTGCAGATCAGGCCCAGGGGTCCGCAGGCGTGGTAGGAGGGGCAGGGCAGATCCGCCGCCCGCGCCTTCAAGGTAGGCACACCTACAACAGACCGGCGGATCAGGCCCAGGAGCCTGCCGGCATGGTACAAACACCACCCTAATTGGAGTAGTGACAGAGCAGAGTCGCCTCCCTTGCCAGGAACAGACCCAGCGTCCTGCAGGCGGGGTAGTCACAACACCCCAATTGGAGTAGGGGCAGAGCAGAGCCTCCACCCGTGCCCGAAAGGTGGGCAGATCTGCGACCGACCAGCGGGACAGGCCCAGTGGCCTGCTGGTACGACAGACACGTCACCCCATTTGGAGTAGGGGCAGAGTAGAGCTGCCGCCCGCGCCTGCAGGGTAGGCAAACCTGCAACCGACTGGCGGATCAGGCCCGGTGGCCTGCTGGCGTGGTACACTCGTCACCCCAATTGGAGTAGGGGAAGAACAGAGCCGCCACCAGCTCCCAAAACAGGCCCAGTGACCTGCCGGCGTGGTAGCCACGACACCCCAATTGGAATAAGGAGAGAGCAGAGCCGCCGCCCGCACCTGCAGGAAAGATACGCAAGCAGTATGAAAAGACAAGGAAAGAAAGGACCACAAGCAATGCAGGTCAACGCAACTTTAGAAGAGGTAACAGCTGCAGCAGATGGAATGTCAGATAAAGAATTCAGGATATACATGCTTCAGATGATCTGGAGTATCAAGGAAGACATTAAACAGCAAAATCAGACAATGAAAGATCACTTCGACAACGAGTTACGCAAACAAATCCAGGAAGCAAAGGATCAACTATACAGGGAGATAGAGGTTATAAAAAAACAAGCAATCAGAAATCCTAGAAATGCAGGAAGCAATAAACCAACTTAAAAACTCAATGGAGAATACTACCAACAGAGTAGAACACTTAGAATATAGAACATCAGACAATGAAGAAAAAGTATTTCAACTGGAAAAGAACATAGACAGCTCAGCAAGACTGTTAAGAAACCATGAGCAGAACATCCAAGAAATATGGGATAACATTAAGAGACCAAACTTAAGAGTCATTGGGATACAGGAAGGTACAGAGCTCCAAACCAAAGGAATGAGCAGTCTATTCAATGAAATAATACAAGAAAACTTCCCAGACTTGAAGAATGAGACAGAATCCCAAATCCTAGAAGCCTACAGGACGCTGAATGTGCAAAATCATAAGAGATCCACACCTAGACACATTATAATGAAGATGCCCAACATACAGAATAAGGAGAGAATTTTAAAAGCTACAAGAGAAAGGAAGCAGATTACATTTAGGGGCAAGCCAATCAGGATAACAGCTGATCTTTCAACACAGACTCTGAAAGCTAGAAGATCCTGGAATAACATATTTCAAACACTGAAAGAAAATGGGTTCCAACCAAGAATTGTGTATCCAGCGAAATTAAGCTTCAGGATGGAGAATGAAATTAAAACCTTCCACGATAAACAAAAGTTTAAAGAATTCGCAGCTAGAAAACCATCTCTTCAAAACATCCTCCCCAAAGTATTACAGGAAGAGGAAATGGAAAATAACAATGAAAACCAACAGTGGGAGGTAGGACAGTAAAGGGGGGGGGGAAATAATCAAAGAGGAAAACAAACAATGTTTAGTAACAGAAATAAACAAATATGGCTGGAAGAACAACCCATATCTCAATAATAACCCTAAATGTTAATGGCTTAAACTCACCAATTAAGAGACACAGGCTAGTAGAATGGATCACAAAACAAGACCCAACAATATGCTGCCTACAGGAGACGCATTTCATAGGAAAAGACATACATAGGCTGAAGGTGAAAGGTTGGGAAAAATCATATCACTCATATGGACTTCGGAAACAAGCAGGCGTGTCCATACTCATATCAAATAAAATAGATTTCAAGCCAAAGTTAATCAAAAGAGATAAAGAGGGACACTACATACTGCTTAAGGGAACCATACACCAACAAGACATAACAATCATAAATATTTATGCCCCAAACAATGGTGCAGCTATGTTCGTCAAACAAACTCTTCTCAAGTTCAAGAGTCTAATAGACCACCACACCATAATCATGGGAGACTTCAACACACCTCTCTCGCCACTGGACAGATCTTCCAAACAAAAGTTGAATAAGGAAACTATAGAACTCAATAACACTATTAATAACCTAGACCTAATTGACATATATACAGTATACCACCCAACATCAAGCAGTTACACTTTTTTCTCAGCAGCACATGGATCCTTCTCAAAAATAGATCATATATTATGTCACAGGGCAACTCTTAGACAATATAAAGGAGTAGAGATAATACCATGCATCTTATCTGATCATAATGGAATGAAACTGAAAATCAACGATAAAAGAAGGAAGGAAAAAGCATACATCAACTGGAGAATGAACAATAGGTTACTGAATGATCAATGGGTTATAGAAGACATCAAGGAGGAAATTAAAAAATTCTTAGAGATAAATGAAAACACAGACACAACATATCGGAATCTATGGGACACATTGAAAGCAGTTCTAAGAGGAAAATTCATTGCTTGGAGTTCATTCCTTAAAAAAAGAAAAAACCAACAAATAAATGATCTCATACTTCATCTCAAAATCCTTGAAAAAGAAGAGCAAAACAACAGCAAAAGAAATAGAAGGCAAGAAATAATGAAAATCAGAGCTGAAATTAATGAAATCGAAACAAAAGAAACAATTGAAAAAATTGACAAAACTAAAAGTTGGTTCTTTGAAAAAATAAACAAAATCGACAGACCCTTAGCGATGCTAGCGAAGAGAAGAAGAGAGAGAACTCAAATTATTAGCATACAGGATGAAAAAGGCAATATCACAACAGACACTTCAGAAATACAGAAGATAATCAAAAACTATTTTGAATCCTTATACTCCAATAAATTAGAAGATAGTGAAGGCATAGATAAATTTCTTAAGTCATATGATCTGCCCAGATTGAGTCAGGAGGATATAGAAAACCTAAACAGACCAATATCAATTGAGGAAATAGAAGAAACCATAAAAAGACTACCAACTAAGAAAAGCCCAGGTCCGGATGGGTATACAGCAGAATTTTACAAAACCTTTAAAGAAGAACTAATACCAATACTTTTCAAGCTACTTCAGGAAATAGAAAAGGAGGGAGAACTTCCAAATTCATTCTATGAGGCCAACATTACCCTGATACCTAAACCAGACAAAGACACTTCAAAGAAAGAAAACTACAGACCAATATCTCTAGTGAACCTAGATGCAAAAATCCTCAATAAAATTCTGGCGAATCGGATACAAAAACATATAAAAAAAATTGTACACCATGATCAAGTAGGATTCATCCCTGGGATGCAAGGCTGGTTCAATATACAGAAATCAATAAATGTTATTCACCACATCAATAGACTTAAAAATAAGAACCATATGATCATCTCGATAGATGCGGAAAAAGCATTCGACAAAGTACAGCATCCCTTTATGTTCAAAACTCTAGAAAAACTAGGGATAACAGGAACATACCTCAATATTATAAAAGCAATCTATGCTAAGCCTCAGGCTAGCATCATTCTGAATGGAGAAAAACTGAAGGCATTCCCTCTAAAATCTGGAACAAGACAGGGATGCCCTCTCTCTCCACTTCTCTTCAACATAGTTCTCGAAACACTTGCCAGAGCAATTAGACAGACGAAATAAATTAAAGGCATAAAAGTAGGAAAAGAAGAAATTAAATTATCACTATTTGCAGATGATATGATTCTATATCTAGCAGACCCAAAAGGCTCTACAAAGAAACTATTAGAGCTAATAAATGAATTCAGCAAAGTGGCAGGATTTAAAATCAACACGCATAAATCAAAGGCATTCCTGTATATCAGCGACAAATCCTCTGAAATGGAAATGAGGACAACCACTCCATTCAAAATATCTTCAAAAAAAATAAAATACTTGGGAATCAACCTAACAAAAGAGGTGAAAGACTTATACAATGAAAACTACAGAACCCTAAAGAGAGAAATAGAAGAAGATCTTAGAAGATGGAAAAATATACCCTGTTCATGGATAGGCAGAACTAACATCATCAAAATGGCGATATTACCAAAAGTTCTCTATAGGTTTAATGCAATGCCAATCAAAATCCCAATGGCATTTCTTGTAGAAATAGAGAAAGCAATCATGAAATTCATATGGAAAAATAAAAGACCCAGAATAGCAAAAACAATGCTAAGCAAGAAGTGTGAATCAGGCGGTATAGCGATACCAGACTTCAAACTATACTACAGAGCAATAGTAACAAAAACAGCATGGTACTGGTACCAAAACAGGCGGGTGGACCAATGGTACAGAATAGAGGACACAGAAACCAATTCCCAAAACTACAACTATCTTGTATTTGATAAAGGGGCTAAAAGCATGCAATGGAGGAAGGATAGCATCTTCAAAAAATGGTGCTGGGAAAACTGGAAATCCATATGCAACAAAATGAAACTGAATCCCTTTCTCTCGCCATGCACAAAAGTGAATTCAAAATGGATCAAGGAGCTTGATATCAAATCAGAGACGCGCCATCTGATAGAAGAAAAAGTTGGCTACGATCTACATTCGGTGGGGTCGGGCTCCAAATTCCTCAATAGGACACCCATAGCACAAAAGTTAATAACTAGAATCAACAAATGGGACTTACTCAAACTAAAGTTTTTTCTCAGAAAAAGAAACAATAAGAGAGGTAAATAGGGAGCCTACATCCTGGGAACAAATCTTTACTCCTCACACTTCAGATAGAGCCCTAATATCCAGAGTATACAAAGAACTCAAAAAATTAGACAATAAGAGAACAAACAACGCAATCAACAAATGGGCCAAGGACCTGAACAGACACTTCTCAGAGGAGGACATACAGTCAATCAACAAGTACATGAAAAAATGCTCAACATCTCTAGCAGTCAGAGAAATGCAAATCAAAACCACCCTAAGATACCATCTCACTCCAGTAAGATTGGCAGCCATTGTGAAGTCAAACAACAACAAGTGCTGGCGAGGATGTGGGGAAAAGGGTACACTTGTACATTGCTGGTGGGACTGCAGATTGGTGCAGCCAATTTGGAAAGCAGTATGGAGATTTCTTGGAAAGCTGGGAATGGAGCCACCATTTGACCCAGCTATTCCCCTTCTTGGTCTATTCCCTAAAGACCTAAAAAGAGCATGCTACAGGGACACTGCTACATCGATGTTCATAGCAGCACAGTTCACAATAGCAAGACTGTGGAACCAACCTAGATGCCCTTCAATAGACGAATGGATAAAAAAAAAATGTGGCATTTATACACAATGGAGTATTACTCTGCATTAAAAAATGACAAAATCATAGAATTTACAGGGAAATGGATGGCATTAGAGCAGATTATGCTAAGTGAAGCTAGCCAATCCCTAAAAAACAAATGCCAAATGTCTTCTTTGATATAAGGAAAGTAACTAAGAACAGAGTAGGGATGAAGAACAGGAGAAGAAGATTAACATTTAACAGGGATGAGAGGTGGGAGGGAAAGGGAGAGAGAAGGGAAATTGCACGGTAATGGAAGGAGACCCTCAGGGTTATACAGTGGAGGGGGTAGAGAGAGGGGAGGGGGGAGGGTGGATGATGGGAAAGGCAGCGGAGCACAACAGACACTAGTATGGCAATTTGTAAATCAATGGATGTGTAACTGATGTGAATCTGCAATCTGTGTATGGGGTGAAGGTGGGAGTTCATAACCCACTTGAATCAAAGTGTGGAATATGATATGTCAAGAAATTTGTAATGTTTTGAACAACCCACAATAAAAAATTAAAAAAAAAAACACTCTATGAAAAAATAGGAAAATACTGATTTACTGAAATACCTATTCAAATTATTTAGTCA
Organism: Marmota monax; assembly: GCF_021218885.2. Lineage (NCBI taxonomy): Eukaryota > Metazoa > Chordata > Mammalia > Rodentia > Sciuridae > Marmota > Marmota monax. The sequence continues at coordinate 1,395,154 of NW_026692704.1, read as the reverse complement.
AATTTCTTTGATCCTACACATGATTCATGTGTTTGCTGGCCTCCATGTGCTCCACACATTCAGAACTACAAGAATCAATGGTTGTCAAAAGAGTTTAGGGATAGGCTTAGGGTTATGATTAGGGTTAGTGCTAGGGTTACATCTATTGTTAGGGATAGAGTTACTTTGGGCCAATTTCTTTGAAACTGGGCAGCATTCAATTGTACCTAGCCTAAATATACTCACCAAGTTTGGGCCTTCTAGGTGGAACTGTCCCTGTTACAGTTAGTATTTTCAGGTTTCACTGCAATTTGACAGATAGGGGTGAATGTAAATCCAGCTGGATATCACGGTGTGTGCTCCTTCTTGAAACATCACTCACTCTATCATTTCTCTATGAATATTGTCAGTTTTTTTTTTTTTTTTTTTTTTTTTTTTTTTTTTTTTTTTTTTTTTACAAGAAGCCCAAACCTGAGCACTCAAAAACATGTTTATCCAAGAGCACTGTATAAGAATACAGAAAAGTACCAGGTTACTGAAATTCCTTCCCCAATTGTTTGGTCAGATTTCTTTGATATGGCACAAAAATTCATCTGTTTGCTAGCCCATTAGGTTCACCAAGTTTGGGAATCCAAGTATCAATTGTTATCTAAATATGTTAGGGTTAGTGACAGGGTTTGTGTTAGTTTCTGGGCTGAGTTTACAAGCTTATCTTGAGTTAATTTTGGGCCAATTTCTTTGATAATGGGAATAATTCAACTTTTACCTAGCCTAATTATGCTCATCAAGTTTTGTCCCTCTTGTTGCAACAGATCCCTGTCAGAAACAGTTTGCAATGTCCGGTATCACTGCATTATTACCTATATGGGTGAATGGAAATCGAAGTGGAAACCAAACAGAGTTTGTGCTTGATGCTTGAAACTTGACACATTCAATGAGGTCTCAGAATGCATTTTCTTTTTTTTTATACAAGCTAAATATGTTTTTACTGTTGTTAATTTCACTTTGTATTTTAATTATAATTTAAAAAAATGTGACCACTACACTCAGAGCAACCAAGAGACCTTTACTGTGACAGTGTCTGATTAACACAAAAGGAAAGAAAGAAAGAAAAAAAAAGTGAGAGGGAGAATGAGAGACAGGGAAAGTGAGAGAAAAAGGAGAGAACAAGAGAAGAGGACCTAACAAGAGAGAGGTTTTATAGCAAAATCTAATTGGGTATCTGGGTCTGCAAGCTGCCTTATTGGTGTACAGTGATTGGATCACAGTAGATGCTAAGGTGTCATCTTCTGCCTTCATGCAGATCTTCAGCATTACATAAATTAATAAATAAAATAATGATATTGTGTTATGTAAAAATTAACTGTAAAGTTATAAACATTAAAGTTAAAGCCCAGCTTTCTTACTTTAAAACTGGTACAAACTGACTTCCTAAATGTTTAAGGCCAAATTTAAATATTAAGGTTAAAATAAAGGGGACAAAGAAACAAATATTTGGCTCTTGCCCTCTAAGTGAGCCTAAACCCAAGTCAGGGGGAAAGCTTTGCAACTCTGGGCCACATAACCTCCCAATAAGGGAGATTAATGAGACCACTGGATAACAAAAAGCCAATGAGTTTTCATGGTGCAAAATAGGAGGGTCATTGAAAAGGGGAAACATGCCTGAAGCTTCCAAGGGAAGACATATGGTCAGCAAGACCTTGACTCATCCTAATGCAGATGACACTAACAGAGCTAAAATGCTACACACAGGTTCCCCAAAAATGTCCTCCAAGGGAAACTCAGCAGACTTTTACCAATAAATAGAAACAAGGTCAGTTTGACCAGCTTGATCTTAAACACCTAGCAAAAACAGTTAAAAACCAAAGTACATCCATTCCTGGGCATTTAAAAAGAAACAACAGTTATCTTAATGTAGCTTAAAATGTACACTAGTGTTAGCATCCCAAAAATAAGTAAGACTGAAGGCAACCAAAAAAATTCTTAGGCAAAAATGCCTGATAACTATCAATAAAAAACTGCCAGAAGTTTTTAGTCAGTTCAAGGCCTACGGATCTTCCTAACTTCCTACACAAGTGGATGTAATCAATGTTGATTAATATAATTATCTAGCCTTAAGTTAAAAAAGGATCTTTACTGAACACAGTGGTCATACCAAAAAAGTATTTTTACAAAAATCAGATGACATTAACTAATTTAATAAAATGTTGTGTCTACATTTCTGATAATTCTGACAATGTTAAAGATTTATGTTCCCTAAAAAAGTGCCATATTAGGCTTTGTTAGGCCTTGTTATGGGGAAAATTTCTCAGGTCTTCCACCTCCTGGTAAACAATTACTAATTTCTGTTATTTTCATGATATTCATGGACAGGTTCCAGATGCTACAATTGCTATTTTGTATTAATCTTATTTCAGCACTCGTGTCTTTTTGTTTCCCTCATAGAAGTGCACACCCCAGGTGAATTTACATCTTGTTCTTCCTAAACCAGATTTTTTGCATGGACTTCTTGACCCCCTCAGTTTCTAAAAAGGGGATCCAATCTGCTTGCCCACTGCACATCATCCCCCCCTTTCAGCTGGAAGTAGCAAAAATGGTCATCACCCTTTTCCCTTATGGAAGTTGAAGGTCCCTAATATTAGAGGAAAGAATACGGTCAATATAAATATTTGCCAATATGTCTAGCTCAGAAAAATGTACTTGGAAAACTACTCCCAAGGTCACCCTTGGTGATCTCCCAGAAAGAGACACTTGCTTCCACAAGTGTACTTATAAGTGGAACAACACCCTGTTCACCAAAAATTGTGTTTTGAACTCCTTGACTAAATCTCCAAACTGTCAATAAATCTGAACTATGTAATCTACTATTTTGATGGAGTAAAATGAAAAGAACACTTGGAATTATTAAAAGGCCAGGGCCCACTGATTTATCAACTTGGACTGGCTACCCCCATTTTAGTTCCCCTCCTGGCTGATATCTACTGCTTTGGGACTACAGCTCTTATCACAGGCTCTGAAAATTTCAAGTCCCTTAGCCATCAAATAGATATAAATTTAAACATCAGGTAATTGTTTCTAAAGCCTATTCTCATGGTCCCCTTGGTTGGCTACCATCATTTCAGCCATAGTTAGGCCCCTAGTCCTTCTCCTGATTGGTATTACAGTAGAACCCTGCCTCTTACAAAAGAATGTAGGTGAGGTCAGACTTATCATCTTGTGAGCCCAGTATAGTCCCTTAGACACAAAAGGATGGAAAAAAAAAACTGAAAACTAATCATGTGCAAGATTGACATCAAACCTACTAAAACCAGTGGGGAATGTGATAGTAGGAGCAAATGTGACTCCATTTTGTTTTATGACTTCATCCTGTAAAACAACCATGCCAAGTAGAAGAGTCATGACTGGGGCAAGATGTTCTTTTTCTTTTGATATAGAAACCTTTAAGAACACGGAACTACCTAATGGGGTATTGTTTCTGTGACTAGGGTAATGGGGCTCTGTTTCTGTAACTGGGGTGACTTGGTTAACTATGACTGGTTAGGCTTCCCTCCGCTTGACTGAACTGTCTCGCTTCTGTAACCTGGCTTGCTTGCATTGGCTAGAACCCCTGAGCATCCCTTTTGCAGTTTTCAGGCTTATAAGGAGTGCCCTTGCAATTGTTCAGGGCTGATCAGGGGAACAGCTTTATGTTCTTGCCAGCCGCCAATGGTGTGCTTCAATAAAGGCTTGATTCGATTATCCATGAATGGTCTGGAAGTCAGTTTATGAAACCCTGGTACGAAGCTTTAACTATAACAATTCTTGTAGAAGAATCCCAAAGCTGAAACACACAAAAACAAGTTTATCCAAGAGGACTCTATAAGAAAATAGGGAAATACCCAGTTTCTGTAAATCCTACCTTCATTCTTTGGTCAGATTTCTATGATAATGCACAAGATTTCATCTGTTTGCTATCCCCCTATGCTCCCTAAGTTTGGGACTCAAAGGATCAATGGCTCTTTAAAAAGAGGTTAGGGGTTGTTTCAGGGATTGTGTTAGTTTTAGGGCTAGGGTGCCAGCTAGTGTTATGGTTAGAGTTAGTTATTGTCTAGTTTCTTTGATACTGGGCAGGATTCATCTTTTTCCTACCCTAACTATGTTCAGCAAGTTTTCGCCATCTAGTTGCAAGTGTTCACTATCAGGAACAGTTCTTATTTTCAGGTTTCACTGAATTTTGACCTATACAGGTGAAGGGAAATCAAGCTAGAAATCAAATACGGTTTGTGATTTCTGCTTGAAACTACACATTCAATCAGATCTCAGATACTTTGTCTTGTTTTTTTTTTTTTTTTTTTTTTCCTGTTTGAGGTAGCCTAACCTGAAGCATACAAAAACAACTTAATCCGAGAGTACTTTCTGAAAAAAACAGGAAAACACACATTTACTGAAATACCTAACCAAATTATTTAGTCTGAAATCTTTGATACTGCACAGGATTCAACTGTTTGTTGGCTCCGCTATTCTCCACACTTTTGGGACTCCTAGGATCAACTGTTTTCTAAACAGTTTATGTATAGTAATATGGTTAGTTATACAGTTAGGGCTAGGGTTAGATCTAGGGCTATGGTTACAGTTAGATTTAGGCTAATTTCTTTGATACTGGGCAGGATTCATCAATTTTATAGCCTAATATGATCACGAAGGTTGAGCCTTCCATGTGCTACTGTTTGCTGTCAGTAACAGTTTGTATTTTCAGGTATCACTGCATTTTGACCTATATGGGTGAATGGAAATCCAGCTGGAAATCCAAGAGTGTTTGTGCTAGCTGCTTGAAACTTCACACACTCAATTAGTACTCTGTGAGCGTTGTCTGGTTTGTCTCTTTTGGAAGAAGCCAAAGATGAAGCACACAAAAGCGAGTTTATCCAAGGCCACTCGATAAGAAAATAGGGAAGTACACAGTTACTGTAATTCCTGCCCTAATTTGTTGGTTAGAATTCTTTGATAATGTGCAGGAATTTATCTGTTTGCTACTCCACTAGTCTCCCCATATTTTGGACCCCCAGTATCAATGGTTCTCTAAACAGGTGAGGTTTAGTGTCAGGGTTTGTGTTAGTTAGAGGTGAAGGGTGACACCTTGTGTTATGGTTAGAGTTAGTTTTTTTCTAGTTTCTTTGATACTGGGCAAGATTCATGTTTTACCTATCTTCTCTATTCTCGCCAAGTTTGGGCCTTCTGGGTGCAAGTGTTCACTGTCAGGAACAGTTTGTATTTTCAGTTTCCAACATGTTTTTTACATATACAGGTGAAGTAAAATCTAGCGGGAAATAAAAATAGAGTTTGTGGTTGCTGCTTGAAACTTTCCATACTCAATCAGGTTTCATTGTATATTGTCTTGTTTCTTTCTTTTTGAAATAACCCTAAGCTGAAGCATGCAAAAACAACTTTTTCTGAGAGCTCTGTATTAAAAAGCAGGAAAATATCCATTTACTAGAATACCTAACCAATTTATTTAGTCAGATGTCTTTGATATTGCACAGGATTCATCTCTTTACTGGTCCCACTAAGCTCCAAATTTGGAGACTCCTAGGATCAATGGTTCTCTAATTAATTTAAAGATAATATTAAGGTTTGGGTTAGAGTTAGTGCTAGGGTTAGAGATAGTGTTAGGTTTAGAGTTAGTTCTGGACTAATTTCTTTGCTACAGGACAACATTTATCTTTCACCTAGCCCAAATATGCTCACCAGGTTTGCTCCTTCTAAGTGCAACTGTTTGTATATTCAGGTATCAATGCATTTTGACCTATATGGGTGAATGGAAATCAAGCTGGAAATCAAACAGGATTTGTGCTAGCCACTTGAAACTTCATACACTCAGTCAGTTCTCCATGAGCATTTTCCATCAGGTCTCAGAATGCATTGTTTTGTAGAAGAAGCCCAAATCTGAAGCACACAAAAACAAGTTTATCCAAGAGTACTGTATTATAAAATAGGGAAATACCCAGATTCTTTAATTACTCCCCTTATTCTTTGGTCAAATTTCTCTGATATTGCACAAGAATTCATCTGTTTCCTACCCAACCATGCTCCTAATATTATCTATGGTTAGAGTTGTTTTTATCTAGTTTATTTGATACTGGACAGAATTAATCTTTTACCTATCTTAACTATGCTCTTCAAATTTGGGCCATCTAGGTGCAAGTGGTCTCTCTCAGGAACAGTTTGCATTTTCAGGATCATTTCATTATGACATATATGGGTGAATGGAAATCAAGTTGGAAATCGAACATAGTGTGTGCTTGATTCTTCAAAGTTCACACACTGATTCAGATCTCAAAATTCATAGCCTTGTTTGTTTCTTATTGAAGTAGCCCTCCCTAAGCTGAAGTATGCAAAAAGAACTTAATCCGAGAAGACTGTATGGAAAAAAAAAACTGAAATATACGAATTTACTCAAATATCTAAGCAAATTATTTAGTCACATGTGTTTGACACTGCACAGGATTCATCTGCTTGCTTGCCCCACTCTGCTCCACACTTTTGGGATCCCTAAGATCAATGCTTCTCTGAAGAGTTTAGGGAGATTGTTAGGGTTATGGTTAGGGTTATGGTTAGGAATAAAGCTAGTGTTAGGGTTGGAGTTAGTTTTGGGCCAATTTCTTTGATACTGGGCATCATTCAACTTTTACCTAGCCTAACTATACTCACTAAATTTGGACCTTGTAGGTACAACTCTTCACTGTCAGGAACAGTTTGTATTTTCAGGTATCACTGCACTTTGACCTATATGGATGAATGGAAACCCAGCTGGAAATCAAACAGGGTTTGTGCTAGCTGCTTGAAACATTATACTCTCAATCAGTTCTCCATGAGCATTGTCTGGTTTGCAGGATTCTTGCACAATTCAACTTGTACCTATCCTACATATGTTCACCAAGTTTTGGTCTTCTAGGTGCAACTGTTCGCTGTCAGGGACAGTTTGTATTTTCAGGTATCTCTATTTTCTGGCATTTTGACTTATATGGGTGAATGTAAATCAAGCTGGAAATCAAAAAGGTTTTGTGCATTAATCAGCTCTTTGTATGCATTGTATAGTTTGTTTCTTGTAGAAGTGGCCCAAAGCTGAAGCACACAAAAACAAGTTTATCCAAGAGCACTCTATAAAAATAAACAGGGAAATACTCATTTGCTAAAATAGGGTTAGGGCTAGGGTACAATCTAGTGTTAGGTTTAGAGTTAGTTTGGGGCTAATTTCTTTGATACTGGGCAGTTTTCATATTTTATCTAGCCTAACAATGCTCAACAAGCTTGGGCCTTCTATGTGCATCTGTTCACTCTCAGGAATAGTTTGTATTTTCAGGTTTCACTGCATTTAGAGCTATATACCTGAATGGGAATCCAGCCTGAAATCAAACAGGGTTTGTGCTAGCTGCTTGATACTTCATATTCTCAATCAGTTCTCCATGAGCATTGTCTAGTATGTTTCTTGTAGCAGAAGCCCAAAACTGAAGCACACAAAAACAAGTTTATACAAGAGCACTCTATACGGAAACAGAGAAATACCAAGTTCCTTAAATTCCTCCCTGAGTTGTTTGGTCAAATTTCTTTGATAATGTGCAGAATTTCATATGTTTGCTAGCCAACTATGCTTGCTGTGTACAGGAACCCAAGGATCAATGGGTCTGTAAACAGGTTAGAATAAGTTTCACGGTTTCTGTTAGTATTAGGGCTAGGGGTACATCTTGTGTTATGGTTAGTTGTGGTGAGTCGCTTCTGCCGTTTCTGCAGACTATGGTCGCCATTACAAGATGGCGCTGGCTCCGCTGTGGTCTGTGACAAACAACTCCTTATTTGGGAGAGTTGGCGCATGGTTTTTCACCACCCTATGAGAAAGCTCCACGTGGCAGCTTCGCATTGGGGCTTGAGATGCTTTATTAAGGCTGGGAGGGGCATCCGAGGGAGAGAAGAAGAAATATCAAGGGCCTGAATAAACTGCTAAAAGAAGATTCCTGAGTTGTGTCTTCCTTGCGGGCAAGGGGTCGCGACAAGTGGTGCCGAAACCCGGGAACCAGAACTTTCAGCAGTCAGGGGTGGTGCACCGGTTAGTCCCAGGTAAGTGGGATCCGCGACCAAAGCGGGGTTAGTCCCAATAAGTGGGATCCGCGATCAAAGCGTGGTTAGTCCCAGGTAAGTGGGATCCACGACCAAATCGGGGCAGCTCCTCTGTAAAGAAAGAGAGAGCATTACATTTTATTGCAGCTGCACTGTGTACTTTCGCTTTTGTTTTCTGTGTTTCTTTTGTTGTGTCATTTCGCTTTTGTTTTTTGTGCTTCTTTTGTTGTTGTGTCATGGGTGCCGCATCTTCAAGTCCGCTTCTCCTGGCCCTAGATGGCCTGTTACGTTCCAAGGGCCTGGAAGTGAAACATAGTACTTTACAGAGATTTTTAGAGAAGATAGATATCGCTGCACCGTGGTTTGCATTTTCGGGCAGCCTTACTGTACCTAGTTGGGATAAATTAGGCAAAGATCTTGACTTTGCTTCTGAGAAGGGCATATTAGAGGGTGGGGTGATACCCCTTTGGAAAATGGTCCGTAGTTGCCTTACAGATGGCAGATGTCAGGAAGCACTTACTAAAGGACAGGAATTACATGAGGAGAAATCGGAGACGGCAGGAAGTGAGGTGCCTCAGGAGGATGGGAGTGTGTGGAGCATGAAACAGGGGAGGAGACGATTGTCTCCGGCAAGAAGTGAGGTATCTCAGAAGGATGGGAGTGTGTGGAGCATGAAACAGGGGAGGAGACGATTGTATCCAGATCTCAGTACGCTGCGCACACCCCCATGTGAAAGTGGGTCAGAGGAAGAGGAGGATGAGGAGGAAGAGCTCGGGAGGCTGTCTCGTCAGCTAGAGAGTTTAGCTATAGGAGAAGGGAACAGAAATAAACAGGGGCTCAAGAAAAGCAATCCCCCGGATCCACCGCCGTATGGTGGGGGTGTTTCGGGGAGAGCTTTCCATGCCCAAACATGGAGGGCTGTTAACGCTGAGATGGGTCTTGCTTACCCAGTTTTTCAGGATGACAATAGGGGAAGATTCCATGAACCCTTAGATTTTAAAATTGTGAAGACCCTGGCAGAGTCTGTGCGCACTTATGGGGTGGATGCTGCCTTCACACTAACTCAGGTGGAGAGTCTGTCTAGATACTGCATGACTCCCTCTGATTGGGCTAGCCTTGTTCGGGCTTGTGTTTCCCCGGGTAAATATTTGGACTGGAGAGCATTTGTGCTAGAGGGCGCAATAGAGCAGTCCACCCAAAACCATGCAGCGGGACACCCCCATTGGGACAAGGATATGCTTTTGGGGCAGGGTAGATTTGCAAATCAACAGACAGGATTTCCTCTTGAGGCATATGATCAAATTGACAACATTTGCATTTGGGCATGGAAGTCGCTTCCAAAAAGAAGAGAGGTGTCTGGTAATTTGACCAAGATTCTACAAGGCCCTACAGAACCCTTTTCAGATTTTGTAGCACTTACATCTGTTTTGTTCAACTCTGCTATATAATGCCACATTGCCCCCTGCAATGGTCTGTGTCCAATCCCCGTTCTTGCTCCTTTTGGCTAATGACACCTCATCGGGGATGCTGGATTGTTCTAATGTTACCTGTCTCTTATCTGAGTGTTGGAATGGTTCTTGGACTGTAGAAGTGGTTATGAAGATTCCAACTTTTGTCCCAATCCCAGTCATTGCGGACCCAGATAAATTCCCCATTGTTGAGCTACTTATAGTCCGCAGGGATTTTGGAATTATGGCAGCTATAGTGACAGCTGTGGCAGTGTCTGCTGCTGCAGCGGTTACGGCCAGAGTGGCCATGGCCAGTCAAGTACAAACTGCTGCCACCGTTAATCAAGTTGTTCAACAAACTGCCACCATACTTGAATCCCAAAATACAATTAATCAACATATTTTGTCAGGGATTTTAGCTGCCAATCAAAGAATAGATTTACTCCAAGCTCAGGTAGAAGAATTGGCTGACTTGGTGCTTTTGGGTTGTGTTGACCAACGTGCACATTTATACATAACCTCTGTAAGATTTAATGATGCTAGGAATGCCTCCCGCATCATTGGCGAATATTTGGCCGGAAATTGGTCCATGGCAACGGAAGAAATGATCCAGTCTCAACTAACCCAGATAGCTGTCTTGAACAGTACCCGTGTCGATCCCGTGACTTTGGGTCAATTCACCGATTGGATATCTTCTGCTTTTTCCTTTTTCAAAGAGTGGGTGGGGGTAAGCATTTTTGGTGCAATGTGTTGCTTCAGTATGTTCCTCTGTTTGTGGTTTCTCTGTCGCCTTAAGGCCTGCAGTGCTCACGATAAGGCTATGATCATACAAGCTCTTGCAGCTTTAGAAAATGGCAACTCACCTCAAGTCTGGCTTGCGCATCTTAAACAGTAAACCTTTGACATGGTCGTTACACCCCAAGTTATTATAACATTGCACTGGGATTGACATGACTTTCCTTGTTATTCTCTTAGTGTTGGAAAGCCCTTGCACTCTGCCAGTCTTACTGCCATTGCACGCAGATGGGTTTCCACACTAGTGCTTTTCTATCATCTTAAAGTCCGTGCCTTTCTTTCAGGGTGCTGTCAACTTGTTTGTCGTTATAAACAGCCACAGTTCAGCCTCAGCTATCCCCCTTCATCCACCATCATCACGATACAGGATGTGAGACAAGGCACTGCACTTGAGTGATCCTTAACGTGGACCTCAAGGAGAGCATGTCATATTGCATGCGGGTTAGACGCATCCACATCCCGCCCCACGAAAAAAGGCGTCGGCTGATATGGCCTCAGATCTGGGGGAGGGCCCTCCTTAGGACTGAGCCATACTATGCAGCCACTTCTGCACAGTGGGATAGGACCTCTACTCTCGCCTGTATTGTTTTAAGAAAACAGAAAGGGGGAACTGTGGTGAGCCGCTTCTGCCGTTTCTGCAAACTATGGTCGCCATTACAAGATGGTGCTGGCTCTCCTGTGGTCTGTGACAAACAACTCCTTATTTGGGAGAGTTGGCGCATGGTTTTTCACCACCCTATGAGAAAGCTCCACGTGGCAGCTTCGCATTGGGGCTTGAGATGCTTTATTAAGGCTGGGAGGGGCATCCGAGGGAGAGAAGAAGAAATATCAAGGGCCTGAATAAACTGCTGAAAGAAGATTCCTGAGTTGTGTCTTCCTTGCGGGCAAGGGGTCGCGACAGTTAATGTTAGTTTTTCTTTAGTTTTTGAGATACTGGGCAGGATTCACTTTTTTTCCTAGCCTAACTACACTCGCCAAGTTTGGGCCTTCTAGGTGCAAGTGTTCTTTCTCAGGAACAGTTTGTATTTTCAGGTTGCACTGCATTTTAACCTATATGGGTGAATGGAAATCGAGCTGGAAATCAAAAAGTGTTTTTAAATGCTGATTGAAACATCACACACTCAGTCAAGTCTCAGAATATATTGTCTTATTTCTATCTTTTTGAAGTAGCCCTACACTGAGTCATGAAAAAATAACTTTTTCAGAGAGCACTCTATGAGAACAGAAAAATACCCAGTTACTGAAATTCCTGCCCCAATTTTTGGTCAGATTTCTTTGATAAAATGCAGCAATTCAACTTTTTGTTAGCCCACTAGTCTCTCCATGTTTCGAACTCCATGGAAAAATGGTTCTGTCTACAGGTTAGGGTCAGTTTCAGGGTTTTTGTTAGTTTTATAGCTAAGGTGACATCTTGTCTTATGGTTACAGATAGTTTTTTATTATTAGTTGTTCAAAACATTACAAAGTTCTTGACATATCATATTTCATACATTTGTTTCAAGTGGATTATTTGTGTGATTTCTTTGATACTGGGCAGCATTCACCTTTTACTGAGTCTAACTATGCTCACCAAGTTTGGGACTTCTGGGTTCAAGTGTTCTCTGTCAGGACGAGATTGTATTTTCAGGTTTCACTGCATTTTGACCTACATGGGTGAATGGAAATCGAGTTGTAAGTCGAACAGTTTGTGTTCTTGCTGATTGAAACTTCACACACTCAATCAGTTCTCAGTATACATTGACTTGTGTCTTTCTTGTTGAAGTATCCCTGAGGTGAAGCATGCTAGAACAACTTTTTTTCTGAAAGCAGTCTATGAAAAAACAGGAAAATATCCATTAACTCAAATACCTAACCAAATTATTTAATCATATGTCTTTGATACTTCACAGGAATCATCTGTTTCCTGGTCCCACTCTGCTCCACACTTTTGGGACACGTAGGATCAATGGTTCTCTAAATACTTTAGGGATAGATTTATGGTTTGGTTTAGGGTTAGGCCGAGGGTTAGAGCTAGTGTTAGGATTAGAGGTAGTTTTGGGCTAATTTCTTTGATACTGGGCTGCATACATCTTTTACCTCGTCTAATTATGCTTGCCACATTTGGGTATTCTAGGTGCAAGTGTTCACTTTCATGAATGGTTTGTACCTAACCAAATTATTTAGTCATATGTCTTTGATTCTGCACAGGATTTATCTGTTTGCTGGCCCCACTATACTCCACAATATTGGGACTCCTAGAATCATCGGTTCTCTAAAGAGTTTAGGGATCGTTTTAGGTTTATCATTCGGGTTGGCACTAGGGTAAGAAATAAAGTTAGAGTCACAGTTATTTTGGGGTTAATATCTTTGATACAGAACTGGATTCAGCTTTTGTGTATTCTAATTATGCTTGCCAAGTTTGGGGCTTCTAGTTACAAGTGTTTGCTATCAGGAACAGTTTGAATTTTCAGGATTCACTGCATAAGGAACTATACTTCTGAATGGGAATCAAGCCTGAAATCAAACAGGGTATGTGCGAGCTGCTTGAAACTTCACACTCTCAATAAGTTCCCCATGAGTATTGTCTGGTTTCTTTTTGTAAAGGAGTGCCAAAACTGAAGCAAAGGGAAACTAGTTTATCCAAGAACACTGTATAAGAAAACAGGGAAATACACATTTACTGAAATTCCTTCCCTAATTATTTGGTCAGACTTTTTGATAATATGCATTAATTTATCTGTTTGATAGCCTGCTGTCTCCCCAAGTTTGGGACTCCAAGGATCAATGGTTCTCTAAGCATGTTATGGTGAATGTCAGCATTTGTGTTAGTTTTAAGGCTAGGGTTACCAGCTTGTGTTATGTTTAAAGTTAGTTTTTATCTAGTTTCTTGGATACTAGGAAACATTCATCTTTTCTCTATCCTAAATATGCTCTCCAAGTTTGGGCCCTCTAGGTGCAAGTGCTCTTTGTCAGGAATAGTTTGTATTTTCAGATTTCACTGCATTTTGACCTATGAGGGTAAATAGAAATCCAGCAAGAAATTGAACAGGGTTTGTGCTTGCTACTTGTAACTTCACACACTCAATCAGGTCTCTGAGTTCATTGTCTTGTTTCCTTCTTTTTGAAGTAGTACTAAGCTGAACCATGCAAGAACAACTTAGTCTGAGTGCACTATAAGAAACAAATGGAAAATACATATTTTCTGAAATACCTAAACAATTTTTTTAGTCAGATGTCTTTGATACTGCATAGGATTCATCTGTTTTATGTTCCCATGATACTCCACACTTTTTGGACTCCTAGGATCATTGGTTCTCTAAACAGTTTAGGGAAAGTGTTAGGGTCAGGGTTTAGAGTTAGTGCTAGGGTTAGATCTACATTAGAATTAGTGTTAGTTTTAGACTGATTTCTTTGGTACTGGGCAGGATTTAACTTTTACCTTGCCTAACTATATTCACCAAGTTTGGGCCTTCTAGGTGCAAAAGTTCAATATCAGGAACAGTTTGTACTTTCAGGTAACCCTGCATTTTGATCTATATGGGTGAATAGAAATACAGCTGGACATCAAATAAGTTTTTTGCTACCTGCTTGGAACTTCGCATACTCAATAGGTTCTCCATGAGCAGTGTCTGTTTTGTTTCTTGTAGAAGAGCCCCAAAGCTGAAGCAGACAAAAACATGTTTATCCAAGATCACTCTATAAGAAAACAGAAAAATAACCAGTTACTAATATTCGTCCACACATTTTTTAGTAAGATTTATTTGATAAGGTGCAGGAATTCTTCTTTTTTCTAGCCCACTATGTTCACCATGTTTGGGACTTCACGTATGAATGGTTCTCTAAACAGGTTAGGGTTAGCGTCAGGGTTGTGTTAGTATTAGATCTAGGGTTAAAAACTTATGCTATGTTTAGAGTTATTTTTTGTCTAGTTTTTTTTTTTTTTTTTTGATACTGGGCAGGATTCATTTTTTCAACTTATACTAACCACACTGGCCATGATTGGGCCATCTAGGTGCAAGTGTTCGCTGTCAGGAACAGTTTGTATTTTCAGGCTTCACTGTATTTTGGCCTATGTGGTTGAATATAAATTGAGCTGGAAATCGAATAGGGTTTCTGCTTGGTTCTTGAAACTTCACACACTCAAACAGGTCTGACAGTGCATTTCTTTGTTTGTTTCTTGTTGAAGTAGCCCTAAGCTGAAACATGCAAAATCAACTTAATATGAGAGCACTCTATGAAAAAAAAAAAAAAAAAACAGGAAATTACCATTTACTGAAATACCTAACCAAGTTATTTTGTCATATATCTTTGATACTGCACAGGATTCATCTGTTCCATGCCCCACTCTGCTCCACCCTTTTTGGAGTCCTAAAATCAATGGTTCTCTAAACAGTTTAGGGATAAGTTTAGGTTGAGGGTTAGGGTTATGGCTAGGGTCAGAGCTAGTGTTAGAGTTAGAGTTATTTTTTTATTTGTTACTGGGCAGGATTCAACTTTTATTTAGCCTAACTATGCTCGCCACATTTAGGCCTTCTATTTGCAACTGTTCAATGTCAGGAACAATTTGTACTTTCAGGTATACCTGTGTTTTGACATATTTGGGTGAATGGAAATCCAGCTTGATGTCAAACAGGGTTTGTACTACTGGCTTGAAATTTCACACACTTTATAAGTTCTCTGTAATCATTGTCAAGTTTGTTTCTTGTAGAAAAACCCCAAAGCTGAAGCACAGAAAAACAAGTTTATCCAAAAGCACTCCATAAGAAAACAGAAAAAATAACCAGTTACTGAAATTCGTTGACCAAATGTTTGGTCAGGTTTCTTTGATAAAGTCCAGGAATTAATCTCTTTGCTATCCCACTATTCTCCCCATGTTTGGGACACCAAGTATCAATGTTTCTCTAAACAGGTTATGGTTAGGGTCAGGTTTGTGTTAGTTTTAGGGCTAGGGTTAAAAATTTGTGTTATGGTTAGAGTTAGATTTTTCTAGTGTATTGGATACTGGGCAGGATTCATTTTTTTTCTAATTCTAACTATGCTCCCCAAGTTTGGACCATCTAGGTGCAAGTGTTTACTGTCAGGAACAATTTGTGTTCTAAGTTTTCAATGAATTTTGTACAATATGGGTAAATAGCAATTGAGCTGGAATTCAAACAGGTTTTGGGCTTGCTGGTGGAAACTTCACACACTCAATCAGTTCTCAGAATGTGTTGTCTTGTTTCTTTCTTGTTGAAATAGTCATAAGCTGAAACATGCAAAGAAACTTAATCTAAGAGAATTCTAAGAAGAAACTGAAAATAGCCATTTACTGAAATACCTAACCAAATTATTTAGTCAGATGTCTTTGATAATGCACATGATTTATCTGTTTCCAATCCCCAAAATGCACCACACATTTGGAACTCTAGAATTTTTGATTCTCTAAACAGTTTAGGCACAGTGTTAGGATTAGGATTAGGGTTAGGGCTAGGGTAAGAGCTAGCGTTAGGTTTAGAATTAGTTTGGGGCCAATTTCTTGTATTCTGGGTAGGATTCAAGTATTACATTGCCTAAATATGCTCACCAAGTTTGGGCTTTCTGGTTCCAATTGTTCACTGTAAGGAACAGTTTGTATTTTCATGTATCACTACATTTTGACCTATATAGGTGAATGGATATCCAACTAGAAATGAAACAGGGTTTGTGCTAGCTGCTTGAAACTTCACCCACTCAATCAATTCTCCATGGGCATTGTCTGGTTTGTTTCTTGTGGAAGAGGCCAAAAGCTAAAGCACACAAAGACAAGTTTATCTAAGATCACTCTATTAGAAAACAAGGAAATACCCAGTTACTAAAATTCCTCCCTTATTTTTTGTCATACTTCTTTGATAAAGTGCAGGGATTCATCTGTTTGATAGCCCACTATCTCCCCATGTTTAGGGCTTCAAGTATCAATGGTTCCTAAACATTTTAAGGTGAGTGTCAGGGTTTGTGTTAGTTTAGGGCTAGGGATACAAACTTGTGTTATGGTTAGAGTTGGGTTTTGTCTAGTTTCTTTGATACTAGACAGGATTGATCTTTGACCTATCCTAAGTATGCTCGCTACATTTTGCCATCTATGTGCAAGTGTTCGCTGTCAGGAATAGTTTGTATTTTCAGGTTTCACTGCATTTTGCCTATATGGGTGAATGGAAATTGAGCTGGAAATCAAACAGGGTTTTTGCTTGCTGCTTGTAAATTCACTCACTCAATTAGGTCTCAGAGTCCATTGTCTTGTTTCTTTCTTGTTGAAATACTTCTAAGCTGAAGCATGAAAAACAACTTACTCCTAGAGTACTGTATTGAAAAACTGTGAAATACCCATTTACTGAAATACTTAAACAAATTATTTAATCAGATGTATTTGATACTGCAAAGGATTCATCTGGTTGCTGGCCCCACTATGCTCCACCCTTTTGGGACTCTTAGGGTAAATGGTTATCTAAACAGTTTAGGGATAGGGTTAGGGTTAGTGTTAGTGTTATGGCTAGGGTTAGAGCTAGTGCTAAGGTTAGAGTTTCTTTTGGGCTAATTTCTTGATACTGGGCAGGATTCATCATTTACCTAGCATTAGTATGCTCACCATGTTTGGGCCTTCTAGGTGCAACATTTTTCTGTCTGTAACAGTATGTATTTTCATGTCTCACAGAATTTTGACTTAAATGGGTGAATGAAAATCCACCTGGAATTTAAACAGGGTTTGTGCTATTGGCTTGAAATTTCAAACACCCAATCAGTTCCCCATTATCATTGTCTGGATTGTTTCTAATAGAAGAGGACCAAAAGTGAAGAACACAAAAACAAGTTTATTCAAGAGCACTCTATAAGAAAACAAGAAAACACACAGTTACTGAAATTCCTCCCCTAATTCTTTGGTCTGATTTCTTTGATAATTCACAGGAATTTATGTGTTTGATAACCCACTATCTCCCCAAGTTTGGGACTCCAAGGATCAATGGTTCTCTAAACAGGTAAGGGTAAGTGTCAGGGTTTGTGTTAGTCTTAGGGCTAGGGTGAAAATCTTGTGTTATGGTTAGATTTAGTTTTTTTGTGGTTCCTTGATAGTTGGCAGGATTCATCTTCTCTCCATTCTAACTACGCTTGCCAAGTTTGAGCCATTGAGGTGCAAGTGTTCGCTGTCAGGAATAGTTTGTATTTTCAAGTTTCCCTGCATTATGACCTATTCGGTTGAATGGAAATTGAGCTGGAAATTGTACAAGGTTTGTACTTGCTGCATGAGATTTCACTTAATCAATCAGGTCTCAGAATGCATTGTCTTGTTTCTTTGTTGTTGAAGTGGCCCTAAGCTGAAGTATGCAAAAACAACTTAATCTGAGAACACTCTATGAAAAAAACAGTAAAATACCCATTTACTGAAATAACTGACCAAATTATATAGTCAGATGTATTTGATACTGCACAGGATTCATCAGTTTGCTGTCCCACTATGCTCCACCCTTTTGGGACTCCTAGGATCAATGGTTCTCTAAACAGTTTAGGAATAGGGTTAAGGTTAGGGTTAGGGTTAGGTCTAGGGTTAGAACTAGTGTTAGGATTAGAATTACTTTTGGGATAATTTCTTGATAGTAATCAGGATTCATATTTTACCTATCCCAAGTATGCTCGCCATGTTTGGGATTTCTATGGGCAAATATTCCCTTTCTGGAACAGTATGTATTTTCAGGTATCACAGCACTTTGACCTATATTGGTGAATGTACATCCACCTGGAAATCAAATATGGTTTGTGCTAGCTGCTTGAAACTTCACACACTCAATCAGTTTCCCATTAGCATTGTCTGGTTTGTTTCTTTTAGAAGAGACCAAAGGGTGAAGAAAACAAAAACAAGTTTATCCAAGAGCACTCTATAAGAAAATGGAAATTCCAGTTACTGAAATTCCACCGGCAATTTTTTGGTCAGATTTTATTGATAAGGCACAGGAATTCATCTGTTTGCTTGCTCACTAGGTTCCCCAAGTTTTGTACTCCAAGTATCAATGGTTCTATAAACAGTTTAGGGTGAGTGTCTGGGTTTGTGTTATTTTCAGGGCTAGGGATACAAGCTTTTTTATGGTTATAGTTATTTTTTCCTAGTTTCTTTGATACTGGGCAGAATTCACCTTTTCTCTATCCTAACGATGCTTGCCAAGTTTTGGCCATGTAGGTCCAAGAGTTGGCTGTCAGGAACAGTTTGTATTTTCAGGTTTCACTGTATTATTATCCTATAGGGTTGAATGCAAATGGAACAGGGTTTTTGCTTGCTGCATGAAACTTCACTCACTCAATTAGGTCTCAGAATGCATTGTACTGATTCTTTCTTGTTGAAGTGGCCCTAAGCTGAAGCATGCAAAAACAACTTAATCCAGGAACACTCTATGAATAAAACAGTAAAATACCCATTTACTGAAATACCTTACCAAATTATTTAGTCAGATGTCTTTGATACTACACAGGATTCATCTGTTTGCTGGTCCCACTATGCTCCACACTTATGGGCCTCCTGGGATCAAAGGTTCTCTGAACAGTTTAGGAATAACACTAGGGTTAGGGTTAGGCTTAGGGTAAGGGTTAGGGCTAGGTTAAAGCTAGTGTTAAGGTTAGACTTAGTTTTGGGCTAATTTCTTTTTTACTGGGTAGTTTTCATATGTTTTTCTAGCCTAACTATGCTCGCCAAGTATGGGCCTTTTAGGTGTAATTGTTCACACTAAAGAACAGTTAGTATTTTAAGATTTCACTACATTTTATCTTATATGGGTGAATGGAAATTGAGCTGAAAATCAAATATTGTTTGTGCTTGCTGCTTGAAACTTCAACACTCAATCAGTTCCAGAATGTATTGTGTTGTTTCTTTCTTGTTGAAGTGGCCCTAAGCTGTAGCATGCAAAAGAACTTTTTCTGAGAGAACTCTATGAATAAAAGGAAAATACCCCTTTACTGAAATAACTAACCAAATTATTTAGTCAGATATTGCTGTTATAGCACAAGATACATCTGTTTGCTGGCCCCACTATGCTTTACCCTTTTTGGACTCCTAGGTCAATGGTTCTCTAAACAGTTTAGGGATAAGGTTAGGGTTAACGTTAGGGTTAGGGTGAGGGTTAGAGCTAGTGTTAGGGTTAGAGTTAGTTTGGGGCTAATTTTTTTGATACTGTGCAATATTCCTCTTTTACCTGGAATAAATATGTTCACCACGATTGGGCCTTTTATGTGCAAACAGTACATATTTTCAGGTATCACTGCATTTTGACCTATATAGGTGAATGGAAATCCACCTGGAAATCAAACAGTGTTTGTGGTAGCTGCTTAAAACGTCACACACTCAATCAGTTCTCCATGAACATTGTCTAGTTTGTTTTTGTGTAAAAGAGGCCCAAAGCTGAAGCACATAAAAACAAGTTTACCCAACTGCACTCTTTAAGATAACATGGAAATTCTCAGTTACTGAAATTCCTCCACTAATTGTTTGTTCAGATTTATTTTATAAGATGCAGGAATGCATCTCTTTGCTAGCTCACTAAGCTTGGAAGATTGGAATTCCCAGGATCAATGGTTATCTAAACAGTTTAGGTTTAGTGTCAATGTTTGTGTTAGTTTTAGGGCTAAGGTTACAAGCTTGTATTATGAATAAAGTTGTTTTTTGTCTAGTTTCTGTGATACTGGGCAGAATTCATCTTTCAGCTATCTTAACTATGCTCGCCAAGTTTTAGCCTTCTAGGTGCAAGAGTTCGCTCTCAGGAACAGTTTGTATTTTCAGGTTTCACTGCATTTTCACCAATATGGGTGAATGGAAATCGAGCTTGAAATAGACCTTGGTTGGTGCTTGCTGCTTGAAACTTCAAACACTCAATCAGGTCTCATAATGAATTGTCTTGTTTCTTTCTTGTTGAAGTAGCCCTAATCTGAAGTAAAAACAACTTCTTCTGAGAGCACTCTATGAAAAAACAGAAAAATACCCATTTATTGAAATACCTAACCATATTTTTTAGTCAGATGTCTTTTTGATGCAGCACAGGATTTATCTGTTTGTTGGTACTATTATGCTCCACACTTTTAGGACTCCTATTATCAATGATTCTCTAAACAGTTTTGGGATAGAGTTAAGGTTTTGGTTAGGTATAGGGCTAGAGTTAGAACGAGTGTGTGGGATAGAGTTAGTTTTGGGATAATTTCTTTGATTCTTGGCAGGTTTTATGTTTTACCTAGGTTAACAAAGCTCCTCAAGTTTTGGCCTTCTATGTGCCAGTGTTCACTGTCAGGAACACTTTGTATTTTCAGGTCTTACTGCATTTTGACGTATATGGGTGAAGGGAAATCAAGCTGGGAATTGAACAGGGTTTGTGCTTGTTGCTTGAAACTTCAAACACTAAAGCAAGTCTCACTATACATTGTCTTGTTTCTTTTTTTTTGAAATAACCCTAAGGTGAATCATACCATAACACATTTTTCCAAGAGCACTGTATGAAAAAAAAAAAAAAAAACTGGGAAATATCCATTTTCTGAAATACCTTACCAAAGTGTTTTGCAGATGTCTTTTACACTGCACAGAATTCCTGTTTGCTGTCCCTACTATGCTCCACACTTTTGGGACTCCTAGGATCAAGGGTTATCTAATCAGTTTAGGGATAGAATTAGGGTTAGGGTTAGGGTTAGGGCCAGGGTTAAGTCTAGTGTTAGGGTTAGAGTTAGTTTTGGGCTAATTTCTTTGATACTGGGCAAATTGATATTTTACCTAGCCTAACTATGCTTGGAAAATTTGGTTCTTCTAGGTACAATGGTTTGCTTAGAGAACAGTTTATATTTTCAAATATCACTGCACTTTCACCTATATGGGTTCATGGATATCCACCTGGAAATCAAACAGGATTTGTTCTAGCCTCTTGACACTTCACATACTCAATCAGTTCTCCATGAGCATTTTCTGGTTTGTTTCTTATAGAAGAATCCCAAAGCTGAAGCACACAAAAACAAGTTTATCCAAGAGCACTGTATAAGAAAACATGGAAATTCCCATTTTCTGTAATTCTGCTCCTAAATCTTTGGTCAGAGTTTTTTGATAATGCACAGGAATTCATCTGTTTGATAGCCCACTAAGCTCTGAAAATTTGGGACTCCAAGGATTAATGGTTCCCTAAAAAGGGTAGGGTTAGTGTCAGGGTTCGTGTTAGTTTTAGGGCTATGGTGAAAGCTAGTGTCACAGTTAGAGTTAGTTTTTTTCTAGTTTATTTGATTTTGGGAAGGATATATCTTTTTTCTTTCCTAACTATGCTCAACAAGTTTGGGCCTTTGAGGTGCAACTGTTCTTTCTCAGGAACAGTTTGTATTTTCAGATTGCACTGAATTTTGAGCTATATGGGTGAATGGATATAGAGGTGGAAATTGAACAAGGTTGGTGCTTGCTGCTTGAAACTTCACACCCTCAATAAGGTCTCAGTAAGCATCGTTTTGTTTCTTTTTTTGTTGTAGTAGCCCTAAGATGAAGCATGAAACACAACTTAATCTTATTCCACTATATGAAAAATAAAACCGGAAAAAACAATTTACTGAAACACCTAATCAAATTATTTAGTCAGAGGTCTTTGTTACAGCACTGTATTCATCTGATTGCTGGTTCCACTATGCTCCATACTTTTGAGACTCTTAGACACAACTGTTCTCCAAACAGTTTAGGGATAGTAATGGGGTTAGGTAGACAGGTAGGGCTATGGTTAGAGCTAGGGTTAGGGTTAGACTTAGTTTTTGGCTAATTTCTTTGATACTGGGCAGGATTCAACTTTACCTAGCCTAACTATGATCACTAAGTTTGAACCTTCTAGGTGCTACTGTTTGCTGTCAGGCACAGTTTTTATTAACAGGTATCACTGCATTTTGACCTATATGAATGAATGGAAATCCAGCTGGAAAAAAGTGTTTGTGCTAGCTGCTTGAAACTTCACACCATCTATCATTTCTCCATGAGCATTGTCTAGTTTGTTTCTTTTAGATGAAGCCTAAAGCTGAAGGACATGAAAACAAGTTTATCCAAGAGCACTCTATAAGAAAAAAGTGACATGTCCACTTTTTCTGATTCCTATCCAAATTCTTTAGTCAGATTTCTTTGAAAATGTGCAGGAATTCATCAGTTTGCCAGCCCTCTATTCTCACAAAATTTGGGATTCAAAAAATCAATGGTTCTCTAAAGAGATTAGGGTTAGTGTCAGGGTTTGTGTTATGTTTAGGGCTAGTGTCACAACTTGTGTTATGGTTAGAGTTAATTTTTGTCTAGTTTCTTTGATCCAGTGAATGATTTATCTATTTTTTATCCTAACTATGCTCGCTAATTTTGGGCCTTCTCGTTGCAAGTGTTGTTCCTCAGGAACTGTTTGTATTTTAAGGTTGCACTGCATTTTGACTTATATGGGTAAATAGAAATTGAGCTATAAATTGAACAGTGTTTGTGCATGTTGCTTGAAAATTCACACACTCAATCAAGTTTCAGTTGGCATTTTCTTTTTTTCTTTCTTTGTGAAGTAGTCCTAAGCTTCAGCATGAAAAAACAACTTAATCCGAGAGCACTTTTTGAAAAAACATGAAAATACCAATTTACTGAAATGAATACACAAATTATTTAGTCAGATGTTTTGATACAGCACTGGATTAATCTGTTTGCTGGCCCCACTACACTCCACACTTTTTGGACATCTAGGGTCTATGGCTCTCTAAACAGTTTAGGGATACATTTAGAGTTATGGTTTGGGATAGAGCTAGGGCTTTATCTATTGTTAGGTTTAGAGTTTTCTTGGGGCTAATTTGTTTGATAATGGCCTGGATTCATCTTTTACTTAGCTTAACTATACTCACCAAGATTGTGTCTTCTAGTTGTAATTGTTCACTGCCAGGAACAATTTTTATTTTCAGGTACCACTGCAATTTACCTCTATGGGTGTATAAAAATACAGATGGAAATCAAACATGGTTTGTTCTAGCTGCTTGAAACTTCACACACTTAATCAGTTCTCAGTGAGCGTTGTCTGGATTGTTTCTTATAGAAGAGTTACAAAGGAGAAGCACACAAAAACAAGTTTATCCAAGAGCACACTAGAAGAAAACAGGCAAATACCCATTTACTGCAATTGCTCCCCCAATTGATTTTTTTAGATTTCTTTGATAAGGTGCAAGAATTCATCTGTTTGCTAGGCCAATAGGCTCCCAAAGTTTGAGATTCCTAGGATCAACCATACTCTAAACATTTGAGGAATAGAGTTAGGGTTAGGGCTAGAGTTAGAAACAGTGTTAGGGTTACAGTTAGTTTTGGGATAATATCTTTGATCCTTGGAAGAATTCATCTTTTACCTAGCCTAACTATGCTCACCAAGTTTGGGCATTATAGGTGCAAATTTGTACTGTCAGGAATATTTTGCATTTTCAAATATCACTGCATTTTGTCCAATATGGGTGAATGGAAATCCAGCTAGAAATTAAACAATGTTTTTGCTAGCTGCTTGAAACTTCACACACTCAATCAATTCTCACTGAGCATTAACAGGTTTGTTTCTTGTAAAAGAGGCCCAAAGCTGAAGCACACAAAAAAAGTTTATCCAAAAGCACTCTAAGAAAACAGGGAAATACCCAATTACTGAAATTTTACCCCCAAGTGTTTGGTCAGATTTCTTTGATAAGGCACAGGAATTCATCAATATGCCAGCTCTAAAGGCTTCCCCAAAGTTTGGGACTCCAAGTATCAATAGTTATCTAAACAGGTTAGGGTGAGTTTCCATGTTTGTGTTTGATTTAGGGTTAGGGTGAAAAGCTTGTGTTATGGTAACAGTTATTATTTTTATAGTTTCTTTGATACCTGGCAGGATTAATCATTTACCTCTCCTAACTATGCTTGCCAAATTTGGGCTGTCTAGGTGCCAGTGTTCGATGTCAGAAACAGTTTGTATTTTCAGGGTTCACTGCATTTTGATCTATACTGATGAATGGGAATCCAGCTAGAAATCGAACAGGGTTTGTGCTTTCTGCTTGAAACTTCACACACTCAATCAGGACTCAAAATGAATTGTTTTGTTTCTTTCTGGTTGAAAATTCCCTAAGCTGAATCATGCTAAAACAACTTAATCCTAGAACACTCTGTGGAAAAAAAAAAAGGAAAATTCCCATTTACTGAAATAACTAACCAAATTATTTAGTCAGATGTCTTTGATACTACACAGGATTCATCTGTTTGCTGGCCTCAGTATGCTCCATACTGTTGGTACTCCTCAGTTCAATGGTTCTGGAAACAGTTTAGGGATAGTTTTAGGGTTAGGGATAGGGTTAGGGCTAGTGGTAGAACTAGTCTTAATGTTAGATTTAGTTTTTGGCCTATTTCTTTGATAATGGGCGGAATTCAAATTGTACCTAGCCTAACTATGCTTACCAAGTTTGGGCCTTCTATGTGCAAAAGTTCACTGTTAGGAACTGTTTTCATTTTAAGGTATCACTGCATTTTGACCTATGTATGTGAATGGAAATACAGCTGCAAATCAAACAGGGATTGTGATAGCTGCATGAAATTTCACACACTCAATCAGTTCTCCATGATCATTGTCTCATTTGTTTCTTTTGGAAGAGGCCCAAATCTGAAGCAAACATTTTTGTGTGTGCTTCAGCTTTGGGTATCTTCTAAAAGAAAGAATCAAGACAAGGCTTATGGAGCAATGATTGAGTGTTTGCAGTTTCAAGAAGCTAGCACAAACAATATTTGATTTCCAGCTGTCAGGAACAGTTTGTATTTTCTCCAATCACTGCATTTTAACCTATATGGTTGAATAGACATCCAGCTGTAAATCAAACAGAGTTTGTGCTAGCTGTTTGAATATTCACATAATCAATAAGTTCTCTGTAAGCATTGTCTGGTATGTGTCTTGTAGAATAGGCCCAAAGTTGAAGCACACAAAAATAAGTTTATCCAAGTGCACACTATAAGAAAGCAGGTAAATACCAAGTTACTGAAAGTCTTTGCCCAATTGTTTGGTCAGATTTCTTTGATAAGGCATAGTAATTATCTCTTTTCTAGACCACTAGGATCCCCATTTTTGGGACCCCAAATATCAATGGTTCTCTAAAAAGGTTAAGGTTAGTGGCAGGGTTTGTGTTAGTATTAATGTAAAGGTTACAATCTTATGTTATGATTAGCGTTATTTTTTGTCTATTTTTTTATACTGTGCAGGATTCATGTTTTTCCTATTCTAACCATGCTCACCAAATTTGCCATCTAAGTGCAATTGTTTGCTTTCAAAACCAGTTTGTATTTTCAGGTTTCACTGCATTATGACTAAACATGTGAATGAAAATGGAGATGGAAATCGAACAGGGTTTGTGCTTTCTGCTTGAAACTTCACACACTCAATCAGGTCTCAGAATGCATTGTCTTGTTTCTTTCTTGTTGAAGTAGTTCTAACGTGAAGCATTAAAAAGCAATGTAATCTGAGAACACTATGAAAAAAAAAAAAAACAGCAAAATACTCACTTAAATACCCAACCAAATTATTTAGTTGGATCTCTTTGATACTTCACAGGATTAATCTGTTTGCTGGCCTCACTCTGCTCCACACTTTTGGGAATCCTAGGATCAATGGTTTTCTAAACATTTTAGGGGTAGTGTTAGGGTTATGGTTAAGGTTAGGTTTAGGGCTAGAGTTAGAGCTAGTGTTAGGGTTAGAGTTAGTTTTGGGACAATTTCTTTGATACTGGGCAGGATTTAACTTTTAACTCCCCTAAATATGCTCCACAAGTTTGGGCCTTCTAGCTGCAACTGTTTATGGTCATGAAAAGTTTGTATTTTCATATATCCCTGCATTTTGACCTACATGGGTGAAAGAAAATCCAGCTAGAAATCTAACAGGTTTTGTGCTAGCTGCTTGAAACGTCTCACACTCAATCACTGCTCTGTGAGCAATGTTTTTTTTTTGTTTGTTTTGTTTTTTTTTTTTTTTTTTGTAAAAGGCCAAAAGCTGGAGTGCCCAAATACAAGTGTATCAAAGAGTACTCTGTAAGAAAACAGGAAAATACCCAGTTAGTGAAATTCCTCCCCAACTTTTTAGACAGATTTATATGATAAGGCACAGAAATTCATCTGTTTGCTAGCCCACTAAGTTCCCCATGTTTGGTACTCCAAGTATCAATGGTTCTCTAACCAGGTTAGGGTTAGTGTAAGGGTTTGTGTTAAATTCAGGGGTAAAGGTAAAAGCTTGTGTTATGGTTAGAGTTATTTTTTGCTAGTTTCTTTGATACTGGGCAGGATTCATATTTTATCCATTATAACCCTGCTTGCCAAGTATGAGCCATCTAGATGCAAGTATTCACTTTCAGGAGCACTTTGAATATTCAGGTTTCACTACATTTTGATCAATACAAATGATGGAAATCAAGTTGGAAATTGAACAGTGTTTGTACTTGCTGGTTAAAACTTCACACACTCAATCAGGTCTCATAATGCATTGTCTTGATTCTTTGTTGTTGAAGAAGCAATAACCTGAATCATGCAAAAATAAATTCATCCAAGAATACTCTATGAAAAAAGAGGAAAATACCCATTTACTGAAATACCTAACCAAACTATTCACTCAGATATCTTTGATACTGCACAGGTTTTATCTGTTTGCTAACCCCACTGTTCTCCACACTTTTGGAACTTTTAGGATCAATGGTTCTCTAAAGAGTTTAGGGATAGTGTTAGGGTTTTGGTTTGGGTTTCGGTTATGGTTAGGTTTAGGGTTTGATTTAGTGTTAGGTTTATAGTTAGTTTTGGGCTAATTTATATGAAACTAGGCAGGTTCTCCCTTTTTCCTAGCCTAAATCTGCTCACCAAGGTTGGGTCTTCAAGGTGAAACTGTTTGCTGTCATTAACAGTTTGTATTTTCAGGTGACACTGAATTTGACCTATATGGGTTAATGGAAATTCAGCTGGAAATCAAATATTGTTTTTGCTAGCTTCTTGAAACTGCAAACACTCAATCATTTCTCCATAAGCCTTGTCTCATTTATTTCTTTTAGAAGATACCCAAAGCTGAAGCACACAAAAAAAAAGTTTATACAAGAGCACTCTATAAGAAAACAGGGAAATAGCCAGTTACTGAAATTCCTCCCCCAATTTTTTGGTCAGATTTCTTTGTAAGGCACAGGAATTCATCTGTTTGCTAGCCCACTAGTCTCCTCAAATTTGGGACTCCAAGGTTCAATGGATATCTAAACAGATTAGGGTTAATGTTAGGGTTTCTCTTACTTTTAGGTATAGATTGAAAGCTTGTGTTATGGTAAGAGTTAGTTTTTTTCTAGTTTGTTTGATACTGAGCAGGATTCAATTTTAACCTATCCTGACTATGCTTGCCAAGTTTGGTCATCTATGTGCAAGTGTTCGCTGTGAGGACCAGTTTGTATTTTCAGGTTGCACTGCATTTTGACCCATATGGGTGAAGAAAATCGAGTTGGATTTAGAACAGGGTTTGTGCTTGTTGCTTGAAACTTCACACACTCAGTCAGGTCGCAGAATGCATTGTATTCTCTCTTTATTTTTGAAGTAGTAAACAGCTGAAGCATGGTAAACATCTTAAACTTAGAACACTCTTTGAAAAACACAGAAAAAACCCATTGCCTGAAATACCTAAACAAATTATTCAGTCAGATGTCTTTGGTATTGCAAAGGATTCATCTGTTGGTTGGTCCCACTATCCTCCACACTTTGGGCACTCCTCGCATCAATGGTTCTCTAAACATTTTAGGGATAGTGTTAGGGGTAAGGTTTGGGTTAGGGCTAGGGTTAGATTTAGTGTTAGGGTTAGAGTTAGTTTTGGGGTACTCTTCTTATACTGGGCACTTTTCATCTCTTACCTAGCCTAAATATTCTCAACAAGTAATGGCCTTCTAGGTGCAACTGTTCCCAGTCAGGAATAGTTTATATTTTTCAGGTATCACTGCATTTAGACCTATATTGGTGAATGAAAGTCCAGCTGGAAATCAAACAGGGTTTGTGTTAGCTTCTTGAAACTTCAAACACTCAATCACTTCTCTGTGAGCATTTTCTAATTTGCTTCTTGTCAAAGAAGCCCAAAGCTGAAGCACACAAAAAATGTTCATCTAAAAGCACTCTATAAGAAAACAAAAATACTAAGTTACTGAAATTATTTTCCCATTTTTTTTGGTCACAATTTTTTGATAGTGCACAGGAATTCATCATTTGGTAGCCCACTAGATTCCTCAAGGTTGGGACTTCAAGGATCAATGGTTCTCTAAAAAGGTTAGGGTTAGTGTCAGGGTTTGTGTTAGTTTTAAGGCTCAGGATAAAAGCTTGTGTTATGGTTAGAGTTAGTATTTGTCTAGTTGCCTAGATACTTGGCAGGATTCATCCTTTACCTATTCTAACCATGCTCACCACATTTGGGACATCTAGGTGGAAGTGTTCACTGTCAGCAACAGTTTGTATTTTCAGGTTTCACTGCATTTTAACGTGTACGGGTAATGGAAATTGAGCTGGAAATTGAACAGTGTTTGTGCTTGCTGCATGAAAGTTCATACACTGAATCAGGTTTCAATATACATTTTTTGTGTCTTTCTTGTTCATGTACCCTATGCTGAGGCATGCAAAAACAACTTAATTCAATACCACTCTAAGAAAAACAGGGAAATACCAATTTACTGAAATACCTAACCAAATTATTTAGTCAGATGTCTTTGATACTGACAAGGATGCATGTGCTTTATGGCCCCACTATGCTTCACACTATTTGGATTCCTAGAATCAATATTTCTCTGAACAGTTTTGGGATAGGTTTAGGGTTAGGGCTAGGGTTAGAGCTAGTGTTTGGGTAAATGTTAGTTTTGGGTTAATTTATTTGATATTGGGAATGATTCATCTTTTCCTTAGCCTAACTATGCTCACTACGTATGAGCTTTCTAGATGAAACTGTTCGCTGTCAGGAACAGTTTGTATTTTTAGGTATCATTATATTTTGACCTATATGGGTGAATAAAAATCCACCTGGAAATCAAATAGTGTTTTTGCTTGTTTTTTGAAACTTCACAAAGTAAATCAAATCTACATGAGAATTGTCTAGTTTCTTTCTTCTAGAAGAGGCCCAAAGCAGAAGCACACAAAAACAAGTTTATCCAATAGCACTCTATAAAAAAAAGTAAATACACATTTACTAAAATTCCTCCCCCAATTTCTCTGTCAGATTTCTTTGATAAGGCACAGAAATTCATCTGTTTGCTAGCCCAATAGGTTCCCCAAGTTTTGGACTCCAAGTAACAATGGTTCTCTAAAAAGCATAGGGTTAGTGTCACGGTTTGTGTTAGTTTTAGGGCTAAGGATTCATCTTTTACCTATCCTAACTATGTTCCCCAAGTTTGGGCCATCTACGTGCAAGTGTTCCCTCTCAGGACCAGTTTGTATCCGAGAATACTCTAAGAATAAAGAGAACAATACCCCCATTTACTGAAATACCTTACCAAGTTATTTAGACAGATGTCTTTGATACTGCACAGGATTCATCTGTTTTCTGGCAATACTATGCTCCAAATTTTTGGGACTCTTCTGATAAACAATTCTTTAAACAGTTTAAGGATAGTGTTAGGGTTTGGGTTAGGGCTAGGGTTAAATTTAGTGTTAGGGTTAGAGTTTGTTTTGGGCTAATAATTTTGATACTTGGCAGGTGTCATACTTTCCCTAGCCTAACTATGCTCACCAAGATTGGGCCTTCTATGTGCAACTGTTGGCTGGCAGTAACATTTTATATTTTCAGGTATCACTGCATTTTGACCTGTATGGTGAATGCATATCCATCTGGAAATCAAACAAGGTTTGTGCTAGCTACCTGAAAATGCACACACTCAATAATTTCTCCATGAGTTTTGTCTGTTTTTTGTTGTTGTTGTAGAAGAATCCCAAATCTGAAGCACACAAAAATAAGTTTATTCAAGAGAACTCTTTAAGAAAACAGGGAAATACTCATTTACTGAAATTCCTCCTTCAATTGTTTGGTCAGATTTCTTTGATAAGGCACAAGAATTCATCTGTTTTCTATCCCACTAGGTTCCCCAAGTTTTGTACTCCAAGTATCCATGGTTCTCTAAACAGGTTACATTTAGTGTCAGGGTTTGTGTTAGTTTTAGTGCTAAGGTTACAAGCTTGTGTTATGGTTAGAGATAGGTTTTGTCTAGTTTCTTTGATACTGGGAAGGATCCATCTTTTATCTATCCTAACTATGCTCGCCAATTTTAGGCCATCTAGGTGCAAGTGTTTGCTGTCTGGAAGAGTTTGTATTTTCAGGTTTCTCGGCATTTTGACATATGGGTGATGGAAATAGAGTTGGAATATAGAGATGGAAATAGAACAGGGTTTTAGCTTACTACTTGAAATTTCACACACTCAATCAGGTCTCAGAATGCATTGTCTTGATTCTTTCTTATAGAAGTAGCAATGAACTGAAGTCTGCAAAAATGACTCCATCTGAATGCTCTATGAAAGGAGAGGAAAATACCCATTTACAAAATACCTAACCAAATTGTTTAGTCAGATGTCTTTGATAATGCACAGGATTCATCTGTTTGCTGGCCCCACTCCACACTTTTGGGTCTCCTCGGATCCACAGTTCTCTAAGCAGATTAAGGATAGTCTTATGGTTAAAATTAGAGTTAGGGCTAGTGTTAGAGCTAATATTAAGGTTATATTTAGGTTTAGGTCTTGTTTCTTTCTTGTTGAAGTAGCCCTAAGCGGATGCATGCATAAACATCTTAATCCGAGAACACTATTTGAAAAAAAAAAAAAAAAATACCCATTTACTGTAATACCTAACCAAATTATTTAGTCACATGTTTTGATATTGTACAGGATCTGTTTGCTGGCCCCATTCTGCTCACCATTTTGGGGACTCCTAAGATCAAAGGTTCTCTAAAGAGTTTAGGAAAATGTTCAGGTTACAGTTAGGGTTAGGGCTCAGGTTAGATTAATTTTAGGTTTTCAGTTAGATTTGGGCTAATTTCATTGATACTGGGAAAGTTTCATCTTTACCCTAGCATAACTATGCTTGCCACTTTTAGACCTTCTAGGTGAAACACTTTGCTGTCCATAACAGTTTGTATATTCAGGTATCACTACATTTAGACCTATATGTGTGAATGGAAATCCAGCTGAAAATCAAACACAGTTTGTGCTAGCTGCTTGAAAATTCACACACTCAATCAATTCTCCACAAGTATTGTATGGTTTATTTCTCGTAGAAAATACCCAAGGCAAAAACAAACAAAAAATTATACAAGAAAACTCTAAAAGAAACATGGAAATACCTTGTTACTGAAATTCCTCTGCCAAATCTTTTGAGTCAGATTTTTTTGATAAGGCACAGGAATTAATCTGTTTGCTTGCCCACTTGGTTCCCCACATTTGAGACTATAAGTATAAATGGTTCTCTAAATAGATTAGGGTTAATGTCAGGGTTTGTGTTTGTTTCAGGGCTAAGGTTACAAACTTGTGTTATGGTTAAAGTTAGTTTTGGGCCGATTTTGTAGGTACTGGGCAGGATTCTACTTTTACATAGCCTAACTATGCTCACCAAGTTTGTGATTTGTAGTTGTAAATGGTCCCTGTCTGGAACAGTTTGTATTTTCAATTTTTATTGCATTATGACCTATTTTGGTGAATTAAATATAACTGGAAATTGAAAAGGTTTTGGGATTGCTGCTTGAAATTTCACACACTCAATCAGAACTCAGAATGCATTATCTTTTTTTCTTTCTTATTGAAGTGGCCCTATCCTGAAGCATGCAAAAACAACTTTGTCTTAGAACACTCTATGATAAAACAACTTCATCTGAGACCACTATATGAAAAAAAAAAAAACAGGAAAATACATATTTTATTAAGTACTTAACCAAGTATTTATTAGATGTCTTTGATAAGGCACAGGATTCATCAATTTGCTGACCCCTCTCTGCTCCACACTCTTGGGACTACTAGAATCAATGGTTCTCTAAATAGTTTAGGGATAAGATTAGGGTTAGTGTTAGGATTAGTGCTTGTGTTAGACCTAGTGTTAGACTTGAAGTTTGTTTGGGGCCAATTTCTTTAATTCTGGGCAGGTTGCATCTTTTCTCTAGTTTAACTATGCTCTCCCACTTTGATTTTTCTAGATGCAATGGTTCACTGTCAGGAATAGATTGTATTTTCAAGAATCACTGCTTTTTATATATATGGGTGAATAAGTATTTACCTGGAAATAAAACAGGGTATGTGCTAGCTGCTTGAAACTATGCACTCTCAATCAGTTTACCGTGAGCATTGTCTGGGTTGTTTTTTGTAGTAGAGGCCCAATGCTTATGCACACAAAAACCAGTTTATGAAAGAGCAATCTATAGGAAAACAGGGAAATACCCAGGTACTGAAATTCCTCCCCCAATTGTTTCATCAGATTCCTTTGATAAGGCGCAGGAATTCATCTGTTTTCTAGTCCACTGGTATTCCCAAATTTCAGACTCCAAGATCAATGGTTCTCTAAACAGGTTAGGGTTAGTATCAGGGTTTGTGATTGTTTTCAGGCTAGGGTGAAAAGCTTGTGTTATGGTTAGAGTTAGTTTTTGTCTAGTTTCTTTGATACTGGGCAGGATTCAACTTTTGCCTAATGTAACTATGTTCACCATGTTTGGGCCATCTAGGTGGAAGTGTTTGCTGTCATAAACAGTTTGTATTTTCAGGTTTCACTGCATTTTTACCAATATGGGTAAATGGAAATCAAGCTGGAAATCGAAGAGGGTTTGTTCTTGCTGCTTGAAACTTCACACACTCAATCAGGTCTCAGAATGCATTGTCTTGCTTCTTTCTTGTTGAAGTTGTTCTAAGCTGAAGTTTACAAAAAAAAAAAAAAAAAAAAAAAAAAAAAAAAAAAAAAAAAAAAAAAAAAAAAAAACTTAATATGAGAACACTCTATGAATAAACTGGAAAATACATATAAACTGAAATACATAACCAAATTATTTAGTCAAATGTTTTTGATACTGCACAGAATTCATCTGTTTGCTTGCCTCACTATGCTCCACACTTTTGGGTCTTCTATTATGAATGTTAGTCTAAACAGTTTAGGGATAGTGTTAGGGTTAGTGTTAGGGCTATGTTTAGAAATAGTATTAGGGTTAGAGTAAGTTTTGCACTAATTTCTCTGGTATTGGGAATGTTTCATCTTTTTCCTAGTCTAACTATGCTGCCAAGTTTGGGTCTTCTGGGTGTAACTGTTGCTTCTCAGGAACAGCTTGTATGTACAGGTATCACTGCATTTTGACCTATATGGGTGAATGGAAATCCAGCTGAATATCAAACAGGGTTTGGGCTAGCTGCTTGAAACTTCACACACTCACTCAGGACTCAATGTGCATTGCCTGGTTTGTTTCTTGTAGAGGAGGCCCAAATTTGAAGAACACAAAACAAGTTTATCTAACAGCACTCTATAAGAAAACAGGGAAATATGCAGTTACTGAAATTCAACCTCAAATTGTTTGGTCAGCTTTCTTTGATAAGGTGCAGGAATTCACCTGTTTGCTAGTTCACTAGGCAACCCAAGTTTGGGAATCCAAGGATCAATGATTCTCTAAAGAGGTTAGGGTTAGTGTCAGGATTTTTGTTTGTTTAAGGGCTAGGATGCAAAGCTTGAGTTATGGTTAGAGTTAGTTTTAGTTAGAGTTAGTTAGTTTCTTTGTAATTGAAAGGATTAATCTTTTACCTATCCTAACTATTCTTGCCAAGTTTGGGCCATCTATGTGCAAGTGTTCACTGTCAGGAACAGTTTGTATTTTCAGGTTTCACTGCATTATGACCTATACAGGTGCATGGAAATCTAGCTGGAAATTGAAGAGTGTTTGTGCTTGTTGCTTGAAACATCACACACTCAATCAGGTCTCAGGATACATTGTCTTGTTTCTTTCTTGTTGAAGTGGCCCTAAGCTGAAGCATGCAAAAAACAACTTAATCTGAGTACACTCTATGAAAAAAAAAAAAAAAAAAAAAACAGGAATATAACATTCTACTGAAATACCTAACCAAATTATTTAGTCTGATGTCTTTGATACTGCACAGATTCATCTGTTTGCTGGCCCCAATCTGCTCCACACTTTTGGGACTCCTAGAATCAATGGTTCTCTTCACAGTTTAGGTTTAGGGAGAGCATTAGGATTATGGTTAAGCCTAGGGTTACTAAAATTCCTCCCCCATTGTTTGGTCAGATTTCCCTGATAAGATACAGGATTTCATCTGTTAGCTAGCCAAATAGATTCTCTAAGTTTGGGATGCCAAAAAACAATGGTTCTCTAAACAGGTTATGGTTAGTGTCAAGGTTTGTGATTGTTTTAGGGCTAGTGTGACAGCTCGTGTTGTGGTTAGAGTTAGTTGTTGTCTAGTTTCTTTGTTTCTGGCAGGATTTATTTTTATGTAGCATATTTATGCTCCCCAAGCTTGGGCCTTCTAGGTGCAAGTGTTCTATATCAGGAACAGTTTTTATTTCCAGGTTTCACTGCATTTTTAATTATACTGGAGAATGGAAATCAAACTGGAAATTGAACAGGGCTTATGCTTGCTGCTTGAAATTTCACATATGCAATCAGGTCGCAGAATTCATTGCCTTGTTTCTTTCTTGTTGAGGTAACCTTCCACTAAAGCATGCAAAAACAACTTAATCTGAGAGCAGTCTATGAAAAACAGAAAAATACCAATATACTGGAATATCTAACCAAATTATTTAGTTAGATATCTTTGATACTGTATAGGATTCATTGGTTTGCTGGCGCCACTGTGCTCCATTGTTTTAGGACTCCTGGGATCAATGGTTCTCTAAACTGTTTAGGAACAGTGCTATGGTTAAATTTAAAGTTAAGGTTAGAGTCAGAGCTAGTGTTAGGGTTAGAGTTAATTTGGGGCCAATTTCTTTGATGTTGGGCATGATTCAACTTTTACCTAGCCTAACTAAGCTCACCATGTTTGCTCCTTCAATGTCCAACTGTTCACTGTCAGGAACAATTTGTATTTTCAGGTTTCACTGCATTCTGTCCTATATGGGTGAATAGAAATCCAGCTTGAATTCAAACAGGGTTTGTGCTTGCTGCTTGAAACTTCACACACACAATGAGGTCTCAGAATGCATAGTATTGTTCCTTTTTGTTGAAGTGGCCCTAAACTGAAGCATGCAAAATCAAACAATCTGAGAACACTCTATGAAAAAACAGAAGAATACCATTTACTGAAATAGCTAACCAAATTATTTAGTGATGTCTTTGAAACTCCACAGGATTCATCTGTTTGCTTTCCCCACTATGCTCCACACTTTTGGGACTCTTAGGATCAATGGTTTTCTAAACAGTTTAGGGATAGTGTTAGAGTTAGGATTAGTGTTAGAGCTAGGGTTAGATCTAGTGTTAGGGTTAGAGTTACTTTGGGGCCTATTTCCTTACTACTGGGTAGGATTCAACTTTTACCTAGCTTTACTCTGCATGCCATGTTTGGGCCTTCCATGTGCAAATGCTTGCTCTCAGGAACAGTTTGTATTTTCAGGTATCACTGCATTTTGATCTATATGGGTGATTGGAAATCCAACTGGAAATCAACAGAGTTTGTCCTAGCTGCTTGAAACTTCACATGCTCAATCAGTTCTCCATAAGCAATGATGGGTTTCTTTCTTCTAGAAGAAGCCCAAAGCTTAAGTACACAAGAACAAATTTATCCAAGAGCACTCTATAAGAAAACAGGAAAGTACCCAGTTACTGAAATTCCTCCTCCAATTTTTTGGTCAGATTTCTTTGATAAGGCAAAGGAATTCATACGTTTGCTAGTCCACTAGGTTCCCCACTGTTGGGACTCAAAAAATCAATCATTCTCTGGACAGGTTATGGTAAGTTTCAGGGTTTGTGTTAGTTTTAGGGATAGTGTGACAGCTTGTGTTAGAGTGATTTTTTTTCTAGATACCTTGTTTCTTGGCAGGATTAATTTTTTTTTTTTTTGCCTAGCCTAACTATGCTCACCAAGTTTGTGCCTTCTAGGTGCAAGTATTCAAATTCAGGAACAGTTTGTATTTTCATGTTTCACTGTATTTTGAATTATACTTGGGAATGGAAAGCAAGCTGGAAATCGAAAAAGGCTGGTGCTTGCTGCATGAAAGTTCACACATTCAATCAGGACTCAGAATACATTGCCTAGTTTCTTTCTTATTGAATTGGCCATAACCTGAAGCATGCAAAAACAAATTTGTGTGAGAACACTCTATGAAAAAAGAGGAAAATACGCATTTACTAAAATATATCACCTAATTATTTTGTCAGATGTATTAGCTACTGCACAGTACTCATCTATTTGATGGCCTCACTCTGCTCAACACATTTGGGACTTCTAGGATCAACGGTTCTTTACACAGTTTAGGAAGAGTTTTAGGGTTAGGGTTAGGGTTAGGTCTAGGGTTTTAGCTAGTGTTAGGGTTAAAGTAAGTTTTGGGAGAATTTCTTTAATACTGATTAGAATTCCACTTTTACCTAGACTAACACTGCTCGCCAAGTTTGGGCCTTCTAGGTGAAAATGTTCACTGTCAGGAACGGTTTGTATTTTCAGATATCGTAGCATTTTGACTTATATGGGTGAAAGGAAATAGAACTGGAAATCAAACAGAGTACGTCATAGCTGCTTGAATCTTCAAACACTCAATCAGTGCTCTGTGAGCATTGTCTGGTTTGTTTCATGTAGAAGAAGCCAAAGCTGAAGAACACAAAAACAATTTTATCCAATACCACTGTGTAAGAAAACAGGGAAATACCAAGTTACTGAAATTCCTCCCACAACTCTTTGGTCAGATTTCTTTGATATGGTGCAGGAATACATCTATTTGGTAGCCTACTAGGCTCCCCAATTTTGGTATTCCAAAAATCATTGGTTCTCTAAAGAGTTTAGAGTAAGTGTTAGGATTTGTGTTAGTTTTAGGGCTAGGGTGAAAATGTTTGTTATGGTTAAAGTTAGTTTTTGTCTAGTTTCTGTTATACTGGGGAGGATTCATCTTTTACCTATTTTAACTATGCTTGCCAAGTTTGGGCCATCTAGGTGCACTTGTTTGCTGTCAGTAACAGTTTGTATTTTCAGGTTTCACTGCATTTTGACCAATACAGGTAAATGGAAATCAAGCTTGAAATCCTATAGGGTTTGTGCTTGCTGCTTGAAACTTCACACACTCCATCAGGTCTCAGAATGCATTCTTCTTTCTTTCTTACTTAAGTGGCCCTAAGCTGAAATATGTAAAAGCAACATAATCTGAGAACACTTTATGAAAAAAACTGTAAAATACCTATTTACTGAAATACCTAACAAAATTATTTAGTCAGATGTATTTGATACTGCCTAGGATTCATCTGTTTGCTGACCCCACTAAGCTCCACACTTTTGGGACTCCTATGATCAATGGTTCTCTAAACAGTTTAAGGAGAGTTTCAGGGTTAGTATTAGGGTTAGTTCAAGCATTAGATCCAGTGTTAGGTTTAGAATAATTTTTTTGGATTGTTTATTTTATACTGCTATGTTTTCATCTTTTTACTAGCCTAACTACTCTTGCCAAGTTTGAGCTAGGTGCAACTGTTCACTGTCAGGAAGAGTTAGTATCTTCAGGTTTCACTGCATTTTGTCCTATATGGGTGAATGGAAATCAAGTTGGAAATCAAACAGGGTTTGTGCTTGCTACTTGGAACATCACACACTCAATCAGGTTCCTACTCTATTGTTTTGTTTCTTTCATGTTGAAGTACCCTCAGCATAAACATGCAAAAAGAAATATTTCCGGGAGAACTCTATGAAAAAAAAAATCAGAAAAATACACATTTACCAAAATATCTAACCAAATTATTTAGTCAGATGTCTTTGATACAGCATGGGATTCATCTGTTTGCTGACCTCACTGTGCTCCCCATTTTTCTGACTCTTCAGATAAACAGTTCTCTTAACAGTTTAGGGATACTGTTAGGCTTATTATTAGTGTTAGGGCTAGGGTTAGAGCTAGTGTTAGGGTTAGAGAGAGTTTTGGGCAAATTTTTTTGATACTGGGTAGGATTCAACTTTTACCTAGCCTAAATCTGGTTGCCACTTTG
This sequence comes from Marmota monax, assembly GCF_021218885.2. NCBI lineage: Eukaryota > Metazoa > Chordata > Mammalia > Rodentia > Sciuridae > Marmota > Marmota monax. The sequence goes on along the minus strand of NW_026692704.1, from coordinate 1,356,734 downwards.
GGGCCTTTCAGGTGCAACTGTTCACTATAAAGAACAGTTTGTGTTTTCAGGTATCACTGCATTTTGACCTATATGGGTGAATGGAAATCCTGCTGGAAATCGTACAGAATTTGTGCAAGCTCCTTGAAACTTCACACACTCAATCAGTTCTCCATATTCATTGACCTTTTATTTTTTGTTTTGTTTTGTTTTGTTTTGTAAAAGAATCCCAAAGCTTAAGTACACAAAAACAAGTTTATCCAAGAACACTCTAAAAAAAGGGAAATACCTAGTTACTGTAATTCCTCCCCCATTGTTTGGTCATATTTCTTTGATAAGATGCAGGAATTCATCTGGTTGCTATCCCACTATCTTCCCCAGTTTGGGATCCCCAAAATCAATGGTTCTCTTAACAGATCAGGGTTACTGTCAGGGTTTGATTTTGTTTTATGGCTAAAGTGAAAATATTGTGTTATGTGTAGAGATATTTCTTGTCTAGTTCTTTGATACAGGGCAGGATTCATCTGTTACCTATCCAAACTATGTTCGCCAAGTATGGGCCTTCTAAGTGCACGTGTTCACTGTCAGGAAGAGTTTGTATTTTCAGATTTCACTGAATTTTGACCTATATAAATGAAGGGAAATAGAGCTGGAAATCAAACAGGGTTGATGCTTGCTGCTTGAAACATCACACACTAAATCTGTGTCAGTATACATTGTCTTGTTTTTTTTTTCTTGTTGAAATAGCCTTAACCTGAATCATGCAAAAAAAAAAAAAAAAAAACTTTCCCCCCAAGAGCACTCTATAAAAAAAAAAAAAAAACAACAGCAACAGGAAAATACTCATTTACTGAAATATCTAACCAAATTGTTTTTTAGATGTCTTTGAGACTGCACAGGATTCATCTGTTTGCTGCATTCAGTATGCTCCACAATTTTGGGAATGCTAGGATCATCTGTTCTCTAAACAGTTTATGGATAGTGGTAGGGTTAGGTAAATGGTGAGGGCTAGGATTAGATCTAGAGTTAGGGTTAAAGTTAGTTTTAGGCTAATTTCTTTGATGCTGGGCAGGATTCATCTTTTCTAGCCTAACTATGATCACTAAGTTTGAGCCTTCTATGTGCTACTGTTTGCTCTCAGGAACAGTTTGTATTTTCACATATCACTGCATTTAGACATATATGGGTCAATTGAAATCCAGCCGGAAATCAAACAGTGTTTGTGCTAGCTGCTTGAAACTTTACAAATTCAATCATTTCTCCATGAGCATTGTCTGTTGTTTTTTTTTTTTTTCTTTTAGAAGAATCCTAAAGCTGAAGAACACAAAAACGAGTTTAACAATAAGCACTCTATAAGAAAACATGGAAACACACAGTTAGTGTAGTTACTCTTCTAATTCATTGCTTAGATTTCTGTGCACAGGAATTCATCTGTTTTCTAGCCCACTATACTCTCCATGTTTGCAACTCCAAGGATCAATGGTTCTATAAACAGATTAGGTTTAGTGTTTGGGTGTTTGTTAGTTTTAGGGCAATGATAACAGCTTGTGTTATGTTTAGAGTTAGTTTCTGTCTAGTTTTTATTTATTTATTTATTTATTTATTTATTTATTTATTTTTTGGATAATGGGCAGGATTCATGTTCTACCTATCCTAACTATGCTCACCAAATTTGGGCCTTCGATGTTCACATGTTCACTGTCAGGAAGAGTTTGTATTTTCTATTTTCACTGTATTTTGACCTATAAGGTTGAAGGAAAATTGAGCTGGTATTAAACAGAGTTTATGCTTCTTGCTTGAAACTTTAGAAACTCAATCAGGTATCAGTATATATGGTCTTTTTTTATTGTTGAAACAACCCTAAGCTGAAGCCTGTAAAAGCAACATTGTCCAAGAGCAGTTTTTGAAAAAAACAGGAAAATATCAATTTAATGGAATATCTAACCAAATTATTTACTAAGAGGTCTTTGATACTGCAAAGGATTCATCTGTTTGCTGGTCCCACTAAGCTCCACACTGTTGGAAATCCTATGATCAATGGTTCTCTAATGAGTTTAGAGATAGGGTTAGGGTTAGGGTTATGGTTAGGCTTGGGTTACAGATAGAGTTAGATTTAGATTTCGTTTGGGGCTAATTTCTTTGATATTGGGCAGGATTCATCTTTCACCTAGCCTAACTATGCTCACCACATTTCTGAATTCTAGGTACAATTGTTCGTTGTCACAGTTTTTATTTTCAGGTATCAATGCATTTTGACATATATGGGTGAATGGAAATCCAGCTGGAAATCAAACATATTTTGTGCTAGTCATTTGAAACTTCACACATAGTTAGTTCTCTGTGAACATTGTCTGGTTTGTTTCTTGTAGAAGAAGTCCAATGCTGAAGCACACAAAAACAAGTTTATTAAAGAGCATTGTATAAGAAAATATGGAAATACCCAGTTTCTGTAATTCCTCCCCTAATACTTTGATCAGATTTCTTTGATAATGGACAAGAATTCATCTTTTTGCTAGCCCACTATGCTCTCCAAATATGAAACTCCAGGATCAATGGTTCTCTAAAGAGGTGAGGGTTACTGTCAGGGATTGTGTTAGTTTTAGGGCTAGGGTGCCAGCTAGTGTTATGATTAAAGTGGGTTTTTTTGCCTAGTGTTTTTTGATACTGGCAGAATTCATTGTTTTTATAGCCTAACTAAGTTCGTGAAGGTTGGGCCTTCTAGGAGCAAGTGTTCACTCTCATAAGCAGTTTGTATTTTTAGGTTTTACTGCATTTTGACCTATAAGGGTGAAGGGAAATCAACCTGGAAATTGAACAGGGTTTGTGCTTGCTGCTTGAATCTTCACAGACTCTATCAGTACTTAGATATTTTGTCTTGTTTCTTTTTTGTTGAAGTAACTCTAAGTTGAAGCATACAAGCATACAAAAACAACTTAATCTGAGAGCATTTTATTAAAAAACACGAAAATACCCATTTTCTGAAATACCTGAACAAATTATTTTGTCAGATGTCTTTGATACTGCACAGGATTCATCTATTTTCTGGCTCCACTATGCTCCATACTTTTGGGACTGCTAAAATAAACTGTTCTCTAAACAGTTTATTGATAGTGTTAGGGGTATGTATACAGTTAGGTCAAGGGTTAGATCTAGGTCTAGAGATAGAGTTAGATTTAGACTAATTTTTTTTTGATACTGTCAGGATTCATCATTTTCCAAGCCTAACTATGATCACTAAGTTTGAGCCTTGTAGGTTCTACTGTTCGCTCTCAGGAACATTTTGTTCTTTCAGGTATCACTGCATTTTGACCTGTATGGTTGAATGGAAATCCAGCTGGAACTCAAACAGTGTTTGTGCTAGCTGCTTGAAACTTCACACACTCAATCAGTGCTCCATGAGCATTGTCCAGTTTGATTCTTTTAGAAGAATCCCAAAGCTGAAGCACACAAAAATGAGTTTTTCCATGAACACTCTAGAAGAAAACAGGGAAATACACAGTTAGTTTAATTCCTCTTCTAGTTTGTTGGTCAGATTTCTTTGATAATTTGCAGGATTTCATAAGTTTGCTAGCCCACTAGGCTTCCCATGTTTGAGACTCCCAGGATCAATGGTTCTCTAAAAAGGTTAAGTTTAGTATCAGCTTTGTGTTAGTTTTAGGGCAACAGTGAAAGCTTGTGTTATGGATAGAGTTACTTTTCTCTACTTTCTTTCAAAATGGGCAGGATCCATATTTTACCTATCCTAACTATGCTCGCCATATTTGGGCCTTCTAGGTTCAAGTGTTCACAGTTAGGAACAGTTTGTATTTTCAGTCTTCACAGCATTTTGACCGATACGGTTGAAGGGAAATCGAGCTGGTAATCAAACGGAGTTTGTGCTTGCTGGTTGAACCTTCACACACTTAATCAGGTCTCGGTATATATGGTCTTCTTTCTTTCTTGTTGAAACAATCCTAAGCTTAACCCTGTAAAAGCAACATTGTATGAGAACAGTGTTTTAAAAAAAGGGAAAAAATCCACTTACTGGAATATCTAACCAAATTATATACTATGAGTTTTTTGATACTGCACAGGATTCATCTGTTTGCTGGCCCCACTAAGCTCCATACTGTTCGGACTCTTAGGATCAATAATTCTCTATTCAGTTTAGGGATAAGATTAGGGTTAGGGTTAGAATTAGGCCTAGGGTTACAGATAGTGTTATGTTTAGAGTAAGTTTTGGGCTTATTTATTTGATACTGGACAGGATTCATCTTTCACCTAGCCTAACAATACCTGCCACGTTTGCGCCTTCTAGTTACAACTGTTCATAGTCATGAATAGTTTGTATTTGCAGGTATCAATGCATTTTGACATATATGAGGAATGGATATGCAGCTGGAATTCAAACAGATTTTGTGTTAGCCACTTGAAACTTCACACACACAATTAGTTCTCTGTGAGTATGGTCTAGTTTGTTTCTTGTAGAAGAAGCCCAAAGCTGACGCACACAAAAACAAGTTTATCCAATTGTACTGTATAAGAAAATAGGAAAATATCCAGTTTCTGTAATTCCACCCCTAATTCTTTGGTCAGATTTCTTTGATAATGCACAAGAATTCATCTTTTGGCTAAATCACTATGCTAACCAAATTTGGGACTACAAGTAACAATGGTTCTCTAAAGAGGTGAGGGTTAGTGTCAAGGATTGTGTTAGTTTTATTCCTATGGTGTCAGATAGTGTTATGGTTAGAAGATTTTATTGTCTAGTTTTTTTTTAATACTGGGCTGAATTCATCTTTTTTCTAGCCTAACTATGCTAATGAAGTTTGGGCCATCTAGGAGCAAGTGTTCACTCTCATGAACAGTTTGTATTTTAAGGTTTACCTGCATATTCACCTGTAAGGGTGAAGGGAAATCAAGCTGGAAATCGAACTGAGTTTGCGCTTTCTGCTTGAAACTTCACACACTCAATCAGGTCTCAGATATTTTGTCTTGTTTCTTTTTTGTTGAAGTAGCTCTAAGCTGAAGCATACAAAAACAACTTAATCTGGGAGCACTCTATTAAAAAAAAAAAAACAGGAAAATACCCATTTACTGAAATACCTAACCAAATTATTTTGTCAGATGCCTTTGACACTGCACAGGATTCATCTGTTTGCTGGTTCTACTATGCTCCACATTTTTGGGACTGCTAAAAATCAACTGTTCTCTAAACAGTTTATGGATAGTAATAGGGTTACCTATACAATTAGGTCGAGTGTTAGATCTAGGATTAGGGTTAGAATTAGATGTAGACAAATTTCTTTGATACTGGTCAGAACTCATCATTTTTCTAGCTTAACTATGATCACTAAGTTTGAGTCTTCCAGGTGCTACTGTTCGCTGTCAGGAACAGTTTGTACTTTCAGGTATCAGTGCATTTTGACCTATGTGGGTGAATGGAAATCCAGCTGGAAATCTAACCTTGTTTGTGCTAGCTGCTTGGAACATCACACATTCAATCAGTACTCCATGAGCATTGTTTGGCTTGATTCTTTTAGAAGAAGCCAAAAGGTGAAACACACAAAAATGAGTTTTTCCATGAGCACTCTATAAGAAAACAGGGAAATACACAGTTAGTTTAATTCCTCTTCTAATTCGTTGGTCAGATTTCTTTGATAATGGGCAGGATTTTATCTGTTTGCTATCCCACTAGGCTCCCCATATTTGAGACTCCCAGGATCAACGTTCTCTAAAAAGGTTAGGTTTAGTGTCAGTGTTTGTGTTAGTTTTATGGCAATGGTGACAGTTTATGTTATGGATAGAGTTAGTTTTTCTCTAGTTGTTTCATAATGGCAGTATCAATATTTTACCTATCCTAATTATGCTGGCCATGCTTGGGCCTTCTAGGTTCAAGTGTTTATAGTCAGGAACAGTTTGAATTTTCAATCTTCACCATATTTTGACCTATATGTTTGGAAAGAAATTGAGCTGGTAATCAAACAGAGTTTTTGCTTGCTGTTAGAAGCTTCACACACTTAATCAGTTCTTAGTATTTATTGTCTTGTTTGTTTCTTCTTGAAATAACCCTAAGGTGAAGCATGCAAAAGCAAATTTCTCTGAGAGTATTGTATGGAAAAAAAAAAAAAAAACAGGTAAATCTCCATTTAGCGGAATACCTAACCAAATTATTTACTCAGACATCTTTGATACAGCACAGAATTCATCTCTTTGCTGCCCTACTAAGCTCCACACTTTTGGCACTACTAGGATCAATGGTTCTCTAATCAGTTTATGGATAGGAATAGGGTTAGGGTTAGGGTTCCGGCTAAGGTTAGATATAATGTTAGGTTTAGAGTTAATTTGGGCCTATTTCTTTGATATTTGGCAGGATTCATCTTTCACCTAACTAACTATGCTTGCCACTTTTGCGTCTTCTAGGTGCAACTGTTCACTATCAGGAACAGTTTGTATTTGCAGGTATAGTATATTTTGAGCTACATTGGTGAAAGGAAATCCAGCTGGAAGCCAAACAGGGTTTGTGCTAGCAACTCGAATCTTCACACCCTTAATCAGTTCTCCATGAGATTTTTCAAGTTTCTTTCTTGTAGAAGAGGCCCAAAGCTGAAGCACACAAAATCAAGTGTATCCAAAAGCCCTGTGTAAGAAAATAAGGAAATACTCAGTTTCTGTAATTCCTTCCCTAATTCGTTGGTCATATTTCTTTGATAATGCACAAGAACTTAACCATTTGCTAGCCTCCTTTGCTCCCCATGTTTGGGATTCCAAGGATCAATGATTCTCTAAAGAGGTTATGGTTAATGTCAGAGATTGTATTAGTTTAGGGTCTAGAGTGCCAGGTAGTGTTATGGTTAGAGTTGGTTTTTGTGTAGTTTCTTTGACACTGGGAAGGATTCATCTTTTTCCTATCCTAACTATGCTCATCAAGTTTTGGCTATCTAGGTGCAAGTGTTCACTGTCAGAGTGTTTGTATTTTCAGGTTTCACTGAATTTTGACCTAGGCGGGTGAAGGGAAATTGAGCTGGAAATCGAAAAGGGTTTGTGCTTGCTGCTTGAAACTTCACAAACTGAATCAGGTATCAGATATTTTGTCTTGTTTCTTTTATGTTGAAGGAGCCCTAAGGTGAAGCATACAAAAGCAACTTAATCTGAGAGCACTCTATTAAAAAAAAAAAAAAAAAACAGGAAAATATCCATTTTCTGAAATACCTAACCAAATTATTTTGTCAGATGTCTTTGATACTGCACAGGATTCATCTGTTTGCTGGTTCTACTATGCTCCATATTTTTGGGACTACTAAGATCAACTGTTCTCTACACAGTTTATGGATATAGGGTTAGGTATATGGCTAGGGCAAGGGTTAGATCTATGGTTAGGATTAGAGATAGATTTAAGTTAATTTCTTTGATACTGGGCAGGATTCATAATTTTCCTAGCCTAAATATGATCACTAAATTTGAGCCTTCTAGGTACTACTGTTCACTGTATGGAACAGTTTTTATTTTCAGGTATCACTGCATTTTGACCTATATGGGTGAATGGAAATCTAGCTGGAAATCAACACAGCTCGTGTTAGCTACTTGAAACTTCACACACTCAATCAGTTCTTCATGAACATTGTCTGGTTTGCTTCTTGTAGAAGAAGCCCAAAGCTGAAGCACAAAAAAAAAGTTTATCCAAGAGCACTCTATTAGAAAACATGGAAATACCCAAATACTGAAATTTCTTACCTAATTATTTGGTCAGATATATTTGATAAGGCACAGAAATTTATCTGTTTGATAGCACACTATCTCTCTAAATTTTGGACTCCAATGATCAATGGTTTTCTAAACATGTTAGCATGAGTGTTAGGGTTTATGGTCATTTAAGGGTTAGGGATAAAACCATGTGTTATGATTTGAGTTAGTTTTATTTAGTTTCTTTGATAAAGGAGGGATTCATCTTTTACCTATCCTAAGTATGCTCACCAAGTCTGGCCATCTAGGTGCAAGTTTTGCTGTCCAGAAGAGTTTGTATTTTCAGGTATCACTATATTTGACATATAAATGAATGGAAATCCAGCTGGAATTAAAACAGTGCTTGTGCTAGCTACTTGAAACTTCATGCACTCAATCTGTTCTCAATGAACACTGTCTAGTTTAAGTCTTGTAGAAAGAGCCCAAATCTGAAGCACACTAAAACAAGTATATTCAAAATCACTCTCTCAGAAAACAGGGAAATATCCAATTACTGTAAGGACACCCCTAACTACTGGGTCAGTTTTTTTTTTTTTTTTTTTTTTTTTTTTTTTTTTTTTTTTTTTTTTTATAATATGAAGCAATTCACCTAGTTGCTAGCCCACTAGGCTCCCCAAGTTTGGGAATCCAAGGATTAATCATTTAATAAAGTGGTTAGGGTGAGTGTCAGGGTGTGCATTAGTTTTAGTTCTAGGGTAACAGCTTGTGTTATGGTTAGACTTAGTTATTGTCTAGTTTCTTTGATACTGCCACAATTGAACTTTTCCCTATCCTAACTATGCTCTCCAAGTTTGGGCATTCTAGGTGCAACTGTTCGCCATCAGGAACAAATTGTATTTTCAGTTTTCACTGCTTTTTGACCTGTATGTATGAATGGAAATTGAGCTAGAAATTGAACAGGGTTTGTGGTTCCTGCTTGAAATTTCACACAATGAATCAGGTCACAGAATGCATTGTCTTTTTTTCTTTTTGTTCAAGTAGCCCTCATCGGAAGCATGGAAAAACATATTAATCTGATAGCACTCTATGTGAAAACAGAAAAATACCAATTTACTGAATTACCTAACCAAATTTTTTAGTCAGATGTCTTTGATACTGCAAAGGATTTATTTGTTTGCTGGCTTCACTCTGCTCTATACTTTTTGGACTACTAGAATCAAAAGTTCTCTAAACAGTTTAGGGATAGGATTAGGGTTAATATTAGAGTTTGGGCTGGGATAGTTCTAGTGTTAAGTTTAGAGTTAGTTTTGAGACAATTTCTTGGATACTGGGAAGGATTCAACTTTTTTCTTGTCTTACTATGCTCACCATGTTTGGGCCTTCTAGGTGCAAGTGTTCACTGTCAGGAACAGTTTGTATTTTCAGGTATCACTGCATATTATCCTATATAGGTGAATGAAAATCCAGCTTGAAATCAAACACGGTTTGTGCTAGGTACTTAAAACTTCACACACTCAATCAGTTCTTTGTGAGCATTGTCTTGTTTGTTTTTTGTAGAAGCAACACAAAGCTGAAGGTTATAAAAACAAGTTTATCAAAGAGCACTCTATTAGAAAACAGGGAAATACCCAATTACTGAAATTCCTCACCCAATTGTTTGGTCAGATTTCTTTGATAAGGCACATGAATTCATCTGTCTGATATCCCACTATTTCTCCACATTTGGAACTCCAATGGTCAATGGTTCTCTAAAGAGGTTAGGGTGAGTGTCAAGGTTTATGTTATCTTAAGGGTTAGGGATACAAGGATGTGTTACGGTTCGAGTAAGTTTTTATCTCGTTTTTTTTTTTTTTTTTTTATACAGGAAAGTTTCATCTTTTACCTTTCCTAAGTATGCTCACTAAGTCTGGTTATCTACGTGCAAGTTTTCGCTGTCAGGAACAGTTTGTATTTTTTAGTTTCACTGCATTTTGACATATACTGGTGAATGGAAGTTGAGCTGAAAATTGAAAAGGGTTTGTGCTTGTTGCTTGAAACTTCACACAATCAGGTCTCAGAATGCATTGTATTGTTTCTTTCTTGTTGAAGTATCCCTAAGGTGAAGCATGTAAAAACAACTTAATCCAAAAGCACTTGATGAAAAAACAGGAAAATAAAAATTTACTGAAATACCTAACCAAATTATTTATTCACATGTCTTTAATACTGAACAGAATTCATCTGTTTGCTGTCCCAACTATGCTGCAAAATTTTGGGACTCTGAGGATCAATGGTTCTCTAAGCAGTTTGGGGAAAATGTTAGGTTTAGGTTTAAGGTTAGGGTTAAGGTTAGAGGTAGTGTTAGGGATAGAATTAGTTTTGGGCCAACTTCTTTGATACTGGGCAGGTCTCATGTTTTACCTAGGCTAACTATGCTTGCCAAGTTGGGGCCTTTATGTGCACCTGTTCACTGTTATCAACAGTTTGTGTCTTCAGGTATCACTGCATTTGACCTATATAGATGAATGCAAATCCAGCTGTAGTTCAAACAGTGTTTGTGATAGCTACTTGAAATTTCACACGCTCAATCAGTTCTTTATGAGCATTGTCTAGTTCATTTCATGTAGAAGAAACCCAAAGCTGAAGCACACTAAAAGAAGTATATCCAAAAGCATTCTCTATGAAAACAGGGAAATACCCAGTTACAGTAATGCCTCCCCTTATTCTTTGGTCAGATCTTTGATAATATGAAGGAATTCATTTGTTTGCTAGCCCACTAGGCTCTCCATGAATGGGTCTCCAAGTATCAAATGTTCTCTAAACATGTTAGTGTTAGTGTCAGTGTTTATTTTTAGTTTTAGGACTCAGGTGAAATCTTGTATTATGTTTAGAGGTCGGTTTTTTTTTTTTTTCTACTTACTTTGATACTGGCATGGATTCATTTAATATGTAGCCTAACTATGCTCACCAAGTATGGGAATTTTAGGTTTATGTTTTTGCTGTCAGGAACAGTTTGTGTTTTCAGGTTTCACTGTATTTGGAACTATATGCAATAATGTGTATGAAACCTGAAATCAAAAGGGTTTTTGCTATCTGCTTGAAACTTCACAAAATCAATCAGTTCTGTGTGCTCATTTTCTGGTTGGTTTCTTTTAGAAGAAGCCAAAAGCTGAAGTACAAAAATAAGTTTATCCAAGAGCACTCTATAAGAAAACAGGAAAATACACAGTTATAGAAATTACTCCCCTCATTGTTTAGTCCAATTTCTTTGTTAAGACACAGGATTTCATCTGTTTGCTAACCCTTTAGGCTCCCCAATTTGGGAATACAAGGATCAATGATTCTCTAAAACTTTTAGGGTCAGTGTCAGAGTTTGTGTTAGATTTAGGGCTAGGGTAACAGCTAATGTTATGGTTAGAGTTAGGTTTTGTTTAATTTCTTTGCTACTGCACAGGATTTATATTTTTACCTAGCCTATGCTCGCCAAGTTTTCACCTTCTAGATGCAAGTGTTCACTGTCAGGAACAGTTTGTATTTCCAGGCTTCACTGCATTTTGACCTATACGGGTGAATAAAAATCCAGCTGGAAATCGAACAGGGTTTGTGCTTACTTCTTGAAACTTCACAACTCAATCAGGCCTCAGTATGCATTGTATTTTTTCTTTCTTGCTGAACTAGATCTAAGGTGAAGCATGCAAAAACAACTTATTCTGAGAGCACTCTATAAAAAAAAAAAAAGAAAAGAACCACTTACTAAAATACCTAATCAAATTATTTAGTGAGTTGTCCTTGATACTGCACAGGACTGATCTGTTTGCTGGCCCTACTTGGCTCCACATTTTTCAGACTCCTATGATCAATGTTTTTCTAAATTGTTTAGGGATAGGGTTATGATCAGGGTTAGGGATAGGACTAGGGTTAGGCCTAGTGTTAGGGTTAGATTTACTTTTGGGACAATTGGTTTGATACTGGGAAGGATTCAAATTTTCCCTAGCATAACTCTGCTCACCAAGTTTGGGTCTGCTAGGTGAAACTGTTCGCTGTATGAACAGTTTTTATTTTCAGGTATCACTTCATTTTGACTGATATGTGTGAATGGAAATCCAGCTGGAAATCAAACTGTTTTTGTCCTAGCTGCTTGAAACTTCAAACACTGAATCATTTCTCTGTGAACATTGTCTGCTTTGTTTCTTGTAGAAGAGGCCCAAAGCTGAAGCACACAAAAAAAGTTTCTCCAAGAGCACTCTATTAGAAAAGAGGGTAATACTAAGTTACTGAAATTCCTCCCTCAATTGTTTGGTCAGATTTCTTGGATAAGATGTAGAAATTTATCTGTTTCATATCCAACTAGTCTCCCCAAGTTTGGGACTCCAAGGACCAGTGGTTCTCTAAACAAGTTAGGGTGAGTGTAGCAGTTTGTGTTATTTTTAGAGATAGGGTTAAAGACTTGTGTTATGGTTAAAGTTGTTTTTTCTCTGATTTCTTTGATACTACACAGAATTCATCTTTTTCCTGTCCTAATAATGCTCACTATGTTTGGACCAACTAAGTGTAAGTATTTCCTGTAAGAAACAGTTTGTATTTTCAGGTTTCACTGCATTTTGACCTATATGGGTGAATAAAAATTGAGCTGGATATCGAACATGTTTTGTGCTTGCTGGTTGAAACTTCACACACTGAATTATGTCTCAGAATGCATTTTTTTGTTTCTTTCTTGTTAAAGTAGCCTAAGCTGAAGCACAGAAACACAACTTAATCTGAGAGCACTCTATAAAAAAAAAAAAAAAAAACAGGAAAATACTCATTTACTGAAATACCTAACAAAATTATTTACTCAGATGTTTTTGATACTGAACAGGATTCATCAGTTTGCTGGCTTCACTCTGCTCTACACTTTTCAGACTCCAAGCATCAACGTTTTTCTATACAGTTTAGCTATAGTGGTAGGGTTAATGTTAGGGCTAGGGTTAGAGATAGTGTTAGGGTTAGAGTTATTTTTAGGCTAATTTCTTTGATACTGGGCAGGATTCAACTTTTCCCTACCCAAGTTTGGACCTTCTAGATAAAAGTGTTTGCTCTCAGGAACAGTTTGTATTTTCAGGTATCACTACATTTTGACCTATATAAGTGAATGAAAATCCAGCTGGAAATTAAAAAGGATTTGGGCTACCTTCTGGAACTTCTCACACTCAATCAGTTCTCCATGAGCATTGTCTGCTTTTTTTTCATGTGGAAGAGGCCCAAAGCTGAAGCACACAAAAACAAGTTTATCCAAGAGCACTGTACAAGAATACAGGGACATACCCAGTTACTGAAACTCCTCCCCCAATTATTTTGTCACTTTTCTTTGATGAGGTGCAGGAATTCTTCTGTTTGATAGCCCACTATCTTCTGATGATTGGGACTCCAAGGGTAAATGATTCTCTAAAAAATTTAGGGTGAGTGTCAGGGTTTGTGTTAGTTTTAGCGCTTGGGATAAAAGCTTGTGTTATGGTTAGAGTTAGTTTTTATCTAGTTTCTTTGATCCTTGGAAGTATTAATCTATTACCTGTCCTAAGTATGCTTACCAAGTTTTGTCCATCTAGATGCAAGTGTTCACTGTCAGGAACAGTTTGTATTTTCAGGTATCTCTTTATTTTGACCTATATGGGTTAATAGAAATAAAGTTGGAAATCAAACAGGGTTTATGCTTGCTGCTTGAAACTTCACACACTCATTCAAGTTTCAGAGGGCATTGTCTTGTTTTTTTTTTTTTTTTTTTTTTTTTTTTTTCTTTTTGACATATCCCTAAGCTGAAGCATACAAATACTATTTAATCTGATTGCACTCTATGAAAAAAATGGAAAATACACATTTACTGAAATACCTAAACAAATTTTTTAGTCAGGTATATTTGATAATGAACAGGACTCATCTCTTTGAATGCCCCATTCTTCTCCATGCTTTTTGGACTCCTGGATAAATGGTTCTCTAAACAGTTTAGGGATAGGTTTAGGGTTAGGGTTAGGGTTACCGCTAGGGTTAGATCTAGTGTTAGGGTTAGAGTTATATGTGGGCCAATGTCTTTGATATATCAGGATTCAACATTCAACTAGCCTAACTATGCTCACCAAGTTGAGTCTTCTAGTTGCAACTGTTTAATATCAGGAAGAGTTTTTTATTTTCAAGGATCACTGCATTTTGACGTATATGAGTGAATGGTAATCCATGTGGATATCAAACGGGGTTTGTGTTACCTTCTTGAAACTTCACACACACAATTAATTCTCCATGAGCATTGTCTGGGTTGTTTCTTGTATAAGAAGCTCAAAGCAGAAGAACAAAATAACAACTTTATCCAAGAACGCTCTATGAATAAACAGGGAAATTCCCAGTTACGGAAATTTCTTCCCTAATTCATCGGTCAGATTTCTTTGGTAATGCAGAGGAATTCATATGTTCGCTAGCTCCCTAGATTACCCAAGTTTGGGACTACATAGATATGGTTCTCTAACCAGATTAGCGTTAGGGTCAGGGTTTGTGTTAGCTTCAGGGCTAGGGTTACAAACTTGTGTTATGGTTAGAGTTAGTATTTGTCTAGTTTCTTTGATACTGGGAAGGACTCAATTTTACCTATCATAACAATGCTCACCAAGTTAGGCCCATAAATTTGCAAGTGTTTCCTGTTAGAACAGTTTGTATTTCAGGTTTCTCTGCATTTTGAACTATGTGGCTGAATGGAAATTGAGCTGGAAATCAAAGAGGGTTTGTGCTTGCTGCTTCAAACTTCACACACTCAAGCAGGATTCAGAATCACATTTTCTTGTTTCTTTCTTGTTGATGTAGCCCTAAGCTGAAGCATGCAAAAACAACTTAATTTGAGAGAACTCTATGAAAAAACAGAAAAATACCCATTTACTGAAATATCTAACCAAATCATTAAGTCAGATGTCTTTGATACTGCACAGCATTCATCTGTTTGATAGCTCCACTCTAATCCATACTTCTCAGACTCCTAGGATCAAAAAATTTAGGGTAAGGGTTAGAGCTAATGTCAGGGTTAGAGTTAGTTTTGTGCCAAAATCTTGGATACTAGGCAGAATTCAACTGTTACCTAGCCTAACTATGCTTCCCACGTACGGACTTTCTAGGGGCAAGTGCTCACATTCAGGAGCGGTTTGTATTTTCAGGTATCACAGTATTTTGACATATATAGGTGAATGGAAGTCTAGCTGGAAATCAAACAGGGTTTATGGTAGCTGCTTGAAACTTCACATACTCAATCAGTTATCTGTGACCATTGCTGGTTTTTTTTTTTTTTTTTAGAAGTAGCCCAAAGATAAATCACAAAATACCAAGTTTATCCAAGAGCATGCTATAAGAAAAGAGGGAAACAAATATTTACTGAAGTTTATCCCCCAATTATTTGGTCAATTTCTTTAAATATTGCAGGAATTCATCTGTTTGCTAGCCCACAAAGGTCCTGATATTTGGGATTCCAAGGATCAATGGTTGTCTAATCTGGTGAGTGTTATTGTCACGGTGTGTGTTACTAAAAGTAAACCTGATATGTTGTGTTAAGTTTAGAGTTAGTTTTTGTCTAGTTTCTTTGATACTGGGCAGGATTAATATTTTATCTATCCAACTAGACTTGCCAAGATTTGGACTTCTAAGTTAAAGTGTTCACTATCATGAACAGGTTGTAGTTTCAGGTTTCACTGCATTTGGAACTATATGAGTGAATTAAAATCGACCCTGAATCAAACAGGGCTTGTGCTAGCTGCTTGAATTTTAACACACTCAAGAATTCTCCATGAGCATTGTCTGGTTTGTTTCTTAAAGAAGAATCCCAATGCTGAAGCACACAAAAACAAGATTGTCCAAGACAACTCTATAAGGAAACAAGAAAATACCAAGTTACTGAAATTTCTCCCTCAATTTGTTGGTCAGATTTCCTTGATAATGCACAGAAAATCATCTGTTTCCTAGCCCAATAGGCTCTCCATGTTTGGGACTCCAAGTATCAATGGTTCTCTAAAATGTATAGGGTTAGTGTCAGGGTTTGTGTTAGTTTTACAGCTGGGGTGACAGCTTGTGATATGGGTAGAGTTAGTTTTGTCTAGTTTATTTGATACTAGGTAAGATTAATATTTTCCTAGCAGAAATATGCTCACCAAGATTAGGAATTCTAGATGCAACTGTTTGCTGTAAGAAACAGTGTGCATTTTCAGGTTTCACTTCATTTTGACTTATACGGGTGAATGGAAATCTAGCTGAAAATCTAACAAGGTTTGTGCTTGCTGCTTCAAACTTCACACACTCAGTCAGGTCTCAGAATGCATTTTCTTGTTTCTTTCTTGTTGAAGTAGCCCTAAGCTGACCTATGCAAAACCAACTTAATCTGAGAGCACTCTGTGAAAAAACAGAACAATACCCATTTATTGAAATATCTAACCAAATCATTTAGGCAGATGTCTTTGATACTACACAGCATTCATCTGTTCCATACCTCCACTGGACTCCACACTTATCGGACTCCTAGGATCAATGTATCTCAAAACAGTTTATGGATAGGGTTAGGGTTCCTGTAAGGGTTAGGGTTAGTGTTAGAGCTAATGTTAGGTTAGAGTTAGTATTGTGCCAAAATCTTGGATACTGGGCAGAATTCAACTTTTACCTTGCTTGTCAAGTTTGGGTCTTCTAAGTGCAAGTGTTTGCTGTCAGGAACAGTTTGTATTTTCAGGTATCATTGCATTTTGACCTATAGAGGTGAATGGACATCCAAATGGAAATCCAACATGGTTTGTACTAGCTTCTTGAAATTGCACACACTCAATAAGTTCTCCGTGATCATTGTCTGATTTGTTTCTTGTAGAAGGGGCCCAAAGCTGAAGCCCACAAAAACAAGTGTAATAAAGAACAGTCTATAAGAAAACAGGGAAATACCAAGTTACTGAAATTCATCACCCAATTGTTTTGTCAGATTTCTTTGATAAGGTGAATGAATTAATCACTTGATAGCACACTATCTCCCCAAGTTTGAGACTCTGAGGATCAATGGTTCTCTAAACAGGTTAGGGTAAGTATCAGGGTTTGTGTTAGATTTAGTGGTAGGGTTAGAAGCTTGTTTTATGGTTAGAACTATTTTTATATAGGATATATATATATATATATATATATATATATATATATATATATATATATATATATATGAAAGCATTCATCTTTTACCTATCCCAAGTATGCTCTCCCAGTCTGGCCATCTAATTTCAAGTGTTTGCTTCAAGGAACAGTTTGTATTTTCAGGTTTCACTTTATTTTGACTTATATGGGTGAATGGACATCATGCTGGAAATTGAAAAGGGTTTGTGTTTGCTGCTAAAACTTCACACACTCAATCAGGATTCAGAGTGCATTGTCTTGTTTCTTTCTTGTTAAAGTAGCCCTAAGGTGAAGCATGCAAAAACAACTTACTCAGAAAGCACTGTATTAAAAAACTAAAAAAATACCCATTTACTGAAATACCTAAACAAGTTTTTAGTCATATGTCATGATACTGCAAAGCATTCATCTCTTTGATGGCCCCACTTTGTTCCACACTTCTTGGACTCCTAGGATAAATGGATCTCTACACAGTTTAGCGAGAGTGTTAGGTTTAAGGTTAGGGTTAGAGGAAGGTAAAGAGCTACTGTTAGGGTTAGAGTTAGTTGAGGGCCAATTTCTTGGATAGTGGGCAGGATTCAAGTTTTATCTAGCTTAACTATGCTTGCCAAGTTTTGGCCTTCTAGGTGCAAATGTTCAGTGTCAGGAACAGTTTGTATTTTCAGATATCACTGCATTTTGACTTATATGGAATGGAAATTCAGTTGGAAATCAAAGAGGGTTTGTGCTAGCTTCTTGAAACTTTAAACACTCAATTATTTCTCTGTGAGCATTGTCTTCTTTGTTCCTTGTATAAGATGCCAAAAACTGAAGCACACAGAAACAAATTTATTCTAGAGCACTCTATAAGAAAACAGAAAAAAACAGTTATTGAAATTTGTCACCCAATTGTTTGGTCCGATTTTTTAAAATAAGGGGCAGGAATTCATCTGTTTGCTAGCCCACTAATCTTCTCATATTTGGGATTCCAAGGTTCAGTGCTTCTATAAACAAGTTAGGGTTAGTGTCACTGTTTGTGTTAGTTTAGGCCTATGTTGAAAAACTTGTGTTATGGTTAGATTTAGTTTTTGTATAGTTTCTTTGATACTGGGCATCATTCATCTTTTACCTATCGAAAATATTCTCGCCAAGTTTGTGCCATCTAAGTGCAAGTGATTGCTGTCAGGAACAGTTTGTATTTTCAGATTTCAATGCATTATTACCAATATGGATGAATAGAAATATAGCTGGAAATCAAGCAGGGTTTGTGCTTTGTAATTCAAACTTCACACACTCAATCAGGTCTCAGAATGCACTGTCTTGTTTCTGTCTTTTTGAAGTGGCCCTAAGGTGGAGCATGCAAAACCAACTTAATCTGAGAACACTCTATGAAAAAAAAAACAGAAAAATACCAATTTAAAGAAATACCTAACCAAATTAATTTAGTTGGATGTCTTTGATACTGCACAGGATTCATCTGCTTTCTGATGCCATTCTGCTCCACACTTTTAAGATGTCTAGGATCAACAGTTCTATAAACATTTTAGGGAGAGGTTTAGGGTTAGGGTTAGGGTAAGAGCAAAGGGTAGTTCTAGTGTTAGGATTAGAGTCAGTTTGGGTCCAATTTCTTTGATACTAGGCAGGCTTCAAATTTTACGTAACATAACTATGCTCACCAAGTTTGGGCCTTCTGGTGCTACTGTTTCCTGTCAGGAACAGTTTGTATTTTCAGGTACCACTGCATTTTGACCTATATGGGTCAATGAAAATCCAGCTGGAAATTAAACAGGGTTTCTGTTTGGTGCTTGAAATTTCACACAATCACATCTCCATGTGCATTGTGCGGTTCATTTCTTGTAGAAGAGGCCCAAAGCTGAAGCAAACAAAATCACGTTTATCCAGGAGTACTCTATAAGAAAACAGGAAAATACCTAGGTACTGAAATTCCTCCCCCAATTTTTTGGTCGGATTTCTTTGATGAGGCACAGGAATTCATTTGTTTGTTAGTCCACTAGTCTCCCCAAGTTTGGGACCCCAAGGATCTATGGTTCTCTTTAGAGGTTGGGGTTAGTGTCAGGATGTGTGTTTCATTAAGGGCTAGATTGATCAGTGTGTTAGAGTTAGTTTTATTCTAGTTTCTTTAATACTTGGCAGGATTCATCTTTTACCTATTTTAACTATGCTCGCAAAGTTAGGCCTTCACAGTGCAAGTATTCCCTGTCAGGAATTGTTTGTATTTTAAGGTTTCACTGCATTATGACCTATATGGGTGAATGGAAATCGAGCTGAAAATCAAACAGGGTCCCTGATTGCTGCTTAAAACTTCACAAACTCAATAAAGTCTCAGAATGCATTGTATAGTTTGTTTCTTGTTAAACCAGACCTAAGCTGAAGCATGCAACAACAAATTAGTCCGAGAACACTCTATGAAAAAACAGGAAAATACCCATTTACTGAAATATCTTCCTAAATTATTTAGTCAGATGTCTTTGATATTGTACAGGATTCATCTCTTTGCTGGTCCCACTCTGCTCCACACTTTTGGTACTCCTAGGATCAATGGTTCTCTGAATATTTAGAGAGAAATTTAAGGTTAAGGTTAGGGTTAAGGCTAGGGTTAGAGCTGGTTTTAGGGTTATAGTTAGTTTTGGGCTAATTTCTTTGACACTGGGCAGTTTTCACCTTTTTCCTAGCCTAACTATGCTCTCCAAGTTTGGGCCTTCTAGATGCAAATGTTGGCTGTGAGGAACAGTTTGTTTTTTTTTTTTTTTTTTTCAGGTATCAATTTTCAGGTATCAATGTATTTTTATCTATATGGTGAATGGAAATCCACTTGGAAATCAAACAGGGTTTGTGCTAGCTGCTTGAAAATTCAAACACTCAGTGAGCATTTTCTGGTTTGTTTCTTGTAGTAGAAGCGCAAAGTTGAAGAACACAAAAACAAGTTTATCCAAGAGCACTCTAAGAAAACAGGGAAAAAACCAGTTACTGAAATTCCTTCCCCAAAATTTTAGTCAGATTTATTTGATAAAGCACAGGAATTCATCTGTTTGCTAGTGCTTGTTCCCCAAATTTGGGATAAAGTTTCAATGGTTCACCAAATATTTTACAGTTAGTTTCAGGGTTTGTGTTAGTTTTAGGGCTACGGTTAAAACCTCGTGTTATGTTTAGAGTTAATTTGTATCTAGTTTCTTTGATACTGGGCAGGATTCATCTTTTCCTATCCTAACTATGCTCGTCAAGTTTGGGCCATCTATGTGCAAGTGTTTGCTGTTGGGAACAGTTTGTATTTTCAGGTTTCACTGCATTATGACATATACGGTAAATGAAAATAGAGTTAGAAATCCAAAAGCCTTTGTGATTGCTGCTTGAAATTTCAGACACTCAATCAGATCTCAGAATGCATTGTCTGGTTTCTTTCTTGTTGAAGTAGTTCTAAGCTGAAGCATGCAAAAACAACTTAATCTGAGAACACTCTATGAAATAACAGGTAAATACATTTTACTGAAATACTTACACAAATTATTTAGTCAGATGTCTTTAATGATGCACAGGATTTATATGTTTGCTGGCCCCACTATGTTCCACACTTTTGGGACTCCTCTCATCAATGGTTCTCTAAACAGTTTAGGGATAGGTTAGGGTTAGGGTAGGGGTTAGGCCTAGGGTTAGATTTAGTGATATGGTTAGTGTTAGTTTTGGGCTAATTTCTTTTATACTGGACAGGTTTCATCTCTTTTCTAGCCTAACTATGATCACCATGTTTGGTCCTTCTAGGTGTGACTGTTGCCTTTTAGGGACAGTTTGTATTTTCAGTTATAACTGCATTTTGTCCTATATTGGTGAATGGAAATCCAGCGGGAAATAAAACAGTGTTTGTGCTAGCTGCTTGAAACTTCACAGACTCAATCAGTTCTTCATAAGTATTGTCTAGTTTATTTTTTGTAGAAGAAGTCCCAAATTGAAGCACACAATAAAAAATTTATTCAAGAGCACTGTATAAGAAAACAGGGAAATGCCCACTTACTGAAATTCCTCCCCCTATTTTTTGGTCAGATTTCTTTGCAAGACACAGGAATTCATTTGCTTTTTAGCTCACTAGGCGTCCCAAGTTTGGTACTCCAAGTATCAATGGTTCTCTAATCAGGTTAGGGTTAGTATCAAGGTTTGTGTTAGTTTTAGGGCTAAGGTTACAAACTTGTGTTATAGTTAGTTAGTTTTTGTGTAATGTCTTGGATACTGGGCAGGATTCATCTTTTATCTATCATGTTTAGCCATGATTGTAAATTAGGCCATCTAGGTGCAAGTTTTTGCTTTCAGGAACACTTTATATTTTCAGGTATCACTGCATTTTTACACATATGGGTGAATGGAAATCCAGCTGGAAATCAAACATGGTTTGTGCTAGCTGCTAGAAAAATCACACACTCAATCTGGTCTCAGAATGCATTGCCTTGAATATTTCTTAATGAAGTAGCAATAGATGTAGCATGCAAAATAACTTAATATAAACGCTATATGAAAAAACAGGAACATACACATTTACTGAAATATCTATCAAAATTATTTAGTCAGAGGTTTTTGATACTGCACAGGATTCATCTGTTTGCTGGCCACATTCTGCTTCACATTTTGAGGACTACTCGGGTCAATCATTCTCTACGTATTTTTGTGATAGATTTAGGGGCAAGGGTAGGTTTTGGGATAGGGTTATAACTAGTTTTAGGTTTAGAGTTAGTTTTGGCCAATTTCTTTGATAGTGGGCAGGATTCAACTTTTTCCTAGCCTAACTATCTCGCTAAGTTTGGGACTTCTAGGTGCAACTGTTCCCTCTCGGGTACAGTTTGTATTTTCAGGTATTACTTCATTGTGACATATATCAGTGAATGGAAATCCAGCTGCAAATCAAACATGGTTTGTGCTAGCTCCTTGAAATTTCACACACTCTACCAGTTCTTTGTGAGCATTGTCTGGTTTATTCCTTTTAGAAGAGGTCCAAAGCTGAAGGAAAAAAAAAATAATAATTTATCCAAGATCACTCTATAAGAAAACAGGAAAATACCCAGTTTCTAAAATTTACCCTTCAATTGTTTGGTCAGATTTCTTTGATAAGATGCAGGATTTCATCTGTTTGCTTTCTCACTAGGTTCCCCAAGTTTGGAACTCCAAGTATCATTGGTTCTCTAAACAGGTTAGGTTTAGTGTTAGGGATTCTGTTAATTTTAGGGCTAATGTTAAAATCTTGTGTTATGGCTAGAGATAGATTTTGTCTAGTTTTTTGATACTTGGAGGGATTCATCTTTTACCTATTCTAAACATGCTCACCAAATACGGTCCATCTAGTTGCAATTGTTCGCTGATGAAACAGTTTGTATTTTCAGGTTTCACTGAATTTTGACCTATAAGGGTGATGAAAATCAAGCTGGAAATTGAACTGGGTTTGGTTTGCTGCTTGAAACTTCACACTCTCCTTCAGTTCTCTGTAAGCATTGTCTGTTTCGTTTCTTGCAGAAGAGGCCCAAAGCTGAATCAAACAAAGAAGTGTAACCAAGAGCACTCTATAAAAAAACCAGGAAATACCCAGTTACTGAAATTCCTCACCCAATTTTTTGATCAGATTTCTTTGATAAAGTGCAGAAATTAATCTGTTTGCTGGCCCACTATTCTCCCTAAGTTTGGGACTCCAGGTTAGGAGTTCTAAGAATTAAATGTTCTCTTAACAGGTTAGGGTTAGTGTCAGGGTTTTTGGTAGTTTTAGACCAAGGGTGACAAGCTTGTGTTATGGTTTGAGTTAGTTTGTCGATAGTTCCTTTGTTACTGGGAAGGATTCATTTTTTGCATAACCTAACCATGCTACTCAAGTTTGGACCATCTAAGTGCAAGTATTTGCTTTCAGGAACATTTCATATTTTCAGGTTTCACTGCATTTTGACCAATTTGGGTGATGGAAATTGAGCTGTAAACTGAAAGGTGTTTGTGCTTGCTGCTTGATACTTCACACACTCAATCAGGTCTCACAGTGCATTGTCTTGATTCTTCTTTTTTTTTTTAGTAGCACAGAGCTCAATCATGAAAAAATAACTTACTCTGAGAACACTCTATGACAAGAAGGAAAATACACATTTACTGAATTACCTAACCAAATTATTTAGTCAGTAGTCTTTGATACTGCACAGGATTCATCTGATTGCTGTCCCCACTCTGCTCCACACTTTTGGGACTCCTAGGATCAATGGTTCTCTAAACTATTTAGGGATATATTTAGGGTAATGGTTTAGTGCTGGAGTTAGATCTAGTGTTTGGGTTAGATTTACTTTAGGGCCAATTTCTTTGATACTGGCAGGATTCACCTTTTACATAGCCTAACTATGCTCATCAAGCTTGGGCCTTCTAGGTCCACCTGTTTGATGTCAGGAACAGTTTGTATTTTTAGGTATCAATTCATTTTGACCTATATGGGTGAATGGATATCTAGCTGGAAATCAAACACGGCTGTACTAGCTGCTTGAAACTTCACACACTCAATAACTCCTCCATTATCATTGTCTGCTTTGTTTTTTGTAAAAGAGGCCTAAAGCTGAAACACAGAAAAATAAGTACATCCTAGAGCACTCTATTAGAAAACAGGAAAATGCATGTTCCTGAAATTCCTCCCTTAATTGTTTGGTCAGATTTCTTTTATAAGGCACAATAATTCATCTGTTTCATAGCCACAAGTCTCCCCAAATTTAGGAATTCAAGGATAAATTGTTCTTTAAACAGAGTAGGGTAAGTGTGAGGGTTTGTGTTAGATTTAGAACTAAGGTTAAAACCTTGTGTTTAGAGTTAGTTTTGCGCTAAATTCTTAGATACTTTGAAGGATTCAACTTTTTCCTAGCCTAACTATGCTTGACAAGTTTATGTCTTCTAGGTGCAAATTTTCACTGTCAAAAACAGTTTGTATTTTCAGGTATAACTACATTTTGATCTATATGTGTGAATGGAAATCCAGCTCTAAATCTAACATGGTTTGTTCTAGCTGCTTGAAACTTCAAACACTCAAACACTACTCCATGAGCATTGTCTGCTTGGTTTGTTGTAGAAGAGGCCCAAAGGTGAAGCAAACAACTATAAGTGTATCCAAGAGCACTATATAAGGAAACAGGAAAATAACTGTTCCTGAAATTCCTCCCTTAATTGTTTGGTCAGATTTGTTTGATAAGGCACAGGAATTCATCTCTTTGTTAGCCACTAGCCTCCCCAAGTTTGGGGCTCCAAAATTCAATGGTTCTTTCAACAGTATAGGGTATGTTTCAGGGTTTGTGTTAGATTTAGGACTAAAATTACAACCTTGTGTTATGATTAGAGTTAGATATGTGCAAATTTCTTTGATGCTGGACAGGATTCAACTTTTACCCTGCCTAACTATTCTCGCTAATTTTGGGCCTTCTAGGTACAACTGTTCCTTGTCAGGAACAGTTTGTATTTTCAGGATTCATGGCATTATAATCTGTATCGGTGAATGGAAATGAAGATGGAAATTGAACACAATTTGTGCTTGGTGCTTGAAACTTCACACACTGAATCAGTTCACAGAATGCATTTTCTTGTTTCTTCTTGTTGAAGTAGCCCTAAGCTGAAGCATCTAAAACAACTTAATCTGAGAACACTCTTTGAAAAATAACCAGAAAATAAACATTTATTGAAATACCTAAACAAATTATTTAGTCAGATGTTTTGATACTGCACAAGATTCATCTGTTTTGGCTCCACTGTGCTCCACACTATTGAAATCCCTAGGACAAAAGTTCTTTAAACTGTTTAGTGATAGATTTATGGTTAGGGCTAGGGTTACGGCTAGGGTTAGATCTAGTGTTATGTTTAGAGTTAGTTTTGGGTCAATTTCTTTGATACTTGGCATAATTAAAATTTTTCCTACCTAACTAAGCTCACAAAGTTTGGGCCTTCTAGGTGCAACTGCTTGCTGTCAGGAAGAGTTTGTATTTTCAGGTATCACTGCATTTTGACATATATAGGTGAATACACATACAGCTAAAAATAAAACAGTGCTTTTGCTAGTTGCTTGAATCTTCACACACTCAGTCAGTTCCCCATCAGTATTGTCTGGTGTGTTTCTTATAGAAGAGGCTAAAAGC
This sequence comes from Marmota monax, assembly GCF_021218885.2. NCBI lineage: Eukaryota > Metazoa > Chordata > Mammalia > Rodentia > Sciuridae > Marmota > Marmota monax. Next base: position 1,331,859 of record NW_026692704.1, on the reverse strand, counting down.
TGAAGTCCAAAAAAAAAAAAAAAAAAAAAAAACAATTTTATCCAGGAGCACTCTATAAGAAAACAGGGAAATACACATTTACTGAAATTCCTCTCCAATTTTTTACTCAGATACCTTGGAAAAAGCACAGGAATTTATCTCTTTGAAGCCCACTAGATTCTCAAAGTTTGGGACTCCACTTATCAATGGTTCTCTAAAGAGGTTAGGGTTAGTGTCAGTGTTTGTGTTAGTTTTGGGGGCTAAAGTTACAAGCTTGTGTGGTGGTTAGAGTTAGTTTTTTTTCTAGTTTCTTTGTTACTGGGCATAATTCATCTTTTACCACTCCTAACCATGCTCAGCAAGATTTGGCCATCTAGATGCATGTTTTTGCTTCTGGGAACAGTTTGCATTTTCAGGATACACTGCATTTTTACCTATATGTTGAGGGAAATTTATCTGGAAATGGAACAGGGTTTGTGCTTGCTGCTTGAAACTTCACATATTCAATCAGATCTCAGAATGCATTGTCATGATTCTTTCTAGTTGAAGTAGCAAACAGATGAAGCATGCAAAATTGACTTAACCTGAATACTCTATGAAAAATGGAGAAAAAAATACCCATTTACTGAAATGCCTAACCAAATCATTTAGTCAGATGTCTTTGATACTACACAGGATTCATCTGTTTGTTATTTAAACTCTTCTCCACACTTCGGAGAGTCCTAGGATCAATGGTTCTCTAAACAGTTTAGGGATAGTGTTAGGTTTAGGGCTGGGGTTAGAGCTACTGTGAGGGTTAGAGATAGTTTTGGGCCAATTTGTTTGATACTTGGAAGTATTTAACGTTTACAAAGCCTAACTATGCTTGACAAGTTTGGGCCTTCTAGAGTCAACTGTTCACTGTCATGAACAGTTGGTATTTTCAGGTATCACTGCATTTTGACATATATGGGTGAATGGAAATCCAGCTGGAAAACAAAAAACGTGTGTGCTAGCTTCTTGAAACTTCAAACACTCAAAAAGTTCTTTCTGAGCATTGTCTTGTTTGTTTTATGTAGAAGAGGCCCTAAAGCTGAACCACACAAAAACAAGTCTATAAGATCACTCTATAAGAAAACACAGAAATACCCAGTTACTAAAATTCCACCCCCCAATTGTTTGGTCAGAGTTCTTTCAAAAGGCACAGAAATTCATCTGTTTGCTAGCTCATTATGCTACACATATTTGAGACTCCAAGTGTCAATGGTTCTCAAAACATGTTATATTTAGTGTCAGGGTTTGTGTTAGTATTAGGGCTAAGGTTACAAGCTTGTATTATGGTTAGAGATAGTTTTTGTGTAGTTTCTTTGATACTGGGAAGGATTCATCTTTTACTTTCTCTAACCATGCTCACAAAATTTTGACATCTAGGTGCAAGTGTTCAGTTTCAGGAACAGTTTGCATTTTCAGGTTTCACTGCATTTTGACCTATATGGCTAAATGGAAATCCAGCTGGAAATCAAACAGGGTTTGTGTTAGTTGCTTGAAACATCACATAATCAATCAGTTCTCTGTTAACATTTTCTGGTTTGTTTCTTCTAGAAGTAGCTGAAAGTTGAAGCACACAAAAACAAGTTTATCTAAGAGCACTCTATTAGAAAACAAAAAAGTATGAGTTACTAATATTCCTCCCCTAATTGTTTGGTCTGAGTTTTTGGATGAGGCATAGGAATTCATCTGTTTTCTAGCCCATTAGGTTTCCAGAGTTTGGGATTCCAAGGATCAATGGTTTTCTACACAAGTTATGGTAAGTGTCAGGATTTGTGTTAGATTTAGGACTAAGGTTAAAACCTTGTGTTATGGTTAGAGTTAGTTTTGGGCCTATTTCCTTGATACAGGGAACGATTAAACTTTTACCTATCCTAACTGTGCTCACCAAGTTTGGCATTCTAGGTGCAAATATTCCCTGTCAGGAAAAGTTTATATTTTCAGGTTTCACTGCATTATGCCTTATATAGGTGACTGAATATTGTGCTGGAAATCAAACAGGGTATGCACATTCTGCTTGAAACTTCACACACTCAATCAGGTCTCAGAATGCATTTTCTTGTTTCTTTCTTGTTGATGTAGCCCTAAGCTGAAGCATGAAAAAAAAAAAAAAAACTTAATCTGAGAGCACTCTATGGAATAACAGGAAAATAACTATTTACTGAAATACCTAACCAAATCATTTATTCAGATTTCTTTGATATTGCACAGCATTCATCTGTTTGATAGCTCCACTTGACTCCACACTTTAAGACTCCTTGAATCATTGGTTCTGAAAACAGTTTATGGATAGTTTTAGGGATACTGTTAAAATTAGGGTTAGTATTAGACCTAATATTAGTGTTAGAGTTAGTTTTGGGACAAAATCTTGGATACTGGGCAGAATTCAACTTTTACCTTGCCTAAATATACTTACCAAGTTTGGCCTTCTAGGTGAAAGCGTTTGCTGTCAGAAACATCTCATATTTTCAGGTATCACTGCAATTTGACCTATATAGGTGAATGGAAATTTAGCTGGAAATCCAACATGGTTTTTGCTAGCTGCTTGAAACTGCACACACTAAATCAGTTCTCTGTGAGTATTGTCTGATTTATTTCTTGTAGAAGAGGCTTAAAGCTGAAGCACAGAAGAACAAGTTTATACAAGAGCACTCTATTAAAAAAATGGAAATAACCAGTTAGTAAAATTCCTCACCCAATTGATTGGTCAGATTTCTTTGAGAAGGCTCATGAATTCATCTATTTGATTGCCCACTATTGCCCCAAATTTGGGACTCTGAGGATCAATGGTTCTCCAAACATCTTAGGGTGAGTGTCAGGGTTTGTTTTAGATTTAGTGCTAGGGTTACAAGCTTGTGTTATGGTAAGAGCTAGTTTTGATCTAGTTTCTTTGATACTGGAAAATATTAACCTTTTACCTATCTCAAGTATGCTTTTCAAGTCCAGCCATCTAGGTACAAGGGTTTGCTTTCAGGAACAGTTTGTGTTTTCAGGTTTCACTGCATTTTTACAATGTGGGTGAATGGACATCGAGCTGGAAATTGAACAGGGTTTGTGCTTGCTGCTAAAAACTTCACACACTCTATCAGGATTCAGAGTGCATTGTCTTGTTTGTTTCTTGTTGAAGTAACCCTAAGAGCACTGTATGAAAGCACCCTGAGAACACTCTATGAAAAAAAAAACAACAAAAAAACCTAATTAATTGAAATACCTAAACAAATCATAAAGTCAGACTTCTTTGACACTGCACAGCATTCATCTGTTTGATTCCTCCACTCAAATACACACTTTTTGTACTCCTAGGATCAATGTTTCTCAAAATATTTTATGGATAGGATTAGGGTTATTGTTAGTGTTAGAATTAGTGTTAGATTTAATGTAAGGTTTAGAGTTAGTTTTGGGCCAAAATCTTGGATTCTGAGCAGAATTCAATTTTTACTTTTCCTAACCTATGCTTGCCAAGTTTGGGCTTTCTAGGTGCAAATGCTCACTGTCAGGAACAGTTTGTATTTTCAGGTTTCACTGCATTTTGGCCTATACTGATGAATAAAATCAAGCTGAAAATTGAACACCATTTGTGTTTGCTGCCTCAAACTTCACAAACTCAAACAGGTCTCAGAATGCATTACCTTGATTCTTTCTTGTTGAAGTAGCCCTAAGCTGAAGCACGCATAAACAACCTAATCCACTAACACTTTATGAAAAAAAATGGAAAGGTTAAAGTTAGAGTTAGAACAATGCTAGAGCTAGTGTTAGGGTTAGAGTAGGTTTAGGACCAATTTCTTTGATAGTGGGAAGGATTCAAGATTTTCCTAGTGTAACTATGCTTACCAAGTTTGGGTCTTCTAGGTACGAATGTTCCCTGTCAGAAACAGTTTGTATTTTCAGGTTTCACTGCATTTTGACTTACATGGGTGAATGAAAATCCAGATCGAAATCAAACAGGGTTTGTGCTAGCTTCTTGAAACTTCAAACACTCAATTATTTCTCTGTGATAATTGTCTGCTTTGTTCCTTGTAGAAGAGGTCAAAAGCTGAAGCACACAACAACAAGTTTATCCTAGAGCACTCCATAAGTAAACAAGGAAATACCTATTTACTGAAATTCCTCCCCCAATTGTTTGGTCAATTTTCTTTGATAAGGTGCAAGAATTCATCTGTTTGCTAGGCAACTGTGCTTCCCATGTTTGGGACTACAAGTAACCATGGTTCTCTAAACACATTAGGGTGAGTGTCAGGTGTTGTGTTAGCTTTAGGGCTAGTGTTACAAGCCTATGTTATGGTTAGAGCTAGTTTATATCTAGTTTCATTGTTACTGGAAATGATTCATCTTTTACCTATCCCAAGTATGCTCACCAATTCCAGACATCTAGGTACAAGTGTTTGCTTTCAAGAACAGTTTGTGTTTTCAGGTTTCAATGCATTTTGACCAATATGGGTGAGTGAACATTGAGCTGGAAATCGAACAGGGTTTGTGCTTGCTGCTAAAAACTTCTCTCACTCTATTAGGATTCAGAGTACATTGTCTTGTTTCTTTCTTGTTGAAGTAGCCCTAAGCTGAAACATGCAAAAATATATATATATATATAAATAAAAAAAAACTTACTCAGAAAGCACTGTATGAAATACCCATTTACTGAAATACCTAAATAAATTATTTAGTCAGGTATCTTTGATACTGCACAGGATTTATCTATTTGATAGCCCCACTCTTTTTCTACACTTTTTGGACTACTATGATCAATAGATCTCTAAAAAGTTTAAGGAGAGTGTTAGGGTTAAGGTTAAAGTTAGAGCTAGGGTAAGAGTTAGTGTTAGGGTTAGAGTTAGTTTAGGGCCAAAGTCTTTGATAGTGGGAAGAATTAAAGTTTTACCTGGCCTAAATATGCTTGCCAGTTTGTGCATTCTAGGTGAAAATATTCCCTGTCAGGAACAGTTTGTATTTTCAGGTATCACTGCATTTTGAACTAAATGTGTGAATGGAAATCCAGCTGGTAATCAAACAGGGTTTGTGCTAGCTTCTTTAAACTTTGAACACTAAATTATTTCTCTCTTAGCATTGTCTGATTTGTTTCTGTAGAAGAGGCCAAAAGCTGAATCACACAGAAACAAGTTTATCCTAGAGTACTCTAGGATAAACAGGGAAATACCCAGTTACTGAAATCCTTCCCCCAATTTTTTGGTCAGATTTTTTTCATAAGGTGCAGGAAATCATCTGTATACTAGCCCATTATGCTCCCCATATTTGGATCTACAAGTAAAAATGGTTCTCTAAACAGCTTAGGGTTAGACTCAGGGTTTGTGTTAGTTTTAGGGCTAGGGTTAAAAACTTGTGTTATGGTTAGAGTTAGTTTTTTTCTGGTTTCTTTGATACTGGGCAGGAATCATTTTTACTTAAGCTAACTATGCTCACCAAGGTTGGTCCATCTAGGTGCAAGTGTTTGCTGATAGAAACTGTTTGTATTTTCAAGATTCACTGTATTTTGACCTATTCTGGTGAATGGAAATCGAGCTGTAAATTGAACAGCGTTTGTGCTTCCTGCTTCAATCTTCACACACTCTGTCAGTTCTCAGAATGTATTTTATTGTTTCTTACATGTTGACATAGCCCTAAGATGAAGCATGAAAAAACAACTTAATCTGAGCTCACTCTATGAAAAAAGAGGAAAATACCCATTTATTGAAATACCTAAACAAATCATTTAGTCAGATTTCTTTGATACTGCACAGCATTCATCTGTTTGATAGCTCCACTCAACTCCACACTTTTCAAACTCCTAGGATTAATGGTTCTTGAAAGAGTTTGTGGAAAGATTAGGCTTCCTGTTAGTGTTAGGGTTAGTGTTAGAACTTATGTTAGGGTTAGAGTTAGTTTTGGGACAACATATTGGATACTGTGCAGAATTCAACTTTAACATTGCCTAACTATACTCGTCAAGTTTGGGTCTTCTAGGTGCAAGTGTTTGCTGTCAGGAACAGTTTGTATTTTCAGATATCACTGCATTTTGACCTATATAGGTAATGGAAATCCAGATGGAAATCCAACATGGTTTGTGCTACTTGCTTGAAACTGAACACATTCAATCAGTACTCTGTGAGCATTGTCTGATTTTTTTTCTTGTAGAAGAGGCCCAAGCTGAAGCACAAAAACTAGTTTATCCAAGAGCACTTTATAAGAAAACAGGGAAATGATCAGTTACTGAAATTCATTACCCAATTGTTTTTCAGATGTCTTTAATAAGGTGCACAAATTCATGTGTTTGATAGCCCCTTATCTCCCCAAGTTTGGGACTCCAAAAATCAATGGTTCTCTAAACAGGTTATGGTGAAATGTCAGAGTTTGTGTTATATTTACACCTTGGGTTACAAGCTTGTGTTATTGTTAGAGCTAGTTTTTATCTAATTTCTTTGATACTGAAAAGGATTCATCTTTTCCTATCCCAAGTATGCTTACCAAGTGCAACCATCTAGGTACAAGTGTTAGCTTTCAGGAACAGTTTGTATTTTCAGGTTTCACTTCATTTTCATCTATATGGGCAAATGGACGTCGAGCTGGAAATCGAACAGGATTTGTGCTTGCTGCTAAAACTTCACACACTTAATCAGGATTCAGAGTGCATTGTATTGTTTCTTTCCTGTTGAAATAGTCCTAAGCTGAAGCATGGAAAAAGGACTTACTCAGAAAGCACTTTATGAAAAAGTCACAGAATACATTGTCTTGATTCTTCTTTTGGAATTAGCAAGGGGCTGAACCATGCAAAAATAACTTATCCGAGCACTCTATGATAAAAGAAAAAAAAATCCCGTTTACTGCAATACATTACCAAATTATTTTGTCAGATATCTTTAATACTGCACAGGATTCATCTGTTTACTCACCCTACTAAGCTCTACACTTTGGGGACTCCTCGGATGAATTGTTCTCTAAACAGTTTAGGGAATGTTTTAGGGTTAGAGTTCGGGTAGGTCTAGGGTTAGATTTTGTGTTTAGGTTAAAGTTAGTTTTAGGCTAATTGCTTTGATCGTGGGCAGGTTTAATTTTTTCCTGTATCGTAACTATGCTTGCCAAATTTGAGTCTTCCAGGTGCAACTTTTCAATGTCAGCAACAGTTTGTATTTTCAAGTATCACTGCATTTTGACCTATATGGGTGAATTGAAATCCAGCTCAAAATCAAACAGTATTTTTGCTTCCTGATTGAAACTTCACACACTCAATGAGGACTCAGAATACATTGTCTTCATTCTTTCTTGTTGACGTAGCAAAGAACTGAAGCATGCAAAACAACTTAATCTGAGAACACTCTGTGAAAAAATAAAAAAAAAAATTTACTGAAATACGTAACAAAATTTTTAGTCAGATGTGTATGATAAAACACAGGATTTATCTGTTTGCTGGCCCCACTATGCTCCACTCTTTTGGGCCTCCTAGAATCAGTGGTTTTCTAAACAGTTTAGAGATAGTGTTAGGATTATGTTTAGGGTTAGGGTTAGGGTTAGCATTAGAACTAGTGTTAGGGTTAGAGCTAATTTGGGGCCAATTTCTTTGACACTGGGCAGGATTCAAATTTTACCTACCCTAAATATGCTCGACACATTTGGGTTTCCAGGTGCAACTGTTCACTGTCAGGAACAGTTTTTATTTTCCACTATTACTGCATTCTGATTTATATTGGTGAATGGAAATCAAAGACAGTTTGTGCTACCTGCTTGAAAATTCACAAACTCAATCAGTGCTTCATGTACATTTTTTGGTTTGTTTCTTGTAAAAGAGGCCTAAAGTTGAAGAAAAAAAAAAAAAGTTTATCCAGGAGCACTCTATAAAAAAACAGGAAAATACCCAGTTTCTGAAATTCCCCCACCCATTGTTTGGTCAGTTTTCTTAGATAAGTTGCAGGAATTCATCTCTTTGATAGACCACTAGGTTCCCCAAATTTGGGACTTCCATTATCATTGGTTCTCTAAACAGCTTAGGGTTAGTGTTAGGGTTTGGGTTAGTTTTATGTCTAAGATAAAATCTTCTTTTATGGTTAGAATTAGTTTATTTCTAGCTTCTTTGATTCAGGGCAGGATTTATCATTTTCCTCTCCTAAAAATGCTTGCCAAGTTTCGGACATCTAGGTGCAAATTTTCAGTGTCAGGATCAGTTTGTACTTTTAGGTTTCACTGCATTTTCACCTAAATGGGTGATGAAAATAGAGAAGAATATCAAATGTGTTTTTTGCTTGCTGCTTGAAAATGCACACCCTCTATCAGGTCTCAGAATGCATTGTCTTGATTTATTCTTGTTGAACTAGCAAAGAGATGAAGCATTCAAAAATAACTTAATCCAAGAACACTCTATGAAAAAAATACATATTTACTGAAATACTTAACTAAAATATTTAGGCAGATGTCAATGATACTGCCAAGGATTCATCTGTTTGCTGGCCCCAATCTGGTGCACACATTTGGGACTCCTAGAATCAATGGTTCTCTAAATATATTAGGGATAGGTTTAGGGTTAGGGTTAGAGTTAGGTTTGGGTCTAGGGTTAGGGCTACTGTTTGACTTAAATATATTTTGGGGACAATTTCTTTGATACTGGGCATGTTTCATCTTTCCACTAGCCTAACTATAATCACTAAGTTTGGGCCTTCTAGGTGAAATGTTTGCTGTCAGGAATAGTTTGTATTTTCAGGAATCACTGCATTTTGACATATATGGGTGATCGAAATTGAGCTGGAAATAGAACAGGGTTTGTGCTTGCTGCTTGAAACTTCACAAACTCAATAAGATCTCAGAATACATTGTCTCGATTCTTTATGGTTCATGTAGCAAAGAGAGGAAACATGATAAAATAACTTAATCTGAGAACACTCTATTATAAAAGAGGAAAATACCCATTTACAGAAATACCTAACCAAATTATTTAGTCAGATTTTCATGATACTGCACAGGATTCATCTGTTTGCATGCCCAACTCTGCTCCACATTTTTGGGACTACTTGGATCAAAGCTGCTCTAAACAGTTAACGGATAGAGTTACCTTAGTGTTAGGGTTAGATCTAGTGTTAGGGTTAGAGTTAATTTTGGGCTAATTTCTTTGATACTGGGCAGGATTTAATTTTACCTAGCCTAAATATGCTCACCAAGTTTGGGCCATCTAGGTGCAACTGTTCCTATCAGGAACAGTTTCTATTTTCAGGAATCACTGCATTTTGATCTATAAAGGTAAATGAAATTCCAGCTGGAAATCAAAAAGGGTTGTGCTAGCTGCTTAAAATTTCACACAATCATTTCCCTGTGAGCATTGTCTGGTTTGTTTCTTGTAGAGGACGCCCAAAGCTGAAGCACACAAAAAACAACATTATCCAAGATCATTCTATAAGAAAACAGGAAAGTACCAAGTTACTGAAATTTCTTCCCCAATTGATAGGTCATAATTTTTGATAAGGCACCGGAATTCATCTGTTTGATAACCCACTAGGTTCCCCAAGTTTGGGACTCCAAGTATACATGGTTCTCTAAAGATGTTAGGGTTAGTTTCAGGATTTGTGTTATTTTTAGGGCTAAGGTTACAGGCTTCTGTTATGGTTATAGATTTTTTTTCTAGTTTCTATGTTACTGGACAGGATTCATTTTTTACTTATCCTAACAAGGCTCACCAAGTTTGGGCCATCTAGGTGCAAGTGTTCCCTTTCAGGAACAGTTTGTGTTTTCAGGGTTCACTGCATAATGTCCTACACAGGTGATAGAAATTCAGCTGAAAATTGAGCAAGATTTGTGCTTGCAGTTTGAAACTTCACACACTCAATCAGGTCTCAGAATACATTGTCTTGATTCTTTCTTTTTGAAGTAGCAAAGAGATAATACATGAAAAAATAACTTAATTGGAGAACAATCTATGAAAAAAAGAGGAAAATACACATTGACTGAAATACCTAACCAAATTATTTAGTCAGATGTCTATGATACAAGATAGGATTCATCTCTTTGCTTGCCCCACTCTGCTCCACACTTTTGGAGTCCTAGGATCAATGATTTTCTAAACAGTTTAGGGATAGTCTTAGACTTAGTGTTAGGGTTAGAGCTAGGGTTAGAGCTAAAGTTAGCGTTAGAGTTAGTTTGGGGCCAATTCCCTTGATACTGGGAACAATTCAACTTTAACCAAATGTAACTAAGCTCGCCACATTTGGGCTTTCTACATGCAACTGTGCCCTGTTAAGAATAGTTTGTATTTTCAGGTATCACTGCATTTTTACATATATGGATGAATGGAAATCCCACTGGAAATCAAACAGGGTTTTTGCTAGCTTCCTGTAATTTCCAGCACTCAGTTAGTTCTCCATGTGCATTTTCTTATTTGTTTCTTAAAGAAGAGGCCCGAAGCTGAAGCATACAAAAACAAGTTTATCCAAGAGCACTCTATAAGAAAACAGTGAAATACACAGTGACTGAAATTCCTTCCCCAATTGTTTGGACACATTGCTTTGATAAGTGCAGGAATTCATCTGTTTGCTAGCCCATAGGTTCACAAAGTTTGGCATTCCAAGTATTAATGGTTCTCTAAAATGTTTAAGGTTAGGGTTAGAGTTTGTGTTAGTTTTAGGGCTAAAATTACAAGCTTGTGTTAAGGTTTGAGTTAGATTGTGTGTAGTTTCTTTTATTCTGGGCAGGATTCATCATTTTTCTAGCCTAACTATGTTCACCAAGATTGGGCCATCTAGGTGCAAGTATTGTTGAAGTAGCAAAGAGCTGAAGCATGCAAAATAACTTAATCCAAGAACATTCTATTAAAAAAGGTAAATACGTATTTACTGAAATAACTAACCAAATTATTTAGTCAGATGAGTTTGATACTGCACAGGATTCATCAGTTTGCTTGCCCCACTCTGCTCCACACTTTTTGGACTCCTATAATCAAAGTTTATCTATAAAGTTTAGGGAAAGTGCTAGCATAGAGTTTGCATTAGTGCTAGGATTAGAGTTAGTGTTAGGGATATAGTTAGTTTTGGTCAAATTATTTATACTGGGACGGTTTCATCTTTTTCCTAGCCTAACTATGCTTACCAGGTTTGAGCCTTCTGGTGCAAGAGTGCACTCTCAGCAACAATTTTTATTTTCAGGTGTCACAGCATTTATGGGTGAATGAAAATTCGCCAGGAAATCAACAAGGATTGTGCTACCTGTTTGAAACTTCACACACTGAATAAGTGCTCCATGAGCATTTTCTGATTTCTTTCTTGTAGAAGAGGTTGAAAGGTGAAGCACACAAAAACAAGTTTATCCAATAGCACTCTATAAGAAAACAGGGAAATACCAAGTTACTGAAATTCCTCCCCCAAATATTTGGTCAGATTTCTTTGATAAGGTGCAGGAATTCATCTGTTTGATACCACACTAGGTTCCACAAATTTGACAATGCAAATACCATTGATTCTCTAAACATGTTAGAGTTAGTGTCATGGTTTGTATTAGTTTTAGGGCTAAGGTTTAAATCTTGTGTTATGGTTACAGTAAGTTTCTGTCTAATTTTTTTAATACTGTGAATGATTTATCTTTTACCTATCCTACTATGGTGGCCAAGTTTGGGCCATCTAGGTTCAAGTGTTCCCTTTCAGGAACAGTTTGTATTTTCAGGTTTCACTGCATTTTGACATATACTGTGAATGGAAATCGAGCTGGAAATCAAACATGGTTTGTGCTTGCTTCATGAAACTTCACCAACACAATTGGTTATAAGAATGCATTGTCTTGATTTTTTTATGGTTGAAGTAGCAAAGAGCTGAAGCATGCAGAAATAACTTAATCCAAGAACATTCTATTAAAATCAGGAAAATACCCATTTATGGAAATACCTAACCAAGTTATTTAGTCAGATGTCTATGATACTGCAGAGGATTTTTCTGTTGCTTGCCCAACTCTGCTCTCCAATTTTGGGACTACTAGGATCAAAGGTTCTTTAAAGAGTTTAAGGATAGAGTTTTGATAGAGTTAGGGTTAGGGCTAGGGTTAGATCTATTATTAGGTTTAGAGTTAGATTTGGGACAATTTCTTTTATACTTGGCAGGATTCAACTTGTACCTAGCCTAACTATGCTCGCTAAGTTGGGGCCTTCTAGGTGCAACCATTCGCTTTCAGGAACAGTTTGTATTTTCAGGAATTACTGTATTTTTATCTATATGGGTGAATGGAAATCCAGCTGGAAATCAATCAGGGTTTGTGCTAGCTGCTTTAAACTTCAAACACTCAATCAGTTCTCCATGATCCTTGTCTGGTTTGTTTCCTATGGAAGAGGCCCAAAGCAGAAGCACAGAAAAAGAATTTTATCCAAGAACACTCTATAAGAAAACAGGAAAATACTCAGTTACTGAAATTCGTCCCCCAATTTTGGACAGATTTATTTTATAAGGTGCAAGAATTCATCTGTTTCCTAACTCACTAGGTTCTCCAGGTTTGGGACTCCAAGTATCAATGGTTCTCTAAACAGTTTAGGATTAGTGTGAGGGTTTGGGTTAGTTTTCAGGCTAAGGTTAAAGGCTTGTTTTATGCTTAGTTTTTTTTTTTTTTCTAGTTTCTTTGATACTTGGCAGGATTCATATTTTAGCTATCATAACTCTGCTTTCCAAATTTGGTCTATCTAGGTTCAAGTGTTCACTGTCAGAAATACTTTGTATTTTCAGGTTTCACTGCATTTTGACCTATATGGGTGATGGAAATTGATCTGGAAATCAGAGTGTTTGTCCTTCCTGACTGACAATTCACACACTCACTCAGGCCTCATAATGCATTGTCTTGATTCTGTTTTGGTGAAGTAGCAAACAGGTGAAGCATGCAAATCAACTTAATCTGAGAGCACTCTGTGAAAAAAAAAAGAGGAAAATACCCATTTCCTGCAATACTTAACCAAATTATTTAGTTAGATGTCTTTGATACTGCACAAGATTTATCCATTTACTGGCCCAACTATGCTCTACACTGTTGAAACTTCTCATATCAATTGTTCTCTAAACATTTTAGGGAAAAGTTTAGGGTTTGGGATTGAGTAGGGCTAGGGTTAGATTTAGTGTTATGGTTAAAGTTAGTTTTGAACTAACTTAATCTGAGGATGCTCTATGAAAATAACAGGAAAATACCAATTTTCTGAAGTACCTAACCAATATTTTTAATCAGATGTCTTTGATACTGCACAGGATTTATCTGTTTTCTGGCTCCAATTTGGTCCACACATTTGGGACTCCTAGTATCAATGAATGTCTAAACAGTTTAGGGATAGTCTTAGAATTAGGGTTAGGGTTAGAATTAGGACTAGGATTACAGCTAGTGATAAGGTTAGAGCTAATTTTGGTCCAATTTATTTGATACTGGGCAGGATTCAACTTTTACAAATTTTACGTAGCCTAAATATGGGTGAGTGGATATCCAGCTAAAAATCAAACACTGTTTGTGTAAGCTGCTTCAAACTTCACACACTGAATATGGTCTCTGTGAGCATTTTCTGATTTATTTCTTGTAGAAGAGTCTCAAAGCTTAAGCACACTAAAACAAGTTTATCCAAGAGCACTTTATTATAAAACATGGAAATACAGAGTTACTGAAATTCTGCCCCCTATTTTTTCTTCAGATTTCTTTGATAAGGTGCAGGAATTCATCTATTTGTTAGCCCTCCAGGTTCCCCCAGTTTGGGACTCCAAATGTCAATGGTTATCTAAACAGGTTATGGTTAGTGTTGGGGTTTGTGTTACTTTTAGCGCTAAGGTTACAAACTTGTGTTATGGACATGGTTACTTTTTGTCTAGTTTTTGATACCAGGCAGGATTCATATTTTACCTATCCTAATTATGCTAGCCAAGCGTGGGCCATCTATGTGCATGTGTTCACTCTCAGGAACAGTTTGTATTTTCAGGTTTCACTGCATTTTGATTTTATGAGTGATGGAACTCGAAATGGAAATGTGTTTGTGCTTGCTGCTTGAAACTTCACACTCTCAAAATGGTCTCAGAATGCATTGTCTTGATTTTTTCTTGTTCAAGTAGCATAGAGCCAAAGCATGCAAAAATAACTTAATCTGATGCAACTCTATGAAAAAAAGGGATAATACGCATTTAATGAAAACCTAACCAATTTGTTTAGTCAGATGTCTTTGATACTTTACAAGACTCATCTGTTTGCTGGCTCCAATCAGCTCGACAATTTTTGGACTCCTATGTTCAATGGTTCTCTAAACAGTTTAGAGATAGTGTTAGGTTTACATTTAGGGTTAGGTTTAGGGCTAGGTTGAGAGCTAGTGTTAGAGTTAGAGTTAGTTAGGGGCCAATTTCTTTGATACTGGGCTGAAATCAACTACTACCTAGACTAAATATGCTTGACAAGTTTGGGCCTTCTAGGTGCAAGTGTTTTCTTTCAGGTACAGTTTGAATTTTCATGTATCACTACATTTTGACCTATATTAGTGAATGGAAATCCAGCTGGAATCAAACAGGGTTTGTGCGAGCTGTTTGAATCTTCACACACTTAATCAGTCCTCTGTGAGCATTGTCTGGTTTATTTCTTGTAGAAGAGGACCAAAGTTGAAGCACAGAAAGAAAACTTTGTTTAAGATTACTGTATAATAAAACAAAGAATTACCCAGTTACTGAAATTCTTTCCCCAGTTGTTTTGTCAGATTTCTTTGAAAAGGTGTGAGAAATTATTTGTTTGCTAGCCCACTAGTTTCCCCAAGTTTGAGACTCCAAGTATCAATGGTTCTCTAAAGAGATTATGGTTAGTGTCAGGGTTTGTGTTAGTTTTAGGGCTAAGGTTACAGGTTTGTGTTATGATTAGAGTTGTTTTTTTCTAGTTTTTTGATACTGGGCAGGACTCATCTTTTACCTATTCAAACTAAGCTTGTCATGTTTGGCCATCTAGGTGCAAGTGTTCACTCTCAGTAACTTTGTATTTTCAGGTTTCACTGCATTTTTGCCTATACAGGTGATAGAAATTGATCTAGAAATTGAACAGAGTTTGTCCATGCTGCTTGAAAATTCACAGACTCAATCATATCTCAGAATACATTTTCTTGATTCTTTCTTGTCGAAATAGAAAAGAGCTGAAGCATGAAAAAACAACTTAATCAAACATCCTATGAAAAAAGAGGAAAATACCAATTTATTGCAATACCTAACCAAAGTGTGTTGTCATATGTCTTTGGTATTGCACAGGTTTCATCTGTTTGCTGACCCCACTAGGCTTCACACTCTTGGGACTCCTAGGATCAATTGTTCTTAAATAGTTGAGAGATAGTTTTAGGGTTAATGTTCGGGTAGGGCTGGGGTTAGATTTTGTGTTAGGATAAAGATAGTTTGGGGATAAATTCTTTGATACTGATTAGGTTTCATCTTCTCCATAGCCTAACTATACTTGCCACGTCTGGGCCTTCTAGGTGCAACTGTTTGCTCTCAGCATCAGTTTGTATTTTCAGGTATCACTGCATTTGGACTTATATGGGTGAACAGAAATTCAGCTGGAAATCAACCACAGTTTTGGCTATCTGCTTGAAACTTCACACACTCAATCAGTTCTCCATCAACATTGTCTGGTATGTTTCTTGTAGAAGAGGCCTAAACCTGAAGCACACAAAAACATGTTTATTAAAGAGCACTTCAAAAGGAAACAGGGAAATACACAGTTAATAAAATCCCCCCCCCAATTGTTTATTCTTAGTTTGGGGCCAAATTCTTTGATACTTGGCAGGATTAAACTTACACCAAGCATAACTTAGCTTGCAACATTTGGGCCTGCTAGGTGCAATTGTTCAATGTCAGGAACAGTTCATATTTTCAGGTGTCACTGCATTTTGACCTATATGGGTGAATGCAAATCCAGCTGGAAATCAAAGAGGGTTTGTGCTACCTGCTAGAAACTTCACACACTCAGTTAGTTCTTGGTGAGCATTGTCTTGTTTCTTTCTTGTGAAAGAGG
The DNA here is from genome assembly GCF_021218885.2 of Marmota monax. Lineage (NCBI taxonomy): Eukaryota > Metazoa > Chordata > Mammalia > Rodentia > Sciuridae > Marmota > Marmota monax. The sequence continues at coordinate 1,315,914 of NW_026692704.1, read as the reverse complement.
CCCAAAGCTGCAGCACACAAAAACAAGTTTATCCAAGAGCACTCTATAAGAAAACAGGGAAATTCCCAGTTTCTGAAATTTCTCCCCCAATTGTTTGGTCAGATTTCTTTGATAAGGCATAGGAATTCATCTGTTTGCTTGCCCACTATTCTCCCCATGTGTAGAATTCCAAGGATCAATGGTTCTCTAAATAGCTTAGGGTTAGTGTCAGAGTTGGCGTTAGTTTTAGAGATAGGGTTATAAACTTGTGTTAGTGTTAGAATTAGTTTTTTTTTCTAGTTTCTTTGATACTGGGCAAGATTAATTTTTTTTTACTTATGCTAACTATGCTGGCCAAGATTGGATCATCTAAGTGATAGTGTTCGCTGTCAGGAACAATTTGTAATTTAGGTTTCATTGCATTTTGACCTATATGGGTGAAAGGAAATCGGGCTAGAAATTGAACAGGGTTTGTGCTTGCTGATTGAAACTTCACACACTCAATCAGGTCTCAGTGTGCATCATCTTGTTTCTTTCTTGTTCAAATAGCCTTAGCTGAAGCATGCAAAAACAACTTTATCTGAGAGTACTGTATGCAAAACCAGAAAAATACCAATTTACTGAACTATCTAACCAAAATATTTAGCCAGATGTCTTTGAACCTGCACAGGATTTATCTGTTTGCTGCCCCTCCTCTTCTCCATTCTTTTTGGACTCCTAGGATCCATTGTTTTCTAAACAGTTTAGGGATAGTGTTAGTGTTAGTGTTAGTGTTAGGGCTTAGGTTAGAGCTAGATTTAGGATAAGAATTAGTTTTAGGCCAATTTTTTGGATACAGGGCAGGAGTAAACTTTTTATTTGCCTATATATTCTCACCTAGTTTGGGCCTTCTAGTTGCAAGGGCTCGCAGTCAGGAACAGTTTGTATTTTCAGATATCACTGCATTTTGACCTATATGGGTGAATAAAAATAAAACTGGAAATCAAACAGGATTTTTGCTAGCTGCTTTAAACTTCACACACTCAATCAGTTCCCCATGAGCATTGTCTGGTTTTGTTCTTGTAGAAGAGGCCCAAAGCTTAAGCACACAAAAAAGTTTATCCAAGAGCCCTCTATTAGAAAATGGGAAAATTCCCAGTTACTTAAATTTCTCACCCAATTTTTTGGTCAGATTTCTTTGATAAGGCACAGAAATTCATCTCTTTGTTAGCCCATTATCTCCCCAATTTTGGAATTCCAAGGATCAATGGTTCTATAAACAAATTAGTGTCAGCATCAGGGTTTCTGTTATTTTTAGGGCTAGGGTTACAAGATTGTGTTATGGTTAGAGTTAGTTTTCATCTAGTTTCTTTGATACTGGAAAGGATTCATCTTTATATATCCTATATATGCTCACCAATTCTTGACATCAATGTGCAAATTTTCTCACTCACTAACAGTTTGTATTTTCAGGTTTCACTGCATTTTGACCAATATAGATGAGTGGAAATCAAGCTGGTAATCAAACTGGGTTTGTGCTTGCTGCTTGAAACATTACATCAATTATGTCTCAGAATGCATTGTCTGGTTTCTTTCTTGTTGAAATAGCCCTAAGCTGAAGCACGCAAAAACAACTTACTCCAAGAGCACTCTATGAAAAAAACAAACAAACTGGAAAATACCCAATTATTGAATTACCTAAACAAATTTTTTACTTAGATGTCTTTGATACTGTGCAGGATTCATCTGTTTGATGACCCCACTCTACTTTACACTTTTTGGACTCCAAGGATCAATGGTTCTCTAAACACTTTAGGGATATATTAGGGTTAGTGTTAGGGTTAGGGCTAGGGTTAGAAATAGTGTTAGAATTAGATTGAGTTTGGGGCCAATTTCTTTGACACTGGGCAGGATTCAACTTTTACCTATTTTAACTATGCTCACCAAGTTTGGGCCTTCTAGGTGCAACACTTCAATGCCAGGGAACAGGTTGTATTTTCAGGTATCACTGTATTTTGACATATATGGGTGAATGGAAATCTAGCTGTAATTCAAACAGGGTTTGTGTTACCTGCTTGAAACTTCACATACTCAAATAGCCCTCTGTGAGCATTATCTGGTTTCTTTCTTGAAGAAGAGGCCCAAAGCTGAAGCACACAAAAACAAGTTTAACCAAGAGCACTCTATAAGTAAACAAAGAAATACCTAGTTACTGAAATACCTCCACCAATTGTTTGGTCAGATTTCTTTGATAAGGCACAAAAAGTTATCTGTTTGTCAGCCCAATATGCTCTCCATATTTGGGACTCCAAGTATCAATGTTTCTCTAAACAGGGGAGGGTAGTGTAAGTGTTGGTGTTAGTTTTAGTGCCAGGATTTAAAACTTGTGTTGTGATTAGAATTAGTTTTTGTCTACTTTCTTTGATACTGGGCAGGATTCAATTTCTACTTATGCTAACTATGCTCACCAAGTTTGGGACATCAAGGCGGTAATGTTCGCTGTCAGGAACAGTTTGTATTTTAGGTTTCACTGCATTTTGACTTATACAGGTGAATGGACATAGAGGTGGAAATCGAATAGCATTTGTGCTTGCTGCTTGAAACTTCACACAATCAGGTCTCATAATGAATTTTTTTCTTGTTGACGTAGTGCTAAGCTGAAGCATGCAAAATCAACTATATCTGAAAGCACTCTATGAAAAAAAAAAAAAAACTGGAAAATACCCATTTACTAAAATACCTAACCAAATTATTTAGTCAGATGTCTTTGACACTGCACAGGATTCATCTGTATGCTTGCCCCGCTCTACTCCACACTTTTTGGACTACTAAGAACAATGGTTCTCTAAATGTAGGGATAGGGTGTGGGTTAGGGTTATGGTTAGAAGTTGAGTTAGATCTAGTGTTTTTTGTAGAGATAGTATTGTGCCAATTCCTTTGATACTGAGCCAGATTAAACTTTAACATAGCCTAACTATGTTCACCAAGTTTGTGCCTTCCACATGCAAGTGTTTGCTGTCAGGAACATTTGTATTTTCAGGTATCACTGCATTTTGACAAATGTAGGTATATGGAAATTCACCTTGACATCAAACAAAGTTTTTGCTAGCTGCTTGAAACTTCAAACATTCAATGAATTCTCCATGAGCATTTTCCATTTGTTTCTTGTACCAGAGTCTCAAAGCACACAAAACCAAGTTTACCCAAGAGCACTCTATAAGAAAACAGGGAAATACCCAGTTACTGAAATTCCTTCCCCAATTGTTTGGTCAGATTTCTTTGATAAAGTGCTGAAATTAATCTGTTTGATAACACAGTAGTCTCCACAATTTGGGACTCCAAGGATCATTGGTTTTCTAAACAGGTTAATGTGACTGTCAGAGTTTGTGTTAGTTTTAGGGCTAGGGCTAAAATCTTGTAATATGGTTAGAGTTAGTTTTTGTCTTGTTTCTTTGATACAGGGCAGGATTCATCTTTTACTTATCCTAACTATGTTAGCCAATATTTGGCCTTCTATGTGCAAGTGTTCCCTGTCAGGAAGAGTTCATATTTTCCGATTTCACTGTATTTTGAACTATATGGGTGAGAGGAAATTGAGCTGGAAATCAAACAGGATTTGTGTTTGCTGCTTGAAACTTCACAAATTCAGTTAGATCTCAGAATGCATTGTCTTCATTATTTCTTGTTGAAGTAGCAAAGACCTGAAGTATGCAAAAACAACTTATTTGGAGAGCACTCTATTAAAAACCTGGAAAATACACATTTACTGAAATAGGTAAACAAATTATTTAGTCAGATGCCTTTGATACTGCAGAGGATTCATCTGTTTTCTGGCCCCACTCTGCTCAACACTTTTTGAACTCCTAGGACCAACATTTCTCTCAACAGTTTAGGGATAGTGTTTGGGTTATGGTTTGCTTTAGGCCTAGGGTTAGGGTTAGGGTTAGGACTAGGGTTAGATCTAGTGTTAGGGTTAGAGTTCATTTGGGGTCAATTTCTTTGATAGTGACCAGGATTTAACTTTTACCTCGCCTACTTATGCTCCAAAGTTTGGTCCTTCTAAGTGAAACTGTTCAGTTTCCGGAACAGTTTGTATTTTCAGGTACCACTGCATTTTGTTCTATAAGGGTTAATGAAACACCAGCTGGTATTCAAACAAGGTTTGTGCTAGGTGCTGAAAACTTCACACACTCAATCCGTTCTCTGTGCACATTGTTTGTTTTCTTTGTTGTAGAAGAGGCCCAAAGGTGAAGCACACAAAAACAAGTTTATCCAAGAGCACTGTATAAGAAAGTAGGGAAATACCTAGTTACTGAAATCTTACCCCCCAATTATTTGGTCAGTTTTCTTAGATAAGGTGTAGGAATTCATCTATTTGCTATCCCACTATGCTCCCCAAGTTTGGGACTCCAAGCCAATGGTTCTCTAAAGAGGTTAGGGCTAGTGTCAGGGATTGTGTTCATTTTGGCGCTAGGGATACAATCTTGTGTAATGGTTAGAGTTAGTTTTTTTCTAGTTTCTTTGATACTGGCCAGCATTCATGTTTTACCTCTCCTAACTTTGCTGTCCAAGTTGGGCATTCTAGGTGCACGTGTTACCTGTCAATGACAGATTGTATTTTCAGGTTTCACTTCATGTTTACCTATACAGATGAATGGAAATCGAGCTTGAAGTAGAACAAGGTTTGTTGTTCAGTTCTCAGTATTAATCTTGTTTTATTCTTGTTGAAGTATCCCTCAGATGAAACATTCCAAAAAAACTTTATCCTAGAGCTCTCTATGAAAAATCAGCAAGATACCCATTTACTGAAATACCTAACCAAATTATGTAATCATATTTCTTTGACACAGCACCGGATTGATCTGTTTTCTGGCCTCACTCTGCTCCACACTTTTGGGACTCCTAGGAACAATTGTTCTCTAAAGAGTTTAGGGATAGTTTTAGGGGTAGTGTCAGAGTTAGGCCTAAGGTTAGTGCTGGTTTAGGGTTAGACATACTTTTGGGTTAATTTATTTTATACTTGGCAGGAATTATCTTTTACCTAGCCTAACTATGCTTGATAAGTTTGGGGCTTCTAGGTTCAACTATTTGCTGTCAGGAACAGTTTGTATTTTCCAGTTACACTGCATTTGGATGTATACAGGTGAAAGGGAATTGAACCTGAAGTCAAATAGGGTTGTACTAGCTGCTTGAACTTTACACACTCAATCAGTTTTCTGTTAGGATTGTCAGGTTTGTTTCTTGTAAAAGAAGCCGAAAGCTGAAGCACACAAAAACAAGTTTATCCAAGAGCACTCTATAAGAAAACAGGGAAATACCAAGTTATGGAAATTCTTCCACAATTATTTGGTCAGATGTCTTTGATAATGCACAGAAATTCATCTGTTTTCTAGCCCTCTAGGCTGTCCAAGTATGGGACTCCAAGCATCAATGGTTCTCTAAGCAGGTTACTGTTAGTGTCAGGGTTTGAGTTAGTTTAAGGACAAGGGTAACAGCTTGTGTTATGGTTACAGTTAGTTTTGTCTAGTTTCTTTGATACTGGGCAGAATTCTACTTTTCTCTAGCCTAACTATGACCAACAAGTTTTGGACTTCTAGGTCCAGGTGTTCACTGTCAGAAACATTTTGAATTTTCAAGTTTCACTGCATTTGGAACCATATGGATGAATGGGAAGCCAGACTGAAATCAAACAAGGTTTTTGATAGCTGCTTGAAACTTCATACACACAATCAGGTCTCAGTATGCATCATCTTTTATTTTATTTTATTCTTTTTTGTTGAAATAGCCCTCAGATGAAGCATGCAAAAACAATTTTATCCAAGAGATCTCTATGAAAAATCAGGAAAATACTCATTTAGTGAAATACCTAACCAAATTATTTAGTCAGTTTTTCTTATACTGCACTGTTTTCATCTGTTTGCTGGAGCCACTATGCTGCACACTCACTTTTGGGACTCCCAGGATCAACAGTTCTCTAATCAGTTTAAGGATAGTCTTAGGGTTAGGGATAGAGGTAGGGCTAGGGTTAGAGGTAATTTTAGGGTTAAAGTTAATTTTGGGCTAATTTTTATTGATGCTTGGTAAGATTCATCTTTTACCTGGGCTAACTATGCTCTCCATGTTTGGGCCTATTGGGTTCAACTGTTCACTATTAACAACAGTTTGTATTTTCAGTTTTCACTGCATTTAGAACTATATGGGCGAATGGGAATCCAGCTGGAAATCAAAGATGGTTTGTGCTACCTGCTTGAAACTTTACACACTCAATCAGTTCAACTTAAGCATTGTCTAGTTTGTTTCTTGTAGAAGAAGTCCAAAGCTGAATCACACAATAAAAAGTTTATCCAAGAGCAATTTATAAGAAAACATGAAAATAAAAAGTTACTGATATCTCTCCCCCTATTCTTTGGTTTGATTTCTTTGATAAGGCACAGAAATTCATCTGTTTGCTTTCTGACTAGGTTTCTAATTTGGAACTACAAGGATCAATGGTTCTCTAAAGATGTCAGTATTAGTGTCAGGGTTTGTATTTTTTAGCTATGGTTACAACCTTGTTTTATGGTTAGAGTTAGTATTTGTCTAGGTTCTTTGATACTGGTTAAGATTCATCTTTTACCTAGTCTAACCATGCTCCACAAGTTTGGTCCATCTAAGTGCAAGGGTTGGCTGTCAGGAACAGTTTGCATTCTCAGGTTTCTCTGAATTTTTACCTATACAGTTGATAGAAATCCAGCTGGAAATTGAACTGGGTTTGTGCTTGCTGCTTGAAACTTCACACACTCAATCAGGTCTCAGAAAGCATTGTCATGATTCTTACTTGTTAAAGTAGCAAAGAGTTGAAGCATGCAAAAATGACTTAATCCAAACACTCTATAAAAAAGAGGAAAATACCCATTTACTGAAATACCTAACCAAACTATTTAGTCACATGTCTTTGATACTGCACTGGATTCATCTCTTTCCTGGCCCCACTATTCTGAAAACATTTGGGGCTCTTAAAATCATTTTTTTTAAATAAAAGTTTAGGTATAGTGTTAGGGTTAGAGTTAGGGTTAGGTTTAGGGCTAGAGTTACATCTAGTGTTAGATTTAGAGTTAGTTTTGAGCCAATTTATTTGATACTCTGCAGGATTCAACTTGTACCTTGATTAACTATGCTTGCCAACTTTTGGCCTTCTGGTGTAACCTTTTGCTCTCAGGAACAGTTTGTATGTTCAGGTATCACTGCATTTTGACATATATGGGTGAATGAAAATCCATCTAGAAATCAAACAGGCTTTGTTCAAGCTGCTTGAAACTTTACACAATCAATCATTTCTGAGTGAGCAAAGTATGGTTTGTTTCATAAAGAAGTGGCCCAAAGCTGAAGCACACAAAAACAAGTTTATCCAAGAGCACTCTATAAGGAAACAGGGTAATATTAATTTACTGAAATTACTCCCCCAATTGTTTGGTCAGATTTCTTTGATAAGTTGCAGGAATTTATCTGGTTGCTAGCTCATTTGGCTCCTGAGTTGAGAATCCAAGTATCAATGGTTCTCTAAACAATTTAGGGTTAGTGTCAGGTTTTGTGTTAGTTTTAGGACTAAGGTTACAAATTGGTGTTATGGTTAGAGTTAGTTGTTTTCTAGTTTCTTTGATACTGGACAGGAGTCATCTCTTACCTATTACAACTATGCTCGCCAACTTTGGGCCACTTAGATGCAAGTGTTCAAATATCAGGAACAGTCTGTATTTTCAGGTTTCACTGCATTTTTACCTATCCAGATGATGGAAATCTAGCTGCAAATTTAACAAGGTTTGTGCATGCTGCTTGAAAGTTCACACACTCAATCAGGTCTCACAATGCATTTTCTTGATTCTTTCTTGTTGAAGTAGCAAAGAGCTGAAGCATACAAATATAACTTAATCTGAACACTCTATGAAAAAAAAAAAAACAGGAAAAAACCCATTTTCTGAAATACCTAACCAAATTATTTGGTCAGATATCTTTGAAACTGCACACATTTTATCTGTTTGCTGGTCCCACTCTGCTCTAGACGTTTGGGACTCCTAGGATCAATGGTTCTCTAAAGAGTTTAGGGATAGTGTCAGGATTAAAGTTAGGGTTAGGGCTAGAGTTATATTTAGTTTTAGGATTAGAGATAGTTTTGGGCCAATTTCTTTGTTACTCTGAAGGATTCAACTTTTACTGAGCCTAACTATGCTTGCCAAGTTTGGGACTTGTAGGTGCAAATGTTCACTGTTAGGAGCAGTTTGTATTTTCAGGTGTCACTGCATTTTGGCATATATGGGTGAATGGAATTCCAGCTGGAAATCAAACATGGTTTGTACTAGCTGCTTGAAACTTTACACACTCAATCAGTTCTCCCTAAACATTGTGTGCTTTGTTTCTTCTAGAAGATTTCCAAAGTTGAAGCCCACAAAAACAAGTGTAATTAAAAGCACTCTATAAAAAATCAGGGTAATAGCCAGTTACTGAAATTTCTCACCCAATTGTTTGGTCAGATTTCTTTGAAAAGGTGCAGGAATTCATCTGTTTGCTACCCCACAAGTCTTCCCAAGTTTTGGAATCCAAAGATCAATGCTTCTATAAACAGGTTAGGTTTAGTGTCAGGGTTTGTGTTGGTTTAGGCATAGGTTGACAATCTTGTGTTATGGTTACATTTAGTTTCTGTATAGTTTCTTTGATACTGGGGAGGATTCATCTTTTACCTATCCTAAGTATTCTCACCACGTTTGTGCCATCTAAGTGCAAGTGATCACTGTCAGGAACAGTTTGTATTTTGAGGTTTCACTGCATGGAAATTGGTGAATGGAAATATAGCTCAAAATGAAACAGGGTTTGTGCTTTCTACTTCAACCTTCACACACTCAATCAGGTATCAGAATGCATTTTCTTGTTTCTTTCTTGCTGAAGTGGTCCTAAGGTGAAGTATTCAAAAACAACTTAATCCGAGAACACTCTATGAAAAAAAAAAAAAAAGGAAAATATCCATTTACTGAAATACCTAACCAAATTATTTAGTTGGATGTCTTTGATACTGCACAGGATTCATCTGTTTCTTGGCCCCACTCTGCTTCACATTTTTAAGACTGCTATGATCAACGATTGTATAAACAGTTTTGGGAGAGTTTTAGGGTTAGGGTTAGGGTTAGTGAAAGTGGTAGAGCTAGTGTTACGGTTCAAGTTAGTTTTGAGCCAATTTCTTTGATAGTGGGCAAGATTCAACTTTATCTATCCTAACTATGCTCACCAAGTTTGCGCCTTCTAGGTGTAACTGTTCCCTGTCAGGAACAGTTTATATTTTCAGGTACCACTGCATTTGGACCTATATGGGTGAATGAAAATCCAGCTGGAAATTAAATAGGGTTTCTGCTAGTTGCTTGAAACTTCACACACTCAATAACTTCTCCATGAGCATTGTCTTGTTCTTGTACATAAGGCCCAAAGCTGAAGCACAAAAAACAAGTTTATCCAAGGACACTCTATAAGAAAACATGGAAATACCCAGTTACTTAAATTCCTCCCCCAATTTTTTTTTTTGGCAGATTTGTTTGTTACGGTGCAGAAATCCATTTGTTTGCTAGCCCACTAGGTTCTCCAAGTTAGGGACTCCAAGTATCAATGGTTCTCTAAAGAAGTTATGGTTAGTGTCAGGGTTTGTGTTAGGTTTAGGGCTAAAGTTACAGGCTTATGTTATGGTTAGAGTTAGTTTTTGTCAAGTTTATTTGAGCCTGGTTTGGATTCATCTTTTACCTATACTTATGAATTCCACGTTTGGGCCATCTATGTACCAGTGTTCTCTGTCAGGAACAGTTTGTATTTTCATGTTTCTCTGCATTTTGACCTATAAGGGTGATGGAAATTGAGCTGAAAATTGAACAGTGTTTCTGCTTGCTCCTTGAAACTTCACACACTCTATCAGGTCTCAGATTGCATTTTCTTTTTTCTTGCATGTTGAAATGGCCCTAGGCTGAAGCATGCCAAAACAATTTAAACCAAGAACCCTCTACGAAAAAACAGGAAAATACCCATTTACAGAATTACCTAACCAAATTATTTGGTCAGATGTCTTTGATATTGCACAGAATTCATCTGTTTTCTTGTCCCACTGTGCTTCATACTTTTGGGACTCCTTGCATCAATGGTTCTCTAAACACTTTAAGGATAGTGTTAGGGGTAGGGTTGGGATTAATGCTAGGGTTAGATTCAGTGTTAGAGTTAGAGTTAGAGTTAGTTTGGGGCTAATTTCTTTCATACCAGGCAGGTTAAAAATCTTCCCTAGCCTAACTATGATCTCCAGGTTTGGGCCTTCTAGGTGTGACATATTTTCAGGTATCACTGCATTTTGGCCTATATTGGTGAATGGATATCTACGTGGAAATCAAACATTGTTTGTGCTAGCTGCTTGAAACTTTACACACTCAATCAGTTCTCTGTGAGCAATGTATGGTTTGTTTCTTAAAGAAGTGGACCAAAGGTGAAGCACACAAAAACATGTTTTTCAAGAGCACTGTGTAAGGAAACAAGGAAATACCCAGTTACTAAAATTCCTCTCCCAATTGTTTTGTCACATTTCTTTGATAAGGATCAGGTATTCATCACTTTTCTAGCTCATTAGGCTCTGCAATTTTGAGACTCCAAGTATGAATGGATCTCTAAACAGGTTACGATAAGGAGTTTGTGTCTGTTTTAGGGCTAATATTACAAATTTGTGTTATGATTAGAGTGTTTTGTCTAGTTTCTTTGAGACTGGGCTGGATTAATCTTTTACATATCCTAATCATTCTTGCTAATTTTGGGCCATCCAGGTGCAAGTGTTCGCTTTCAGAATCAGTTTGTATTTTCAGGTTTCACTGCATTTTGACCAATAAGGGTGATGGATATTTAGCTGGAAATCAAACAGGGTTTTTGCTAACTACTTGAAACTTCACACACTCAATCATTTCCTTGTATGCAGTGTCTGGTTTGTTTCTTGTAGAAGAGGCCCAAAGGTGAAGCACAGAAAAAGAAGTATATCCAAGAGCACTGTACAAGAAAACAGGGAAATACCAAGTTACTGAAATTCCTCCCCCAATTGTTTGGTCAGATTTATTTGATAAGGCACAGAAATTTATCTGTTTTCTAGCCCACTAAGTTCCCGAAGTTTGGGAATCCATGAATCAACGGTTCTCTAAACTGCCTTCCGACCTGGAAACTGTGACCTTCAGACCTTAGATTAAATATATTCATAAAATTTACTTGACAAAATGGGAATGAAGAAACCTACCTGATGCAAGGATTAAATGAGATAAGGCATATACAATCCATACACCACCGAGATTAGAGAAGGCATCCAGCAAATGACAGATTAATAATAAATTATGGAACGTCCTGTCACAAGTGTGCTTCATGGCCTGACACCTGGCTGGTATATTCTGTTAGTTACTTTCACTGATGCCATTCTTCCCCATTTTGAATTTCATGGCTCAGTTTTAAAAAGATAATGTTTAACTTTAATAAACTGGGCCCTTACTGTCTTCTTGCACAGAAATTTTCCATATACATTGATCTTGTTTCTTTAAGTGTGAGGAAAGAATCATACATTTGTCATAAATTCAGGCAGTTAATGGAATCATTCAAGTATTTCTGGTCCTACCACATTTTCTAGGTAAACAAATCTTCTACTAATAACAATAATTTGTCTCCTTCACAATTCTGCTTCTTTTGATTTGTGCTTTATTGCATTGAACTGCCCTTGGATACTTAATTGCTTCAATTACAGAATCTCTACCTCTTTCCTGGTGCAAAAAAGAACAAAGGCCATGCAAGGAGGTATGTGTTTATAATCCCAAGCCTGAGGAGGCTGAGGCAAGAGGATTGAGAGTTCAAAGCCAGCCTCAGCAATTTACAGAGGTCCTAAACAACGTAGCAAGACCCTGTCTCTAAATAAAAATTAAAGGCTAGGGATTTTGTTCATGCAGCTCAATGGTTCAGTGCACATGGGTTCAATCCTAAGAACAAAAAAACAAACAAAAAAGGAACACAGCTCTCCTGTGCCCTATATGCATGTGTGAACTGTTTTATTAATAAAGAAGTATTTACCATGGATATGTCCCTTAATTCATACCTTAGTTTTCATCATTATTGATAAGTCATCAATGGCTGTTTAATTTCAATAGTTAAGTATTTATTGAAATAATGCCATTATTTTTATTTTTGTTTTTTTGATCATGGGACAGGCATGGTGGCCTGAAAATTTTTCAGAATACCATTTGGGAATGAATGTCAGCCAACAATTTAGTTTATTTTCAATTATCAGTTAAATGACTTGGCTGACTTGGGAGGCTGATACAGGATGATCCCAAGTTCAAGGTCAGCCTAGAAACTTTGCAATGCTCAAAGCAACTTATTGAGACACTCTAAATAAAAAATAAGAAAGTCCAGGGATGTTGCAATGTCGCTCATTGGTAAATTAACCCCATGTTAAATCCCTAATACAAAAAGAAAGAAGGAAAGACAATTGGCAGCTAAAAGATAGACTAAAATACAGCAGGATAATTTTTAGGTGTTCATTTACAGAAATATTTTTCTTTCTTCAAAACCACAAAAAATTGTAAATGGAATAGAGATGATATCATTAATAACCTTTAAAACTACTTGGAGAAAATAATGAAAAAAATATAATTTTGAAATGTGAAATCAAAAGCAAATTGTAAACCCTAGAAGTCATAAAGGAAAATCTTGAGAAATTTGGCTACTTAATATCTGAACTTCCTGAGCAAAGACACCAAAAAAGATAGTTAAAAGGAAGTCTGGGGAAAACATTGCCAGCACAGATAAAAGGAATTTACATGAATAATCAGAATATACAAAGAAATGTGGAAAAATAGAAGGGAAAAGTATTTGAGTAGACAATGCAACCCAATCTCACTTCTAAATAACAACAACTAAATAAAACCAACAGATACAATTTTGCTGCATAGGATGGTTTTATTAAAAAAAAATTAGGTTTCTGGGGAACAGTCCTAGACACCTGGTCTGTGACCTCAGGTCCTTCCTCTCCGGAAGTATTTTATATAAATGACACTTCCTCAAGCACTATTCCACTGCACACAGTGATGTCATAGTGGGGAGTGCACTGGTTTATCTGTGATTTAATGAGAATAGGGGTATTGTTGCCTAATGGACAAAAAATGAAAGTTCTTTCATTCTGTGATTGCCCTTCCAGCAACCTAGCCTTTGCAGAATACATGAAAATGGGGACTGGGAATGTGGTTCAGTGGTTGAGCCCTTGCCTAGCACATGCAGGCCCTGTGTTCAATCCCCAGCACAGGGGAAAACAGAAAAGAAAGAAAGAAAGAAAGAGAAGAGAGAAAAAGAAAGAGAAAGAGAAAGAGAAAAAGAAAAAGAAGGAAGGAAGGATAGAGGGAGAAAAACAGGGAGAAAAAAATAAACAATGCATGGTATTTACAGCCCACCTCCCTCTCTAACGCCTGCACTTCCTCAAGTGCACTGAACTCCAGTAGGAGGGAGAAAGAAGGACTCTCAAAAGGAGTCCTCCAATGTAGCCCACTACCCACAAATACACAAGATTAAAAAATGCCCAAGAAGCACTTGGCTACAAAAAATCACATGAAAGAGGGCCCTCTAGTGTAGAGGCAAAGAAAACTCAGAGTTACAGACCCTGTATTGTGGTTCTCTGACATCTAGTTTGTCCACTAAATTTCAGATTCACTAACTTGCCTTCCAGTGTCTGGTGTGGGAAACTGCTCTGATTTAAAAACAGATTTGTGCTTCCAGAGGGCAGCTATCCCGCTATGTGGGAGGCAAATGAAGACTCTATGGTTGTCTTTTAAAAATACACAAATAAGATCTGTGCTATCCATGCTAAATGTTCAGTAGTTATGCCAAATGACATCCAAATACCACTCTGATACATGGAGAACTTACATAAGAACCTACTATGTGGCTGGGTGTATGTGTAATTATGTGAAATCCTCCCATGCAGGAGGCTCTGGGTTTGATCCAAAGCATCTCAAAAATAACAAACAAAACCACTCTTGGTAGGTCTGATGTTAAACATCCCATCTGTCCCCATGTTTTCAAAAAGTGCCTCAATGGATGAGTATAAGTAGAAAACTAAGGAGAGGAATCAGGTATTGGCAGCTTTTTTATTTTTATTTGTGTGTGGATTTTTTAAATAGAAATATTAAGTATACCAAGCAGGAATGCAGATCAAAATGTTTCAGTGAAAAACTTTTGGCAATTCAGCTGTATAATGATTATAAATGTCTGCTTTTGCTTTGTTTTGTTTTTGACCATGGCTGCATTTAGATTTTTAAGAACTAAGTTAACTTCTTACTGAGAGCCACTAATTGTTGTTTGTAAAATTTTAATCATACACTGGTTTTCACTCACTATGCCTTTCTGAGTTGTCCTACATGCTAGTGCAGGTTTTTAATACTGTCCATCTTCTGGGATGTTTTTTATGAATTTGCTATTAAAATACAGGAGGCCAGGCACTGTGACAAATGCTGGTAATCTCACTTATTCAGAGGTTGGGGCAAGAGATTGCAAGTTCAGGAAGAGCCAACTCTGAAACTTAGTGAGACCCTATCTCAAAATAAAAACTTAAAAAGGACTGGGGATATAACTGAGTGGTGGAATGTCTCTGGGCTTAATCATCAGTACCTAAATAAATAAATAAATACATTAAACTGTTAAAAAGGCATATACACAAGTATGTTCATGAATCATGTTTTATATTGGGAAAAAAGAAGCCATCCATTTGTCCATAAATAGGGCACTGTCTGCATAAAAAAAAATGGTATACCCATCCACAGGATCCTTTGCAGCTCCTACATGGAATAAAGGAGATTTATGTGTACTCACTTTCATAAACTTTTTTCCAAATTTCTAGTGATCTCCCAAGACTTAATGCTATGACTAAGGTAGACATGAATTTAAGGGAAAAATATTTATCATTTGATACCATGTTCATATTTTTTTTTCTATATATATATACTAGAAGCTCAGGCAATATATAGAGAACAAATAGAAGAGTACACCACATTACAGGAACTGAACTGGAATTATCGGGCAGAGGAAATTAGTGAGAGGGAGGAGTTTGATGTTTTGAATTTTATACTTTTTTTACTTTGTGCTCTAACATAACACTAAATCAAACTGTGTGTGTGTGTGTGTGTGTGTGTGTGTGTTTCTAATCTTAAATTCAAATATTAGGCAACCAAACCCTAACTTTGAGCTATAAGAATTTTTGTTATGTATTCTTTGATAATTTCCCAATGAGATAAACTACTTTGGAATGTCAAACCAAGTATGAGAAATTCATGACATTCTTTAAATAAACCCTTCCTTCTAGGCCAGCTCATCTGGCATCATAATCCCCATGTAAGCTTTTTAAAAATTAGGTCCTAGGCCATGGGGTTGTTTCTCAATGGTGGAGTGCTTGCCTAGCATGTGCAGCATGCTGAGTTCAATCCTCAGCACCAAATAAAAATAAATAAATAAATTAGGGTGTTTTGTCCAATTACAACAACAACAACAATATATATTTGATGACTCAGAATCAGAACGTCTGTGCCTAAGGCTGTTGTCTTACTGTTTAGGAGGAGATGGGATGTGAGGATTATTGATTAGGTAATTATGTGGGACAATTGCACTGAGCCAGGAACAGAAAAGACAGAGAGGCAGACCTGGCCTGCATGGGCTCCTCAAAATAAACTTGATGGGGACTCTTGATGGATAAAGTCATTCTCTTAGGCTTGGCAATGAAGGTGTTCCACGTGCAGCAAGCAGGGTACTCCAAGTACTTAGAGCTCTCAGATTTGTCAGGGCTGTATCTTTATTTGTATTTTCACTAAAACTATTATTTTTGCACTTGTCTCAGTTTCTGTGTTCTAAACTGGAGAAAAGTGGAGGATGATTAGAAGATCACCAAAAAACTCACCTAGCTTTTGAAATAAAGAAACCCACCCAGTTTTCTTAGCATAAAGACAACAGGATGTAGTGTGTTATTATCAAATAACAAGGCTATGCAGAGGCAGAAAAGTTAGATTCTATTCCTGACCCCTCTTTGTGCCAGTTGTGTGACTTATCTATCTGTATGTTATCTGCAAGGTTCTTGACCTCTTTGAACCTCAATTTCTTGATCTGCATAATGGACAATGACTTCCTTTAATTGAGATTACAGTAAAGATCAGACATGCCTAACAGTTCAAGTCAATAAACCAAAGCTCAGCAGCTTTTTATTAGTACTACAACAATTACCAGAGCATGAACTCCTTAAAGGTTAGACACAATTTTTGAATATGTGATTTCCCTTTCCTCTTTCCCTACAATCTAACTAACACTAGTAGAGGACCACTACCAGGGATTGAACCCAGGTTCTTGCACATGCTGGACAAGCACACCAGCACTGAGCTGTGCATTCAGTCCCAAATTTTATACATATATATAAATTATATATATATATAGATGATATAGTTATAGATATAGATATATAGTCTACAGATCTGCAATTCTGTCTGCTACAGTTTGTACTGGTTCCCATCACTCCCGGAGTGCAAGAGTTCACTTCAATTCTTTTTGCACATGAAAGCCACTTTTTCTAATCTAAGTCCCTTCTTAGGACTACTTGTAATATCTACTTGTTACCTCATTAACAATAAGCTAAATAAAATCTTTGGAACATGCTCATTTTCTATCTGTATGATAGCCATGAATTTATTTTCTTTTGAAAGGCAACTTTTAATATTGCTGCTACTTCTTTACCAAAACAGTGGTTTTCCATGGAGGGCAGACACCTAGCCTGAATCTCCCTCTCGGGTCAGATGTAGTTGGACAGCATTAGCACTAATATCTTGTCCTTGGATAGACAGAAAAGCTCCCTAGGAGTCCGGCCTCTGGTCCTTTGCCAACAACCTGGGGTGACACAGAGAAAAGCACTTCTCTCAGAGAAATGGGCTCATAAGGAACTTCTGGACCCCTGGGGAAGCCTCCTAGGGTTACATGTCCTCCCCAAATTTCCTCCTTTGCATGAACACCCTTTCTTCCTGGTGAGACACACTGGCTGGAACCTAGAGATTTGGCCTTTGGGGTCTCAGAGATCCATGGGGTACCACGGAGCCTCTGGAGGGTTCAGGTGTTTGGGAGCCAGAAATCCCCAAACCACCCATGAATTTTGGCTCAGACTTGGATCCTTTCCTCCTGGGCCAGCCTGGCGCTATCCTGGGAAGGGTGGCCACCAGCAAACAGGGCACTGAGATTTGCCAGGCCAGAACCATGTGGCTCCTGCTCTGTGCACAGGCTGGGCTCGCCCTGCTTCACACCACAGGTGCCTTGGAGGGTGAGTGGGACCCGCGGCTCGGGCAGGGAATCCAGGGAGACTGCAGACGGAGAGGTAGGAATGAGACAGAGCAAAGAAAGAGGTGGATAAGGGAAGGAGGGATAGAGATGGACACATTGAGAGAGAGAGAGAGAGAGAGAGAGAGAGAGAGAGAGAGAAAGAGAGATGATAGTGATAGAGATAGAGATAGAGAAATGCTGAAATGGAGAGACAGTGGTGAGAAAATGAAAGGAGAGAAGGGTGGATAAATGAAGATAAGAACAAGTGATAAAAGTGACAGGAGCCTAAAAAGAGAGAAGGAAAGGCTGAGACAGAAAGAGGCTTTAGAGATAAATGTGTAAAGTGATTTACCCAAGAATATAGAAAGAAAAAGGAATCTGAAAAATAAACAAACCAAAAAAGAACAAGAAGAAAGGAAAAAGAGGAACTGGATGGGCATAAAGAAAGGAGAAAGAAGGAAAGAGAAAGTTTTAGAGAGATCAAAGGTGCCAAGAGCTCAGAAAGTCCATGCCAGGGGCCCAGCAGGAGAGAGAGGAAGGATGGAGATGGAAGTCAAGGCTTCTTGGTGGGGCAGCCTAGGAAGCCAGCTCCACCACCCAAGGCCTGTAGGGGTGGCCAAGTCTGGCTTAAGGGGGTACTTCTTTGGCAGCTGAGGCCCAGATTCAATTGCCAGGTGGCCTGAGGGCCTTCTGCAGGCAAGTGGAGGCCAGCCTCTAGGATTCCAGTTTCCTGAGGGTCCAAGCTACTGTGGATTTTGAGTGAAAGTGGAGGGGGATGAGGGTTTACAGGAGGGACAGGCCATCTGGGTTTCTTACCCTGCACTGTCCCCTTTACCCACTCACTCCTGCAGCCTTATGCTGTTCCTTCCCAGGCTAAACTGTGAAGAGACAGGATGACTCATGGCAAGGGACACATTGTCCTACAACCCAGGACTGTACACAGAGGCACATCCCTCCACATTAAGACTCTGCTTATTCTACAGCACTTTACAGTTCACAGCCAGATTCTCATTTACTCAGGGAAAAGTTGCTGCTCACCACAGTTTCTCTATGAGGAAAAAGCTTATTTCTCATGGATGCAAGAATGAGCTCTGTCTAAGCATCCAGCACTGCAGCCCCCTTAGGCAGGCTGTTGGACCCACCCATGTAGAAGTGCCCTGTTGACATAGAAGTATAAAAGTGGTTTTTCAGGGACCAGTGTACTAACTGAATACTCAGGAAAAGGACTCAGGCAGTCCTGATCCTTGGGAACTTCCACCTTGGGTAAGTTACTTTACACATCTGAGGCTGTTTCCTCCTCTGTAAATTGAGGAGAAGCAAGTCATCCCCCAAGCTGGCTTCATGGATAGGATGAGAGGAGATGCCTATCAGTAAGGACACATCCAATCTAGTTATCAGAAAACCAGATCCCTCCCAGCCTCAATTTCCTCACCTGGTAAAGATAACCAATTGCTTCTGCATAAAGCTGTGTGAGGATGGGTGGACTCTGCCCAATTTATACAAGGGTCATGCATCCTCTGTGTCATATTTCTTTCAAGCACTTTCTGTTGAGCTCAAATGTGTTCTTTTACAACTGAGTCCATTTTCCATAAACAAGACAACTTTCCAAGGATGTCAGTGTGATCCTGAGGGCCATCCCTGTCCACAATTCAAGTGTTCATGGTCAGGTGAATGGATAAAGAACATAGATAATGGATGTATCTATGTCTCACACGTGGTGTCTAAAATACGACTGCACTGGAACCAGTGTTGTAATCATCTACCAATCATGAAGTGAATTATGATCAAAAAGCTACATGAAGCTGGGCACAATTGTGCATGAATGAAATCCCATTAGCTCCAAAATCTGTGGCAGGAGAATTGTCAAGTACAAGTCTTGCTTCAGCAACTTAGCAAAACCCTGTGTAGGAAAAAACAAACAAACAAACAAACAAACAAACAAAAACAAAGCAAAAGAACAACACCGCCCCCCCCAAAAAAAAAAAAAAGAATAAGAATTTGCTAGGAATGTGGCTCAGTGATTAAGGAACCCATATATCACAAACACCTAAATAAAATAAAACAAAATCTACTTGGAGCAAATTTAAATTGATGGGAATACGTATGAAATTTCATGTGGGAATTTGTTTGAAGCACATCCTATCTGAGCCACATGATGACACAATTTTCAAAAGGCTGAATCCTTTATTCACCTGAAATTTCTGCACCCACATAAGTTTCAATGGACAGGAGAAATTTTAGAATGATTCCTGCACATAAAGACCTTTAAGGAGTCTAAAATAGGAACATGGCCGCTGCGTACGGGGGTTGCTGAAGTGCTGAGCGTGGTGCTCAAAGCAGCGGCTTTAATAGAGATTTCGCACAGTCTGTTAAAGCTCCTTTCACCGTTAATCTGTAGTGGACCACTTTGCCAAGGAGCAGGAAGAACAAAGAAATCGAAAAAGATATGCTTGGCTGCTCAGAACTGCGGGCGCTTTGCTCCCATCTGCTTCCTCTTTCGCTTTGCTCCGTGCAGAGAAGCTGAATGTGTAATCAGCAGTGGATTGTAAGTACCCGAGGCAAAGAAAGCTCAGTGCGCCCCACCTTTTTTTTTCTTTCTTTTTTTTTTTTTTTGAATATTTTTTATACAGAGAGAGTTTGTGGACTGGGATTGTTGGCAGGGCTGTGGTTTCTGTGCCGAAAATCCACTCCGCGGGAGCCGCCATTTGCTTTCTGCTTGCTGTCTTGATGGCTCTGTATACACTGTCTGGCAGCCGCACCTAGAGGTTGGAGCTGGGCTGCGTGCCGAGCCCTGTCCTCTGAAGGCTGGACTGCAGCCTCGAGCGTCTCGGTGGCCTCTTCGCCGCTGCACCTTTGGGCAGAGCCTGCTCTGGGGTCGTTCTGCACCCCCCTGCCAGGGGACCCGTGCTCCGGAGGAGGGGGACGGAGAGCCGCGGCGGCAGCCGCTTGGGCCCCTGGGGCCGGGCACCGGGCTGAAGAGCTGCGGAGGCCAGGGCGACTCCGCTAAGGTCGCAGAGAAGCGCGGCACTCGTCAGCGCGGCCCAGAGACGGGGGCGACGGCGGCAGGGTTTCATTTCTAGAAATCTGGACTGGAAACAGAAGCAGCAGTTTGCATAATCCCAAGAACTTGCTTATACCAGGAAGCTGTAAGGGCAACATGAATATCATTGATGAGATGTAACATGGTGGCAGGCGCAGAGAGATCAAGTCTCTGTCATCTTCAACTGCGCGGGCATAGGGAGCCGTAAACTGTCTAAATGCTGTTTGCTCAGGATCACTAGGCAATGCTGAGCTGACGTGGATCTGGGGTGTACAGGCTGGGCCCCTCAGAACACACACACAGAGCCCAAATTGGAGGCAATTAAGCTCCAGTTCGCCTGCTTCATGTGACTCAGCACTAACGATCCTGCTGAAAAAATTGGCCGGCCCTTAGGAACTTACAGAGGTAAAAGCCAACCGAGCCTTCATAGGCAGTGGCCACAGGACTGAAACGGGGATTGGGAGAGACAGTCAGGACCCACCTGTTGCATTGGTCACCCGGCAAAGGGAACAAACGGTCACCATTTGCAAGGGATATCACCATGGCAGAGAAATGGGGTCATGGGCGGAGGAGATAACTGCATTGAAACCAGCGCGACAGGTGTATAATCCCCTAGTCATCTCTCTCCACACAGCAGGGAAAACTTAAGGGCCACTCCCAGCTCTCCTGTGAATGCAATAACCAGACCCAGGGAATCAGAAGTGGCGCAGGACTCGCGGCGCGGAACTCCCGGCTACCGCTCCCACCAGTGCTGACAACTGAGGCCTCTTGCACCAGCTACCGGGGGCGTGGCTACAGGAGGGCAAGCAAATTCGCTGGGGGATCTCAGCCCCAAGCTCTACAATCTTAGGGTCTGAGGGAGGCAAACAGGGAGAGTGAGCCCAGGTGTTCATGAAAACAGGGCTCCCAGGAGCAGCAGACCTGGCGTGTAGCCAGTATTGTGGTGAGCGCCACAGGTGAACATGGCCTGGCTTGAGGAAACACAAGACAAGGCCCTAGACACTCAGGATTGGAGACCCGCCCAGTCTAGGAGAAAGAGCTGCTGCACAGTGAATGGTTCCCACCTATTGAGAGGAGAAGCTTGGCCCAGTGGGCACAGCTCCACCTACTGGAAGAGAAGTTAATAGAACTCTAGGACTGCATTTATTATTATTATTATTATTATTATTATTATTATTATTATTATCAGTTTTTTTTTCTTTTCTTTTTATTTTTTTCTTTTTTTCTTCTTTTTCTTTCATTTTCAATTTTTATTTGTTATTGTTCTTTAATTTTTTTTTCAATGTTTCTATTTTTTTAATTTTTTTAATTTTATTATTATTATTATTATTTTAAATTTTAATTTTCATTTTTTATTATCACTATTATTTTTGTTAAAATTTTTTTTTCGTCTTTTCTTTCTTTCTTTATTATCTAATCTTTGTTATTCTTGTTTCTTTTGTCTTTTCATTTCTTTTCAATTTTCTTATTCCCCCTTCCTTGAATTCTACCTGCCTACTCTCATTCTCTTTAGTGACTTCTTCCCTTCCCTTCTAATATCTTTCCTCTCAAGCATCAAATAAATCTATAAGAGTAAACAGTAATTCAGCAGTCAAACAGAACAAGAAGTAACATGAGCAGCATAAAAAAGCAAGGAAGAAAAGGAGTACAAACAATGAAGGACAGCCTAAATATTCAGGAGGACCTAGAGTCAGCAGAAAAATGGTCATATAAAGAACTCAAGGAATACCTTAGACAGATGGAATGGAACCTTAAAGAAGATACGAGACAGCAAATCCAAACAGTGAAAGAACACTTTGAAAATGAATTACATAGACAGATAAAAGAAGAAGTTAAGCATCTTTATCAGGAGATTGAGATTATAAAAAAAACCAAACAATAATTCTAGAAATGAAGGAAACGATAAACCAAATTAAAAACTCAATTGAGAGTATCACTAACAGAGTGGAGCAAGTAGAAGCCAGAACATCAGATAATGAAGACAAAATATATCATCTTGAAAAGAGCCTAGCCAACTCAGAAAGGCTGGTTAAAAACCACGAGAAAAACATCCAAGAGATATGGGATAATATAAAAAAACCAAACCTACGAGTCATCGGGATAGAAGAAGGTACAGAGATTCAAACCAAGGGAATGAGTAACCTGCTGAAAGAAATAATTACAGAAAACTTTCCAGAAATAAAAAAGGAAACGGATATACAAATTGTAGATGCATACAGGACACCGAGCACACAAAATCACAGTAGAACAACGCCAAGACACATTGTTATGAAGATATCCAATATAAAGAACAAAGAGAAAATAGTAAAAGCTACAAGAGAAAGGAGGCAGATTACATTCAGGGGTAAACCAATAAGGTTAACAACGGATTTTTCATCACAGACGCTGAAAGCGAGAAGATCCTGGAACAACGTATTTCAAACACTGAAAGACAATGGATGCCAACCAAGAATTCTGTATCCAGCAAAATTAAGCTTCAGGTACAATAACGAAATAAAAATCTTTCATGATAAACAAAAGCTAAAAGAATTTGCAGCCAGAAAACCAGCATTGCAAAGCATCTTGAGCAAAACACTACACGAGGAAGAAATGAAAAACAATAACCAAAACCATCAGTGGGAAGTGCCTCTATAAAGACAGAGGGTGGGGGGAAAGCTAACCATGGAGAAACAAACTAAATTAAAAAAAAAAGAAGATAAATAATCAAACATGGCTGGAAGTACAAACCATATATCAATAGTAACTCTAAACATTAATGGCTTAAACTCTCCAATAAAGCGACATAGGCTGGTAACATGGATTAAAAAAACAAATCCAACAATATGCTGCCTCCAGGAGACACATCTGATTGGAAAAGACATACACAGGCTGAAGGTGAAAAGTTGGGAAAAAATATACCATGCACACGGTCCTCGTAAGCAAGCAGGGGTGGCCATCCTCATATCGAATAAAATTGACTTCAAGACTAAATTAATCAAAAGGGATAAGGAAGGACATTATATACTGATAAAAGGAACCATTCACCAACAAGACATAACAATTATCAATATTTATGCACCAAATAATGGTGCTGCGATGTTCATAAAACAAATTCTCCTCAAGTTCAAGAATCAAATAGACCACAACACAATAATTATGGGTGACTTCAACACACCTCTCTCACAATTGGACAGATCCTCCAAACAAAAGCTGAATAAAGAAACTATAGAACTCAATATCACAACCAACAACCTAGACTTAACTGACATATATAGAATATATCAACCATCATCAAGTGGATATACTTTTTTCTCAGCAGCACATGGATCCTCCTCAAAAATAGACCATATATTATGCCATAGGGCAACCCTCAGTAAATATACAGGGGTGGAGAAAATACCATGCATTTTATCTGATCATAATGGAATGAAACTGGAAATCAATGATAAAAGACGGAAGGAAAAATCCTACATCACATGGAAAATGAACAATATGTTACTGAATGATCAATGGGTTACAGAAGACATAAAGGAAGAAATCAAAAAATTCTTAGAGATAAATGAAAATACAGACACAACATATCGGAATCTATGGGACACAATGAAAGCAGTTTTAAGAGGGAAATTCATCACTTGGAGGTCATTCCTCAAAAAAAGGAAAAACCAACAAATAAATGAGCTCACACTTCATCTCAAAGCCCTAGAAAAGGAAGAGCAAAACAACAGCAAATGTAGCAGAAGAGAAGAAATAATTAAAATCAGAGCGGAAATCAACGAAATTGAAAGAAAAGAAACTATTGAAAAAATTAACAAAACTAAAAGTTGGTTCTTTGAAAAAATAAATAAGATCAACAGACCCTTAGCTATGCTAACGAAGAGAAGAAGAGAGAGAACTCAAATCACTAACATACGGGATGAAAAAGGCAATATCACAACAGACACTACAGAAATACAGAAGACAATTAGAAATTATTTTGAAAACCTCTATTCCAATAAAATAGAAGATAGTGAAGACATCTATAAATTCCTTAAGTCATATGATTTGCCCAGACTGAGTCAGGAGGATACTCACAACTTAAACAGACCAATAACAATAGATGAAATAGAAGAAGCAATCAAAAGACTCCCAACCAAGAAAAGCCCAGGACCGGATGGGTATACAGCGGAGTTTTACAAAACCTTTAAGGAAGAATTAATACCAATACTTTTCAAGTTATTTCAGGAAATAGGAAAAGAAGGAGCTCTGCCAAATTCATTCTATGAGGCCAACATCACCCTGATTCCGAAACCAGACAAAGACACCTCAAAGAAAGAAAACTACAGACCAATATCTCTGATGAACCTAGATGCAAAAATCCTCAATAAAATTCTGGCGAATCGGATACAAAGGCACATCAAAAAAATTGTGCACCATGATCAAGTAGGATTCATCCCTGGGATGCAAGGATGGTTCAATATATGGAAATCAATAAATGTTATTCACCACATCAATAGACTTAAAAATAAGAACCATATGATCATCTCAATAGATGCAGAAAAAGCATTCGACAAAGTACAGCATCCCTTTATGATCAAAACATTAGAAAAACTAGGGATAACAGGAACTTACCTCAACATTGTAAAAGCTATCTATGCTAAGCCTCAGGCTAGCATCATTCTCAATGGAGAAAAATTGAAGGCATTCCCCCTAAAATCTGGAACAAGACAGGGATGCCCTCTATCACCACTTCTATTCAATATAGTTCTCAAAACACTGGCCAGAGCAATTAGACAGATGAAAGAAATTAAAGGCATAAAAATAGGAAAGGAAGAACTTAAATTATCACTATTTGCAGATGACATGATTCTATACCTAGAAGACCCAAAAGGGTCTACAAAAAAACTACTAGAACTAATAAATGAATTCAGCAAAGTGGCAGGATATAAAATCAACACGCATAAATCAAAGGCATTTCTGTATATCAGCGACAAAACTTCTGAAACGGAAATGAGGAAAAACACTCCATTCACAATATCCTCAAAAAAAATAAAATACTTGGGAATCAACCTAACAAAATAAGTGAAAAATTTATATAATGAAAACTACAAAACCCTAAAAAGAGAAGTAGAAGAAGATCTTAGAAGATGGAAAAATATACCCTGTTCATGGATAGGCAGAACTAACATCATCAAAATGGCGATATTACCAAAAGTTCTCTATAGGTTTAATGCAATGCCAATCAAAATCCCAACGGCATTTCTTGTAGAAATGGATAAAGCAATCATGAAATTCATATGGAAAAATAAAAGACCCAGAATAGCAAAAGCAATTCTAAGCAGGAAGTGCGAATCAGGCGGTATAGCGATACCAGACTTAAAACTATATTACAGAGCAATAGTAACAAAAACAGCATGGTACTGGTACCAAAACAGGAGGGTGGACCAATGGTACAGAATAGAGGACATAGAGACTAATCCACAAAGCTACAACTATCTTATATTTGATAAAGGAGCTAAAAGCATGCAATGGAGGGAGGATAGCATCTTCAACAAATGGTGCTGGGAAAACTGGAAATCCATATGCAACAAAATGAAAGTGAATCCCCTCCTCTCGCCATGCACAAAAGTTAACTCAAAGTGGATCAAGGAGCTAGATATCAAATCAGAGACTCTGCGTCTGATAGAAGAAAAAGTTGGCTCCGATCTACATATTGTAGGGTCGGGCTCCAAATTCCTTAATAGGACACCCATAGCACAAACGTTGATAACAAAAATCAACAAATGGGACTTACTTAAACTGAAAAGTTTTCTCTCAGCAAGAGAAACAATAAAAGAGGTAAATAGGGAGCCTACATCCTGGGAACAAATTTTTACTCCTCACACTTCAGATAGAGCCCTAATATCCAGAGTATACAAAGAACTCAAAAAATTAAACAAAAAGAAAACAAATAACCCAATCAACAAATGGGCCAAAGACCTGAACAGACACTTCTCAGAGGAGGACATACAATCAATCAACAAGTACATGAAAAAATGCTCACCATCTCTAGCAGTCAGAGAAATGCAAATCAAAACCACCCTAAGATACCATCTCACTCCAGTAAGATTGGCAGCCATTATGAAGTCAAACAACAACAAGTGCTGGAGAGGATGTGGGGAAAAGGGTACTCTTGTACATTGCTGGTGGGACTGCAAACTGGTGCAGCCAATCTGGAAAGCAGTATGGAGATTCCTGGGAAAGCTGGGAATGGAACCACCATTTGACCCAGCTATTGCCATTCTTGGACTTTTCCCTGAAGACCTTAAAAGAGCGTACTACAGGGATACTGCTACATCGATGTTCATAGAAGCACAATTCACAATTGCTAGAATGTGGAACCAACCCAGATGCCCTTCAATAGATGAATGGATAAAAAAAATGTGGCATTTATACACCATGGAGTATTACGCAGCACTAAAAAATGACAAAATCATGGAATTTGCAGGGAAATGGATGGCACTAGAGCAGATTATGCTTAGTGAAGCTAGCCAATCCCTAAAAAACAAATACCAAATGTCTTCTTTGATATAATGAGAGCAACTAAGAACAGAGCAGGGAGGAAGAGCAGGAAGAAAAGATTAACATTAAACAGATACATGAGGTGGGATGGAAAGGGAGAGAAAAGGGAAATTGCATGGTAATGGAGGGAGACCCTCATTGTTATACAAAATTACATATAAGAGGTTGTGAGGGGAATGGGAAAATAAACAAGGAGAGATATGAATTACAGTGGATGGGGTAGAGAGAGAAGATGGGAGGGGAGGGAGGGGGGATGGTAGAGGATAGGAAAGGTAGCAGAATACAACAGTTACTAATAGGGCATTATGTAAAAATGTGGATGTGTAACCGATGTGATTCTACAATCTGTATTTGGGGTAAAATTGGGAGTTCATAACCAACTTGAATCTAATGTATGAAATATGATATGTCAAGAGCTTTATTATGTTTTGAACAACCAATAAAAAAAATTAAAAAAAAAGAAGTCTAAAATAAAGATGCTGGTAGTACTATGTTAAAAAAAAAAAAGACCTTTAAGGAGAAATCATGTTGTTACCAGGAATAGTTGAGTTCCATGTCAGGCTTCCCATGTATCATGTGTGCCTGGACCTAATGCTTCTCTGTCACTGGAAACCTTTGTCCAAGACTGCATCTGGAGGGAGACCTTCAGATACACCTGGCAATGTAAGCATCTTTGTTTGTGACCAGACAAAAACTCCTGAATCCAGCCCTGTGAGAAATTTCAGTTGCCCTGCTGTGGATTTAGTCCCCCACTCCAGCCAGAAACTGCACTCTGGCTTTGCTCTGCAGTGCAGAAAATCCCCTCTGAGAGCCAGCAAGTGAAGCCTGATTGTGCCTCACTTTGATGAAGCCTGATTTGGTCTCCAGAAACCATAAGGTGCCAGCTTCTTACTGCTAAGCCTTCATCTCATGTAAGGAATATTCTTGAAAGAAACATCTAAAGAAACAAACAGAAGGGAGAGACACACACAGTGCAGAGGCAAGAAGAAAATGTGGCCACTTCTCTCCGCAGCTGCATTTATTAATCTCAAAATTACATATCCCCACTATCCATGACTACATTCTAACTAAGTATCTCTTTAACCCCAAAGGCTAGCTAACTTGCCGGGGTTCTACCCTAGTGGGATCCAGGGTGTCCTGTAGGATGAGTGGCATTGGCAAAAAGGATGAGACAGGAATCATTCCATTGGAGCAATCTCCAGAAAGAGAGCTCAAATTCAGCTTTCTCTGGGTCATCATTTATTGCATTTTTCTCATAATTATGGATTCAGCATACATCTTTGATTATACAATTTCAAAACTTAGCCAACATGTGACATTCCCTTAACCATCATTAGGGGTGTAGAAAAGTGTAACATCAATTTACATTTTTTTTCAAGATGTGACCTTTAGTTATCAATTATTAAGGGTACAGAATCATTAATAAAATGCTTCACTAATTTACATTTTTCTGATTTTCCCAAGATATACTATCTTCTTATTAACTAATGCCAAACTACGTAATCAGACTCAAGTCTCCTAACCTATCATTAACCTTTAAGTTTAAAGCACACCTGCACTTTATTTCTAATCTAAAATTCCCATCTAAAGAAGTCCCCTTAAATCTTACATTTAAAATACCCTAAAGTTTATAAACCATTCTTAAAACATATCAGAA
Source organism: Marmota monax (assembly GCF_021218885.2). Lineage (NCBI taxonomy): Eukaryota > Metazoa > Chordata > Mammalia > Rodentia > Sciuridae > Marmota > Marmota monax. Next base: position 1,287,391 of record NW_026692704.1, on the reverse strand, counting down.
AACCATACAACTAAAACTTAAGATTTCTAAACCCAAGAATTTAAGTAAAATAATATTTCTTACATTATTCTAAAAATATGTCTTATAAAGCTACTTTATTTAATTCCTACATTTTTTCTCATAAAACTGATTGAGCTGCTTCCTCAAAGAGTTTCTTTGTTTCTAGTCAAGGTGCACTAGTTCTTATATCTTTGTAATCTCTCTCAGTAAAAAGCAAGTTCTAAATATCAGTCCACTTACCGGCAATATTAACTATGCTCATCATAAGTCCCTAAGTGAAGTGAAAGAGGGTTTATAGAAAAGAGGAGAATGTATCTTTATATGTCTTAACATTCCTAGGTGTATAACATAACTTTCCTTAATCAAAAATGAAACTATATATGATGGGCTTTATACAATAAGCATAATGATTAGGCTTTCTAAGAGGCCAGAAATATGGACCTGGGTTCTTAGTTGATATAAACAATATGGGGCCTAAAATTCTCCTGACCTTTCACAGAATGAATGCTGTACATTATCAGTTTTGCCCTCAATGAACTGAGATAGAAGAGCAGCCTTCTATTTTGTCCTCCACATGCTGAGGGGTAGTAGAACAGCCTTCAAGGCATGAACGACCTGTTATGTTCTAGCCATCCTACATTTAGTTTGGTTTAACATTTAACATACTCATACCTAATGTCAGGAACATGAGCATGACAATGAAAAGTCCCAATTACATAAGAAAGTGTCTCATGGTTTTGGATTCCCACCAGACTGTTGTGACCCCTTGCCCGCAAGGAAGACGCAACTCAGGAATCTTCTTTCAGCAGTTTATTCAGGCCCTTGATATTTCTTCTTCTCTCCCTCGGATGCCCCTCCCAGCCTTAATAAAGCATCTCAAGCCCCAATGCGAAGCTGCCACATGGAGCTTTCTCATAGGGTGGTGAAAAACCATGCGCCAACTCTCCCAAATAAGGAGTTGTTTGTCACAGACCACAGCGGAGCCAGCGCCATCTTGTAATGGCGACCATAGTCTGCAGAAACAGCAGAAGTGGCTCACCACACCAGACAGCACAGCTTTGTCAGCATTTATCCTCATTGTGACCTTGTCAAGACAGTGAGAGGGGGACTTCCTTCACCATTAACCAACATAAGGTACAGGTTAATACAAACACAGAGGCCCTCCTCATAAAGGAAATCAACAGAGAAAGTAGACAGCACATCTGCCCAGTTATTAATGTTTCACCTCTTATTGTATTTTCACAATTATCACACTATGCAATTGTTTTTGAAACCTCATACTTCCCTTTCAGTGTATCCTCCAACACTCTCAAAATAACATATAATTTGTTTTCTTATTTTTAACAGTGCTATTAAAATATCTTAAATCTTAAAGGTCCCTTGAAGCTACATATGCTAAAAGATTAATACACACTTTGGTGGCATTGGGACATGTAGGGACATTTAAGAGATGGGGCCTAGTGGGATAACTTTAGGTCATTGGAGGAAAACCCTCTAGGTGATTCTGGGGACCTGGCCATTCCTTCTTTCTCCCTATGACTTCCTGGTCATGTGGTTGACAGTTTTATTCTACCATGATGTGCTGTCTCCCTTTCAGACAAAAAGCAATGGGAACAACTGACTAGAGACACAAACCTCCAAAACCATCACTAATTCTGGTAAGATGGACAACACCTATAACTCCCAAAAATCTGGAGGCTGAGGAATTAGGTAACTAATTCAAAACCACCTGAGCAACTCTATGTGACAATGTCTCCAAAAATAAAGAGGGTGGCAAATAGCTAAGTGTAGAAGACTCCTGGATTCAACCCTTAGAGCTTAAAAAAACAGACTTAAAATAAGTCTCATCACAGTTATTAGATGTTGTGGGGAGAAATTAACACAGCTAACTTGATAACTTTATGTGAGCTTTCTTATCTGGGGATTCAGTGTTCTGTAAGAAAGCATAGTATTTTCTGTGGAACATCTGGAAGCATAATTGCTAGTCATCTCCCACTTCAATCAACATTCCAAGTGACTACCCAATTGAGACATTTCCTCTGTAAGAGTTGCTATTTTTCCACCTATTCTCAGTCTCATTATATGAAGGAAGATGTTTACAAAATAAAATTTTGTATGTTACATGCCTTTTAAATGCATGCAAGACACGTTTTATTATGTCATTTAATATCATTTCAGAATTTCACACTGAAATAAATGTGAGATACATGACAAACATAGCATCTGAAACTCTTTACAATGGTTCCAAGAGGGTGAGCAAAGGACAACAACCATAAATGCAAGATTTCTTCACTACTCCTGGTAGTTGCTTAAATGACAATAAAGGGTGAACCCTCTTTTGTAATAAAACATTATGATAACAAAAGTGAAAAGGACTGACAAAAAATCTCTAGCCCTGGCCTGCTTCTACACAAAACACCTCAGGAGTCAACAGGATATTCAGGAAGAGCATCTCCACCTGCACTATGTGAAAGGTTCCCCCTAGTGGTCTGAGGGATGTAGTTTGCAGAGCTGTGTCCATAGGAGCTGTTGGAGAGAGGAAACTCTCTGGAGGAATACTTCAAGGTGTTCTATGTCCTCAATCCCCAAACTGTGAAAATTATTTCAAGTGGAAGGTTCCATGATGCTGCTGTCTTCGAAGTTTGTCTCAAAAACTCAGATTAACAATATCCAAAGGCTCCCCTGGGCACCCTCAGATATCATTGACCTACATGCCCAGGTGACTTTCAGAACACTCTGGATTTAAAGACAGGAGCCCTCAGCTCAGTGCAGGAGGCTCCAGGAGTTCTTGAAGTTGCAGTAGCTGAACCTGTGGCTTCAGAACAAGTTTTGCTTTCAGTGGGGACCTGAGCTGTTCTCTAGCAACTTGCTGTCCATGTAACACAAAATGTAGCCCATGTAGGAGGATGGAGGTATCCAACTAAATTATGGTCAGAGAAAGTTTCTGCCAAGAAAGTGAATTGTAAATGGAATGACTCAGCAACAAACAACGTGCCTGCAACAGTATACCACAGGCACTTTCGCTGTGAGCACAGTGGGAGAGTTGCGGGCTGGGGGAAATTTTTAAAGGCAAAAGTAAAAAGAACTACAACACATATTTCCAAATAATAAGTCTTGGCAACTGTGGTAAAGAACAAGAGAGATGTGAATCGAAAGTTAAACAAAGAGTTTCTGGTCACACATCCCTGCAGAAGTCTCTTCTAAAAGGCTGAACTCCAACAGACTCTTGTAAATTCTTGTCAAGCAATCCTGGCTGAGATGTCTTCCTTCATAAGTTCCTGGCTTGGTTTTTGTTGGTTTCATTGTGAGGGTGGACACACATGAAAATCCATAGTGATACCAATGACACTGTCAAATTTCAGAGGATCCAAGCTGTCCTGGCAGGATATAATATCCTGAAGATGCTGTGTTGGTTCAGGGAGGAGAGCAGCAGCCTGCAGACCCTTCTATACAAAGGCACTTTAGAGGATCTTATCACCAAGCTGGAGATAATTTGTAACACAGGGCTGAGCAAGATGGATCTCCCTAAAGCACACATTGGTTTGAATCTGGAAAGTGCTATCTTTGTGCCTGTTGCTGTGTTAGTGGCTACATGAGTCCAACTTTCTCCAGAACACTAGAAGAGGAATAGTCAGGGATCTACCATGGGTGGGTACTGCTACCCATCCAGAAGACACTGACAGTTCAGGAAGCTGTAAGGCAGGGGCTGTTAGCTGAGATAAAGGGGGCTGTATGAAGGATTGGAGTAGCTGTTTTTTTTTTTTTTTGGATTTTATTTATTTATTTTTATTTTGTAGGGTATTTGTGATTTTTTTGAGTTTTTTTTGTTGTTTCTTTGTTTTTGTTATTGTTTTCAAGGGAGTTTCCTTCACTGAGCCTCTTAATGTGCAGATTCAAGAGAGTCTTAGCACTGACCCTGAGTGGATGATTACAGGATGACTTCTGACTGTACATAACTAAAACTGAATGCCAAATACTTCACTTAAAATTTCATCCAAGTTATCAATTTTTCCATGCCCCTGCTTGGTTGGAGCCCTGGGCTGCTCTCTAGCCATTTTCTGTCCATCTAATACAAAAGACTCTGGAAGAAAACTCAACTCCATTTGTGGAGAAGATGCACACTGAATCTGAGAACTTGAGACCTCTCCATTCTTTTGAGAACCTGCATTCTGCTCTTGTTGAAGGGAGGGCAACCCTAAGTCATCATGCTTCTGATACATTAGAAGTGGGTCCTGAACTGGCAGCTTCTCTTGGTAATTCTGGGGCTGTTGCAGCTGTGGATTATAATAAACCCAGTAACTCTGCTGCTTTCTTCCACACAGATGAAAGAGCTCCATGTGCTGCTGCTGCTGCATCTTTCCCTGCACACTAATGACACAGGACAAAGGTAAGTGCATGTTCTGCTGGCTTTCCTCTGTCAGGATCATGGCCTTCTGAAAATGTTGCACAAATGAAGCAGGATGTCTATAGATGGTTTGACTGAAACTCGGAGAAGGTCCACTTCCTCTGTCCCCTTGACCCAACGAAGCACAACTTGGTTCTATTTTAGTGCCTGTGGACATGGAATCACATAAGCCATTCTCTTTACTGGGGATTCCCCATGTCTTCATAGCTTTTCCCTGTGGAGCCTGCTAGAGGCAAGTAGGCTGTGCATTGGTGATGTTATCATATTACATCTAGGCTTCTGTTTCTCTTTAAGTCATAGTCTGGAACTTTTATTTTGAAACCAAATTTAAAAGAAAAAGAAAGAAATTAGTCTCAATAAAATGTTTTACAGTAAATCTTAGTTTAAGCATTATCACTGACTTTCTCATTGACCTGGAGTAGACACAAAAAAGGCAATCCATCCTGGGCTGAATCATGGAGGTTATTGTACAGGTTTTGAACAGTACACAATTCCAAACTCCCAAATCTTCCCAGAATCTACCCAAACTCTTCTGTCCATGTGAACACAGACTTTTCAAAGTCTCCAAGCAACTTCTCTGCAACCTAGGAGATCCCCAGGTGCCCTGCATACTTTCCCACAGCCTCTTGATTTTCCCAAGCTGCCCAATCAACACCCATTCATATTATTCGTAAATTTCTTGCATTTAAAAGCCATAAACAGAACAAACAAAAGTTTGTCAAGACTTGACAGTGCATTATAGATGTGATCCTATCAATTGACTAGAACAAATTTAGTCTACATTTTTTCTCCTGCATCAATTCAGGATAATTGCAATCCCAGCCATAGTACACCAAGCTTTGAGGTATGTGTTTAAAAATGACAAAATGCTTTTTAGAAACTATGTAACTTAATTAGCTAGGGTTGTAGAGGGTTATAGTCAAGAGTTTCTAGAAGCCTTTTGGTATTTGATAACTCCTGAAACCCATTTCCAAATCAGGATGAATTTATGTTAACATCTAGAAAAATCTTGATACACACTTAGAAAGTTTAAAATTATAACTCTACATAACAAAACTGGTTCCTCTAAATACATGCTCTGATTTTCCCTTACAACATAATTAAACACAAAGAAAATAAGATGTGAGCATCCATAATTTGTTAACAGTTAGGGGGTTGGTTCAAAATGATGAGACCAAAAGGCAGGTGCTCCCTTTGTCATTTCCAGACCACCTAGGATCCTGTCCCTGACCATGCTTGCTTCTGCATCACATAAAGCTGATTCTAAACAACTGCACTGCTTTTCAAACCAGTTCCTCTTCCAGTGATTACCTAGTTATGATTTTCTACTTATTTGTATAGTATCATTGATCTGCAGGATGTTTGAAATGTTTCCAGTTCATGAAACTTTTGAAATACAATAACTTCATAGCTGACAGAGAATTATATATTCTTTTATTTTGCAGCATTGTTATTAAATTCCCTTTCTTATTTTCTCTAAAAAAATGTTCTCCTCACTCAAGCAACAAATATTTTCAATAACCAATGGATATTGATAGAAGAGAGATATATGAAAACCCAATTCACTGTACATTAGGGCAATCCCAATACAGTAAAACTTTGTGCAGCATAAATAATAATACACAAAAATCATCATATCAGAAATTCCCAAACCAAAATATTGGTTCATGTCGCAAATGGCTACAAATTGCCTACTAATGCTATGAGGTGCCACATGTGAGACATAATTGAACCAATTATTTTCTCCTTCACCTTGGGTGATCACCTCTTGGCAGTAAGATTGCCATACCATACTTAGCAGATCGCAAATAAAAACCTCTAATATCTCTTCCAAAAAACACATCAGGACAAATTGAAGTGCAATCCGTATCTCTTCTCACTGAATACTCAACATCACTGCAAACTATTTGTCTCAACTTTAAAATATCCAACCTTTCCAGTTTTCCATAATTCCATAGCCAGCACCATGATCAAAAACTGGCACAGTTCTGATTCTGAATAATTACTGAGCATGTTAATGGGTTCCTACTCCCAAAGTTGCCTCACAGTTCTTGATTTTTTCATAAAAGTAACATAATAAATTCACACCCACACTAAAATGAATGTGTGACTAGGATCAACAATATCCAATGTGAAGAACAGACATAAAATATTTTCAAATGATTTTTGTATTATATTCAAAAAGATATGTTCATGCAAGTTTTTCAAATTTTGACTTACATTGATTGAGCTTATGGGGCAATGCATTTGCTTGGCCAGCTCTTTCCAGATCCCAAAATCTGGGTAGGAATTCTGTTCAAATGATCAAGTAGGCATCTCCAAGTCATGTTTTTTTTTTTTTTTTTTTTTTTTGGTGTGTGTGTGTGTAAATGTGTGCCATGCTTTTCCTATTCCTCTTTCCTGTTTTGTTTCTTCTACTTCCGTAGGACTATCTTCAACTGAATATGCTGAAAGTACAGAAACAGAAAGAAAAAGATTGAGGATTGCTAGTAGTATCCAGAGGAAAAAAATCTTATTTGTTCACCAAGAGTTTTACAATGCAGAGCTCTGCCTCACAACTTATCCATATTAATAACACTAAAAATGGATTAACTGCTGATCCTTAAAAATATGAGAAGAACATGAGATTATGATCTGCATGGTAGAGAAGAAATTTAGTCTAACAATAATTCAAAATATATAAAAAGAGACCAATAAAAATTGCTCTGTCATAACAACAATTGAGGAAATATAGATAAAGCAGATTACATCAATCTGATAACCAACACTTTAAATGGTTGGTGGAAGAGTAGGGGAGGAATAAGATTATATAATATAGGAAGGAAGCATTGGGATGGGACAAGTATTGATTATAATGACCACTTTGATTCTTTGCTCAAACTAGGACATTGAAAGTGAGCTTAGCGTTAAGTATAACAATTAAAAAAAGAATACTTGGGGTTTTGGGAGCATGTTTCCATGACTTACAGGTCCCTTTTTTTAAACCTCTTCAATAGGATAGCAGCCTTAAAACAATGGGCACAGCATTTAAAATCAGGTACACAGAGTATGTTTGTTTCATGATAGTGAGGATTGAAGTCAGGACCTCAGTGCTGCTAGGCAAACACTCTACCATTGGGTCACACTCAAATCAAAAATAGAAAAAAGTCTAGGGATATACCTCAGTGTACAGCACCCAGGGTTCAATCTCAGCAAAACACCAAAATAAAGGAAGAAAAATCAGAACATACAGTGGGGGATAGAACTTGAAATGTACAGTTTCTTTACGAGATTGAAATTAAGTTAGTATTAACAAGAAAATAAAATATTGTGACTTTAATTTTCTTTTCTGTAAGAAAAGGAGCTACAGAATTGTTACAAAAGAAAATGATAAGAAAGTTAAAACAAGCCAATACCAAAAATAAAAGAAAAATTCCAGTTCAAAGAAGTAGAACAAAGATGGGAGAAACACACACACACACACACACAGACACACACAAACACACACACACACACACACACACACACTCTCTCTCTCCTATAAAATACACCAAACAAGAAAAATGGCAGTATTAGCCCTACTCCCTCCTCCTTGGCCTCTCTCTCCCTCCAGTGGCTTGGTTTTCCAATATTTTTTTTTTAGTTGGGAAGGGGATAAATCCAATGGTTGTCACACTAGTTGTACTACAGAGCTTCATTCCAGAGCTTTTTTTATTTTACATTTTCAGACAGTGTCCTACAAAGTGACCTCAAATGTGAGATCCTCCAACCACAGGCTCCAGGAGTCACTGTCATGACAGATATGCTCCCCATGCCCTGCTACTAGTTAATTTTACAGAATATTGGAATTCTGAGTGCCATGCTCAATCATTCATAAAAACATATTTGATTGATACACCCTCCCTGTTTCTATCCTCTCTGGGTGTCCTAATCCAATTGTAAGGCATCCATTCTTCCATAGAAAACAAAAATGGGACATTCATTTCTGATTCAAAAGAAACCCTAGACGGGATTTAACAACTGATCCTGAGAAATCAACTTGGACCTTTTACCCCATATGGAAATATTAAATCAAAATTAATATATATATATATATATATATATATATATATATATATATATATTAATTTTGATATATATATTTTAATTTTATATATATATTTTAATTTTGATTTAATATTTCCATATGGGGTAAAAGGTCCAAGTTGATTTCTCAGGATATATATTGCATAAAATCTTCTGCAAAAAAGCTTGAGAAAATTTTCATAATTTTAAATTTGGCAATTTTTTCATAAATATATCACCAAAAGCACAAACAAAAATTTATTAGACAACAACAAAATAAAGAACTGTGCATGAAAGGACAAAAGGAAGAAAATAAAACGACAATCTATGCAAATAGGAGAACCATTTTGAAAACCACACCTGAAAGAGTGTTGATATCAAGACGAAAAGAACCATATCTCTAAATGGGAAAAGGATTGAAATGGACATTTCTCCAACAAAGATAAAGAAATTGTCATTAAGCCTCTGAAAAGATGGTCAACATTACAAATCATTAAGAAAGCCAAATTCAAATTCACAGGAAAACAACACCTCACTCCCATAAAGAAGACTACTATCCACCAACCAAATTTGTGTTTTTTTTTTTTTAATAAAATACAAAAAAAAAAAAAAAAAAAAAAAAAAAAAAAACTCAAGGAAATAGACCCAAAAGAGAAAATCTGAATCTGTATACTTTACACAAACACAGTTCACTTTTGCAGTACAGTCACTTATAAGATGACTAACCTATGTCTGAAAACAGACTTAATTCACTCTCAAAGTGGAGCTTCTCTGGCTTTAAAGGCCCCACCTACAAAAAAAGGTTCAGGGCACATACATTTTTCACACAGAAACTTCAGAGGCTTCAACATTGACTTCATTCCAATCAGTTTGAGCCCAGAGCTATTCCCTCTCAGTCATGCAACAAGTAACAATGTTGTGGTCAAGGATGGACTGGATATATGATGGTGATGCCTCAGGGCATACCATCAAGTGAAGATTGACATCAGAGTTATATTAGGTTTTGTAAGTGCACTCTATGATCTCCACACAAGAAAAAATATCCTCATATATTTCTCATTAATAATCCTCTCACCATTAAGCAATGTCTGATTGAAACTTTTTTTGATTTTAATTTTAATTATATTTTATTTTTATTTTTTTGCTTTTTGATGATATTAATATGAGAAATGGTATTTCTATTAAAATTTGGGCATTGTCAGTTCTGTCTTATGGAGCAAAGGACAATTTTATATAGGAAAAAAAAAATTTTGAACATGGTATTTAGTCATCCCGGTGAGCTCAGGAGAGTACATTTGAGGCTTCTCCTTCTGTAGAAGAGGCTGCTGAGAAGAGTAAATGAAGCAATGCTTTTAATATTGGGACCTAAGAGACACAAAGTTTCTTCAACTTTTCATAAGCAGTACCATTTTTCAACTACTTATTCTAGAGAACCATCAAAGATGTGCAGCATGAGGTACTAGCCATGAGAATGCATGTTCCCCAATGTTTGGAAACAACACCTAAATGGGAATTTAAAATTTAGCAACAACAAAAATCACCTATTCACAACAAAATCACACTTGGGGAGTCCAGATGAGCACAGCCATGTTTTCAGAAAAGTTTCTGGTCTGGCTCATCCCACTCCCAACACCATAACTCATGTACAAAAGTCTCAGATTTTCTGAAAAGGAAATATCCATGCTTCAAATGTTTGAAAAATGTGAGCTTTTTAAAATAAAACCTCAGTAGTAAAAACAGCCACCAAAGAGATAATCCTGTAGACTGCAGTAGCCCCATTGGTAGAAGCAGGGCCTCTGGCACCTGCTTACCTGAGAACCATGATGGCTTTTTGGACAAATTTGCATCCCAAACAGACTGCAGAAATTCAACACTGTTGTTATCTTTTGGGGGAGAGGGGCTTTCCTGGACATTTTTGCCTCTGAGACCATGTTCTCAGTGTACTCCTTGTTCCACTATGTACAACTGGGGAGGAGGGTCATGTATAAGTTGCAAGACAGCTAGTGCTGAACCACAGCCTTCACCTTTCAGCAAGGGCTCATCTATGAAAAGAAATCAGAACTTTTGAATGTCCACTAAGCACACAAAATATGTGCCAAAATCCCTTCCACTTTCCTAGGTTTAAATTTTCTAATTTATATCTAAATTGCACATAATAATAAAAAAAAAAAAAAATTCTGAACTCAAAAAACAAACACCACGACCACTCATTAAAATTTTCTAGTATATTTTCTCAGCTCTCCTGCACCCTTAGGTTCTGGAGATCTAATCCAGGACCTGGGACACTCTAGGCAAGTATCCTACAATTAAGCAATACCCATGTCTTTGTTTGCTTTTGGTTTCTTTGTTTTGTGTTGCAGGAAGCTGGGAGAAACCCAGGGCCTCATGCATGTGGGCTCCTGCCTGCTAGGCAAGCGCTCTGCTACTGAGCCACACCCCAACTTATCCTGTTGACTTGTATTTATTTTTCTCTTCATTCTGGGCCCTTTAAAACCTCTAACCCCATTAATATCTAAAACTCCTAAACTGGTCATTAAGTTAGAATCCTCCCACCTCAGCTACCCACATAGCTGGGATGACAGGCCCACTCCACCATGCCTGGCTAACTCTTCATCTCACAGCAAAGGAAAAAGAGAACAAGAACCCAAGGAACTTGACCTCAACCTAGAGCAGTACCTGGCAAATCTGACTGGAATGCACTCAACCATGCTGCACATCTTCTAGGATTGCTTCTTCTTCTTCTTCTTCTTCTTCTTCTTCTTCTTCTTCTTCTTCTTCTTCTTCTTCTTCTTCTTCTTTTAAGTGGGACAACCATATATATGATTTGGCTTAATAATGTTTCCAAATCTCTCTAAAATATAGGAAATATCTTGCACACAGTCCATGCCTTGCCACAAAATATCACACCTAATTAGTCCACCAAAGAACATCACCTATGGAAGCCATGTTGAACTTCTACTCCTCAGGCGTTCTCCCTGGTAAACTGAGGAACTTGAAGCAGCATCTTTTAATATAGCCCCCCTAGGCACTCCCACAGATGGCTCCACCCCTAAGTAATGATGCCAATACCCATACCACGCCTCCTGTCCCTGACACTGACAGGGTTCCTAGGGCAGCAGACTCAGCCCCGCTCTAGCCCACAGCACAGCTTAGACTCCACTGATGACATTTAATATGACCTACCTCTTACAATCCTAGCTTCCCTTCATTGAGCACTCACTGAAACTAAACTTATCTAATCTCTACAACACCCATAAAATGTCGGTACTATTTTATGTCCACTTGGACTTTAGGGTACCAGGAACAGAGCTGTTTAGGCCTTCCTGAGCCACTGACCTCAAAACTCCAGAACCTTCTGCTCCTCTCATCACACTGTCACAGCGTACACACTCTATGAGTTCTGACAGTCTTGACTCAAAGATGAGCCACATCACTTGATATAGAGCTGCTTAAGCAGTATTGAGCTTAGAACTAGGAGAGACCATACAAAATTAAATAAGAATATTAAAAGATATAGACTAATATTTTATGAAACTTAGATCATTGTTCGAAAAAAAAGACACCTTTTATTCTTGTTTTCCGTAACAGGCAGGAAGCTGATGGTTAAGCAGAAATGGAGATGTCAGTAAGGTGGCATGAACATACAGGCCCTCTACATTTAACTACACTCACAGTCTTTTTTTTTTTTAATTTTAAGTTATCATCTCGGCAAGTTAATGGCAATAGTGCAGAAATTATAAGTTTAAAACAAAAAAAAGCTGAAGGAATCAATTATCTAACTTAATTCCAGGATAAACAGTTTCTCTGTAATTCAAAACAAAGAAGAGGCCCAACAAACAGATTGATGGGCAGTTAAATTCATGGAGGGCCTTTCACAGGTTATGACAGTAGATGGGCCCAATGCTGTCTCCTTAGGACAATCTGCCATTTAAGGCACTGCACATGCTTTGGGGCACATGGGAGAATATTTTAGGAACCAGAAAGTTTGGAGGAGATTGGAAACTGAGAGAGTAGAGAAACCAACATTGGGTTGAGCCACCAGCTGCCCCCAAAGCCATATGCATTGTTCTGGGATCCCACTCCCCCTAGCCACAGCCCCCTCTGCTGATGGTCTTCTTTTCCCCATGGACACTGGCAGGTCTAGCTCCTAACTAGAGGTCTCATCCTTTCTTTTGGAACCCTCTGCATGCAATCACAACTTATCCACCATATGATAGGTGGCCATGTATACCAGCTCTGAGGTCCCCACCAAGGACTTCATGAGAAATGGGGAATTGTGGAAGAGTCAGATGGGAAGAGGTCCTGCTAATGAGAAAGCTAATGAGGATGATGGTTTCATTAGGCCAGGCCAACAATGAGAGAGATGAAGAGAGGCAGGAAGCTGATGGTTAAGCAGAAATGGAGATGTCAAGGAGGAGTCTGGGGTAGTTGTGGTAAAAATGGGCAGCTTAAGATGATATGGATGGAAATGTTGATACAAATGAGGATGCTAAGACAGCAAGGAGAGAAAAAATAAGTCAGGCTTCCTGGTGCAGGCCTGTAATCCCAGCAACATGAAAGACTATAGCAGGAGGATAACAAATTCAATCCTCAGTCTTAGCATTTGAGAAAGACTCAGCAGTATTATGAGAGCATGTCTCAAAATCAGAAAATTGAAAGAAGCAGAGATGAAGTTCAGTGTTGAAGTACTACTTGGTTCTGTCCCCAGCACCAAAAAAGAGAGAGAAGGGGAGAGAGAGAGAGAGAAAGAGAAAGAGAGAGAGAGTATTAAGTAAATAAATGTCACATGACCTTGTCATTTTTCACTTCCTGTCATTAGCTAAAATTGGTCACTTTCATATATGGAGGTCCACCAACTGGCTCTAAGGAGGCCCACCTCCCACTTTGGTCACTACCACTAATAGATGACATGTTTCCTCCTGCCACACAATCAAAATCATAACATTACTTTGCAACATAGAAGGGTCCTTCCTTTTTTTTTCTTCAAAGTACTTTAGAAAGAAAAATTTGCAGTTTTTATATTCAGTTTACATTTTTGTAAATTTTTATAGGTTTCAGGCATTTTTAATAACCAAACCAAACTTCAGGGCCTTTATTGTACTTTTATCATATTCAATATAATCTCAAACAAGGAAAAATAATGTTTTAAAACAAAATGAAAATATGTGTGCAGTGACACAGAACTGTAACTCCAGCAACACAGGTTACTGAGGCAGAACATCCAAATTCTGCCTGGCAAAGGAGCCAGTCCCTGACCAAAAAATTACAAAATAAAATAAAAATAAAGTTCTTGCTATGAAACTCAGTGTTAGTGGCAACTGGTTCAGTCCTAGAAGCAAAGTGGAAGAGTGTATCTTATTCTCCTCATTCCACACACTTTTCTGTCTTTGTACTTAGCTGGACTATGAGTATATTGTTTGTATGAGACAATTTTAAAGGTCAGGGATTACAGATCTCCTTTTTTTCTTTTATTTTATGATTTATAAAGTTGCTATTTTTTAAATTTGTTGGTGCTTTGGTATGAAATCATGTTGTTCAATATTATAACAAATTTTTATATTGCTGAGTTCTTCTAACAGTCAAATAACAAGGTTGGTCTTTGATTGATTTCTCTGAATTTTTCCTTTTTCCCCCAGTAATTCAAAATTTTCATCACCTTTCTTTCATTCCTTTCTAAGTACCCTGAAATCAAGCTAGGAAGTGACCTCTTTTCCTCCCCTCCTCCATCAAATCCACCTGGACAGACACTGTCTCTGCCTTGTTCTCATTCTCTTCTCAACTCCAGTCAGGCTGTCCTCAGAGCTCACTCTGTGATTTACACCAAACAATCAGCTCCAAATGGCCCAATCTCATGGGTGATTTTTCTAAGTCATCAAACATTTTGGCCAATCTTTTTTGATTGTTTTCCTAGTTCACATTCTGTATGTGAAGCTTGACTTCAGAGCATGTGATCTAAGTCTTTCATCCTTATTATAAATGCCTGTGAAGGTAAGAACCCTGCCAGCACACACCAGGTCCTGCAGATGGAGCCATGTAATAATGGAGTTTTGAACAGCAAATTGCAGGCTCAGAAACATCAACATTCTGGTGAACTCTGTTTTAATTTTTTTATGGTTGTAGGTGAACATGGTATTTTTATTTTATTTATTTATTTTTATGTGGTACTGAGGATCAAACCCAGTGCCTCACAACCACGAGGCAAGCACTCTTCCATCAAGCAAAAATCCCAGCCACACAGCTGAATTTTTTAGAATACATCACCTGCAACCAAGGACAAGAAATACAGGCTGGGCAGGGCAGGGCTGGACAGGGATGAGCAAAGCACAGGTGTAGAGGATGAAAAGTTTTATGAACAGCAATATTGGGAGGAAGAGAGGAGGAGTTGGATGGGCAAAGGCTCCTCCTCAGAAAAGGAAGCAGCAACTTGTACAATGGCTATGAAAGTAGTTTTTAATTATTTTTAATGATAAAATATTTTGGAGGTAAGAGTGGAAATCTTTTGACACTCTGAATAAATTTAAAGTTTTATTTTAAAAAAGGATACATAATCCCTGCATGGTATGGGCTGCACACCTGGAATCACAAGTATTCAGGAGGCTGAAGCAGGATGACTTAAAGTTCAAGGCCAGTCTGGATCTTAGAGAGAACCCAAGTAACTGAATTCAAGCATGTCTAAAAATTTAAAAATAAAATAAAAAGGATTAGTGTAAAGGCTCATTAGCAAAGTGCCCCTAGTATCATTATTAAAAAAAAAAAAATAACACTTCTTTGTTTTAAAATAGAAATTAAACATGTTCAATAAGGCTATTTAACATTCCTGTGGAAGTCTCAAACAACACTCCATAAATTGGATGCATTGGCAAACTGATGACTCAACAGTTGGCTTGTAGAACATTGAATGTTTTTGAGATGATTTCATATCACTTGACCATTCACTGAATTTGTATTTTATCCACCTAAATTTTAGCTGCTTGCCTCGTTCTCCTACCTCACACCATTTAGTTCACTTCACCAAAATAATGCTAAGAAAAATAGCTAATATTTATTAGTAGATACTTTGTTCCACCTCTAACCTCTTCAAGGATACATAAAAAATAGTATTCTTTAGGACAAAATAGAGTACTAAATTGAATTATCAACATAATTAATCATCATTACTTGAAGATTTTTTTTTAAATTTCTTTATATACTTCATACTTGTACTTGAGCCAAAGTTCACTTTGCCACTAAGCTACATTCCACTCCTTTTATTTTTTTTTATCCTGAGGCAGGGTCGCCCTAAATTGTTGTTATTGACCTAGAGCTTGCAACCCTGTCACAACCTCCCAAGTTTCTGAGTCTCTAGGTAAAATTCGAAGATTTTAGTCAGAAAATTCTCTTCTGGTGTCCCCCTTTGCCCCACAAAGTCTCCACACTGATTATCCCTTCTTCTTTGTTCCTTAGTTAGTCAATGTCCTGAGGACATTCCTGGTCACAGTTCCTGAATGCAGAATCTAACAGGATCAATGCAAAATAGACATTTGTCCCTATTAAATCTCTATTATTAACTTTACTTTGAGGGGCACTACAGTGTATCAACCTGAAAGACCCACACTGCATTTACCTTCATCACTGCTGTATTTCTGGGACCAGGCATTACCTCTGGCACTAAACAAGCCCTCAGAAATATTTGCTCCAGTGGAGAAATGATTATTGTTTCACATTTGAACTAAATCTCTGGTCAGTCTTGAAGCAGGACATGAAACTTTATTTGTCATTGCAAATGAAAAGGGCAGCAAGCAAGTCCCCTCTGCAATCTTTGACACTGTGCATTAGGTAGGGTACCTTTTGATAGCTAAAAAACACAATCTACCAGTAAGTCAAAACCATAGTAATGTAGGAAGTGGGTCAGAATAGCCCAGTTCAGGGTAAAGTACAAATGCAGGAAACATGGGGACAAAAGGGACAACATCTTACATTGTATATAAAATAAACATTTTTCAATGGCTATGTGTTGCTAATCTACTTGTGCTAAGCAGAAAAGCAAAGACAGGGTCTTCTCATGGGAGAAGTATTTTTATATGAAATGGAGTCTCAGGATAAAATGAAGTTTGTTTGGTCAAGGAAATATAGTTTGGCCCATGACATTCCCTAATTTTTTAGAAATAATTAATCTTTGATTTCTCTTAAATTAGGTAAGCATTTCTCATGGGCATGCATATACATTAATGTGATTGGTGAAATGCGGTTTTTCTACCAGCTTGGGCCTTACAACATAATCCTAGCAAAATAAAATAAACCATGATGACCTTTTTTTCAGTCTTATATTTAGAGGGTGGCTGTGGTCCCTGGGGGATTTCCATTATTTTTTAGGACACACATTCACCTTTTGACTCAGGTATGATAAATAAGGTCCCTCCAGATGAATGTAGTTTTTCTTTTTTAGAAATTTAATCATAGACTCTGTGCTAGAATGGATGTTGAAAGTCAGCTGTATCACAGGACTTGTTGTCTCAAAAAAATTAATGAGCTTTAAGTTGAACGTGTTGGAGAGACTTAGCCACAGGTTGGAGTAGAAGCAGTTTATCTTGGCTAGGGTGGATGTAGGGCCCTGGAGGCATTAACATTTTAATCCGCCTGAGGTGGTCTCCAATTTCTGGATCCAAGCTGGCTTCCGTTTCTGTGATCAGACCCAATCTGATACTAAACCACTTTTTCTGGTCTCTAGCACAGTGCTTCCAATATTTGAGCCAGGCAACTACACTGACTGTCTTTAAATGTTGTTTCATTTCCCCCCCTCTAATTTTAGGTATGCCTACTGCTGTAAGAAAAAGGAAATTGAAATGACCTGGCTGGGGCAAGCACTTTGGAATCACCTTTTAGAAACTTAAATATACCTTTTGGGACTTTTAATTCTTAGTAAAATTATTTTCAGTGATGATAGCCAGCAATTTTAAATCTTTTTTATTTACCAATTACATATAGACATGCACACACATGGTGTACATACATACACAATACAAACCACAAACAAGGGCTTTGTAGATTTTTAAAAACATTTTACATTGAGAGATAACCCTTCAAAATAGGTCTCTGAACAAAACAATGTGTAAAAACAAAACTTCTATAGTTGGATACAATAATATTGATCATAAATACATTATTCTATGCAGGCCAGATCAAAATTATAAGCTCAACAAAATGTACAATTATAAAAACTTTCCTGGCCTCTGGCCTGATGGAGCCCTCAAATGCAAAAAAGCATTCAATAAGATAAATGAGGGTTTGTGGGAACTCAGAAAGAAGGATTTTGATTTTTTTTTAATTGTAAGGGAATATAGACAAAGGCTGTGTCCATACTCTTTCTGAAGGGATTTCTCAAAGAAACAGCAAGAGAGTATGCTTCCATCAGTCTAACAGTTAATAATTGGGGGAAAAATTCTCTCCTTTAAAATTGGGTTCTGTTGTGCCTTGTATGGTGGTGTTTTACCTGGAGTCTGTGGGACTTATTAGAGAGTTCAGGACAGAATATTCTGCTCAGATATCCACAATAAGGTTGACACAATGGCCCCATATCATGGCTATTACCTTAGATACATGGGGCCTGTGAGATATCTCTGTGTTTTTGAACTGGTTCTAAACCAGTTTTTCTTGTCTCTTGGATAGCAGTACCACTAGTTTAGCCTGGCATTTTGCAGCTTTATCAGCTGGGCTGACATGGTCCTTAAAATCCTTCTGGGCCACCTCCGATGGTTGGGATGTTTTTATGGTGCAAATTTTAGTAAAGCAACATGAGAGAGCTACAAAGAGAGAGAGAGGGAGAGTAAAAATCACTTTGACTTTTTCTGTGTCTAGGCCTAGGAGATGTTAAATAGACATTTTTAAATTTATATTTTCACATAAGTTCTCTGCTGAGCCTTTTTGCAGCCATATATATTCCAGTGCAAGCCTTAGTGAGGTGCCTAGGGCTTTTTAAACATTTTCTCCACCAACCAGCAGTTGGTAATCAGTCCAGGTTAGAATTTGCGTTTCCCATGACAAAGCTGACAATTAAAACAATTGGTAGAAACAAAGGGAAGGTGAAAGTCAACAATTTGACAGGTGCTTAGCATGATGCAAGTCAGAGGATGGTGGTTTATTGGATCCCTGATGAGTTCAACTGCCAAAACAAACAACAACAAAAAGGAATTTCTGGGGTTAACAGTCAGAGGACATTGTTAGGAACAGAAACAGACATGAACAAACAGACAAAAACAAGCCAGTATCTCTTCAAATACCCTGGCATCAGACCATCCCCAAGGTCTATTTACTGGTTGAAGGTGTTAAGCACCCTATCAAAAAGTGCTAGGGCTACAGGTCTGAGCAGTACCAGATACTCTTTCAAAAGTGGGCTTGAATCCATGACCACAGGGTGTCCAGACCACACAACCCAGAGAGCTTCCACAACTTCAGAGGAATGGCAACCCTCTCTGTGAACCAAGGATCAAGAATCCCTCATGCCAGAGAACCACATTCCTGACACCTGAATTATGGATGGAGCCTCCAAATGTTGTGTCACATGAGAAATAAATGACTGGGTTAGTCTTGAAGTAGGGCATATAATTTTATTCACCATGGAAGAGGTGGAAGTGTAGCAAGCAACCTTTGACCCTTTTCAGAAGGTAAGGTACATTTTAATAGCTAAAAACTGCAAGAAACCAGTAACTCAAACCCATACCAACAAAAAAACTTGGTCAAAGTGACCTAGCTAAGGGAATAGTATATGCCCTTTCCCCCAAAAAAAAAATATCGGGCTAAAAGAAGAACATATTCCATTGTATAAGAATAAAAAAAAAAAACACTTTTTTCAGCTGCTATGCATTGCTTAACAGTGTGTGCTAAGAAGGATGGAGGAGGTGAGTTTTCTTTGTGAGAGCTATTTTTTACATGAAATGGAGTCTCACTATAAAATGGAGTTTGTCTGCTCAAGCATATATAGTTTAAAACCATAACATGATGAAATCGTAACTCCATTACCATCATAGAGAGCTTTCACAACCATTCATTTTCCCTGCTTCCAACTTCCATCCAATATACACCAAACATTTTCAATTACATAATGGAAAACAAAAAGACAAATGAAAAAACCTTCACTAACTTGCCTTGGCTGAAGGATCACAACAGATTGACACCCAGTGTCCTTCAGGATCAGGACCCTTTCTGTTTTCCAGCCTCATCTTCCACCATTCGCTTGCACAATCATTTATGCATGCCAAAATAAAAAGTTTAAAAAAAAAGTAAAACCAACTTCTCCTGATTCTCTGGATGTATGATGCTTGATTTATATTTTTAAAAATTTGTTCATATTGTCTTTTCTACATTATGGTCCTGAAAAAGTGTGGAACAAGGGGCTTGCTCCATCTTGACACATACCCATTCTACTTTCTAGCCACCACAGTAGAACACCCCTGTGGGTACTCTTTATCTCTGTACCTTGTGATAGAGCATTGAGAACTTGTGTTGAGGAATGGCAGCAAAGTTTAAAATTATTTTCTCCCAGAAGATTACTAAGTCATCCATGGTGCGTGAATGCCTGTAATACCTGCAACTCAGGAATTTGAGGCAGAAGGATCACCAGTTCAAGACCAGCCTGGGCAACTTAGTGATACCTGTATCAAGATAAAAAGTACTGGGTTAGAAATGTAGTTCACAGAGCTTGCCTACCAAGTACAATGCTCTAAATTTAATCCCCAGAATCATTAGAAAGAAAGAAAGAAAGAAAGAAAGAAAGAAAGAAAGAAAGATTAAAGAAAACAGAAAACAAATTTGCAAAGAAAATAAAATTTAATAAACACATGAGGAAAAGCAATATAAACAAGGACATTTTAGCCAAAACACTGGCATTGAAAAAGAAAACAGTACTTAACTGAGCAATATGTAATAGGAAGGAATACTTCAAAACTCATATTCTGAGGTCAGAATTAAACAGATTTCAAAGTCCAAGGTAGTAGAAGAAAATTATAGAAAAACAAATTCTGACAAATGTTGTGAAAAAATATTTAACAAATTCTAACAAACTGAATTCAATAATGCACTTAAAAATGATAGGACTAAGAATATAACTAAGGGAGAGAGTATTTATCTACTGATCACAAGGTTCTGGGTTTTATCCAATATAACACACACATACACACACACACACAAATCAAAAACAAATAAAACCATCATATACAATGATCAGATGGGATTTATTACTAAAATATAAGATAATTCTATGTGTGGAAAAGCAATGCAATCTACTTTATTCATGTAAGGAACTACAGAAACAACATGATTTTTTCAGCTTATGTGGGGGGGGGAAGCACTTGAAAATGTTGAACACTCATTCATGATAGAAACCATTAATCAATCAGGAGTAGAAGGCATCAGTCTCAGCATCATAAAAATTATATAAAAGCCCACAGCTGATACCAACCTTAAGAATAAAACCTGGGAGCCTCTCCTTTATGATCATGAAGGAAGCAAGGACACCCAGTCTTGCCACTTGTATTCAACAGAGTACTAGGAGCTCTGTGAGCAAGTAGGCCAGAAAAAGAAATAACAGACCTACAATTTAGAAACAAGAGGTAAAATTATCTGTTCATAGATGACAGAAACAAACATCCAAAATGCTTCCCCACAAAACTTTCAGACATGACTTAAAAATTCATCAAATTATAGGATAAAAATAACTTATGTTCCTATGTGCTACAAATGAACAGTCCAAAAAAGAATTGAAGAAATAAATCTTACTACATAAGCAACAAAAACAATGAAATAGGGGCTGGGGTTGTGACTCAGTGGTAGAGCCCTTGCCTAGCACATGCAAGGCCCAGGTTTGACCTCAGCACCACATAAAAATAAATTTAAAAAAACAAAGTTATTGTATAAAGCCACAATTAATAAATGACTATTACAAAAGAATAAAATATGTGACAAACTTACCAGAAAGGTAAAAAATTAAATTTTCCAAAACTTCAGAACATTATTGAAAGAACTGGAATGAAAAACAAATAAGTAAAAGGTGTTGTGGGGAGCCACATTGAGTGACCATACCTTCAAGTACTGATGCACCACAAGGATCTGAAAGATCACTGTAGTCTGGCACAGTGGTGCCATGATTTGTGACTGGGTATTTTCCCATGCTCAGATAGAAAGGAGGTCCTCTTTGTGGGGTGTGCCCCTAGATGGGAAATAAACTCACCTCTTTTCTTGTAGTCCTGCACCTTCTGGCCGTTTTTGGATAGAGCTTTCTAAGAACAAGAGTCCCCTAAATAAAAGCTCACTTCTGAACATGTTCCCTCTTTCTTGTCAGACTCTGGTGGTTTTCTAATGCTCTCCCTTTTGGGGAGCCTCAATCCATGAGCCAGGGAAGCTGTCCTGTGTAAATGTAAATTGTGTCTGTGTTTTATTTTGTGTCCCTGAAAATTCACATGAGTGATCTTAGTTCAGCTGCTCACGCTGGTAAGGGGCAGCAAGGTATCTTATGTTCAAGGGCTGAAAGACTTCATTTTGAAAATATTTTCATATAACATAAACTGCTGTACAGATTTAATGCAGTCTTTATCAAAATCTCAATGGTGTATTTGTAATATAGGAAAAAAAACAACTTGAAATTTATATGGAATCTCAAGAGATTTTGAATTGCTCAAGCAATTCAAAAAATGGAAGAACTAAGAGATCTCACCGATTCTAATTTCAACACTTCCGAATTCTACAGTAACTAAAACTATGGTAATGGCATGAAGAGCAACAGATACACCAATGAAACACAGCAGTGAGACAGGAAGAAACCCATGTGTATATGGAAAGATGGTCTTCAACAAGGGTTTCAAACTCCACAGTGGGGAAAGGACAGGATCTTCAACATATAATATAAATAAAATTGATGCTCATATTCAAAGAATAAAGTGAGATTCTATTTCACACCATATGTATGAAATAACAAGAAACTCAAGAAAGACTTAAATGAAGGCCTGAAGCTGTAAAAATTCTAAAATAAATGATAGCTTAACGACATGAATTATATTTATGGCTTCTTGGAATGACATTAAAATCACAGGGAACAAAAGCAAAAAGAAGACAAATATGAGCACATGAAACATGAAAAAGTAGGGCTAAGGTTGTAGCCCAGTGGTAAGTATGTGCTTAGAATCTATAAGAGCCTGGGTTTAAGCTCCAGTACATACAAGCACACAAACTCATACATACACACATACAGTACTGATTCTGTTTCATCAGATGAACTGTTATTTATACATGTTCTGCTCCCCCTTTGAGAAAAAAGTTTTTGGGTTTGAAACAGGATAATTATACAACTTTAGGTGGAAGTATCAGTTTGCTATTGTTCTTATTTGAAGAACTTGTGCTCATTTGAAGTATGGCTTCAGAAGATATTTATGGGTGCCAGGTTGACATGTGTATCACTTCTTTGGTTTAAAACAATGATTATTATGAAAATTCTACTGAGAAATAATTTGAATTGCCTATATGGTTACAAGGTAAACAATGTGTAATTTTTATGCAAATGATAAGTTTTAGGATATTTAAGATGACAGAGAATATTACACATTATATTGGGGGATGACTAATATAATCTAGCAGCTAAACACAATTAGCTACATTATCCCTTGTTGAGTGTGTTGCATGTGTCTGTGTATGGTCCCTGTGTGTTATTACCTGGATAAAAAAAAGGATTGAACTAAAATAAACCACATTTTTGAATAAAGAAATTATATTCTCAATGTACTTATATGATTTTAACCAGATGACAAAATGCCAAGAGAATCATGAACTCTCGAATACCTCTACAAATGAATCCAGAAAGGTAAGAGGAAAATGGGGACCTAGACTGGGTGCCTCAATCAGGGAGATGAAATTAACCTAATAAGGGGAGAACATATCTAAAGCAAAAGGATGCTCAAAACGTCTTTCCAGGAACATCTTGGTGTTACATTTGCTGTATCTTACATTTCATTTGGTGTCATAAATGGTAAATTTTATTTTAGTGGCCTACATCCTGTTTCTTCTATATAATGCTAGAGTGTTTTTTTTTTTTTTGATGATTTTGTTTCTCCATATCTACTAGGAAAGGAAATTTATGTGAATCTGCCATATGCTTAAAAGTGTTATAGAAATTAGAGCCCAAACTATTTGGAAACTCTTTTCTACTCTTCCAAACAAAGGAGCAGATGATGATGATGATGATGATGATGATGATGATGATGATGACTTTACTTAAGTGATTGCCATAGTTTGGACTTGAGAGTCCTCCAAAGGCCAAGGTTTTCAAGGATTGGTCTGCTGTGGGTGCTCTTGGGAAATGAGGAATGTTCAGAGGTGGGGCCTAGGGGATAGTTTTTCAGTCATTGGGGGTGTGCTCTCAAAGGCAAGTGATTTTTTGTTTTATTTTATTCATTTATTTATATGCGGTACTGAGAATCCAACCAGTGCCTCCTGCACACATGCTAGGCATGTGCTACCACTGATCCACAACCCAGGACTAAGGTTAGTGGTTTTGTTTCAACACATGCTGTCACCATGAAGTGCAGCCCTTCTCCTGGACTAAATAGGTTTACCATGGTTTCTTTTATGAGGGCAAAATGTTCTTTGCATATCTTCTTTGGACCTGCCTGGTCAGGCTATGTCTTTCAATAATAGTAGATATTAGAGCTTTGAATTCAAGTTTGTCTTGTGACTTTCATCATCCAATAAAATCTAAGTAGATTGTAATATGTGTAATAATGAGAAAGATTTATCATCTATTAGGCATATTTCTTTTCTTTTTTTATTTATGAATCACAATTTTATTGCATTTATAAATCTAATCAAAAGTTTAAAGTTATTTATTACCACAGCACTCTTTAGACAAAAATGCCTGATTCACAAAACTTCTGTTGTACTTTAAAACTGTATCATACAATTGAGTCTTTAAAATATTTATTAAATTTCCAGATATACATTTATTATAATTGCATATGAGAATGCTTTTGTCGATTGAAATAAACTTTCTGTAAAACTTAGAGGAAAATCCATATTGAAATATTTCAAGAGGCTTTTTCTCTTTTCAGGCTCAAAACTGAAGAGATAGAACCCAAGCCCACACCACATCCAGGATCATGGAAAGGCACTTGCTCCAGTACTTACATCATGTGCAGAAACTGATCTAGGGATTGTTAAATAAAACATGAGAGAAGCCATTGGTTTTGCCTAGGTTCCAAATTAGAATAAACAGACCAAATCAACACTGAGTTCCATCCTAGTAGCTCAGTGCTATGGATCACACATGGCCCTAAAGGCCATGTGCTGCAGGTTGGGTTGCCAGGATGTGGATGCCACCACTGGGAGGTGGGAGAAATATCTAGAGACAACTTCAGGTAGAAACACATTGGAGGGCATTAGGTTTTGGGGATCATGTGCTTAAAGGGAATGTTGGGATCCTGACCTTTCTTCTCTGGTCTCTTCTTGTTTCCTGACTACCATGATGTGAGAAGTTTTATTCAACAACTTGCTCCCCACCATGATGTTCAGCTTTACCACAGGACCAAAGGGATGAGACCAAGAGATCATGGACTGAAACCTCTGAAACTCATTTGAAGGTGGTTAAGTCAAGTATTTTACCACAGCAATGAGAAGTTAACACTGAGTTTCAGTTCATGTGGAAACTTCTAAATCACTTCAGCTGTAAACAATTAAATTGTCTCTGTACCTCACTTCCATGTCCTGTAAATGGTGCCTAATTATGTTATCGCCCACAGTTCTTAGATTCTGTTCTGATTCTGAAGGCTACCTGATTTAAAAATCATTTTTGCTAGTTTCTTAAATAAACTCATTTTGAATTAATCTCATCTAAGATGTTCTTCCAGCTCACTCAGGCATCCATTTAGGGAAAGGGCATTGTCACTTTTTGTTCCAAATCACTCATTGGAATTTTACTTGATGTGGAAAAGAAAGGCAGGGACTCACAATCCACAAGTCAATGTAATGAACCAGAGTACTACTGCACACACACTAGAAGAAGAGTGTCAGTCTCTGCTCAATAGGGGGCTTCACTAAACCCAAATCAGAGCTATGGTGCAGCAACTGGGTCTTTTCTGCTAATTAATCTTTGAGAGCAATCCATAACTTTCAACAACATTTTGACAGCAGACTGCAAGGTCAACTTCAGGGAGTGAACCACAAACAATTCCATGATGCTCAGTTGCAATCATGGAACATCATGGCACACTACAAAAGTCAGGTCACTCTGTTTTTTGTTTTTTTTAATTCCCAGCTTACTTTGCCATTTTTACAGGGGTAACATACATTCCTCTTCATTTTTCTGTGAAGTACCTTGTATTTAGAGCAGATGTGTTCTTTTAGAGCTGAGTCCATCTTCCATGAAAAAGACAAAATTCCATGGATGTCAGTGTGGTCCTGAGGGGCAGCCCTATCCACCATTCAAGTATTTATTTACAGATTAATGGATGAAGAAGATAGGTGATAGATGGATAAATGTGTCTCACATGTGTCTAAGAAAATTAATAACCTTTTGAATAAACTCCATATTTTATTTTTGTTCTCTTTCCATGTTTCTGATTAGGCTTTATAAAACTCAGTTTGACTTTTTAACAATTGCATAATGGACATGCAAATGGGAAGATTCCTCATGAGACACATTGTTATGGCATAGCTCAGAAATGTGAACCTGGATTTTCCTAAGACTGCATTTCAACCACTGTTGTTATGACCGACCAACAACGAAGTGAAGAAAGAGAAAACAGCTACATGACACTGGGCACAGTGATGCATGAATGTAATCCCAGCAGTTCAGGAGGATGTGGCAGTAGAATCACCAATTACAAAGTATACTTCAGAAACTTAGCAAGACTCCCAGAAATTTAGCAAGACATTAAGGATAAAAAAACTGTAAACATAATCTGCTGGTGATGTGGCTCAATGTTTAAGAACACAATTTTCCAAAAATACATATATAAAATAGTTCAAAATCTACTTGGCACAATTGTAAATTATGGCAATACCAGTGAAATTTCATGTGCAAGTTTGTTTTAAACACTACCTATCTGAACCAAATGATGACATATTTTTTTTTTAAAGGCTGAATCCTTTATTCACCTGAGAATTCTGTATCCACCTGGCATCCTCTTGGACAGAAAAGGTTTTATAAAGGATCCTGCATCTCTTGAGCACAGACATTTAAGTAGAGATCATAAAGTCACCAGGAATAGCTGAGTCCCCTTGTCAGCCTCCCCATGTATCATGTGTGCCTGTTCCTAATGCTTCCCTGTCCCTGGAGTTCTTGGTCCACAGCTGCAGCTGGAGGGAGCCCTTCAGATACACCTGGCAAAGTAAGCATCATTGTTTGTGACCAGAGACAAACTTCTTACTCTGGGTCTGTGAGAAATACCAACTGCCCTACTGGGAATTTAGTCCCAACTCCTGCCAGAATCCATGCTCTGACATTACTCTGCAGTGTGGGAAATTCCACATGAGATCTGGCAAGTGAAGCCCGATTGTTCCTTGCTGTGCTAAATCCTCAGGGCTTCAGAAACTGAATGGTTTCAGCTTCTCCCTGCTAGGGCATTGTCCTTGCTTCAGCAGGAGATCACCAGACAATGCCTTGTCCAAAGGAACCAGACTGCCAAGTACTGCAATTTGTTTCTTGTACTCCAGCTCCTCATTTCTCAGGGGCAAGAGCTGGCAGGGAAGCCCTCATGAAGTCACTGAGGTAACCCCGATTATGTGCTGATGACTTTACAGAGGTCCAGAAACACCTGGACACCAACTCACAACATGTGTTGACCACCAACCTGTTCCAGCTTGGACACCTAAGACTGAGTCTAGAGCTGCCTCCTGGGAGTCACAGATGCCTTTTTACAAAACCCCACCCAGCACCAGGGAGACTTCCTGATGGAAACAAGCCCTGAGACTTAGCACTGCCCCCACCCAAAGGACCCCACCCCCTCAGACCTCAGAGCCTGTCATTGAAGCAGGCCTGCAAAATCAACCAGGGCTATAGAACATACACACTGCCGACATATAACATGGGAATAACACTCGGCTACACTTGCTCTAGCCATGAAATTTACCAGCATATGTGAAAAAGCTTTATGTCAGTAAATTTTCCGTCTTTCACAAATGTATTCTTGGGAAAATTCAACTTCCCAAATATAACTCAAGGAGAACCAGTTAGAATCATTGAAAAATACAGAATCAGTAATAACAATCTTCCTATAAAGAAAAGGTCAGGCTCAGTCACTGGAAAATCCAAACATTTACTACATGTAAATTTACACAAAATGAGAATAGTTAAGTGGTGACACATTGGTGAAGGTGATCCCCCACTCATTGTCTTGACAGGATCACAGTGAGAATACGTGCTGGCAATGCCACTCTCCCAGTGTCTTGACAGGGTCACAGTGAGGATGAATGCTGGCAAAGCCATGCTGGTTGGTGGGAAACCGAAACCATGATACCCTTTTTTATGTAATTCAGAATTTTCATTTTCAGGCTTATGTTCCTGACAGGAGGCATGAGTATATTAAATGCCAAACAAATTAAATTTCAGATGGCTAGAACATAACAGGTAGTTCATGCCTTGAAGGCTGTTCTACTACCCCTCAGCATATCAAGGACAAACTAGAAGTCTATTCTTCTATCTCAGTACCTTGAGGACAAGTCTGATAATGGACAACAATCATCCTCTGAAAGGTCATGAGAATTTTAGGCACCACATTGATTATATCAAGTAGAACCCAAGCCCATATTTCCGGCCTCTTAGAAAACCTAATCATTATGTTTATTTTACAAAGCCCACCATATGTAGTCTCATTCTTGTTTGAGAAAAGTTATATTATACACTTAGGAAAGTTAAAACATAAAGATATATTCTTCTCTTTTTATAAACTCTTTTTTTACATTACATAGGAATTTATGATGAGCAGAGTAAATATTGATGGAAAGTGGACTAATGTTTAGAACTTACTTTTTATTGAGAAAGATTATAAAGATATGAGAACTAGGTCACCTTGACTGAGAAACAAAGAAACTCTTTGAGAAAGCAGCTCAACTAGTTTTAGGAGAATACATTTAGGAATTAATTAAGGTAGCTTTATGAGATATATATTTAGAATAATGTTAGAAACATTATCCTATTTAGAATTTTGGTTTAGAAATTCTTAAGTTTTTAGTTGCATGGGTTTCCGATATGTTTTAAGAATGATTTATAAATTTTAGGATATTTTAACTATAAGATTTAAGGAGACTTTTTTAGATGGGAATTTTAGATTAGAAATAAAGTAAAGGTGTACTTTAAACTTAAAGGTTAATGATAGGTTAGGAGACTTAGAGTCTGGTTACGTGTTTTGGCATTAGTTAATAAGAAAATAGCATATCTTGGGGAAAATATTAAATCTTGGGAAAATCTGAAAAATGTAAATTAGTGATGCATTTTATTAATGATTCTGTACTCTTAATAACTAAATAACTAAAGGTCATATCCAGGAAAAATGTAAATTAATGTTATAATTTTTTGTACCCCTAATCATTGTTAAGGAAATGTCATGTCTTGGCAAGAGTTTTGAATTGTATAATCAATGACGTATTCTGAATCTATAATAATGAGGAAAATTGCAATAAAAGATGACCCAGAGAAAGCTGCATTAAAGCTCTCTCTCTGAAGATTTCTCCAACAGAAAAACTCCTGTCTCATCTTTTTTGCTGACACCACTTATCCTTCAGGACTCCCTGGACCCTGCTAGGGAAGGACCCTGGCAACACAACTGATACTAAGGCTTGAAGATAGTCTGGCTAAAACCTGGATATGAGGGCTGGGATTGTAGCACAGTAGTAGAGCTCTTAACTACCATGTGTGAGACACCTAGTTCTCATCACCACAAAAATAAATAAAAAATAAAGATCTATCAGCAACTAAAAAATAAAAAAAAAAACTGAGTAAGAAGTAATTTCTTAAAATATGTGCAAAAATTTTAATTGAAATATTAGAGAATTTAATCTAGCCCTACATAAATAGGATACATGTTTTATGAGCTCCTTTGTTTTATCAATATAAACTATGTTTTTAAGGAAAATATCTATGCAGATCAATATATGACTAGGATATATTCAGTCAATGAAAACAGCATTTTAAAATTCAAATTATAAAGAGAGTGAAGGCATAAAAAATTTCTGTTAAAGGCTGGATTCTGCCTCAGTAGTAGAGTGCTGGCCTAGCATGTGTGAGGCATTGGGTTGGATCTTTACAACTACTTTAAAATAATAGTAAAAAAAAAAAAAAAAAGACTTGGTTAGTAATTTTTCATAATATTGAAAAAAATAATTATTTACTCTATTTCCAAATGCAACTTTCTCTATTTATTGTATACAAATCTGGTTTGTGTTTTTATGTTTTCACTGGGTGACTGCACATGTGTGTATCTATGAACAATAATTACCATTTCACCCTTTTTTATTTTCACAATTATCACAGTACAAAACTGATTTTAAACTTGATATTTCACTAGACAATGTATCTTACAAAACTCTTAGTATAACATATGTCTTTTCAATTATTTTTAACTGTTCTATACTAATAGCTTAGATTTTAAATGTTCCTTAAATCTGCATGTAGTAAATGTTTAGTCTCCACTGTGGTGACACTGGGACATAATGGAACGTTTAAGAGGTGGAGCCTAGTGGAAGATCTTTAGATCATTGTAGGCATGCCCCCAAGGGAATTGTGGGGCCCTGGCCTCTCCCTTTCTCTCCCTATGACTTCCTGGTGTTGTGGATGACAGTTTTATTCTAACATGATATGCTCTCTCCCCAGAGGCCCAAAGCAATGGGGCCAACCAGAAACTGAAACCTCCAAAACCATGAGCCAAACCTGGTAAGATACACAACACCTATAATTCCAGCAACTTAAGTCAGGAGGGTCCCAAGCTCAAGGGCAGCCTCAGCAACTTACTGAGACCATGCCTTTAAAAATAGAAGATTTTTAAATAGCCTAGTGAAGAGTACCCCTGGATTCAATCCCCAGATCATAAGAAGAAAGAAAAAAATGTCAAAATAAGCCTTGTCACAGATATTAGATATAGTGTTACGAAACTGACTAAAATGGCTAACTTGATTATTAGGGATTCTTATCTAGGGATTCAGTGTTCTGTAAGAGAGCCTAGCATTTTCCTTTGGAAACTCTAGAAGCAGAATTGCTAGACATCTGCAACTTCAATATAAATTCCAAGTGACCATACAAAGTGATTGATTATGCAAATAAAACATTTCCCTGGTTGGAGTGTTGTTATTTCTCCACCTGTTTTCAACCTCATTATAGAAAGGAAGATATTCATAAAATGAAGATGAGTGTGTTACATGCCTTGGAAATTCATACAAAACATGTTTATTGTTTCATTTAATATTATTTCATAATTTCACACTTAAATGTGGGAGGCATGACAAACATAGGATATGAGACTCTTCACAATGGTTCCAAGAGGTAGGCAGAGGGAAATAACGTCAAGTGCAAGCTTTCTTCACTACTCTTGTTGTTGCTTAATGATCATAACTGGTATACACTGTTTTGTAATTAAATATTATGACAGCAAAATGGGAAGAGCTGACAAAGAGTTGTCTAGCCTTGGTCTACTTCTACACAAAATACCCCAGGAGTCAACTGGGAATTCAGGAAGAGCAACTCCACTCCTCCATTGGCACTGTGTGAATGGTTCCCCCAAGTGGTTTGAGGGATGTAGTCTGCAGAGCTATGTTGGCAGGAGATGGAGAGACAGGAAATTCTCTGGATGACTTCATGGTCCTTCATATCCTAAAGCTCAAAAATATGAAAATGGTTTCAAAATGGTAAGTTCAAGATACTGCATGTTTTGAAGTTTTTCTCAAAAACTCAGATAAACAGTATCTGAATGCTAACCTAGACATGCTCAGATATCATTGACACTCTGCCCAAAAGGCTTTGGCAGAAAACTGAGGTCCATTTGTGGAGTAGATGTGCACTGCATCAGAGAACTTGAGGCCTTCTCCATTCCTTTGTCAACCTGAACCCTGCTGTTGTAGAAAGGAGTACACTTTCTGCCCTAAGTCCCTATGCTTATAGGACATTAGAAGTGGGACTTGAAATGGCAGCTTCTCATGGTAATCCTGGGGCTTTTGCCGGTGTGGAAAATAATATCCCCAGTCACTCTGCTGCTGTCCTTAACAAAGGCAGTACTGACAAGAGAGCTCCTGGTTCTGCTGCTGCTGTGTATTTCCCTGCTTCCTATCAACATAGGACAAAGGCAAAGGACTGCTCTGCTACCTTTCCTCTCTCATGAATATGGCCCTCTCAAAATGCTGCAGAGATCAAGCAGAATGATTGCAGATGGTTTGAACGAAATTGGGAGAACTTTCACTTCCTGTGGCCCCTTCACCCAGTGCAGCACAACTTGGTTGTTTTCTAATCCCTTTGGAACACAGAGTCACGTGAGCCATCCTATTCACTGGGAAGTCCCCAGGTCTCCATAGGAAAGAAGCCAGCTCCTTCCAGTGGAGCCTGCTTGGGGGAAAATGTGTTCAGTGGCACTGTTGACATAATTCATCTGAACAACTGGTGACCTAAAATGGGATGACCTTGGACTGGGAAATCATTTCATCTTCTAGTGAGAAACATTCTTTGTTTCTCTTCACATCATAGTCTGGATCTCTTATTTGAAACAAAATAAAAAAAAAGAAATTATTTTCAGACAAATATTTTATTGTAAACCTTAGTTTCAGCATTATCACTGACTTGCTTATTGATCAGGAATATACACCAAAAAAAAGGCAATGCTTCCTGGGCTGAATCATGGAGGTTATTGTTCAGGTTATAAATGGTGAACACATTCTGCAGCAGCCCTTTTATCCACGTGAACCCAGGCTTTTCAACATCTCCCAGCAACCTATCTGCAACCTCTTCAATTAGACTGAGCAGACCTCAGCTACTCTATGCACATTCCAACAGCTTCTTGATTTTTCTCAAGTTGCTCCACCAACACACATGACTCAATGTATTGTAAGATTATTCTTAAGTGCATTGCAAGTAAAAGTCCAAACAGAACAAAAGTTTGTAAATACTAGACAGTGTGTTATAGATGTGATCTTAATAATTGCACAGACGAACTCTAGTCTAAATTTTTTCTCCTGTATCCATTGAGGATAATTTCAATGCCAGCCATAATCCCCAACACTTTGAGTCATGTGTTTAAAAATGACAAAAAAATGCCTTTTAGACTATGCAACCTAATTTTCTAGGGTTGTAGAGGGTCAAAGGCATGGCACGAGTGTCTGGAAGCCTTTTGGTATTTAATCACACCTGGAACACATCTCCAAACTCAGAATGGATTTAAGTAAATATCTAGAAGAATCTTTGATCCACACTTAGAATGGTTAAAATTGTAACTATACTTAACAAACTTAGTACCTCTAAAAATGTGTTCTCATTTTCTTTCCCAATATAACTAGACACAATGAAATAAGATTCTAGCATCCATCATTTGTCATTAGATACAGATCAGTTAGCAGGTGTATTACAAAAAGATGACACCAAAAGCTAGGTGCTCCCTTTCTCAAATCCAGACCTCCTAGGATCCTCTCCCTGATCATGCTTGCTTCTGGATCACATGGGCCCATTCTAAACAGTTACACTGCTTTTCAAACAAATTTCTCTCCCAGTCATTATCTTGTTCAGATTTTCTTCTGATTTGTACAGCATCATTGATTTACAGGACCTTTGAAATGTTTCCAGTTCATGGAACTTTTATAACACAATAACACCATAGCTTACAGAGAATTGCTATTCTTTTATTTTGCAAAAATGTTCTTGCATTTCCTTTCTTATTTTCTCTAAGAAAATGTCATCCTAGTCTCAAGCAACCAATATTTTCAATAACTGATGAATAATGATAGAAGAGAGATATATGGAAACCTGATTCAGTGTATATTAGTGCAATTCCAATACAGTAAAACTTTGTGAAACTTTAATAATAATTCACAAAAATTATGATATCAGAAATTCCCAAAACAAAATATTGGCTCATGTAAGAAATGGCTACAAAGTACCTACTAATACTGTGAGGTGCCACATGTTGGACATAATTGAACCAAATCCTTTCTCCTGCATCTAGGGGATCACCTATTGGAGTTTTGATTGGCATACTTAACAGATCTCAAGTAAAACTTCTAATGTCTCCAGAAATAAAAATGATCAAGGCAAATTGTAGAGTCATCCTTAACTCCTCTCACAGAATACCCAACATCTCTACAGACTACCAATTAAACCTTTACAATATTCAACCTTTCTACTTCTGTTTAATTTCACAGCCAGCACCATGATGAAATTCCGGCAGGATTCCTATTCTGGATAATTACAGAGCATCTTAATTGGTACCTACTCCAATACCTGCCTCACAATACTTCATTTTTTTTTATAAAAGTAATATGATATTTTCACAGCCACACTGAAATAAATGTGAAAAGTGTCAAAAATATCCTATTTGAAGAAATGACATGAAGCATTTTCAAAGAAAAAAATATATTTCCTGTACCATGTAAGAAAATATATTCTTGCAAAATTTTGGATTTGAATTACATTGATTTCACATATATGGCAATGCATTTGCTTGGCTAGCCCTCTTTCCTGATTCAAAAATCAGGGGATGGATTCTGTACAAATGATCAATTAAGAATCTCTAAATCATGTTTTCTACATGTGTGCTTTGGTTTTTCTTTTCATCTTTTTTGTTTGGTTCCTCCTACGTCCTTGTCAGTATCTCCAAGTGAAGATGCTGAAAAAAATACCAAAACAGAAAGAAAAGAATTGAGGAATATGAGAGGCATCCAGAGAAAGAAAAGAACATTTGTTCACCAACATTTTTATAAGGTGGAGCTCTGCTTCCTGACTGTTTCTTAAAATAAAATCAACAATGGATTAATGGCTGATCCTTAAAAATATGAGAAGAGCATGAGATTATGATCTGCATGATCAGAAAAGATTTTAGTCTAACACAAATTCAAAATATGTTATAAAGAGACCAATAAAAAAAGGTCAGCCATAAAAGTAATTGAGGAAGTACAAATCAACCTGATAACCAACATTGTAAATTGTTGGTGGAAGAGTAGGATCAAATAAGATTAAATAAAATAGGGAATAAGCATTGGGATGGGAAAAGTATGGATGATTCTGACCATTTTTAGTTTTTGCTCATCCTAAAACATTCAAAGTGAGCTTTTCCTTCAACATAGAAATCAAATAAATGATACTTGAAGTTTCGGAGCATGTTTATATTACCCTTTTCTAACAACCCTCCAGTGGGATGGCAGTGTTAAAACACTGGACATAGAATGTCAAGGATTGTATGGTGAGTATGTTTGTTTCATGGTAGTGAGGATTGAAGCAAGGCCTCAGGTGTACTATTCAAATCCTCTACTACTGAGTCATACTCAAAATAGAAAAATCAAAAAAGCTAGGCATGTAGCTCAGTGGGAGAATACCTCTGGGTTTAATCCCAGAATGACACACAAAAAATAAATAAAAATGAGAACACAAAGTGGGGGATAGGACTATGAATGATTAGTGTATATATATATATATATATATATATATATATATATATATATATATATATATATATGATTGAAGCTAAGTTAGTATTAATATGAATTTAAAATATTGTAACTTTAATTCTTTTTACTGTAAGAAAAAGAGCTACAGATATAACACCAAAGGATATGACAAGGGAGTCAAAACATGCCACTGCAGAAAAAGATAAAAAAAAAAATACAAGTAGAAGCAGTAGAATAACAAATGGAGAAACAAATACACACATGCACACACACACACACACACACACACACACAAAGAGAGAGAGAGAGAGAGAGAGAGAGAGAGAGAGAGAGAGAGAGAGAGAGAGCTGTAAGATATACCAAAGAAGAAAAATGGAAGGAATAGCCCTACTCTCTTCTCCTCCTGCCTCTCCCTCCAGTGGCTTGATTTTTTTTTTTTTGGTATTTTTTAGTAGGGCAGAGGATAATCCCAGCAGCTATCTCACTGGCTTTACCACAGAGCTTCATCCAGCCTTTTTTTTATTTTTTATTTTGATACAGGGTCCTACAAAGTGGCATCAAAATTGATATCTTCCTGCATCAGGCTAAAGGAGTCATGGCAATGACAGGCAGAAACCCCTATGCCTTGCTACTATTGCATTGTTAATTCTACAAAATAATGGGATTCTGCATGACACAATTAGCCATGTATTAAAAACATGTTTGATTGACTCTCCCTCCTTTTTTTGTCCTTTCCTCCTCTGTGGGTGACCTAATCCACTTGAAAGACATCCATTCTTCGATAGAAAACAAAAATAGAACATTTACTTCTGATTCAAAAGAAACACTAGGCAGAAGTTAATAAATGGTGCTAGGAAAACTAGATATTCATGTGCAAAGAATCAAATTGGACCTTTCACCCCATATGCAAAAATTATCTCAAAATGGAAAAAAAAACTATGGATAAAACCTGCTGCAAGAAAATGTGGGGGAAATTTTAATAATATTGAATTTGGCAAAATTTCATAGGTATGTCACCAAAAGTACAAACAAAAACAAAAATATGTTAGACTACAATTAAATAAAGAACTGTGAATCAAAGGACACAATGAAGAAAATAAAAGGACCATCTGTAGAATAGGATAATCATTTTGAAGATTATATCTGATGAAGTGTTGAAAATTATATCTGATAAAGACATAAAGAACCACAACTCTAATTTAAAGTAGGCAAAGGATTGGAATAGACATTTCTCCAAAGAAAATAGACAGATTTTCATTAAGCATGTAAAAAGATGGTAAACATTACTGTTGGTGGGAAGGCAAAACTGAGTAGGTACTATGGAAAAAATATGGTCATTGCTCAAATATTTAAATAAATAAATAATAAAATAAAAAATAACTTATCCATCACTATCATTTGTATGAGCTACCAGAGTACTCAAAGTCATAGAGACAAAAATACAATGATAGTTCTCAGGGGTGGAGGAGGGGACATTGGGGATTTGTGTTTTAATGGTTACAAAGTATCAGTTTTACAAGATAAAGAAAGCTCACTGGACATTTGCTGGTGGTGCTTAGAAGCCAATGTAATGTAGGTGAAGCCAGTGAAGCATACAATTTAAAATGGTGTGTGGGGGGGTAAATTTTACATGATGTTTTAATAAAATAATCATAATTATATTAAAAAAAAAACAGGGAAATAGACACAAAAAAGAAGACCTGAATCTATACACTTTAGATGATCATAGTTCGGTTTTACAGTAAAGCCACTTATATGATAAAATACACCTCAAAACAGATTCAATTTACAATGAAGGTGGAGCCTCTCTGTCCTAAAAGAACACACCTCTCAATATTGTTCCATCACTCTTAAGTTTTCAACACAGGAACCTTAGAAGATTCAACACTGACTCCACTCCAGTCAGACTGAACCCAGAGCTATTCACTCTCAGTCATGCACCAAGTAACAATGCTGTGGTCAAGGATGGACTGGATATATGATGGTGATGCCACAGAACATATCATCAAGTGAAAGTTGACATCAGAGTTGTATTAGTTTATGTAAGTGCACTCTATGATTTCCACACAACAAACATCTTCTCATGCATCTCTCAGAACAAATCTCACCATTAAGCGATGCCTGATTGGAATTGATTTTTTGCTTTTGACATATTTTTAATACGATAAATACAATTCCTCTTAAATACAGGCATTATGAGTTCTGACTTATGGAGCAAATGGCAATTTCCTATTTAAAAAAAAAAGAACATTGTATTTAGTCATGACAGTGAGCTCTGGAGAGAACAGTTGAGGCTTCTTCCTCTCCAGGAGAGGCTGGTGAGTAGAATAAAGAAAGCAATGCTTTTAATAATGGTACCTAGGGGATAAAAAGTTTCCCCAATATTTCATATGCAGGATTACTTTAAAACCTCTTTTCCTAGGGAACCATCAAAGATAAGCAGCATGAGGTACTAGCATGAGACTGCAAGTTTACCCAATATTTTAAAACAACACCGAAATGGGAATTTAAAATCAAGAAACAAAACAAAACACTTTATTCACAGTAAAATCACATTTGGGGAGTCCAGATGAGCACCATCAAGATTCTAGGAATCTTCTGGTCTGTTTTATTCCACTCTCTACTCCATAACTCATATAAAACAGTCTCAGGTTTTCTGAAAAGCAAATGTTCATGCTTCAAATGTATGAAAGACATGAATTTTTTAAAATGAAAACTAAGTAGTAAAAACAGCAACCAAAGAGACAGTCCTGTGGATTAGCCCCTTGATTAGAAGCAGAGCCTCTGGAGCCTGCTTACCTGAGATCCATGAGGCTTTGTTGAAGACTTCACATCCCAAAGGGACTTATTATTATTTTTTCTTTTTTTGTGTGTGTGTGTGGGGGAGGCGGTCTCTCATACACATTTTTACTACTGAGATCATGTGCCTAGTGCACACCAGTGTCCACTAAGTATAGCTGAGGAGGAGGGTCATGTATAATTTGCAAGACAGCTGGAGCTGAACCCATGACCTCCTCTGAGCAAGGGCTCATTAGACAAAGAAATCAAAGCCATAACAAAGACTTTTCAATGTCCACCTTCTAAAACACTTATGTGTCAAAATCTCTTCCACTATCGTAGATTAGAAACTTTCCAATTTATTTCTGAATTGCACAGAATATTGAAAAACAATGAAAGAAATAAACACAATTCCCAGGACCATTCATTACATTCTTCCAGTATTTTTTTTTTTTAGCCTCTCTCCCATCCTTGGATTTTGGAGATCAAACCCAGGACTTGGACATGCTAGTCAAGTACCCTACCATTAAGCTACTCCCATGTATTGTTTTTATTTTTATTTGTTTTGTGCTGGAGGTAGCCAGAAAGAAGCCAGGGCCTCATGCATTTGGGTCTCCCACTTTGGGGCCTCCTGCCTGGTAGGTAAGCACTCTACTAATGACCCATACAGTAGCCTATTCTGTTGATTTGTATTTATTCTCTTTACTCTGGGCACTTTACCACTTCTGTCCCCTTTCACATTCAAAATGCCTAGACTGGTCATGAAGTCAGGATCCTCCTGCCTCAGCAACCTAAACAGCTGGGATAACAGGCACACACCACCATGCCTGGCTAACTCTTTATCTCATAGGAAAGAAGAAAGAGAACAAGAACCTAATGAACTTATCCCTCATCCTCAACATAATTAAACAGAATTAGCTACACTAACTAGCCTTTTCTTAGTGTGTTACATGTGCCTGTGTATGGCCCAAGTGTGCTAGTACCTGAAAATAACATCAATAGGATTGAACTAAAAGAAGCCATATTTTTGAATGAAGAAACAATACTCTCTAGTCCTACAGAATCCTACCCAGATGACAAAATACCAAGAGATCCATAGACACTATTACCCCTACAAATGAGACC
This sequence comes from Marmota monax, assembly GCF_021218885.2. Taxonomy (NCBI): domain Eukaryota; kingdom Metazoa; phylum Chordata; class Mammalia; order Rodentia; family Sciuridae; genus Marmota; species Marmota monax. Next base: position 1,248,453 of record NW_026692704.1, on the reverse strand, counting down.
ATGAAAGGTAATGTAAAACCAAGGAACTAGACTTTGTACTTTACCCAGGGAGCAAAAATTTATGAAGTCATGGGAAAGCACATTTAAAGTTAAAGGATTCTGAAAACATTTCCCCAACATCATCTTTTGAATTACATTAGTTCTGTATCTTACCCCTTCCTTTGTACCATAAAAGATAGCTTTCATTTTAATGGCTCAATTTCTGTTCCTACTATACTACAGTAGTGTGTTTTGCTGAACATTTTGGTCATGGATATCTAGTAGAAAAAGAGCTTTATGTAAATTTGCTAGAAACTTGAAAGTGTTTTACTAATTTGAGCTCAAACTATTTTGGACAGTTTTTTCTACTTTTCCAGACACATAAGCAGAAGAATATTTTTGTGCTTAAGGACTGCCATAGGTTGGACCTTGAAAGACCACCCAAAGGCCCAGGTATTCAAGGACTGTTCCCCACTGTGGTGTCATTGGGAAATGATAAAAAGTGATCACAGAACAAAACCTCCAAAACTTTGAGCCAAAGTAACAATTTTTCTTTACTTTTGACTATTTCTAATATTTGTAAATAAATAATAACAGGAAGCTGAGAGACACAGGGATAAAACCAAATAATCCTGACTGAATAGATGGACCATAATCACTTTGATGAGGGCAAAATATTTCTTGTGTATCTTCACAGGACAAGCCTGGTGAGGCTTGTCTTTCAAGAATAGTAGACTTTACAGCTTGGAAGTCAAGCTTTGTTCTGTAACTTCAATCATCCAATGAAAAATAAGTAGATAGTATTATGTAAAATAATGAGAAAAATTTCTATCTATTTGGGACCATTTTTTTTCTGTTTAATTTACTAATAACAAATGTATTGAATTTGTGAACTCTAATATAATGTTTAGAGTTCATTTACTACCATGGCACTATTTAGACAAAAATAACAGGTCTAAAATTTCTGTTGCATTTTAAAACTCTATCATACAATTGAGTCTTTGGAAATACTTCTTAAATTTCCACAAATACATTCATTATAATTGTATTTGATATTTTTTTTTCCTCAACTGAAGTAAAATTTCTCTGAAAATTACAAGATAAACCATTAACTAACTGAAATGTTTCAAGAGGCTTGTCATTCTCTCAGGCTCAAAAATAATGACATAGTAGCCAAGATCTACACCACATCAAGGATCATGGGAAAGCATTTGCTTTCTGCACATCATGTGCAGAATCTGATTTAGGGATTATTAAATAAAATGTGTGGGAAGCCATTGATTTGACCTAATCTCCTGCATAGATTCAACAGCTCAAATCAAAATGGAGTTCTATCTCAGTAGCTGAGTTGTATGAATCTTGCATGGTACTAATGACAATGTGCTGCAGGCCTGTTGACAACCTCTGGTACTTTTGGGAATTGGTAGGATCTTTTAAAGGTATGACCTCACTGGAGTATGTTAGATCTTTGACCACATATCCATGAAGGGGATGTTGGGATCCTGACCTTTTTTGTCTGGTCCCTTTTTGCTTTCTGGCCACCATGATGTGAAAAGTTGTATTCCACCTTATGCTCCCCACCATGATGTGCACCTTACACAGGCCCAAATTGATGAGGCCAAGAGATCGTGTACTAGAACCTCTGAAACTGCTTTGAAGTTGCTTAACTTAGGTATTATGTCACAATGAAGGAAAGCTAACACCGAGAGTCAGTTAACATGGGAAACTTTTATACCACTTAAGCTGTATCTAAATGTCCCCATGCCTCACTATCACTTTCTATAAATGCTACCAAATTATTTTGTTGTCCAAAAATCTTAGAACCTTTCCTGATTCTGAAGGCTACCTGATTTTTGTGTGTGTGTGTTTCATAAATAAACTCAGTTTGAATTAAACCTATCTAAATTTTTTCCTTTAAAAGAACCAAATAAATTATCATCTCTTCCTCATAAAATAGCATGACACAAATTATAGGAAGATGTCTTCCCAGCTATTCAGATTTTCCTTTAGAAAAATGGGAATGTCACTATTTTATACCAAATCACTTGTTGGAATTTTTCTTGATGACAAGGGAAAGGTAGGAACTCACAATCCACAAGTCAACATAATGAACTAGAGTGCTCCCATACACACACCAAGAGAGGTGTGTCAGCCTCTGCTCATAAATGAGGTTTCACTAAGCCCAAGTTAGAGCCATTATGTAGCACCTGGGTCTTTTCTGCACACAGATGTTTGAGAACCCATCACTTTCAACAAAGCCTTGACAGTAGATTGTGCAATCAGTCTCGGGGAGTGAACCACAATTCCATGGTGCTCAGTCACAATCATGGGTACCATGGCACACTGCAAAGGCCAGGCCATTTTGCTTTCCTATTCCAAGCTTACCCTATCCAATTTATACAGGGGTCACACATTGTCCACGTCATTTTTTTGCCAAGTACCTTCTTTTGAGAGCATTTGTGTTCTTTTACAGCTGAGTCCATCTTCCATGAAAAAGACAACATTCCAAGAATGCCAACTATGGTCCTGAGAATCAGCCTTATCCACCATTCATGTCTTGATATATGAATGGATAAAGAATATAGATAATATATAGATGGATAGACATATCTATCTCAGATGGACCTAAGGAAATGAAAAAACTTTTGTAAAAATTCAATTTGTTTGTTCCTCTGTTCTCTATTTTTCTGTATCTGTCTATGGTTTATAAAATTCTCTTTGACTTTTTAACAATTGCATAATGAATATGCAAATGGACAGATTCCCTTATGTACACATGATTTTGCAGAGGTCCCAAAAGCCTTGGACTCCAACTCAGGGCATGCACTGCCCTCCAACTTCTTCCAGCTTGGACACATAATGCTGACTCCCAAATCACCTCCTGTGAGCTCCCAGGTACCTACTGATAATACTCCACCAGAACACTCAGAGATCCATGGGTGGAAACCCACTGTGAGTCTTAGCACCACCCCATCCCAGGGATGTCACCCCAGCAGAACCCCAAATCTTGTCATCAACCCTGCCCTGTTAAACTAAACTGTGCAATAGAACACATAAGTTAAACAACAACAACAACAACAAAAAAAAAAAAAAAACAGATAAAAATAACACACCATTCCATGTGCTCTAGGTATAAGAATTACCAGGATATTGAGAACAATTTTATGACAGTCAATTTGATGTCTTTCACTTCTACTCTTGGGAAAATTCAACTTCCCAAAAATGGCTTAAGGAGAGAAAGTTGGATCCATTAACAATATAAAATAATTAGTAAAAATCTTCCTGTAAATAAAGTATCAGACTCAGTCAGTCACTGGAAAAAAAATTCAAACTTTCAATAAAGGTATACATGTAAATTTGCACAAGATTTTGGAGAATACTAAGAGTGACAACATACCTGATTCATACTAAAGCTAACTTAATATGACCCAACCCCTTGAAGATAGTGCTGTCAAAACCTGAGTACAAGGTAATTAGTGAAAACAGGTGCAAAAATTTTAATTGAAATATTAGCAACCTTAATGTAGAAAGAAACACATAAAGAGAATACAAATGTCATGATCTACTTGGGTTCCTCAAAAACACTGTGATCTGTAAAAAATAATCTATGCAAATCACTATATGACTAGGGTATATCTTGCAATCAATGAAAACAGCTATTTACAATTCAAAATCTACAAAGAGGGAAGGCATGAAGAAACTCAGTTCAGGGCTGGGGTTGTGACTCAGTGGTAGAGAAATTAGCTAGCATGCATGAGGCAATTAGTTCAATAATTAGCTCCACTTTTAAAAAATAAATAAAAGTGAACTGAGTTAATAATTTTTAATAATATTGAATAAAATAAATTCTTTCCTCCATGTCCAAATGCAACTGTAACTAATTTTCTGTACATAAATCTAGTTCATATTTTTTTGTTTTCACTGGATGAATACATATGTGTGATTCCAAGATAAATCATTATTATATCACTCTTTATTTCATTTTCAGTCAACATATTGTAAAACTAATTTAGAAACTTCATATTTCAGTGGAAAGAGTATCTTTTGAACACTGTCAAAATAACTTAGGACTAGTCTATTTTTTTGTCACCAAAGACCATTGTTTATTTTGGTGTTTGTTGAGGGTAATTACAGACATTATATTCAAGTAAGAAACAATTTTTGTCTTAAAGATCTCACCCTTCCATATAAGGGCAACCAAATGTGTATAAATAAAATGATTAAAAGGTATAGAAATTCCTGTTGGGTTGGTTAATTACTCCAAACAGATCTATCCTAGAGAAAGTTGCTGGATAATCTCTTGTGAGCAGCATGATACACAAGGTAACCATGTTTCCAAATGTTGAAGCTGTTTAGGTTTCAGAATCCAAATCAATCACAGTTACTGATCCCTGGAACTGACCATCCTCTGGGAGATACAGCCTCCACCAGGGCTTAGGTGCTGCCACCAAGTCTTTAACCTGCACTTCAGGGCTCCATTCCAAAAACATCACAAAAAGACCAATGATCCTTGCTCCAATACTCAGCTGCTGGTGATCATTTTGCTAATATGCAACCTTATGACAGGCTGCTCCCTTCAATATTCTACATTAACCCCGCCATCCAGCATTATCATGTTTGCACAGTCCTCATGGCAGGCCAGGGTTCTGGGTCCTTAAATTTGCAGACTTGAGGTGCCTGCCACAGTAGCCCCCCACAAAGTCCATAGTATAATCTATTATTTTCATCTGCAATACTATTTTTAATTGAAATGTTAGCAACCTTAATGTAGAAAGAAACACAAAAAGAGGATACACTAAGATAGCTAAAATCTTAAACATCCCTTAAAGCTACATGTGGTATGGTGACATGGCAACATGGTGGGATGTTTATGAAGTGGGGCCTAGTGGGAGACCTTTAGGTCATTGAAGGCAGGCTCTCAAGGGGATTATTGGTCCCAAGACCCTCTCTCTTTCAACCCATGACTTCCTGGTCATGTGGTTGATAGTTTTTATCTAATGTGCTGTCACCCCTTTGGCCAAAAAATGGGGACAATTCACTAGGGACTAAAACCTCCAAAACCATGAACCAAGCCTGATGTGGTGGACAACACTCAAAATCCCAGCTTCTTTGGAGGCTGAGGGAGGAGGATCACAAATTCAAGGCCAGCCTGAGCAATTGAGTGAGACCCTGTCTCGAAAAATAAAGATGGCTGAGAAAGTAGCTCAATGTAGAGAAACCTTGGATTCAGTCCCCAGACCACACACACAAAGTCAAAATAAGTCTCTTCACAGGTATTAGATATAGTGCTGGAAAATGACTAACACATCTAACTTGATTTCTTTATATGAGCCTTTTTATCTAGGGGTTCTGTGTTCTCTAAGAATATATAAGCATTTTCCTGTAGAAAACATCTAGCAGCAGAATTACTAGGCATCAGCAACTTCAATCAACATCCCAAGTAACAATTCAAAGTGACTGTGCAGATAATATATTTTCCCAGTTGGACAGTTACTATTTCCCCCAGTTCTCTATCTCATTATAGGAAAGAAGATATTTATGAAATTAAGATTTGTATGTTACAAGCCTTGAGAATTCAAACCATTTTGTTGTGAACTTTAATAAGTATAACAATTCATAATTTTACCTCCCCTAGGTTCCTTGCTCTCTCTGGGCCTTTGGTCCTGCCACCAGAACCCTGACACCTGGCAGTCACCCTGGGCCAGGAGCCTGCCTGCACCCTGCTGGAAAACCTTCAATCCCTCCAAAGTCATGTCCACTGTCCTGAGCCCCCTGCCCAAGCCCTGGCCCTTGGATCTCCATTCCCTGGTCTGCCTCCTCGATTGAGCTTCTGGGGGCCCTTCTTGCTCTATGCTTCCCTGGGTTTGGACTGTGAGTATTGCTGGGGCCAGTAACCTGCTCCCCTTGGATTCCCTGAACCACAGAGCTCTACTGTTGCCCATATGCCTGGCCCTGCCCTTCACTGCCCCTTCTTGGCCTGGGCCATCCTGTTGGCCCCTAGCATGGGCTCCTTTTGGGAGTGCTGGACAGCACCCCATCAAAACCCTTCCTCTGGCCTTTCATGCTGTACCCTCCTTCATCCTTTTCGTTTTTCCTGTCCCTGCTGTGCCCATTTTCAAGATCCCTTTCCCATAATGCTCACCACATCCAGGGGACTGGAACTGGGTGTTTGGCCTTGTAGATCCCTTTGGGAAAATATAGCTGTGCTCACAGCCTTGGCCCTTTGGACTCTCTCAGCCGGAGCCCTGCTCCTTGATTCTGACACCCAGCAGTGAACCTGGGCTATGAGCCCTCCTCTCCCTGTGCCACCCACTACCTTTTCTCCCTTTTCTCCCTTACCCAGCCCTGTCTGTTTTCATGGGACCCAAGACCAGGTCCTGGTACTTGGATCCCCATTCTTGGGCCTGGCTCCTTGCTGGAGTGCCAAGTTGTCCTTCTCCAGGCTCCTTTCTGGGCCCCCATCCTGTGCCTCCCCTCTGCTCCCCTTTTACTATCTTATATTATCATTGCCAGGACCCTCCCCTTCCCCTGCTTCTCCCAAGCCTGGTCTCCTCCAATGGTTGCTGGCTCCCCACCGATGCCCCCCCCCCCAATCCTGGACCAAAGGTATCCCTCATATTGCTCTTTTTGGTCCTGGTCTCTCTCTGAGGATCTACTCATCTGGGGCAGAGGAGGTGAATTGGCTGGCCTCTGGGCACAGAAAGATCCCAATTGGAAACACAGCCCTGCCTCTAGTTTGGGCCCCCATTGCCGGCCAGACTTGACAACTGGTAGTAGACTTGGGCCTAGTGATGACGTTGCCCTGGGCGATCCCCTGCCTTCCCTCTCCTGCCCTCTAGCCTTGAAAAGTGCCCCTAAGTCAACCCAGCCCTTCTTCACCCTGAGCCTTCACCCTACAGTACCCTGGCCTGGATGTCAGCCTGAGCTCTTTATCCGTTACTCAGATTGTGTTCCTTTCTGTGGTGTCTCTTCCTGTCGTGTCTGACCTGGGTGCCCCTTGATTTGCCCCCCTAGCTTGCTCCCCTCTGTGCCCTTTGTGCATCCCTTGGTTTCCTCATCCTAGTGATGATCCTATCTCTCCTTCCTCTAGCACTTTTTCTTGGGGAGGGGCCTCCTGATCATTGGATCCCTAATACCTTTTCATGGGATTGGTCCCTTACCTGGGATCCTTGATTGGGTCCTGACACTTGCGTCTCTCTGCACACACCATGACCTCCCACTGTGCCCTCACCTTGCACTCCTCCTATCCCCTGGCTTTTGCCAGGCCCTTTGGTCTAGTCCCTGGCCTTGATCTTCATCTGAGCCAGGGAGCCTTATGGGCAACAGATCCCTGACCCTGGACTGGGTTACTTGATCTTTCTAGATCCTTGGGGCAGCACCAGAACCCTGACACCTTGCAGTGGCACTGGGCCTTGAGCCTGCCTCTCCCTTGCTGGATCCCCTGCCTTCCCTCCCCAGCACTGTTCACTGTCCTGATCCACCTGCCCTAGTACTGGCCTTTGACTCTCCAGTCCCTGGACTGGCTCCTCCCTTGAGCTTCTGGGGGTCCTTTTTGCTCTGTGCTTTCCAGGGCTTGAACTGCACGCCTTTCTGGGGCCACTTCCCCACTCCCCTTGGCTTCCCTGCATCTCAAAACCTTAGTGCAGCCCTTGCCTCTCTGGCCCCACCCTTCCCTGCTCTCCCCTAGCATGGCCCATCCTCTAGGTCCCTAGCCATCACTTCAAGCTGTTCCCCCCTTCAGCCCTCCTGTTGTTCTCGTCCCTGCTGGGCTTTTTTTTCCAGGTCCCTTTCCCAGGATGCTCACTAGAGCCAGGGGCTGAAACTGGGATGTTTCTCCCAGTGGTATTCCTTTGGAAAAAGGTAGAAGTGCCCCTTGCCTGGGGGCTTTGGCCTCCTTCAGCCTGGGGCCTCCTTCTCAATCCTGACACCCTGCAGTGAATCTAGGCCTTGAGCCCTCCTCTCCCTGTGCCACCCATTCCCCTTACTCCCCTTTCTCCCCATATACAGCTGCAGCCAGGACAGAGGGAACTTGCCCTTCCATATGGGATACCACTCCCTCCTGGGTGTCCGGGGAGCTCCTAAAGCCTAGCAGCCAGGGTAGAGGGGACTCCCTCTACCATGCAGGAGACCCCTCCCACCTGGGTGTGGAGGGAAGCTCCTATACCGCTGCAGCCAGGGTACAGGGCATTCACCACTATAGGAGGGAGACCCCTCACACCTGGGTGTTAGGGGGAGCTCAAAACATCCCCACCCAGGGTAGAGGTGACTCGCATCTCCAGTCCCCTCTACATTGGCTCACTTGGTACACAAGCTCCCTGCAACACTCAGATGGGAGGGATGTTCCTCCTGGTGGGGCGAGTCCCCTCTTCCATGGCTGCAGTAGTATAGGAGCTCCCCCAACACCCAGGAGGGAGGGCTCTTCCGACTAGAGGGGTGAGTCCCCTTTACCCTGGCTACCAAAGTATAAAAATCCCCCCACCGGACACCTATGTGGGAAGGGTCTTCTCTCTAGGGGCAATTCCCCTCTACCCTGGCTGCTGTAGTATAAGAGCTCCCCCTGACACCCAGGTAGGAGGGGTTTCCTGTATGGAGGGGAGAGTCCCTACTACCCTGGCTGCAGGGGTATAAGAGCTGCCTCACCCTGACACCCAATTGGGTGGCATCTCCAGTCTGGAGGAGTGAGTCCCTTGTACCCTCGCTGCAGCTGTATAAGAGCTCCCTTTAACAGCCAGGTGGGATGGATCTCCCAATTGGAATGGCATATACCCTACACCCTAGCTTCAATTGTATAGGAGCTCCACCCAGACACCCTGGTGGTAGTCCCCTCTATCCTGGCTAAGGTTGTATACAAGCTCCAGAGTGACACCCAGGTGGGAGGGGTTTCCTGTCTGGAGGGGCGAGTCCCCACTACCCTGGCTATAGTGGTATCAGAGCTGCCCCCCCACACACACACACAGGTGGGAGGTGTCTTTCGCCTGGAATGGCGAGTCCTCTGTTCCTTGCCTCTGCCAGTATATAAGATCCTCTGACAACCAGGGTTTAGGGGTCTCCCGCCTAGTGAGGTGAGTCCCCTCTCTCCTAGCTGCAGCGGTATAGGAGTCCCCCTCCCCCATAGCCAGATGGGAGGGGTCTCCTTCCTGGATGAGAGAGTACCCTCGACCCTGGCTAATGTAGTATAGAAGCTCCCAGACACCCAGGAGGAAGGGGTCTCCCCCCTAGAAGATGAGTTCACTCTCCACTGGCTGTGGCAGTAAGGAGCTCCCCTGACACCCAAGTGGGAGGGTTCTGGTCTGGAGGGGCGAGTCCCCTCTACCCTGGCTGTAGCGGTATAGGAGCTCCCTCATTCATCCAGGTGGGATGGTCTCCTGCCTAGAGGGGTGAGTCCCCTCTACCTTGGCTGCAGAGGTATATGATCTCCCCCTGACCATCAGTTGGGAGTGGACTCTTGCCTGGAGGGTCGAGTCCCCTCTACCATGGCTGCTGCAGGATAACCTCTCCCCCCGACACCCAGGTGAAAGTGGTGTTCTGCCTGTGGTTTCGAGTCCCTGCTGCCCTGCCTGAAGCTGTATAGGAGCGTCCCCCCAGGACACCCAGTTGTGAGGGATCTCCCACATTTAGGGACAAGTCACCTCTACCCTGTCTGGGATGGTATATGAGCTCCAGCTGACACCCAGGTTGGAGGGGTCTCCTGCCTAAAGGAGTGATTCCCCTCTACCCTGACTACAGTGGTATAGGAGCTCCCCCTGATACCCAGGTGGGAGGGGTCTTCCACCCGGAGGGGCGAGTCCCCTTTACCCTGGCTGATGTATTATATGAGCTCCCCCCATACCCAGATGAAAGGGGTCTTCTGCCTGGAGGGAGGAGTCCCCACTACCCTGGCTGCAGCAATATATGAGCTCCGCCCCACCACCACACCCAGGTGGGTGGGTCTCCCACCTGAAGGAGCCTGTCCCCTCTACCCTGGCTGCACTGGTTTACTAGCTTTGCCTGACACCCAGGATGGGCCTCTTACCTGGAGGAGTGCGTCCCCGCAAACCTGGCTGCCGCGGTAAAGGATCTTCCCGTGACACCCAGGTAAGAGGGTCTCCAGTCTGGAGAGGCAAATCCCCTTGACCTTGGCTGTAGTGTTATAGGGGCTCCCGCCTACACCCAGGTGAGAGGGGTCTCCCACTTCTAGTGGTGAGTCCCCTCTACCCTACCTGTCGCAGTATATGAACTCCCCTTACAACAATGTAGAAGGGATCTCCCACCTGGAGGGTGGAGTCCCCTCTCCCCTGGCTTTGCCAGTATAGGAGCTTCCCTGACACCCAGGTTATGGGAGTATCCTGACTGGAGGGGCAAGTTCCCTCTACACTGGCTGCGGGGTATACGAGCTCCCCTGGACACCCAGGTGTCAGTGATCTCCTAACTGGACCAATGAGTCCCCTCTACCCTGGCTGTGGCATTATACAAGCTCTCCTAGACACCAAGATGGGAAGGTTCTCCCACCTGGAGGGGAAGTCTTCTCTACCCTGGCTAAGGCAGTATACAAGCAACCCTCTACACACAGGTGGGAGTGGTCTTCTGCATGGACAGGCGAGTCCCCTCTACCCTGGCTTTGGAAGTATACAAGCTCCCCCGACATCAAATGGGAGGGGTATCCCACCTGGAAGGGTGAGTTCCCTCTACTTTAGCTCTTGACATATAATAGTTCCCAGTATACAGGGGTGGGAAGGGTCTTCCACTTGCAGGGGCATGTTCCCTCTACCCTAGCTGTAGCAGTATATGAGCTCCCCTCCCCACATCCAGGTGGGAGGGGTTTCCTGCCTGTAGGGACATTTCCCTTCTAGCTTGGCTGCTGCAGAAAACAAGATCTCCAGGTCACCCAATAGGGAGGGGTCTGGCGCATGGAGGGGCGAATCCCCTCTATCCTGACTGTGGCAGTATTTGTGCTCCCCCTTGTTAGGTGCAGAACAGGCTGAATTAAGTTGTCTGTAGGACATCTGAAAAAACATTTGCTGCAGGATAATCCACACACTCAAACTCCTGTCTGTCTGTTCCTGTATCACCTGTTTGCATAAAGTCTGAAAACTCAACCCTACTCAAGGCTGATCACTTCACCCCCACCTTTCTGGTGTAACAGAAAACCACATCTGACCCCTGCCCCACCTGACTTAAGGCAGAAGATGACACCCTTAGCAACTATTGTGTGATCCAATCATTGTCCACCAACAAGGCAGCTTGCAGACCCAGAGACCCCATTGAAATAACCATGGAGTTCCATCTCAGTAGCTGAGTGCTATGGATCTCAGATGACCCTAGTGACCACATGCTGCAGGCCTGTTGACAGCCTCTGGTACTACTGGGAATTGGTAGAATCTTTAGAAGGTAGGACCTCATTGGAGTATGTTATATCTTTGGGCACATGTCCTTGAAGGGGCTGTTGAGATCCTGACCTTTTTCCTCTGGTCCCTTTTTGCTTCCTTGCCACAATGATGTGAAAAGTTGTGTTCCACCTTATGCTCCCCCACCATGATTTGCAACCTTACACAGGCCCAAATTGATGAGGCCAAATTATCATGGACTAGAATTGCTAAAACTGCTTTGACATTGCTTAACTTAGGTATTTTGTCACAGTGATGACAAAATGACTGAGTGTCATTTAACATGGGAAACTTTTAAACCACTTAAGCTGTAATTAAATTGTCCATATACCTCACTTCCGTTTTCTATAAATGCTACCTAATTACGTTGTTGTCCACAGATCATAGAACCTTTTCTGATTTTGAGGGCTACATGATTTTTTGTGTGTTTCATAAATAAACTCAGTTTGAATTAAACCTATAGAAAAATTTCCTTTATAAGAAACAAATAAATAATCAGCTGTTCCTCATAAAAGAGCATGACACAAATTATAGGAAGGTGTCTTCCCAGCTATTCTGATTTTTCCTTTAGAAAAATGGGAATGTTACTATTTTATACCAAATCACTTGGAATTTTTCTTCATGAGGAAGGGGAAGGCAGGAACTCACAATCCACAAGTTAACATAAAGAACTATAGTGCTCCTGCACACACACCAAGAGAGGTGTGTCAGCCCATGCTCATTAAGGAGGTTTCACTAAACCCAAGTTAGAGCCATTATGCAGCACCTGGGTCTTTTCTGCACACAGATATTTGAGAACCCATCACTTTCAGCAAAGTTTTGACAGCAGATTGCACAGTCAGTCTCAGGGAGTGAACCACAATTCCATGGTGCGCTGTCACAATCATGGGTACCATGGCACACTGCAAAGGCCAGGCCATTTTGCTTTCCTATTCCAAGCTTACCCTATCCAATTTATACAGGGGTCACACATTCTCCACGTCATTTTTTTGCCAAGTACCTTCTATTGAGAGCAGATGTGTTCTTTTACACCTGAGTCCATCTTCCATGAAAAAGACAACATTCCAGGAATACCAAATATGGTCCTGAGGGCCAGCCCTATCCACCATTCATGTCTTGACAGATGAATGGATAATGAAGATAGATGATAGATAGATGGATAGACATACTTATTTCAGATGTACCTAATAAAATGAAAAAAAAAAAAAAACTTTTGTAAAAACTCAATTTATTTGTTCCTCTGCTCTCTATTTCTGTGTATCTGTCTAAGCTTTATAAAATTCAGTTTGACTTTTTAACAATTGCATAATGGATATGCAAATGGACAGATTCCCTTATGTGCACATGACTTTGCAGAGGCCCCAAAAGCCTTGGACTTCAACTCAGGGCATTCATTGGCCTCCAACTTCTTCCAGCTTGGACACATAATGCTGGAGTCCCAAGTCACCTCCTGTGAGCTCTCAGCTACCTTTTCTCAATACCCCACCAGAACACTCAGAGAACCACAGATGGAAACCCACCATGAGTTTTAGCACCACCCTATCCCAGGGACCCCAGCCCAGCAGAACTCCAAAGTTTGTCATCAACCTTGCCCTGTTAAACCAACCTGTGCAATAGAACACATAAGTTAAAAAAAAGATGAAAATAACACACCATTCCATATGCTCTAGGCATAAGAGTTACTAGGATATTAGGAACAATTTTATGACAGTCAATTTGACATTGTTCACATATACTCTTGGAAAAATTCAACTTCCCAAAAATGGCTTAAGGGGACCCAGCTGGAACCATTAAAAATATCAAATAAATAGTAAAATCTTCCTGTAAAGGAAAGATTAGACTCAGTCAGTCATAGGGAAAAAAAAATCCAAGCCTTCAATAAAGGTATACATGTAAATTTGCACAAGATTCTGGAGAATACTAAGAGGGACAACACATGATTCATACTAAAGCTAACTTAATATGACCCAACCCCTTGAAGACAGTGCTGACAGTCAAAACCTGAGTACAAGGTAATTACTGAAAATAGGTGCAAAAAATTTAATTGAAATATTAGCAAACTTAATGTAGAAAGAAACACATTAAGAGGATATATGTGTCATGATCTACTTGGGTTCCTCAAGAACACTGTGATCTGTAAAAAATAATCTATGCAAATCACTATATGACTAGGCTATATCTTGCAATCAATGAAAACAGCTATTTACAATTCAAAATCTACAAAGAGGGAAGGCATGAAAAAACTGAGTTAAGGGCTGGTGTTGTGACTCAGTGGTAGAGTACTTACCTAGCATACATGAGGCACTGGGTTCAATCATTAGCAACACTTTTAACAAATAAATAAAAAAGAGATTGAGTTAAGAATTTCTCATAATATTGAACAAAATAAATCCTTCCCTCATGTCCAAATACAACTGTCACTAATTTATTATACATAAATCTAGTTCATGTTTTTGTTTTCACTGGATGAATACATATGTGTGATTCCCAAGATAAATCATTATCATTTCACTCCTTATTTCATTTTCAGTCAACATATTGTAAAATTAATTTAGAAACTTGATATTTCAATGGACAGTGTATCATTTGAACACTGTCACAATAACATAAGACTAGTCAATTATTTTTTTGACACCAAAGACCGTTGTTTATTATGGTATTTATTGAAGATAATTACAGACATTATATTCAAGCGAGAAACAACTTTTGGCTTAAAGATCTCACCCTTCCAATATAAGGGCAACCAATGTGTACACATAAAATGATTAAAAGGTGTAAAATTCCTGTTGGGTTGGGTAATGACACCAAATGGGCCTGTCATAGAGAAAGTTGCTGGATAATCTCTTGTGAACAGCCTGATACACAAGGTAACCATGTTTCCAAATGTTGAAGCTGTTTAGGTTTTCAGAATCCAAATCAATGGCAGTTACTGACCCCTGGAACTGACCATCCTTTGGGAGATACAGCCTCCACCAGGGCTTAGGTGCTGTCAGCAGGTCTATAACCTGAATTTGAGGGCTCCATTCCAAAAATCTTGAAAAGGCCAATGCTCCATGCTCCAATAATCACCTGCTGGTGATCCTTTTGCTAATATGCAACCTTATGAGAGGCCACTCCCTTCAATATTCTATATTAAGCCCACCATCCAGCTTTGTCATGTTTGTGCCGTCCTCATCATGGGCTGGGGTTCTGGGTCCTTAAATTTGTGGACCCAAGGCACCTGCTGTGGTAGCCCTTCACAAAGTCCATAGTCTAGTCTATTATTTTTAACTGCACTGTGCTGATAGCTATGATCTTAAACATACCTTAAAGTTATATGTGGTATGGCAACATGGTGGAATGTTTATGAGGTGGGGTCTATTGGGAGATCTTTAGGTCATTGGAGGCAGGCTATCAAGGGGATTATGGGGTCCTAGCCCCTCTCTCTTTCAACCTATGACTTCCTGGTCATGTGGTTGATAGTTTTTGTCTAACGTGTTGTCACTTCTTTGGCCAAAAAAATGGGGCAACTGACTAGGTACTAAAACCTCCAAAACCATGAACCAAGCCTGTTGTGGTCAACAACATCCATAATCCCAGCAACTTGGCAAGCTGAGGCAGGAGGATCACAAATTTAAGGCCAGCCTGATGAATTGAGTGAGACCCTGTCTCAAAAAATAAAGATAGCTGGTAAAGTAGCTTAATGTAGAGGATTTGTGGATTGAGTCCCCAGACCACACACACAAAGTCAAAATAAGTCTCATCACAGGTATTAGATATAGTGGTGAAAAACTGACTAACATACCTAACTTGATTACTTTATATGAGCCTTTGTATCTTGGGGTTCTGTGTTCTCTAAGAAAGTATAAGCATTTTCCTGTAGAAAATATCTAATAGCAGAATTACTAGGCATCAGCAACTTCAATCAACATTCCATGCAACCATTCAAAGTGATTGTGCAGATAATACATTTTCCCAGTTGGACAGTTACTATTTCCCCTGTTCTCTATCTCATTATAGGAAAGAAAATATTTACAAAATTAAGATTTGTATGTTACAAGCCTTGAGAATTCAAACCATTTTGTTGTGAAGTTTAATAAGTATAACAATTCATAATTTTACTATCAAATATGAGACATCACAAACAGCATTTGAGACTCTTCACAATGGTTCTAAGAGGGTGGGCAAAGTGAAAGAACCACAAATGCAAGCTTTCTTCACAACTCCTGCTGTTGTTTAAACAATCATAAGCAGTACATACTGTTTTCCAAACAAATATCGTCAGAGGAAAATGGAAAGAACTACCAAAGAGAGCTCTAGCCTTGGCCTGCCTCTACACAAAACACACCAGGAGTCAACTGGGAATTCAGCAGTTGCTCCACTTTTTCCAGTGGCACTTTGTAAATGGTGCCCTATAGTGATTAGAGGGATGTAGCTTTCAGAGCTGTGTTGGCAGGGGCTGTTCCAGGGACAGGAAAGTCTCTGGAATACTTCAAGGAGTTCTAGATCTTAGGCTCGAAATTATGAAAATGTTTTCAAAGTGGGAGGTTCCCAGATACCCTCACTTTTAACTTGTCTCAGAAATGAAGATCAAATATATCTGAATGCTTCTTTGAGCATCCCTCAGGTATCATTGACCCACATACCCAGGTGACTGTCAGAACACTCTGGATTCCCAAACAGGAGCTTTCCAGCCTGTGCAGGGACCTCCTAGTGTCCTTGAGATTGCAGAAGCTGTAACTCTGGCTTCAGTGATAGTCCTGCCTTTAGTGGGAAGAACTCAGGTAGCATGTGCCTTTAAGGTGGGTGAGGTATCAATCAAACTAACAGAGAAAGATTCTGCCAAGGATGTGGACTGGAAATAGAATGACACTGCAATAGGCAGATGCCTGCCACAGGAAACCCCGGGCACACTTACTGTGAGCATAGTGGGAGAGTATGGCTAGGAAGGATTTTTAAAGGCAAAAAAAAAATTACGACATATATTTCAAAACAATAAGTATTGGCCACATTGGTGAATAACAAGGTACATGTGTGTCCAAAGTTAAGCAGATAGTTGCTAGGCAGACACCTTTGCAGAAGTCCGTTCTCTTTAAGGCTTCATCCTGTCAGAATTCTTGTCAGGCAATAATGAGTGAGATGGCTTTCTTCATAATCTCCTTGGTTGTTTCTTTTTTGTTATGATTGGCACACAAGCAAATTCACTGTGATACCAATGATACTGATAAATTTTAATGAGTCCAGGCTGTCATGGAAAGCTATGCTGTGTCCTGAAGATGCTGTCCTAGGCTAGGGAGGAGAGCATCATCCTGCAGACACTTCCATACAAAGGCAGCTTCGAGTATCTTATCTCCAAGGGGGAGAAAATTTGTGAGGCAGGATTGTGCAAAAAGTATCTACCTAAAGCACATGTTGGTTTGAATTTGGCAACTGCTGTCATTTGGGGGTGGTCTTGCTGTCTTTGTGCCCTTTGCTGTGGTAGTGGCTGCATAAGTGCAACTTTCTCCAGAGCAGTAGAAGATGCACAGCAGGGATTCACCCCAGGGTTTACTGAATGGTGCACAATTCTGAACACCTAACTGTCCATAGAGTCTGAAGCAGCACTTCTGTCCATGTGAACCCAGTCTTTTTAAAGTCTACCAGCAGCCCTTCTGCAAACTCTGTATTTAGACTGAACAGATCCCCAGCTACATACATTCCCACAACTTCTTTTTTTTTCTCAAGATGCCCCAGCAAGGTACATTAATGACTCAATGTACTGTAAAAATATTCTTAACGTTTTTCGTATTTAAAAGCAATAAACAGAACAAGCAAGGGTTTTTCATCACTGGACAGTGCATTTTACAATTGGTCCTAATAAGAGCACTGAAAACTCTACTCCTTATATTTTTCTCCTGTATAAATAGAGGACAATTTTAATGTGGGCCATGGTCCCCAAAGCTTAGAGGTAGTTGTACGGAAATGATAAAATGCTTTTTTAGACTATATAGCCCAATTAGCTGAGGTTTAGAAGGGTACAGGCAAGAGTGTCTGGAAGCCTTTTGATATTTGATCACTCCTGAAACCCATCTCCAAGTTCAGAATGGCTTTAAGTTAACAGGTGGAAGCATCTTTGATCCACACTTAAGATGATTAAAATTTTAACTATACTTAACAAAACAATGATATCTGAGGGTACTCCAGGGGAGCATTTGGATATTGTTGATCTGCGTTTTTGAGACAAACTTCAAAGACAGCTATATCACAGAACATTTCACTTGGAATCATTTTCACAATTTTGGGCTTGAGGATATAGAACACCTTGAAGTCTTCCACCAGAGAGTTTCCTGTCTCTCCAAAAGCTCCTATGGTCACAGCTCTGCAGGCTACATCCCTCAGACACTAGTGGGCACCATTCACACAGTGCAAGTGGAAATGCTCTTCTGGAATATCCTGTTGACTCCTTGGGTGTTTTGTGTAGAAGCAGGCCAAGGTTAGATAATTTTTTGTCAGCCCTTTTTATTTTGCTATCATGATGTTTTATTACAAAACAATGTATACTTGTTATTGTCATTTAAGCAACATCAGAAGTAGTGAAGAAATCTTGCATTCATGGTTGTTGTCCTTTGCCCACCCTCTTGGAAACATTGTGAAGAGTGTCAGATGCTATGTTTGTCATGTGTCTCACATTCATTTAAGTGTGAAATTATGAAATAATATTAAATGACATAATCAAACATGTTTTATAATGCATTTACAAGGTGAGTAACATACAAATCTTTATATTGTAAACATCTTCCTTCATATAATGAGACTGAGAATAGATGGGTGGAAAAACAGCAACTCTAACAGGGGGAATGTTTTATTTGGAGAGTCACTTGGAATGTTGATTGAAGTGGCAGATGCCTAGCAATTCTGCTTCTAGATGTTTCCACAGGAAAATTCTATGCTTTCTGACAGAACACTGAATCCCCAGATAAGAAGACTAACATAAACTTATCAAGTGAGCTGTATTAATTTCCCCCAACAGCATCTAATAGCTGTGTTGAGGCTTATTTTAAGTTTGTTTTTTGTATTTTTGTTTGTTTTTTGATGTCCTAAATGTTGAATCCAGGAATATTCTCCACTTAGCTACTTTGCCAACCCCCTTTATTTTTGGAGACACTGTCACACAGAGTTGCTTAGATGGTTTTGAATTTGTGACCTTCTTCCTCAGCCTCCAGAGTTGTTGGAATTATAGATTTTGACCACCTTACCAGAATTAGTTCATGGTCTTGGAGATTTTAGTCCCTAGTTAGTTGCCATGAATTTCTCATACTTGGTTGAACATTCCACAGTAGTTTAGCTCAGTGGGAAATTATAAACGAATACATAAATCCACATAAATTCTTGGGGCTCAAAGTTAGGGATGTATTGCCTAATATTGTGAATTTAAGATTAGAAACACACACACAAACACTTTGATTTCTTGTTATGTTAGAGCACAAAGTAATAAAGTATAAAATGCAAAACATCAAACTCCTTACTGTAACTAATTTCCTCTGCCAAATAATTCCAGTTCAGTTCCTGTAACATGGTGGACTCTCATATTTCTTCTCTACATATTGCCTGTGTTTCCTGAATATATGGAGAAAAAAATATAAACATGGTATCAAATAATAAATATTTAACTTTTACATTCATGTATACCTCAGTCCTAGCATTAAATCTTGGGATATAATTAAAAATTAATGGGAAAAAATTATAAAAGTGAGTACACATAAATCTACTTTATTCCATGTAGGAGCTGCAACAGATCCTGTGGATGGATATACCATTATTTGTCCAGAGAGTTCCCTATTCATGGACAAATGGGCTGTTTCTTTTTTTTTTTTTTTTTTTTTGCCCATTATAAAGCATGCTTCATGAACATACTTGTGCATATATCTTTTTAACAGTTGCATGTATTTATTTATTTAGGTGCTGGGGATGAAATCCAGAAACTTTCTACCACTGAGCTATATCCCCAGCCTTTTTAAGTTTTTATTTTGAAACAGGGTCTAACTAAGTTGCAGAGTTGTCTGCCCCTGAAATTGCAATCCTTTGTCCCAACCTCTGGAATACTTGACATTACCAGCCTGTGTCACTGTACCTGACCTATATTTTAATAGTAAATTTATGAAAACAGCCCAGAAGATGGACAGTATTGAAAACCTTCACTAGCATGTAGGACAACTCAGAAAGGCATAGTGATTGAAATCCAATATGTGATCAAAATTCTATAAATGACATTTAGTGGCTGTCAATAAGAAGTTAACATAGTTTTTTTAAAAATCAAAATGCTGCTATGGTTAAAAAAAAAAGCACACCTTTATAATCATTATACAGTTGACTTGCCAAAAGTTGTTCACTAAAACATTCTGATCTGCATTCCTGCTTTGCATACTTAACATTTATATTAAAAATACACACAAATAAAAATGGAAAAGCTGCCAATTCCTGATTCCTCTCCACTATTTTTCTACTTGTAATCATCTACCTGAGGTACCTTTTGAAACCATGGGGTCAGGAGGGATGTATAACATAAGACCTTCAATATCAGACCTACAAAAAGTGGTTTGGTTTGTTGTTTTTAAGATGCTGAGGATCAAAACTAGTGTCTCGTGCATGGGAGGCTTTCACACAGCTACACATACACCCAGCCCCAGAATAGGTTCTTATGTAGGTTCTCCATGTATCAGAGTGCTATTTGGATGTCATTTGGCATAACTACTGCACATTTGGCATGACTATCACAGATCTTATTTATGTATTTTAAAAAGAAAACCAGAGAGTCTTCATTTGCCTCCCACAAAGTGGGATAGCTCCCTTCTGGTAGCACAAATCCGTTTTTAAATTGGAGCAGTTTCTCTCACCAGACGCTGTAAGGCAAGTTAGTGAATCTCAAATTTAGTGGACAAACTAAATGTCAGAGCACCACAATACTGGGACTGTAACTTTGAGTTTTCTTCTCCTCTACACTAGAGGGCGCTCGTTTCAAGCCGTTTTTGTAGCCAATGACTTGGGCGTTTTACTACTTGTGGTTTTGGGGGTAGAGGGCTTTGTTGGAGGACTCTTTTTGAGATCTTCTTTCTCCCTTCTGCTGGAGTCCAGCGCACTTGGAAGTGCAGGCGTTAGAGGGGGAGGGTGGCTGTAAATACCACGTTTCTTTTCTCTTTTTCTCCATCCCTTTCTCCCTCTCTTCCTTCTTTCCTTTTATCTCTTTCTTTCTTTCTTTCTTTCTTTCTTTCTTTCTTTCTTTCTTTCTT
This sequence comes from Marmota monax, assembly GCF_021218885.2. Classification (NCBI taxonomy): domain Eukaryota; kingdom Metazoa; phylum Chordata; class Mammalia; order Rodentia; family Sciuridae; genus Marmota; species Marmota monax. The sequence continues at coordinate 1,227,866 of NW_026692704.1, read as the reverse complement.
TCTTTCTTTCTTTCTTCTTTCCTCTGCTGAGGATTGAACACAGGGCCTGCATATGCTAGGCAAATGCTCAACCACTGAACCACATTCCCACTCCCCATTTTTGTATATTCTGGAAAGGCTAGATTACTGGGAGGGCAAACACAGAATGAGAGAACATTTATTTTTTTGTCCATAAGGCAAACACAGCCCCCAACTTCCACTAAACCACAGATGAGCCAGTGTGGTCCCAAGTATGACATCACTGTCTGCATTGGAATAGTCCTGGAGGAGGTGTCATTTATATAAAATACTTCTGGAGTGGCAGGACCTGGGTCACAGACCCAGGTGTCCAGGGCTGTTCCCCAACACGTATTTTTTTTGTTTGTTTTTTTGTTTTTGTTGTTAATAAAACCATCCTTGCTGCAAAATGGTATCTTCTTGTTGGTTTTATTTAGGTGCTGTTATTTAGAAGTGAGATTGTGTTGCATTTGCCTTCCCAAATACTTTTCCCTTCTATTTTCCCCCTTTTCTTTGTATGCTCCAATTATTAATGTAAATGCCTTTTATTGGTGCTGGCAATGTTTTCCCCAGACTTCCCTTTCAGCTATCTTTTTGGTATCTTTGCTCAGAAAGTTTAGATATTAGGTAACCAAATTTCTCAAGATTTTCCTTTATGATTTCTAAAGTTTACATTTTGCTTATGATTCTACACTTCAAAATTATAAAAATGTTTTCCAGTATTTTCTCCAAGTAGTTTTAAAGTTTATTAAAAATGTAACCTCTATTCCATTTACTATTTTTCTGTGGTTTTGAAATATATTTGAAAAATATTTCTAACTTAAAAATGTTTCCCCAAATGGACATCTAAATATCCTCCTGCTCTATTGTATAGGCTATCCTTTAACTGCTAATTTTCTTTTCTTCTTTCTTTTTATATTAGAGATTTAACACAGGGGTAATTTACCAATAAGCCACATCGCCACATCCCTGGAGTTTTTTTTTATTATTTTATTTTGAATGTCTCACTAAGTTCTTTGAGCCTGGCTAAGTTTCCAGGCTGACCTTGAACCTTGTGATCCTCCTGTGTCAGCCTCCCAAGTCAGCAAAGTTATTTAACTGATAATTGAAAATGAAATAAATTGTTGGCTGATTATTCATTCCAAAATGGTACTCTGAAATATTTTCGGGCCACTATTCCTGTCCCATGATTAATATATATATATAAAATAATGGAATTATTTCAATAAATACTTAACTATTGAAATTAAATAGCCATTGATGACTTATCAATAATGATAAACTCTACAATATAAATTAAGGGACATATCCATGGAATATTACTTCTTTATTAATCAAACAGTTCACACATGCATATAGTTCACACATGCATACAGTTCCTCCATGCATATAGAGGAGGAGAAAGGAGAGCTGTGTACCTTTTATTAATTTTCTGTGCAGAGGATTGAACCCAGGTGCTCTTAACTGCTGAGCCACATGAGCAATATCCCTAGCTTTATATATATAGAGAGACAGGGTCTTCCTAAGTTGTTTAGGACCTCTGTAAATTTCTGAGGCTGGCTTTGAACTCTCAATCCTCTTGCCTCAGCCTCTCCAGCCATGGGATTTCAGACATATGCCTCCGTGCATGGTCTTTGTTCTTTATAACACTAGGAATGAGTTACAGATGCTACCATTGATGCAGTTAAGTACCCAAGGGCAGTTCAATGCAATAAATCACAAATCAAAAGAGGCGGTATTGTGAAGAAGAAAAAATTATTGCTATTAGTAAAAGATTTACTTACCTAGAAAATCTGGTAGGACCAGAATTATTTGAATGATTTTATAAACTGTCTGAATTTATGACAAATGTGTGTTTCTTTCCTCACACTAACAGAAATCATCCCAATGTAGATGGGAAATTTCTGGGCAAGAAGACAGTAAGGGATCAGTTTACTTAAAGTCCAACATTCTCTCTTAAAAATGAGCCCTCAATTCAAGATTTGGAAGAATGGCATCAATGAAAGTAACTAACAGAAGGTACCAACAAGATGCCAGGCCACAAAGCACACTGGTGGCCAAGAAGCACCATAATTTATTATTATTCTGTCATTTGCTGGATGCCTTCTCTAATATTGGCGGTGATTTGGACTGTACATGACTTATCACATTTAATCCTTGAACCAGGTATGTATCTTCATCCCCATTTTTCAAGTAAAATTTATGAAATCTATTTAATCTAAGGTCATAGGGTTGCAGTTTCCAGGTTGGAAGGCAGGTAGGTCTTCCTGCAAAATCTACACTTCTCAGCATTACGGAGCCTATTAACTCTTAGGTCCCAGGAAAATCATAGATAATGAGGGAATGTGGAGGTTGAACAAGGTGAGAATGAAGCTACTGGGGTTTTTGAGGGTATCAGCCATGAGCCTCCTGCTTCCAGGAAAGAAAACTCTTGGCCTGAGCTAATGAGGCACCCTTGGTGCAGGAGCCTCCAGTCTCCCTTGTCTTTAATGCTCCCTTACCCTGCAGGTTGCATTGAAACACACGATGAATTCAAGGTGAGTCTGGAAGGATTGAGGAGGTGGCCCAAGATACACAGAGACTATCTAGATGTATGGGGATTTGTCCCCGCGGTGCCCAGGTTGTACCAGTGTCCGTGGTGTGTACTCAGGTTTGAAGCCTGCTCTGGGGCTTGCTTTTCCCGCCCATGCACAAAACAAGGGTCCAAGAGAAACAGGAAGCTGGGGATGACACTCTCTCTGACAACAGTCATGGGGTGAGAGGCAGCCCAAATGGAAAGCCTCCAGGCTGGGAGTGCCTGAACCACACAATGCATCCTTGTCTTTGGCTTTTGGCACAGAAACAATTTCCAGATCCACCAGAGAGATCCAGAAAAGAGAGCCCTCACAGATGCACCACAAGGCAGACTGGGCTTTGCCTAGGTGGCTGCTAGCCCAAGACCACAGGGAGCTATAGGCAGAGAAGAGAACCAGGACATCTGGTGCAGGGTGGGAAAGGAAGGAGAGAACTTGGAAAGTTGAGATTTAAGAAGCTTTTTTTTTTTTTTTTTTAAGCTACCATCTTTTTAGTGTCCAGTCCCAAACTCCTGCCAGGTGGGAAAAGAAATAAGAGGAGAGGATGGTCTCCTTTGTACAGGGAGAAACAAAAGGCAGGGTGAGGGTCAAGGTTTTGTGTTAATAATTATTGTAACAGTAATAAAAGCTCAAATACCATGATTCATCCAATTTGACTTTGTGTTAAGCTCCTGCAAAGTGATGTAGAGTTTTCTCAGTCAGTCCCATCAAGGGATGGGATGTAACTCAGTGGTATGCTGAGCTCCCCTGGGCTCAATGCCCATTAATAGGGGGAAAGAAAAGGGTGTGATATAGGTGATGGATGCATAATATCTCTACTGTACAAATTTTCTTTTGTAATAATATCTCATGGGAGACACTTTTATACTATTTAAATATCTTATCATCACATTTTTACCTACTAACCTTTTCATTCATTGGTGATTCCCAGTTAACAATTCATGAACACTGTGTTTCCAAAGGGTGGTTTTCTAGATGTAGAAGGGCTTAGGAAGTCAGGGCAAGATGGTGAGTAAAGAGGTCAGGAATGGGGCCAGAGCAAAGGAGAAGGGAGAAGGTCTTCTGAGAAGGTCAACTTTCTGCTTGATTAAAGTGCTCATGGAGGACACAAGAGGGGGAACCAGTCAGACAAAGACTGCTGCATTCATGCTCCTAAGTGGGGGTTCCAATAGAAAAACTAAAAGAGACACATGGACAGAGGAAGACACCAATCAGTCATAGTGAGGAGCATGTGGACAGGAGAAGAGATAAGGAAAGGAGAAAATTCCAGAGATCACAAAATGAACAAGCCAAAACTCCCCCACCAAATTCCCATCTCTGGGGACCCGTCTCTTCAGAGAAGCCTATCTCTATAACTCTGTTGCTTTTACAATAAGCCTACTTCTTGCTTGCTACCTCTGTTTCCTATTCTTCAATTCTTTGCTGAATAGAGACAATGAAACCAGCACCCCTCGACAGTAATACATTCAACAATTCCTTATATATTTATTCATTTAGTTTTGTAGTACTTGGGGTGGAACCCATGGCTTTGCTCATGGACTTGCCCATGGACTTGCCAGGCAAGTCCTCTACCATTGCACTGTACCCCTAAGATTTTAAAATTTTATATTGGAACAGAGTCTCAGTGTATTGCCCAGGTTGGCCTCAAACTTGTGATCCTCCTGTCTCTGCCTTCTGACCTGTTGGAATTGCAGGCATGTACCACTGCAGGTGGGCTCTGCTTTCCTTTCTTGGGGTTCTGTTTGTGCTCATTGCTACTGGAGCATTGTTGATGCTAGGCCCTCTCAACAGACACAGCTGGGAAATACAGGTTAGCAATTCTGAAATTATTTTATAGGTTTCTAGAATTTAGCAAATTATAAACATGCTATATTTAGTAAGAGATAGGTTTCTTGCTGTTAATAAAATGAACTACAAATAAAAAAGGGAGAAGGAAAAATGAATCTTGATCTGTTAGATTAGATCAAAGATTATCAAGGTAAATTTATGTTATAGACAGATGGATAAATAAATGTGATTCACCAATTCCACTCGTAAGTGCATGATTATGAAAATATACCAGTAGGAATGTTCATAAATGCTCTATCATAATAGTATTAAATGGAACTACCAACTTTCAATTGACATCAGATATGGTAATGAATATTCTACCACTGTATGCAAACTTATGGATGAAAATATAATAAATGAAAGGAAATTTTACAAAAATGCTGTGATTCAATTTGTATGAAATACAAAAATAAGGAAGATTAAACCAAATTTGAAAACTCAGATTCAAGTTCTTTTGAGGGCTGGGGGAGGTTAGTTATTGTGAGAAAAACAAGGAAGTCCCTGATATTGTTCTGTCCTTTGATCTGGATGCTGGTTACACAAGTGTGTTCAATTCTTTTATTTTTGGTATGCAAGATTGAACTCAGGGGCACTCAGCCACTCAGCCACATCCCCAGTCCTATTTTGTATTTTATTTAGAGACAAGGTCACCCAGAGTTGATTAGTGCTTCAAAGTTGCTGAAGCTGCTTTTTAATTTAAATTCTCCTTTCTCAGCCTCCAAAACTGCTGGAATTACAGATGTGTGCCACCACCCCTGGCAAGTGTGTTCAATTCTGAAAATGTCTTGGTTAATTCAATATAAAGTTTTTGCAAAATCTTCATCTCTTGGTTTAAATCTCAAGTAACCTTTATTTCAATTCAAGTGTTACAAAAGCCTCATTGAAAATGATAAAACAATTCTGAATAAGCTCACCCTGCTTCTTCTTCCAGACCATATTATATAAGCATGATGATAATCTTTTCATGACTGATACCATCTCTAATCAATGAGGTGAAGTGATTATTTTCATCCCTCCCACCTAGGAGCACAGTGGAAGGGAGAAAACTGATGTATGCAAGGGTTACCCCCTTCAGAGAGAGAGTAGGAATGCAGAGCTGTTGGGGGTTAATCCAGCTAGCCATATTTTCTTCTAGAATTCTCCACCTAGTTAATGTGTTCTAGGAATTTCCCACCAAGGTTAAGGGCGAGAATTAAACACTAAAACCTAAGGCTTGCCTTGTTTGTAATTAACATTTGCCCTGTGAATTGTTTGAAAACATATACTTTTTAAAGGTGAAATCATGACCATCAAACAGATGTAAAATGAACACGTGCTAGGGATTTTCACTGAATCAATGAGGAAACTAGGCAGATTATAACTTACTCAAAGGAGAAGTCAAAAAGCACAGACTTATATAAAGCAAAGGAAAGTTAAAGCAGAATCACAGATAGAGCTCAAATAAGCTTCTTCAAGAGACAGAAATGGAAGTTAGCTGAACCCATCTGCTACAGCTGAATGTACCTGTGTAGAGATGAGGGTTATTTTGCAATGCTAAAGTTTTTATGATTTTCAATGGGCTTTCTTGATAAGCTCAGCTATCATTAGTTTTATTCCACACCCTTTGTTTGTTGTTGGTACTGGGGATTGAACCCTGGGACACTTAACCAACTAATCTACATCCTCAGTCCTTTTTTATAGTTTACTTAGAGACAAGGTCTCAATAAATTGCTTACAGCCTCTCTAAATTTCTGAGACTGACTTTGAATTTGCTATCCTCCTGCCTTTGTCTCTGGAGCTGCTGGGATTACAGGCATGCACCACCATGTCAAGTCTTTTATTCTGCCTTTAGTACTGATTTGAGGAAAGTGAAAATCCAAAACTGTTCAGTTTGAACTCTTAATTTAGAGTCATGGGTGATTGAGAAATAATACTTTTTTTTTCTCTTTGAAAAGGACATTAAGGAATAAACCTAGAAAATGACATGAACTGCAAAGAAGTTTAGCTCTCTCCTCAGTGAGAAATTGTATTTTATTAAATAATAAAAGGCATAATAAAATCAATGTAAACGTTAGAAAATTATCCTCATAAAACTCAGAATCTTTCAACATAGATAAGTTACATAGAAAAAAATAAAACCCTTTGTATCATAACTGAAGATGGCAAACAGCAAATCAAGGAAACAAGACCATCAAAATTACACAATTTTTTTCTAAGATTTATAAAGTATTTTTAGTGTAAAAAAGTGAATGACACATTTTATTTATTTATTTGGTACTAGGGATTTAGTCCAGGGGCACTTTACTACTGAGCTAAACCCCATTTTTTAAAGTTTTTCATTTTGAGACAGGGCCTCACTAAATTGCTGAGGTTGGCCCAACTTGTGAAATTCTTGCCTCAGCCTCTCCAGTAGCAGGCATGTACTACCTGAGTGGTTTTCCTATGGTACATTTTATCAGCATTGCATGTTATATGCCATAAATATAATTATATACTCTGTTGATTTTGTATTATAAAACCTATAGTGTGATAAATGCAACCTTTCATAAGATTTTTAACATTTATCATCATATTTAACACATTTCAGACACAGGTATTATAAACAAAGCAAATAAAATTTGTTTTATTTAATTATTTTTTTCCTGTGCTTGTGATAGAACCCTGGACCTTGCTTATGGTGGGAAAGTACTCTCTTACAGAGCCACATTTCTGGCCCTAAAAACTCATTTTAAATTCTTCATTTTGCTTTTTCATATTCTATAACAAAATGATTCTTTCCTTAGGAATAATTTCTTTCTTTTTACAATTTCTTTTTTTGGTAGTGGGATTGAACCCAGAGGTGTTTAACTACATTCCTAGCAGTTTTTTTTAAATGTTTTATTTAGTGACAGGGCCTTGTCTAGGTTGCTGAAGCTGGCTTAGAATTCGTGATCCACCTGCCTCTGCCTCCAGAGCCACAGGGATTACAAGTGGGCCCAACCACGCCCAGCCCTAGGACTAATTTCAAAGGTCCATGAGGTTGAAACTAATTTCTGTTGAGTGTATTTATTGCAGTTCACTCATTGTTGCTATTTTGAAATGAATCATCATAAAAACCATTCAAAAAATCTGCTTCTATTTCTAATATAGTAAATATGTTTGATGAGTGCAAAGCATCTCAACAAACAAACCAATATAAATTTTTGCTGACCCTTTATGGACCCCAGGATTAAATCCTCTGTTTTAAGATGTATAAATGGTGAAGGTCAAGTTTACTGATTAAGGCTATGTTCTGCAAGGAAACCCTGTCCTCCATCCTGCAATGTCACAGGAGGATTCAGACTTGCCAAGTTCCTGGCCACATCCCTTTTATTGTTCTGTCCTCTCCAATCCCAAAAGCCTCTTAATGTCCACCTTGGTCCTGCTTGAAGAAGCTCCATCTCTGGTTCACAACCCCTGGAGGTCAATGTGCATTTACTGATCTATTCCAAGTAGTCTGCATGTGTCCCCACAATGGAAGTGGAACCTGGTGGACAGTTCAGTGGATATCTGTGCAGGCCATCACTCCCACAGCAACCATGAAAGAACAGCTTGTGCACCTGCTCAGGGAAAGAGCCTGGACACACCCACCCAAAGCCCTCAGTGCCACTGCCCAGAACTTACATTGATGCCCTGTGACCAAGTGAACATTGCCACGTAGGTTTTGTGCTCCTGAGTGGGCCTCTCCTATTCCCCTTCTTGAATCAAAAACTTATGTTGACAAGTCAGAAGTAGCACTGGGGTCGTTTGCAAAGCCCAGCTTCTGCCATGCAGCTTTCCTTTGGCTACAGAGGATGCTCCTCTTGTCAATTCTTGCTCAGACTCACATTGAGTCCTCACCTCCTGGATGCAGAAATGGGGTAATTTTTATATAATAAATTAATTGGTGGAATCTATGTACATCCATATTTCACTGTAAATATATTCATACCAAGTGGGACTAAATTACTGGCTACCTCAGTAATTTACAACTGGTTGTTTCTAAAAAGATTTCCAACATAGGCTTTGGAGCTATAGGGATTTAGGTCTGATTTTTTGTTCTATCACTCACTGTTCTGATTGCAAACAAGCTACTAATTCCTCAGGCCCACTGGGAATAATGGCTAGCAGAATCTGTATCCTAGGGGTCATAGTGAGGATTAAATGAAAGAATGCATGCTAGGTTCTTAGCACAATGCCTGTCCCAAACTGAGCATTCAGTTGATGTTTTTTTTTTTCCTATTATTATTAACATTATAAGATGTTTTCATTGTATAAATCTTTCACCACTTTTGTTAGGTTGATTCCCAAGTATTTTTTTTGAGGATATTGTGAATGGAGTGTTTTTCCTCATTTCTGTTTCAGAAGTTTTGTCGCTGATATACAGAAATGCCTTTAATTTATGTGTGTTGATTTTATATCCTGTCACTTTGCTGAATTCATTTATTTGTTCTAGTAGTTTTTTTGTAGACCCTTTTGGGTCTTCTAGGTATAGAATCATGTCATCTGAAAATAGTGATAATTTAAGTTCTTCTTTTCCTATTTTATGCCTTTAATTTCTTTCATCTGTCTAATTGCTCTGGCCAGTGTTTCGAGAACTATATTGAATAGAAGTGGTGATAGAGGGAATCCCTGTCTTGTTCCAGATTTTAGAGGGAAGGACAATGAAAACTACAGAACCCTAAAAAGAGAAATATAAGAAGATCTTAGAAGATGGAAAAATATACCCTGTTCATGGATAGGCAGAACTAACATCATCAAAATGGCGATATTACCAAAAGTTCTCTATAGGTTTAATGCAATGCCAATCAAAATCCCAACGGCATTTCTTGTAGAAATAGAGAAAGCAATCATGAAATTCATATGGAAAAATAAAAGACCCAGAATAGCAAAAGCAACTCTAAGCAGGAAGTGTGAATAAGGTGGTATAGCAATACCAGATTTCAAACTTTATTACAGAGCAATAGTAACAAAAACAACATGGTACTGGTACCAAAACAGGCGGGTGGACCAATGGTTCAGAAAAGAGGACAGAGACTAATCCACAAAGTTACAACTATCTTATATTTGATAAAGGGGCTAAAATCATGTAATGGAAGAAGGATAGCATCTTCAACAAATGGTGTTGGGAAAACTGGAAATCCATATGCAACAAAATGAAACTGAATCCCCTTCTCTTGCCATGCACAAAAGTTAACTCAAAATGGATCAAGGAGCTTGATATCAAATCAGAGACTCTGCATCTGATAGAAGAAAAAGTTGGCTCCGATCTACATATTGTGGGGTTGGGTTCCAAATTCCTTAATAGGAAACCCATAGCACAAGAGTTAATAACTAGAATCAACAAATGGGACTTACTCAATCTAAAAAGATTTTTCTCAACAAAAGAAACAATAAGAGAGGTAAATAGGGAGCCTACATCCTGGGAATAAATTTTTACTCCTCACACTTCAGATAGAGCCCTAATATCCAGAGTATACAAAGAACTTAAAAAACTAGACAATAAGATAACAAATAACCCAATCAACAAATGGGACAAGGACCTGAACAGACACTTCTCAGAGGAGGACATACAATCAATCAACAAGTACATGAAAAAATGCTCACCATCTCTAGCAGTCAGAGAAATGCAAATCAAAACCACCCTAAGATACCATCTCACTCCAGTAAGATTGGCAGCCATTATGAAGTCAAACAACAAGTGCTGGGGAGGATGTGGGGAAAAGGGTACACTTGCACATTGCTGGTGGGACTGCAAATTGGTGCAGCCAATTTGGAAAGCAGTATGGAGATTCCTGGGAAAGCTGGGAATGGAACCACCATTTGACCCAGCTATTGCCCTTCTCGGACTACTCCGTGAAGACCTTAAAAAGCGTACTACAGGGATACTGCCACATCGATGTTCATAGCAGCACAATTCACAATAGCTAGACTGTGGAACCAACCAAGATGCCCTTCAATAGATGAATGGATTAAAAAAATGTGGCATTTATACACCATGGAGTATTACGCAGCACTAAAAATGACAAAATCATGGAATTTGCAGGGAAATGGATGGCACTAGAGCAGATTATGCTAAGTGAAGCTAGCCAATCCCTAAAAAACAAATGCCAAATGTCTTCTTTGATATAATGAGAGCAACTAAGAACAGAGCAGGGAGGATGAGCAAGAGGAAAAGATTAACATTAAACAGAGACATGAGGGGATAGGGAAAGGGAGAGAAAAGGAAAATTGCATGGAAATGGAGGGAGACCCTCATTGTTATACAAAATTACATATAAGAGGTTGTGAGTGGAATGGGAAAAAAACAAGGAGAGAAATGAATTACAGTAGATGGGGTAGAGAGAGAAGATGGGAGGGGAGGGGGGATAGTAGAGGATAGGAAAGGTACTAGAATACAACAGTTACTAGTATGGCATTATGTAAAAATGTGGATGTGTAACCAATGTGATTCTGCAATCTGTATTTGGGGTAAAAATGGGAGTTCATAACCCACTTGAATCTAATGTATGAAATATGACATGTCAAGAGCTTTGTAATGTTTTGAACAACCAATAAAAATAAAAATAAAAAAATAAAAACATATACATGATAAAAAAATTATAAGATGTTTTATGGGATTCCTGTAGAAACAAAGAACACCGTGGAATAATGTAAATAATTACTCCTCTTAAAAAGAAAAAGAAAAAAATCCCTCCTCTGGTCAACCTGTGTTTGCTACAGGCATAACAGAATCCAGGATAACAGTTGTGACACATTGAGTTTTGGAATTTCATAACATATTTATTTTCATTTTCCTAGGAAATACTCTAATACCCAGAACATAAACCCATAAACTCTGGTTGTGCAGATGACAAAACTTCATAAATATTATAAATACTCCCATCCTGTGTACATGTGCAAAATATTATTGCTGCATCTTTAACTGAGGGCAAGAAGAACTCTAGGTCTGCAAGGTGTTTGCAGTATTTGAGCATTGGCATGAATACAGTATCAATGTCAACCACAAGTAATGTAAATGGGATGCATTTGTAATGTGTAATGTAAACGTGACAGAGATTATTCTCCCTTAATGCATTAATCTTGGATGAGATTTACAAAATATTTGGGAGTTGAGACATGCTGCTGAATGTTACTTTGGATGCTTCATCCAACTCTGCTTACAGGTACTTTGGCAGAACAGCAAGACATGAGGGACCTAGGTCTGCCACTCAATTGGCTATGGGATTTTGGTGTTTATTTTCCTTAGTCTCTCCCAGTGTAAAATGAGGTTTGTGTGTGGTGAGGGGAGTGTTTTGCAGTTCTTGACACCTTTATGGTTATAAGTGGATGGCAAACATGATTTCATCTCTTATTCAGTGGGGTCGAATGCAACTCAATCTAAGTTTACTAAAATAAAGATAACTTTATTGGAGGCATCCAAGATGAGCTATGATAATTGGTTAGACAAGGCTTTTTTGTCTATTTGTCTTGTTCAAAAATTATGTAAATTTCAGTTGTTTCTCATACTGTCTTAGAGAAAGATTTTACCCTTTAAGGGAGCAACATGGAATGTAGGTGACTCAGCTCTTGCTGGCAAATTATCAAGAATTAAATGAAAATCAGATAAGCCATTTACCAAACGTAGAATCCACAGAGTCCTTTCCAGATGCCAAAGTTTAGTTGCAATTGACTTATTGCAACATGAATGTGTCTTGAAGTTATAAATATATTACAATACTATACACTTAAATTAAAAATACATAGTCAGCTGCCATCGTCCAGCAGGGCAAAATAACCGAGAAGTGACAAGCTACTTGAAGGTTGAAACGGAAACTACTTTATTCAGTGAACTCAGTGGGAATTGAGCAAGAACTCAAAGTAGCAGGCACCTAAGGTAGCAGGAGTCACCTTTCTGCTGGACATAAGAGGTTTATATACCTAACTAATTACACACAGCTTGACTCAATTAACATCATCTAGATACAGCAGTCAGCCAATAAGGAATCCTCATCATCTTAATGGCTCGCTGGTATTGCTTCACAAACCACTCCTCCTGGCAAGCTGCCAGGCACCATCTTGACTTGATGTGCATCCCCATCATCTCCTCCCTTTTGTTTTATTAAACAACAAGTATGTGGCTTAGGGACAATGCCTGTTTTAGGTTGTCCAATACTACATATGTTCCTTACCCGTCATTGGATGGTGTGACCTCAAATCGTCAGCCTCCTGTCTTAGGTTCGTACCATAGTTATTGGATATTACACGTCTTTGACTACCGGCCCAACACACTTAGCCATAATTGTGGATAAAGACCATAGTGGTTTTTACACAAATGCCATAAAAAAACCTGCCACAAGCAGAAAGAGGAGGATACACAAATGCCATGATACCAAGCCATAAGATGACTCGTACCACCAATGACACCATCAGCAAAGATACCCTGGTACTGTTACAATTATCAATAGATTAGTTCATAATGCATATAAGTGATACACAGTCCAGGTAAGTTCTGCAAGCAGCTTAAAGCAAAGGAATCCATTAATATGTCTATTTCTTCTTGAAGTAAATATTGAAGCAACAGTTTGTACAGTTTGTGTGATAGCTTTCGCAGAAACTGCAGTAGCAGCAGCAGAAACAGCAACAGCTGTGATGATGGTAGCTGTGATTCTGAAGTCTCATTTAGTTTTCATTAATACTGGAAATTCTTCTATCTTTGTCTTAAGATAGGAATTCTGGCAATGACGGCTAAACAAAATTGTGTAGTATTCCAGCAGGCACTAAGAAAATAATTTTATGAACAATTTGCATTATCCTTAACAGAATTATTAAATATAATAAAAAGGAAAGGTGAAAGTAAACAAGCAGATCTGTTAACCTCCTATTTTGTTCACTTTTTAAAACAATATCCAATTTAAATTAAACTGCTTAAATCATATGAATAAAATATATTTGGATCCATTTTTTCAAGAGTGCTCCTCATACATGACACATGGACATACGCACATACAGAAACATAACACGCAATACAAGTGTGCACACACAACATACAACATATAACACAATGGTAAAGGCCTTGTAGCTTTCCACAGTTGAAATCTCAATTGCAATGCCCCAAAACTCTACAGTTGTTTAAAAAATATAACTTATCAGAAAAACATTAACATAGGTCTGTATGAGTTCAAAAAATAAAATAGAAAAATTCTTCTTGTGACTTGCATATGGGTTTGAAGGTATTCCCACAAGTAAGACCCAAGGTTTTTTACATTTGAAATAGGCCTTAATGGTGCTCATTATTCATTAGCCTTCAGGTGTGGGAGAACCATTTTCGCAGGTGTAAGGATAGCTAAACTGGAGTTTGGGATATCAGCTGTTATGGATTTGAGCCAAATCATCTTCCTTTTGGTCTGTAGAAATCACTTTAGTTAGTCTCTCTGGAATCCAAATCGGCTACTGTTCTCCCTGTGGAAACACACAAACAGACCCCCAACTCCAGACAATCACTGGGTCAGGACCTTTCCATTGTCCAGTTAGAATATCCTTCCAAAGTACGTTTGGCTTATGTACATTTTTGGACACATATGCCTTTCCACAGCACTAGGCCCTGATGAATCCAAATTTTAAAAGTTTAGGGTAAAAAGGTTTAGGGTAAGTTTATCTTTGGGGGATTTATATCCTTTCTCAATTCCCTCTTTTTGTTTTAGTAAGTATATTTTATTAGTTTGATGTGCTCTTTCAACTACGCCTTGTCCCTGTGGATTATACAGGATTCCTGTTATGTGAGTAATTCCAAATTTGTTATATGAGTAATGCAAAATTGCTTGAAAGAAGCAGAAGTATAGCCAGTGTCATTATTTGTTTTTAACTCTTTTGGAACACCCACAGTGGCAAAATTTTGTAAACAATGAGATATAATGTCTTTAGTTTTTCTCCGGTATGAAGGGAGCCCATTAAATGTCAGGAAGAAGTATCAGCTGTAACATGTAGATATTTTAATTTTCCAAATTCTGGCCAGTGTGTGATGTCCATTTGCCATATGTGATTAGGTATCAGTCCTCTAAGATTGATTCCAAGATTAACTTGTGGTCAAAAGACCACACAATTTTGAAATTGCTTTACTAAATGTCTAGCTTGTTCCTTAGTTATTTTAAAATGCTTTTGTAAGGTATTAGCATTGACATGGCAGGATTTGTGAGAATTTGTAGCTTCTTTTAATATAAAAAAAAACATGTATGTCATGTGTGGTTTTATCTGCTAAGTCGTTGCCCAAACTAAGGGCTCCAGGTAATCCTGTATGTGCCCAGATATGTCCTATAAAGAATGGATATTTTCTGTCCCAGATTAAATTTGTATAGCAGAAAACAAAGAGAAAACAGTAGAGGAATGGGAAACCCTACCAGCATCTTCAAGGGAATTTATAGCATTAACTATAAATAAACTGTCAGAAAATAAATTAAATACTGAATCTTTAAACATCACAAAAGCTTGCAATTCTGCATTAAGCTCTACCTTCTGAGCTGATTGATCAGGTGCTAAAAATGTAAAAGCTTTATCAGAGGTAATTACTGCTGCTGTACAATTACTTGACCCATCAGTGAATGTATTTGGAGCGTTCATGATAGGTGTTTTTCTTGTCATTTTTGGAAAAACTACAGGATGCGAGGACAAAAAAGACAACAAAGGATTAGATGTAAGTGGTTATCAAATGAACAAATAGATTTGCACATAATTATTGCCCAAGTACTTAACTCATTAGCTAACTCATTAATTTAATCCATAGTATATGGAGTGATAATTTTGTTAGGAGAAATTCCAAACATTCCCTTTGCTGCTTTTATTCCTTTGAGTATTAATTATCCTACAGCCTCAGGATACCTAGTAAGAATAGTGTTAGGAGAATAAGATAAATGTATCCATAATAATGGACCTTCTTGCCAAAATACTACTGTAGGAATAATTTGTTGGTAGTACAATAAATAATAAAGGCAAACTTATATCAATGCTATCCAAATGCATATTTTTCATATATGTTTCAATGATTTCTAATGTCTCTTTTGCTTCAGGAATTAACAGGCATGGTGAATTTGGATTTGATGGACCTTTTAGGATATCAAATAAATGTCCCAACTCTCCTGTAGAAATGCCTAGATAAGGCCTTATCCAATTTATGTCTATTAACAACTTTTGAAAGTTATTAAGTGATTTAAGTTGATCTACTCATATTTGAATTTTTGGTGGACAGATCATGGTCAAGGATAATAGAACTCCTAAATAATTAATCAGAAAATTTAATTGTAGTTTATCTATTGCTATCTCTAGATTATAATTTTTAATAAGTTTGTAAGTGTGGCATAACATTCTAGCAATGTGTTTTATCATTGTGTGCCAATAATACATTGTCCATATAGTGAAATATTTGTAGTTCAGGATTTTGATTTTTAAGTGGATGGATTGCTTTGTTAACATAAATTTGACACATAGTTGGGCTGTTAGCCATCCCTTGAGGGAGTACTTTCCATTCATATCTCTTATCATGACCTTCAGCATTCAGCGCAGGGACAGTAAATGCAAAACGTGGACTATCCTCAGGATGAATTGGAATTGAAAAAAAAAAAAAAACTTTACTATCTATAACTAAAACATACCAGGTTTTTGGCAAAGCAGACAATTGAGGAATCCCCAATTGAGCAGGTCCCATGATAACTATCTCATTATTAATGGCTCTTAAATCTTGCAATAATCTCCATTTACCAGGTTTTTTTGATCACAAAAATAGGAATATTAGGGGAGATACAGAAGGTTGTATATGTACCTCCACTAATTGTTGTTTGACCAGGTCATGGGATGCTTGTATCTTTTCTTTAGTCAGGGGCCACTGATGAACCCATACTGGCCTTTCTGATTTCCAAGTAATATTTATTGTCTCAGTGACCCCTCCTGAAAACCCAATCCATGTCTATCTGTTTTTTGATCTATTTGTATTGGTGCCACTATCTTGTCCTTGTTCTCCTAATACTTTTTCTTTCCTAAAACATTGTCTAGCCATAATAGTGGGCACATTTGAAATGATGTTATTTGTTAATGTTAATCCTAATTTATCTAGAACATCTCATCCCCATAAATTTATAGGAAGATGATCCAATACATATGGCTATATAGTTCCTTCACATCCTTCAGGATCCTTCCAATTTAATACCATTGCACTTCTATGGGGATTAGTTGCCACTCCTAGGCCTCGAAGTGTTTTAGTGGCTTGTTGTAATGGCCAATGTTTTGGCCATTCTTGACAAGAGATGATGCTAAGTTCTGCACCTGTATCCAGTAGTCCATTAAATTCATTTCCTTGAATATTTAACTTTAGCAAAGGGTGAGAATCTAAATTTAAAGAAAGCATAGCCCAATCTAAACCTGTGGAGCCTAATCCCCTGGAAACTCTTTCTACAGTATGACTGGAAAATTTATCATGTAGGCTGGGTATTATTAATAACTGTGCTATTCTATCTCCTGGTGAAATTACTGATATACCCCTTAGAGAACTGGCTATAAATTTTATTTCACCTTTAAAAATGGGATCAATTACCCCAGGGCTTATCATAAGTCCTTTTAAAGTAGAAGAACTGCATCCTAATAATAAGCCTAATGTTCCTTTGGGAAGATGTCCTTTTACCCCTGTGGGAATGATTTGAACTCCCATCTCTGGAGTTAGTACTGCTCTGGCAGAGGCACAGATGTCCAACCCTGCACTCTGTCTGGTTTGTCTGATAAGGGATCTAATAGATAATGTGTCCTGGGTACTACACTGATGGTGTTGCTGCATTCCTCCAATGCCCCGTGTATTTGTGGTCATGGGCCCTGGAGCATTGGGCCCCCCTGTCCGTTTTTTGTCAATGGAGTCCAATGTTTTCCTCCATGATATTGTGGGAAAACACCTGTTCCTTTTCCATTTTTTGACAATGGAGTACCCTCTAGAGTAGTCTGAGAATGGCATTCATAAGCCCAATGTCTCCTTCTATTGCATCATGGGCAAATACCCAGTATTCTACCTCTTTGATACCAAGTTTTGTTAAACCCTCCTCCTATGGGGCAACTCCTTTTAAAATGTCCTGTTTGTCCACAATTTTAGCATGTTTTTGGCCTGGCACCTAAAGCCTGTTGTACTGCAGCTGGCAAGATTTGCCCCTGTTCATTAATGTCTCTACATAATTTATCATATGTCTTTAAATCTCCATGTTTCCATGGTATAATGGCCTCTCTACACCATTTATTGGCTTGTTCATAGGCTAGCTGTTTCTCCAATGGCATAGCTTATTCTGCATCCCCAAATACTCTGGTAGCTCTTTGTATAAGCCTATCTACAAATTCAGTTTAAGGTTCATTATTTCCTTGTATTACCTTAGATAGTTGACCTTGTAAATCTCCATGTCCTTGCAAAGTTTTCCATGCCCTAACCTCAGCTGAAATGATTTGTGAGTATATGGCAGGATCATATCCAATTTGTTGCTGCTGACCCTCATAAGGTCCCTCTCCTAGAAAAATATCTAGATTTCTCTGAGGATAACGGGCTGCTGCATTTCACCTAGTCATCTCCATACAAAATTTCTGATTTACAACCTTCCACAGCAAATGTTGTCCTCCATTTAGCACAGCTTTACACATGCTAGCCCAATCTGCTGGTGTCATATTCAAATTGGTAATGGACTCAACCATACTTACAGTGAAAAGGGCTTGAGGACCATAGGTTGTTAAAGCCTCTTTCAACTTCTTAACACTTTTGAAATCTAAAGCATGGTGAATTCGCTGCCCTTCTGCCTCCTCAAATACACGGCATGCTAATCTTCGAAGTCCTGTCTCAGGATCCCATCTATCAACTATGGGGTTTGGGGGCCACCCATCATATGTTGTCTCCATAGGTGGAGCTGTTGGTTGATTACTTATACCCTCTGGTCATGGAAAAGTGTTAATAGCAGCCTCCTGTTGTAACTTTTTCCCTGATAGCCCTTCCTCCTCTAATCTTTCTTCCTCTGACTAGCTCGAGAGACCTTCTCTTTTACTTGATCTAATATGTTTTCTCCTGTCTCTACCATAGTCTGAACTGAAGGCTTTTGGCTAAGCAAATAAGATCTTATCAATGTCCACAATGGCAATGTGCCAACTGGCAGAGTTCCTGGGTTTTTATTTTCCATATTCCTTAAATCTTCACAATGATAGTCTCATTGTGATATATTCAACAACTCCTCCTTAAGAAGCCATAGGCTACACTTTTGTATCGTATCAATGTATGCCCTAACTGTTCTTGGTTTTATTCGTGTGCCTCCTTCCTCAAGCAATTTATTTAAAACTCTTTCAGTTTGTTTTTTACTAATTTCCGATCCCATATTTCTGCTACAAAGATAACACAAAACAAAACCGAAACAAAACAAGACAAAAACGGAACAAAAATTCATCTTATCAATTTTTCTTTTTTTCTTTTTTTCTTTTTAATTTTTATTGTTGGTTGTTCAAAACATTACATAGTTCTTGATATATCATATTTCACACTTTGATTCAAGTGGGTTATGAACTCCCATTTTTACCCCATATACAGATTGCAGAATCACATCAGTTACATATCCATTGATTTACATATTGCCATACTAGTGTCTGTTGTATTCTGCTGCCTTTCCTATCTTCTACTATCCCCCCTCCCCTCCCCTCCCCTCTTCTCTCTCTAACCCCTCTACTGTAATTCATTTCTCCCCCTTGTATTTTTTTCCCTTTTCCCTCACTTCCTCTTGTATGTAATTTTGTATAACCCTGAGGGTCTCCTTCCATTTCCATGCAATTTCCCTTCTCTCTCCCTTTCCCTCCCACCTCTCATCCCTGTTTAATGTTAATCTTCTTCTCATGCTCTTTGTCCCTACTCTGTTCTTAGTTACTCTCCTTATATCAAAGAAGACATTTTTCATTTGTTTTTTTAAGGGATTGGCTAGCTTCACTTAGCATAATCCGCTCTAATGCCATCCATTTCCCTGCAAATTCCATGATTTTGTCATTTTTTTTAATGCAGAGTAATACTCCACTGTGCATAAATGCCACATTTTTTTTAATCCATTTGTCTATTGAAGGGCATCTAGGCTGGTTCCACAGTCTTGCTATTGTGAATTGTGCTGCTGTGAACATCAACGTAGCAGTGTCCTGTAGCATGCTCTTTTTAGGGCTTTAGGGAATAGACCAAGAAGGGGAATAGCTGGGTCAAATGGTGGTTCCATTCCCAGCTTTCCAAGAAATCTCCATACTGCTTTCCAAATTGGCTACACCAATTTGCAGTCCCACCAGCAATGTACAAGTGTACCCTTTACCTCACATCCAGGCCAGCACTTGTTGTTGTTTGACTTCATAATGGCTGTCAATGTTACTGGAGTGAGATGGTATCTTAGGGTGGTTTTGATTTGCATTTCTCTGACTGCTAGAGATGGTGAGCATTTTTTCATGTACTTGTTGATTGATTGTATGTCCTCCTCTGAGAAGTGTCTGTTCAGGTCCTTGTCCCATTTGTTGATTGGGTTATTTGTTATCTTATTGTCTAATTTTTTGAGCTCTTTGTATACTCTGGATATTAGGGCTCTATCTGAAGTGTGAGGAGTAAAGATTTGTTCCCAGGATGTAGGCTCCCTATTTACCTCTCTTATTGTTTCTTTTGTTGAGAAAAATCTTTTTAGATTGAGTAAGTCCCATTTGTTGATTCTAGTTATTAACTCTTGTGCTATGGGTGTCCTATTGAGGAATTTGGAGCCCGACTCTGCAGTATGTAGATCGTAGCCAACTTTTTCTTCTATCAGATGCCGTGTCTCTGATTTGATATCAAGCTCCTTTATCCATTTTGAGTTAACTTTTGTGCATGACGAGAGAAAGGGATTCAGTTTCATTTTGTTGCATATGGATTTCCAGTTTTCCCAGCACCATTTGTTGAAGAGGCTATCCTTCCTCCATTGCATGCTGTTAGCCCCTTTATCCAATATAAGATAGTTGTAGTTTTGTGGATTGGTTTCTGTGTCCTCGATTCTGTACCATTGGTCCAACCGCCTGTTTGGGTAACAGTACCATGCTGTTTTTGTTACTATTTCTCTGTAGTACAGTTTGAAGTCTGGTATTGCTATACCGCCTGATTCACACTTCCTGCTTAGAGTTGCTTTTGCTATTCTGGGTCTTTTATTTTTCCATATGAATTTCATGATTGCTTTATCTATTTCTACAAGAAATGCCATTGGGATTTTGATTGGCATTGCATTAAACCTATAGAGAACTCTTGGTAATATCGCCATTTTGATGATGTTAGTTCTGCCTATCAATGAACAGGGTATATTTTTCCATCTTCTACGATCTACTTCTATTTCTCTCTTTAGAGTTCTATAGTTTTCATTGTATAAGTCTTTCACCACTTTTGTTAGGTTGATTCCCAAGTATTTTTTTTTTTGAGGTTATTGTGAATGGAGTGGTTGTCCTCATTTCCATTTCAGAGGATTTGTCACTGATATACAGGAATGCCTTTGACTTATGCTTGTTGATTTTATATCCTACCACTTTGCTGAATTCATTTATTAGTTCTAGTAGTTTTTTTTTGTAGACCCTTTTGCGTCTTCTAGGTATAGAATCATGTCTTCTGCAAGTAGTGATAATTTAACTTCTTCTTTTCCTATTTTGATGCCTTGAATTTCTTTCTTCTGTCTAATTACTCTAGCCAGTGTTTCGAGAACTATGTTGAACAGGAGTGGTGAGAGAAGGCATCCCTGTCTTGTTCCAGATTTTAGAGGGAATGCCTTCAATTTTTCTCCATTCAGAATGATGCTAGCCTGAGGCTTAGCATAGATTCCTTTTACAATATTGAGGTATGTTCCTGTTATCCCTAGTTTTTCTAGAGTTTTGAACATAAAGGGATGCTGTACTTTGTCGAATGCTTTTTCTGCATCTATCGAGATGATCATATGGTTCTTATTTTTAAGTCTATTGATGTGGTGAATAACATTTATTGATTTCCGTATATTGAACCAGCCTTACATCCCAGGGATGAATCCTACTTGATCATGGTGCACAATTTTTTTGATATGTTTTTGTATCCGATTCGCCAGAATTTTATTGAGGATTTTTGCATCTAGGTTCATTAGAGATATTGGTCTGTAGTTTCTTTCTTTGTAGTGTCTTTGTCTGGTTTCGGAATCAGGGTGATGTTGGCCTTGTAGAATGAATTTGGAAGTTCTCCCTCTTTTTCTATTTCCTGAAATAGCTTGAAAAGTATTGGTATTAGTTCCTCTTTAAATGTTTTGTAAAACTCTGCTGTATACCCATCCGGTCCTGGGCTTTTCTTAGTTGGTAGTCTTTTGATGGTTTCTTCTATTTCCTCAATTGCTATTGGTCTGTTTAGGTTGTCTATATCCTCCTCACTCAATCTGGGCAGATCATATGACTTAAGAAACTTATCGATGCCTTCACTATCTTCTATTTTATTGGAGTATAAGGATTCAAAATAATTTCTTATTATCTTCTGTATTTCTGAAGTGTCTGCTGTGATATTGCCTTTTTCATCCAATATGCTAGTAATTTGAGTTCTCTCTCTTCTTCTATTCATTAGCATGGCTAAGGGTCTGTCAATTTTATTTATTTTTTCAAAGAACCAACTTTTAATTTTGTCAATTTTTTCAATTGTTTCTATTTCATTAATTTCAGCTCTGATTTGAATTATTTCTTGCCTTCTACTTCTTTTGCTGTTGTTTTGCTCTTCTTTTTCTAGGATTTTGAGATGAAGTATGAGATCATTTATTTGTTGTTTTTTTTTTTTTTTTTTAAAGGAGTGAACTCCAAGCAATGAATTTTCCTCTTAGAACTGCTTTCAATGTGTCCCATATATTCCGATATGTTGTGTCTGTGTTTTCATTTATCTCTAAGAATTTTTTTAATTTTCTCCTTGATGTCTTGTGTAACCCATTGATCATTCAGTAACCTATTGTTCATTCTCCAAGTGATGCATGATTTTTCCTTCCTTTTTTTATCATTTATTTTCAGTTTTATTCCATTATGATCAGATAAGATGCATGGTATTATCTCTACTCCTTTACATTGTCTAAGAGTTGCACTGTGACATAATATATGATCTATTTTTTAGAAGGATCCATGTGCTGCTGATAAAAAAGTGTAACTGCTTGATGTTGGGTGATATATTCTATATATGTCAATTAAGTCTGGGTTATTAATTGTGTTATTGAGTTCTATAGTTTCCTTATTCAACTTTTGTTTGGAAGATCTGTCCAGTGGTGAGAGAGGTGTGTTGAAGTCTCCCATGATTATTGTATGGTGGTCTATTAGACTCTTGAACTTGAGAAGAGTTTGTTTGATGAACATAGCTGCACCATTGTTTGGGGCATATATATTTATGATTGTTATGTCTTGTTGGTGTATGGTTCCCTTGAGCAGTATGTAGTTTCCCTCTTTATCCCTTTTGATTAACTTTGGCTTGAAATCTATTTTATTTGATATGAGTATGGACACTCCTGCTTGTTTCTGAAGTCCATATGAGTGATATGATTTTTTCCAACCTTTCACCTTCAGTCTATGTATGTCTTTTCCTATCAAATGTGTCTCCTGTAGGCAGCATATTGTTGGGTCTTGTTTTGTGATCCATTCTACTAGCCTGTGTCTCTTAATTGGTGAGTTTAAGCCATTAACATTTAGGGTTATTATTGAGATATGGGTTGTTCTTCCAGCCATATTTGTTTATTTATGTTACTAAACATGGTTTGTTTTCCTCTTTGATTATTTTTCCTCCCTTTACTCTACTACCTCACACTGTTTGTTTTCTTTGTTATTTTCCATTTCCTCTTCCTGTAGTGTTTTGCCAAGGATGTTTTGAAGAGATGGTTTTCTAGCTGCAAATTCTTTTAACTTTTGTTTATCGTGGAAGGTTTTAATTTCATCTTCCATCCTGAAGCTTAATTTCGCTGGATACACAATTCTTGGTTGGAACCCATTTTCTTTCAGTGTTTGAAATATGTTATTCCAGGATCTTCTAGCTTTCAGAGTCTGTGTTGGAAGATCAGCTGTTATCCTGATTGGTTTACCCCTAAATGTAATCTGCTTCCTTTCTCTTGTAGCTTTTAAAATTCTGTCCTTATTCAGTATGTTGGCATCTTCATTATAATGTGTCTAGTTGTGGATCTCTTATGATTTTGCACATTCGGCGTCCTGTAGGCTTCTAGGATTTGGGATTCTGTCTCATTCTTCAAGTCTGGGAAGTTTTCTTGTATTATTTCGTTGAATAGATTGCTCATTCCTTTGGTTTGGACCTCTATTCCTTCTGTATCCCAATGACTCTTAAGTTTGGTCTCTTTATGTTATCCCATATTTCTTGGATGTTCTGCTCATGGTTTCTTAACAGTCTTGCTAAGCTGTCTATGTTCTTTTCAAGTTGAAATACTTTGTCTTCATTGTCTGATGTTCTATCTTCTAAGTGTTCTACTCTGCTGGTAGTATTCTCAATTGAGTTTTTAAGTTGGTTTATTGCTTCCTGCATTTCTAGGATTTCTGTTTGTTTGTTTTTTTATAACCTCTATCTCCCTGTATAGTTGATCTTTTTCTTCTTGGATTTGTTTATGTAATTTATTGTCGAAGTGATCTTTCATTGTCTGATTTTGCTGTCTAATATCTTCCTTGAGACCCCAGGTCATCTGAAGCATGTATATCCTGAATTCTTTATCTGACATTCCATCTGCTGCAGCTATTACTTCTTCTAAAGTTGTTTTGACCTGCATTGGTTGTGGTCCTTTCTTTCCTTGTCTTTTCATACTTCTCATGTTTCTTTCTGCTTGGTGAAACTGTTGTGTTATTGAAATTTTGCCCCTATATATTTATATTGCCCTTGTATAGTTGAAAAGTCTCCCTTGCAGGGGTGGGCAGTGGCTGTGCTCCTCCTCCAATTGGAGTTATCTGTCTACCATGCTGACGGGCTTCTGGGCCTGTTCTGCTGGTTGGTTGCAGGTCTGCCTACCTTGCAGGCATGGGCAGCGGCTCTGCTCTGCTCTTACTCCAGTTGGGGTGATGTGTCTACCACGCCAGTGGGTCGCTGGGCCTGTCCCGGGTGTGTTAGGAGGCTCTTCTCTATCCCTACTCCAATTGGGGTGACGTGACTACCATGCCGGCAGGCCGCTGGGCCTGTTCTGGGCATGGGTGGCAGCTCTGCTCTTCCCCTACTCCAATTGGGGTGACATGACTACCACATCGGTGGGCCCTTTTCTTTTTTCTTGACATGTGCATCCATGGTCTATCTCTATCTGTTCCTCAGGGGCTAACAACTTTTCTCTCATCCTATTTATTTCTAGAGACAGGCAGCTTGAAACAAAAATTAAACAAAATGAAAGAAGATTACACTGTTTTTTTGAAATGGTCACCCATTCTCTCGCCGTGCCCTCAGGGGCGAGCAGTTTACCTTGTCACTTACCCCCAAGCTTCAGGCATTTCTCATAAGGGCCACCATATGCCATAGTCAGTCTGCGCAAAATAACCAAGAGGTGACAAGCAACTTGAAGGTTGAAATAGGAACTACTTTACTGGGAGGGAACTCAGCGGGAATTGAGCGAGATCTCTAAGTAGCAGGCACCTAAGATAGCAGGAGCCGCCTCTCTGACGGACAGCAGAGGTTTATATACCTAACTAATTACACACAGCTTGACTCAAGTAACATCATCTAGATGCAGCAGTCAACCAGTAAGGAATCCTCATCATCTTAATGGCTCGCTGGTGTTGCTTCACAAACCACTCCTCCTGGCAAGCAGCCAGGCGCCATCTTGACTTGATTTGCATCCCCAACAGTCAGCAAACAATGATATACATTTTTTGCAAGAGTAGAGGCATAGAAAACCCATTGGAATTATTGTCCAGAATTGGGACAGCTGGGTAATGGGGATAATAGAAAACAAACAAAACAAGAGGGAATAGACACTGAGACTCAAAGAGAGAATGTAATTTACCCAAGGATAGATAGCTAATAAGTGGTGGGTGATTGAACAGAGTTGTCACTGAAAGACCCAGGGCTGTTCCCTTCCCTCTGTCTCTCGTTCTCATAAAGGCAAACAATAACAATAAACAATTACAAAGAGATTTGTTCCTTATCAACTCTGAGGGGTGTCACGTTGGTATTTTTTTCCTTAGGAATAAAGTACCTTTAAGATTCATGCAAATGTAATCTTCCTTATTTAGGACTTTTGCTTTTATCAGACCTCTTCTTATCTTGATTGGGTAATTTCATTTCCCAATAGCAGGAATGGGGAGGTAAATAAATTCAGCTCTGGTGTTCTGATGTCATGGTTCATGGAGACTGTAGAGGGCTCTAAAAAGTAGAAAGTTCTTGAACATGGGGCTCGTGATGTGATTGATTACTCTCTGAGAGATGAGCAACTAAAACACCATGTTGGATGTTTTGTGAAAAAGCCTCTGCTCATTTTTGTCTGGGGAATCTACTTCATAGTGGGAATCTATTCCAGGAACTCACACACAGGTGAATGGCAAAATCGGAATATCCATGTGTATTTGCTTTCATTTGAAAATTACACAAGGATAAACCAGATGGTAATTGTGTTTTTTATGGAAGGGTAAATAAAAATATTTTTTAATAAAAGAAGTAGGAGACTTCTGTATTTTACCTTTTTACACTGATTTTCTTTTTGGAGCTTAATGTTTTATATGTTAAATGATATACGATAAAATTTAAAAGCATTGGGAAAAATACCCTCAAATTGAATGCCAATTACCAAATAAACCTGAAACCCAGTTGAACAACAATATCATATTCACAAGGAGATAAAAGGTAACTTCTCTGCTACAAGGATAAAAAGACGTGCAAAGGCAATTCCTTTTAGGTGGTGATACTGGTTGAGAAGGTGTGATTCTGCAGTGAGAGTGTATATGCCAAAGGACTGAGGGAGGGAGGCCATATAAGGGTGTCATTGGTGCCCAGATCCTCACAGTGGGGGCAGGAAGCACAGGAGGAAGAAGAGCCCTGTGTATCAAAATGGAGTCAAAAGGCATCAGTATCAGTCCATGATTTAAAAAAATATATAAAAAAGAAAAACAGAAAAGAAAACATAAAATTATTTATCTTAGCTCTGTCTCCTGAACAGTTTAGCTAAGCAATGATACTTTGAGCTGCAGGGACACACCAGATCTGGGTTACTAAATACCTTTTACTAATAAAAGGAAGTCAGATTGCTCAGAGAAAAGCCCAATCTAAGGCTATGAAGGGAGAATTACATCTCATTGAAAAATACTTAGAAGGGTATTTAAAGGCGACAAAAGAGGAACCAGCTTGAAGGAGCTTCCCTTGGCCAAATATGAGCATCAAAATAATCAATGACAAGAGCCGGGTGGTGGCTCAGTGACAGAGCACTTGCTTAGGAGGTGTGAGGCACTGGGTTCGATTTTCAGCACCACATTAAAAAATAAATAAAATAAATATATTGTGTATTAAAAATTTTAAAAAATAAACAATGAAAAAATAAAAAGAAATCCAAGAATCATAATTATGCTTAAAATATGAAAGAAATGAAAGAAGAAGGAGGGGCACAGAAGAGAGAGCTCTCTGAGGAAAGTCATCCAAGAAATGCAGGTGAAATGACAGGAATTCCACCAGGGTCCAAACATTATGGTGAAAACTGATTGAGTCAGAATCATCAGTGGCATCTTCAGCCTCTGGTGAGAATCCACAGATTCCTTATGAACTCACAGGTTGGGTGGGAAAAGAGACCCTTACAATGAGGAAAATAAAAGAGTACCAATGTAGCCAAGGAAAAAAAATGTAGGGTCATTAGTAACAGGATAAACCTCATTTTGTGCCTTCTGATAGGATAAAATGAAGAGGACTCAGGCTCACCAGGGATGGTTCCTACTAGAGAGCTTAACGTCAGTCTGACCATGAGGAAGGAGAATATTGAGGGACATTTTGCAACATAACTTGAACAAACTCTTTAAAAACACCAGTCATAGAAAGCCTGTAATCCCAGAAACCCAGGAAACTGAGACAGGAGGAACACAAATTTGAGGCCAGCCTGAGCAGTTTATCAGGATTTTGTGTCAAAATTTATAAAAAGGAGGGTGTTGGGATGTGGCTCAGTTGTAAAGCATTCCTGGGTTTAATTACCAGTAAAACGTGCATGCAGGCACACACACACACACACACACACACACACACACACACACACACACCCATCATTACAGGCAAAAACAAAAATTGTAGAGGAACCCAGAAACTAAATGCTATGTGTGAATGTGTGATCCTTGGTTGGGTCTTTGATCCCCTTAAACCCCATCCTCAAATATTGATAGGCTGTAAAGACATCTGCACCAGGAAGAATATTTAAACCTGAACTTCATATAAGATAATATGAACTCTCCCCTCCCTGTCCTCTTGCTGGTCCTCTCTCACACATCATTGTTTGGATTTTTTTCCCTCTTATTATTTGAGGTTTTCTTCCAAACATGTTTTCAATGTGG